>NC_092723.1:152779207-153444833 GCF_047496885.1 Scyliorhinus torazame | reverse complement strand
CCCCTATTCAGCCCCCCCCGGGGCAACCCGGTGATTGTCACAGATCGGTGACCACACTGACGTCCCCTCCAATCTCATATGCTGCCTCCATTGCCCCTACACTCTTAGGACTGCCACCACACAGGACTTGAAATGTATCGAGCCGGCGAGAACGGCAGGGGCGCCGTCAGTAAAGCCTCCAGACTCGTACCTTTGCAGGATGCTGCCTCCATCCGCTCTCAGACGACCCCTCCCCCACTACCCAGTTGCTGACCATTGATATGTTGGCAGCCCAGGAATAGTTATTAAAGCTCGGGAGAGCCAAGCCCCCTTCTCCGCGGGTGCATTCCAGGAGTACCCTCTTTACTCTCAGGGTTTTACCCGACCATATAAACCTCGATATCGCTGCATTCATACTTCTGAAAAAAGCTTTTGGGACAAAAATCGGGAGACACTAAAAAAAGAAAAGCAATCTCGGAAGGACAGTCATCTTCACCGTCTGAACCTTCCCCGCCAGCGTCAGTGGGAGCATGTCCCATCTACAAAAATCCCTTCTCATTTGATCCACTGCTTTGCCCAAATTTTACTTATGAAGCTGCCCCAGGTACCTAAAACTCCTCCCAACCACTTTAAAAGGCAGTCTCCTTTCCTGCCCCCGTGCCTGGATCACGAACATCTCGCTCTTTCCCATATTTAACTTATAGCCTGAAAATCGCCCAATACCTCCATGATTCCGGTCATCCCCCCGCCGGATCTGTGCATAAAGCAGCAAGTGATCCGCATAGAGAGAGACCCTGTGTTCCACCCCGTCTCACTATACCCTGCCAGGCATTCCCCGCTCTCAGGGCCATTGCTAAGGGTTCTATGACCAGGGCAAACGGTAAAGGGGAGAGTGGGCATCCCTGCCATGTCCCCTGACATAGACTAAAGTATTCCGACTGAACACGGTTCGTTCTTACGTTTGCCACTGGGGCCCGGTACAATAACCGGACCCACTCCACAAATCCCTGCCCAAACCCAAACCTGCCTAAAATATCCCATAGATATATCCACTCCACCCGGTCGAAAGCCTTCTCCACGTCCATGGCAACTACCACCTCAGCCTCGCTCCCCTCCGCTGGCATCATAAGTACATTCAGAAGCCGTCTAATGCTGGATGTCAGGTGCCTGCCCTTGACAAATCCCGTCTATCCTCCCTAGTTATCGTCGGGACACAATCCTCTATTCGAGTGGCCAGGATGCCAATAATTTGGCATCTACATTCAAGAGGGAGATTGGCCTGTACGACCAACAGCTCTCCGGATCCTTGTCTCGCTTCACGCTGAGAGAAATTGATGCCTGTGATAATGTTGGGGGGTCTACTCCCAGCTCCTTGGACTCGTTAAAAGCCTTAAACAGGAGCGGCCCCAGTAACCCAGAGAACTTCTTATAAAATTCAACTGTGAATCCGTCAGGTCCTGGGGCTTTACCCGATTGCATCGCCCCCAGTCCAGCTATCACCTCCCCAAGCCCAATCAGGCCTCCCAGGGCCTCCACCAGCTCCTCATTTACCTTCGGCAACTCTAGCCTCCCCAGGAATTGATTCATGCCCTCCTCCCCAACCGGGGGTTCCCCTCATATCCTTTATTTTCCCTATTTCTCTCGCCACCTCCTGTTTCCTCAGCTGATGTGCCAGCATCCTGCTAGCTTTCTCCCCATGTTCATATATTGCCCCTTTTACCCTCCTCAGCTGACCCTCTGCCTTGCCTGTGGAAAGGAGCCCAAACTCCATTTGAAGTCCCTGACGCTCCTTCAGGGGCTCCTCATTTGGAGACTCAGAATATCTCCTGTCCACCTGTAAGATTTCTCCTACCAACCTGTCCAGCTCCAACTGCTCAGTTTTAACCCTGTGGGCTCGAATCAAAATACATTCCCCTCTAATAACCGCTTTCAGTGCCTCGCAGACCACCCCAACCGCAATCTCTCCCGCGTCATTGATCTTTATGTACCCCCAAATGGCCTCTCTCACTCGCTCACAGATCTCCTCATCCGCTAACAGCCCTGTATCTAGTCTCCACTGTGGGCTCTGGGGCATTCCCGTTCCTGCCCCTAGGTCTACCCAGTGTGGTGCGTGATCTGAAACCACAATTGCTGAGTACTCAGTCCTCAACCCCTGCTAACAGTATTTTATCTCAGCACGAAGAAATCTATCCTGGTGCTTTTAATTCATTAATAACCCTTTCCTATCTATTGTGGTCATATTGAACCTCATGCCTCTTAAATCTAAGATTGAATTCAATTATAATATGGTCACTGGGAGCTGGATGCTCCCTGGCCATCAGGTTGTTGGTTAATTTGCATCGCTGTGTGATGTTAGGCAGCAATTCAGTTCATGGTCAGAATAATGCTTTGAAAATTGAGGCCCCCCCCCACCCTTTTTCTTATTGCCTCTGCTGACAGTTTTCCCCGAAGAAGTCGACAAACAGCTGTCACCTCCGGACGAACCCTAGCATTGGCCCTCTTAAGGCAAACTTAATTTTCTCAAGTCTGAGAAACCCGGCCATGTCACTAACCCAGATCTCGGGAGCTTCGAGTCCCTCCACGCTAGTAATATCCGCTCCGGGCTACCAAGGAGGCAAAGGCCAAGACGTCGGCCTCTCTCGCAACCTGGACTCCCGGATCTTCCGACACTCCAAAAATCGCTACCTCTGGACTCGGCACCACCCTTGTTTTTAGCACCGTGGACATGACCTCTGCAAATACCTGCCAGAATCCCCTAAGCTTCGGACATGCTCAAAACATATGGACATGGTTTGCTGGCCCTCCCGCACACCTGTCCTACTTTTGGGGGATAAGGGATGTCTGCTGAGAACCTGGCTAATGACGCCAGTACGGAGGCTGGAGATTGAAGCAGAGACCCACTGCAATGAGGCTCATGCTGCCACCTGGACTGTCATTGAGCGGTGCATCAGACTCCTCAAGGTGTGGTTCCGATGCCTCGACCACTCCAGAGCTACCGCCTGGAGGGTCGCCCGCTTTGTTGTGGTCTGCTGTGTCCTCCACAACCTTGCACAGCAGCGGGGTGACGAGCTGGAGGCTGGTGACAAGGAACATGTGGCCACCTCGGAGGAGGAGGAGGGGGAGGAGGAGTAGGAGGATGGGGACGAGGATAATGAGGAGGCGCCAGACTAGCAGGGGCTGGAGGACGAGGCCAGGGAGAAACCTGAGGCCCAACCGGAAGCTACAGGACAAGTGGCCCGGCAAGCCCCAGGGGGCCAGGTAGGCGGTCATACTGGTCCGATTCACATAGGTCGTTGGCTGGTCCATCGTCATATTCTTACCCACCCACCACCCCATTTCCCACCCTCCCAGTGTATGTGTCACATCGCTCCAGCGTTCTGGGACTGTGTGGGCACTGCCACTGTCGAGGGCAGGAGGGTGATGATAACCCACAGAGTGCTGAGCGCTGCTGCTCCTCAAACTATGCCAGAGTCTGACCCCTGCCTGTCTGCGCAGTGCTCGCTCACACCCATCACCTGCACGCGGCAATGCATTGTGGAAGAAAGTGACAGGCTTCCTACTGGTTGTGCACAAGGGTATTTATTGTTCAATATACCACCCCACTCTCCCGATGGTGCAACCCCCACCCATCCCCTCACCCCACACCCAACCCTCACCCTCTACCGACCCCATCCCCCTTCCCCCGGTGCCCTCAGTGATCTTTGATGTGCTTTGCCCTCCTAGCTCTACATCTAGTTATGTCCCCAGGATGCACATCAGAAGTGGAGGCAGCCGGGCAGCCCGGTGGCACAGTGGGTTAGCCCTGCTGCCTCGCGGCGCCGAGGTCCCAGGTTCGATCCCGGCTCTGGGTCACCGTCCGTGTGGAGTTTGCACATTCTCCCCGTGTTTGCGTGGATTTCGTCCCCACAACCTTAAAATGTGCAGGCTAGGTGGATTGGCCGCACTAAATTGCCCCTTAATTGGAAAAAATTAATTGGGTACTCTAAATTTATATAAAAAAATAAAGAAAAAAAAAAGAGGTGGAGGCAGCCAGCTGCCTTCCTCGTCTCAGGCAGCACCGGCTGTCTTGTGGCTCACCTCCGGTACCCTCGGGGAACAGGAAATCCCTCCTGGCCTCCACCATGTCCAGGAGCCTCCCCAGGTCAGCATCCCTGAATCTTGGGGCCGGTCTCCTCGGCACCATTGTTGTGAGCTGGCTGGGGTTGACTGGGCAAGTGCAGCCTAAGCGCTGCTCAACGTTAGCGGGGGGCTGGCGAGTGCGGTGCCGGTGATCAGCTGGTGAGCCGGCATTCAGGGCAATAAGCCCATGACGCCTTGTTAAGTGGACCAATTTACGTTGAATAGCTGCCAATTTGGGTGGAAAATCCAGAAAGGATCGGGAAATGTGATTCTCTACAGCGAGATCATGTTTCCCAATTTTCCCTGCCCCTCACCAGTGATGTGGGCATGAACCTAATTTGAATAGATTTCAATGAATTTAAATATTATTAATGAGCCCCTGCAAAATGATTCCCCCCTCAGTAAATATTCATACCTCGCTGACGTGGTGAGGGGGAGCGGAGGCACTGTAGGTGGGGGAGGGGCAATTGCCAGTGATACCTCCGCAGTGATGGTGGCGGGGTGCCAGCGTTGATAGTCTAGGGGGAGGAGAGCCCCCGATACCTCAAGCTGGGGGCCGTTCGGTCTCAGTGCTGATCGGAGCACCCTTTAAAGCTGTCGTCCCAAACTCTGTGGAGACATTTACTGGTTCTATCAGGCCCTTCCCTGTCAGAGTGACAGCATAAACCATGCCCACTCCATTTTTTCGTTCAAAGAGTCTCAGTATCTGGAGAGAAAACCGATTTGTGCAACTGGAAAGTTGCACACCAGTTTTCAGTCTGAGTCTGACACTTTGCCAAGTTCTGGTAAGATTCCGCCCATGGTTGATGACTTTCTAGGTATCGAATTGTGCACTGTGTTTCTGTAAGCCCCGGTTTATTTTCACGACAACCTGGTGGCATACCCAGTCATTCCCCAATTTGCTGATAATGAGGCCTTAGAGTTGGAATCTTTGGCCGCAATTCTCCAGCCGTTGGGATTCTTTTATCCCGCTGGCATCGCACCTCCTATCGCAGGTTTGCCGGAGGCGAGGAGTGGCTTCAATGAGAAATCCCATTGACACGCAGTGGGAGAATCCTGCCCTATATTTTTGTCGTCAATGAACAGTGCGCCGCGGAGAATCCTGCCCTTTATTTCTGATTTTGTTTCCGGGCTGTGGTGTCAGGCATTTGACAACATGAGGTGAAATTCCAATGGTGTGGACAATACCACTAGTAGCCAGATTTTTACTTGTTCATGAAGCCCAAGTTAATGTCCTGGAATCCTCAGCCGTGGAGGCTGGATTGGCAGGTTAACAGGATGGTGATTTTACACAGGGTTCTCATCAACTTTCTCCTCCGACACAGGCTCAGGCTTTACTTCCTGCACTGGTGGCTCTGGTTCTGAATATGTTTTTCTCAGGACTCTATGTTCCTATGATATGTCCTGACCTCAGTGAGTGAGAGAGTGAGAACCCTGAGACTCGGAGTGAACTGGACACACTCACACACCACAGATTCTGCTCATTGTGTGAATACATGCTATCCCCATGCCCCTGCTCCTTCCTCCCCAAAAACCTATCCACACTAGGCGGGGAGAGGAGGAAAACCTAAGCTGAAAGCCAACCTGTTTCCAACCCCCACTTTTATATGAATTACTCCAAGCCCAGCATGGAGTCTGCACAATCAGAGGTGAATGCAAGGTCATTGTTAGTTAAACTCAACTCCTTATCTTCGCCACGGTTCCTCCCTCCCCTTCTGCACACATCAGTGCCCATCCACTGATCAAGTGGTACCCCATTTTTTCAGAGAAAGCGATTATAAGGAAATAAATAATTCCCTACACAACCTGAAATTCAACCACTATTCTCCAGGTCATGTGGCAACCGGGTAAGGACTGTATTTGGCTTGGCTATAGCTGTAAACATGGCTATGGTTCACATATAGGAATGGATGCTTGGGTGTGGTTGCTTTGTTGCTCAGTTCTAGCACCGCATATTGAATCAGCGCGAAAAAGTCCTCTCTATTGCATCAGATTGTTCCACTGATCTGAGTACAACCTTCTTGCAAACTTTCATTCAATGTAAATGGAATTGCAAACCACACTGTCTGAAGTAAATGGTAATAATACAGGGAGTGAAAACTAAGTAGTCTTCAGCCAACTGGAATGAGAGTTGCAGGGGTAATTGAACCAGGACATGTAGATATAATTCAATCTCCACTTTAAAGCTACATATTCTGTTATTATTTTTCCTATTTCCTATTTCCATATTCTAGAAACTGGTGTAATTAGATCCATCTGCTAGGAGGAACTTTATTAGCTATCCAACCCATATTGTGACTGCCTTGGGAGTGTTTGATGGGACAGTATAGAGCAAACTTTACTCTGTATCTAACCCAGTTTGTACCTAACCTTCGAATGTTTGATGGGGACAGTGTAGTGGGAGCTTTGCTCTGTATCTAACCAATGCTGTACTTGTCCTAAGAATGCTTTATGGGACAACGAAGAGGGAAATTTACTCTGTATCTAATCCTGTTAAAACCCTACTTAGGCGAGCGCTGTTTGATCACGCTCCTTTTGGGCGGGATTGCGTACCTTGCGGGACTTGGGTATATCCCACAAGGTGTAAAGGCTGTCGGGAAACCCGTGAGTGGCCTCTCCTGGGATATACCGCCCACACCGCGCTCTCACTTGAGCGCAACACGGCCGGTAGATCATGCCCTGGGTCTCTGTCATTGGAAATGTACCAACTGCATTCACTCTGATGGGAAAAAATAATATATTTTTTTAAGCATTCTATTATGATTCACATTTTTAAATAATTTACATTCACAGAATTGTGTCCCAGGTGACCTTGACATTTTGGTTACCGCACTTGGTTGGTTTATGTGAGAGAAGTTTGAAGGAATGGCAAAAACCATGTAATTCTGCTGTATTAAGATATATTATAATAGAGGCTCCATTAGCAGATTTTTTTAACATACTTTTAAGTTTATTTGTTTACAGTCCAGTTTCTGAAGGTTTTGTCAATCAGTCTGAGAAAGAACTCACGGTAAGACCAGCATTTGTTGCCCAGCCCCAGTTGCTCTTGTGAATGTGGTGGTGAGCTGCCTTAGGAATTGTCGCAGTCCATGTTGAGTAGGTACACCCACAGTGCTATCATGTATGGAATTCCAGGATTTTGACCCAGAGATAATATTAATACTTCGGTTTAATGCAATAATGGGAACTATTTATTATCTATTTACAAGTGAGGAACATAGGAGGATCTGGAGGCCATTAGCCCCTTCAACCAGTTTCCTGATGCAATTAGATTATCATTTATCTCTACCCCAACCCAACTGATCGGGCTCATACTCAGATTTATGCTTTCTTTGTGAAATAAAAATATATTGATCTCGAGTTGAAAATTTCAACTGAACCATCATCCACAAACTTTGGGACAAAGCGCTCTGGATTTGCTCTGGATGGTACACCTTTGTGCGATGTAATTCTTCCTGATTTTACCCCTAAAAGGCTTAGCTCTAATTTTAGTGTTATATGCCTCCTTGTTCTGGAATCTTCTCCTGGAGAAAATCATGTTGCCATTTGAACAGTTTAATTCAATTACCTTCAACCATCTAACTGAAGGAAATATAAAGCGATTTTATGCAATTTGTCCTCATAATTTATCTTTTTAAGCTGAGGTGTGAATGACTGCCATTGATATCAAGGCAACATTTGATGGTGCAGAATTAAGGAGCCCTAGCAAAATTGATATCAATGGGGATCAGGGAAAAACTTTCCACGGGTTGAAATCATACTAAACATGAGGCAAGCTGGTTGTTGTTGCTGGTGGCCAAACATCTTATCCCCAAGACATTGCTTCAGGAATCACTCAGGGTAGTGTCCTAGGCACAACCACCTTTAGATGCATCATCAATGACCTTTCCTCCAACATAAGGTCAGAAGTGTAGATGTTTGCTGATGATTACAGTATTCAGCACCATTCCTGACTGACCATTCCACACTGAAGCAGTCGTGTCAAGATGCAGCCAGACCTGGACAATATTCAGGTTTGGGATGATATGTGGCAAGTAACATTCGCGCCTGCCAATAACCATGTCCAACAAGGGTGAATCTAACCATCTCCCCATGACATTCAGTGGCATTATCCTCATTAAACCCCTGACATAGTATCCGAGGGAGAAACTGCACCAGACCAGCCATATAAATACTGTTGCTACAAGAGCAGGTCAGAGGCTGAGAATTCTGCAACAAGTAGTTCCTGTCTCCCCAAAGTCAACCCACCATCTAAATGACAGATGTCAAGAGTGTGATGAAATAACTTGCACTTGTCTAAATGAAGTGCAGCTCCAACAACACTCAAGAAGCTAAACACCATTGAGGACAAAGCAACCTACTTCATTCATACCCGATCCACCACCATAAACATACATTCCATCCACCACTGTCACACAGTGACAGCAGTGGGTAACATAAATAAGGTGCTCTGCAGCAACTTACCAAGGCTCCTTTGACAGGACCTTCCAAACCTGCAACCTCTAACAGAAGGATGAGGGCAGCAGACATATGGGAACACCAGCACCTGCAAGTTCCTCTGCAAGCCCACACATCATCCTAACCTGGAAATATTTTGATGCCTCTTTACTATTGCTGTGTCAAAATCCTGGAAGCCCCTCCTTAACAAGACTGTGGTGTGCCTACATCACATGGATGGCTCACCACCATCAACTTGAGGGCAATTGTTGATCAGCATCAAATGGTGGCCGTGCCCAGATCCCATGAAAGAATAAAAAGTAAAATTAAAACTAGTGTCTCTCTGATTCTTTTTCTTAAGCTCTCTTTATTTTTCAGGGACTGCTTGGAACCCAGGATCTTGGCCACGTATACTTCGAGCCCATCAAAGATAAGCATGGGAATGTATTGATTGTGACCCTGAGGGAACTGAACTCATACCAGAGTCTGGAGAATGTCAGGTGGATTCCTCTGTCTAAGTTCCAGACTCAACGCAAGTCACTCTCATCTCCAGAAGACCCCACAGCACTGGATATGCTGCTGTCGACTCTCCATGTAGGATGATAGTTACAAAACAGGGGTTATGAGTTAGCATACAGCTTAAATTGACATGAAATAGACTGGAAAAAGATTTGGTTATTTTGTAGTTTCAGTTTTGGAATTCCACTCGGTTATCGTGACTAAACTTTTGTTAAGAATCACAATCCCAACCACTATCTTGTTCATGGGCCACCTTGCTGAGCTCCAACTCATGACGAGATCCTCTCTTGGTGGCTCCTGTGCATCTGTGGACAGCTGATGTGTGATGAGCGAACACTTAACGCAGGAAGAGAAATATGCTCCTGGATTAGTGTTTCTATCAAACAGTTCAATCTTGTTAGATCCTTTGACTTCCAGAAACGATTTTGAACGTTTCCTATTCAGCTCACCGCTACTTTTGGTGACAATAACATCTCTACGGCTTTAATTTCCTAGTTTACCTGTATAACCATTAATATCCTTTCATTCCAATATGTATCCCTCTCCTTTTAAACCCCTTGATTCAATATGCTTCCAGGCCTCATTTTACATTTTTATCAACCTTTGTGTGCAGGTTTTTCTGGATTTATTTTTCTCCAGCTTAGCACTGTTGCCCGTATTTCATACTACACCTAGACCCAATTGTTGTTAGTCCTGCCCTCAGTGATTGGACTAGCTTTTAATTCCACAATGCTTTGAATTTAGGGTGCGATTTAACCACCACGTTAAGCCCGGTATGGATCTGGGCGTACCGGTTAAATAGCGGGAAAGGCCTTGATAGTTGTGAGAGCACTTCACAACTCTCAAGTGCATTCTCGTGGGTCCACATGCAATATCTCAGGCGATGGTTAATGCACTGGGGAGATCCTTGTGGTCAAAGGGTGAGTGTGTAGATCAGGGGAGGACACCTGAGCAAGGTCTCCCTAATGTTCCCACCAGGGGCCTGGGGTTTAGGGGCTCCTGCTGTGACCGGAAGTGAGTATATAGAGCCAGGTTTTCCAGCACAACTGGCTCGGTGGATGGTACTCTGAGCAAAGGCGGGACACGTATGGGTGGGGGAGGCTTGGGGGATTTGAGGTTCCCGGGGTGGAAGCCCTAACTGATTGTCGATCTATCTCCACTCCAATTCCTTAATACCAAAATGGATGGTGGTGTCGATTCCACAGAGGATCCCCTCGCGGTGCTGGTGGTATCCTAGGCGGCAGTGTCGAGGCAGGCTGGAGGCAGCACCCCATGTGCAGGGGGCCGCCACACACCCTGAAGACCTGGCCGCCGATCAGGCTGAGGAGGAAACCAGAGGGGGATGCCAGCGATGGCTCAAGGTGTACAGGTGTCGTTGGTCTTTCGAGGAGATGACGGACAGCAAGTGCCGCAGGAAACTCCATCTCAACAAAGAGACAGTGCAGCACCTGTGCCGCATTCTCGAGGACTTGGCACCTCGTGGATGAGGAGGGCAACCACTTTCGGCCACCGCAGCCCTGAACATTTATGCAACAGGTTCATTCCAGGGCTCGGCTGGGGACTTGTGCGGGATTTCTCAAGCTCCAGCTCACAAGTGCGTCCGTGACGTCACGGATAGCCTGTATGCTTGGACAGCAGACAATATCAACTTTCAGCTGGACCAAGCCCACCAACGTGCCGGGCTGCACGATTTTCCACCATCACCGGGATGCCCCAGGTCCAGGAGGTAATTGATGGTCTTGTGGGCACTGGGGTATCAAGGAGTGCCCTTCATTAGCAGGAAGGGGTTCAACTCCCAGAATGTTCAACTCATGCGTGACCACCACCTCCAGATCATGTAATTGTGCGCATGGTTCCCAGGGACCGTGCATGACAGCTATATCCTGGAACACTCTGAAATCCCTGGCTTTTGTGAGGACCACACAGGATGTTGGGTTGGTTCTTGGGGGATAAGGAGTACCCGCTGAGGTCCTGGCTAATGGTGCCAGTGTGGAGGCCTGAGACCAAGACTGAGACCTGATATAACGAGGCTCATGTCGCCACCTGTGCTGTCATTGAGTGGTGCATTGGCCCGCTAAAAATGCAGTTCTGATGCCTGGGCTGCTTTGGTGGAGCACTGCAGCAGCCTGGGACAGCAGCAGGGTGACATGCTGGAGGAGGAGGAGGGACATATGGCCTCATCTGAGGAGGAACAGAAGGAGGTGGACCAGGAGGGGATGGTGCACCAGCCTGGGAGGAGTCAGAGGATGGAGGACAGGCGGCAAAGGTCTGGCATGGTGGGAGGACCATGGATGCCCGCATCATTGCCTAATCCTCACAGGATGAGGCTTTGTCTGTCAGCTCCTACCCCTATTACCCCCCTCCCCTCTTTCCCCTACCCCCCCCATTCCCCTCCTTTCCCCCTCAATTCCCCTCCTTCCCACCCATTCCCCAACCCTCTCACCCATCCTCCGACTACCCTGTTCCACCCTCCAAGGGTCTGTATAACATCAACACAGGATGATGGGCCTGTGTTGGCACTGTCAGCGGCGGGTCAATATACAAGTTAGGAGAGTGATGAACCCTCGCTGTGAGGAACGCTCTGATGCTCGTCAGTTTATCCAAAAACCTGACTCATGTCTTTCTGCTGACAACATACGCACACACATCCTCTGAACATGGTCTGCATCGGGGGCCTTTGATCTTGGACCACCGTGCCTGAGGCGCAAGGTGTGGGGGTGGAGGCATGCCCGCTCTGAATATTAATGTGCCATAAACATCACATATATCAGGTGTGACATGTTTTAATTGTGACCATTTGACATTTCCATTCCCCCTAGCTACACATTGTGACGCCCCACCCCTCCCCCACCCCTCAGTGCCCACTCCGTGATCCTCAATTTCCTTGCTCTTACGTGGTCTACTTCTACGTCTAGCCACATCCCCAGGATGCACATCTGAGATGGAGGCAGCCTGCTTCTTTTTGCGCCCTGTGGCCTTAGATGCTCTTTGCAGACGTCCTCTGGAGGGCCTGGAGCTGGATGGCCCCGGCCGACTTATCAGTGTCACTGGCATTGCTGTGCCATCCTGTTCTGCCCGCTGCCCGTGAGACGTGCTGGTGTCAGAAGAGAGGGGATTCGTAAGAACTGGAGACCACCATTGTCCACTTGGTAGCAGGCCCAGTTGTCCTCCAGCTCTTCTTTCTCCCTGATGGTGCCCGTAGGGCCCTTAGCGACTCTATTCGACAGAGGGGCAGCTGGAGTGAGCTCCAGGGGCCTCTGCGTCATCTGGTCCTGGTGCCTCCACATTGTTGGCGCCATGGTGTCAATGCTCTCAGCGATGCTCCTCAGTGACTGGGCCACGCTCTGCAGTGTCCGGCAATGTCCACCTGCATCTGGCACACGTCCCTCAGTGACTGGGACATGCTCTAAGTGCCTTGGCAATGTCCACTTGTGTCGGCGACTGGGACTTGATGTCAAGGCCCTCAGCCATGGTCATCATAGACTGAGCCATGCCTTGGGCACCACCAATCAAGACGCTGATGTTGTGCTCAAGGTTTTCCACTGCGGTTGCCACCCTGGCAGTATTGGAGTCGGTGCCATGCATTGTAGGCACCATCTCCTGCGCCATAGCCTTTGGGACTCTTCCAATTGGCTATGCACTCGCTGGAATGTCGCTGGCATCTTCTCCTGAATCTCACGGCCGTGTCCTAGCATCTGCATCAGCTCTGGGATAACCTTGTCCAGAGGTTCGGCCTCTGACTAGGACCCAGCTGAGTCCAGGAATCCAGCAGCCCTTTGACTCCCACCTCCACCTGATGTGTATCAGCAACCTTGTGGTGCTCACTCGCCCACCGAGGTGTGTGTCTCTATGCTGGTGGAAGGTGGGAGTAATAGCTGTGATGCCTCAATAATGGTCTCCTCAGAGCTCTATTCTGAGGTTTTCTCTTGGGTGGCAGGGGGGAACAACTCCAGATGGCCCAACTTCATCAGATGGAGTTCCCGCGAAAATATGGACATGTGTTCAGTTCAGAATTCCAATGGCAGTGGTTAAATCCTTCTGTGGCTTGGCCTCCTCACCATCTCTAGAACTATATCTAGCTTTACAGAATCCCCACAAAGGAAACACACAGGCTGCTTTAAGTTATTCAACAAGAACAATGCATATTTAGATAGCAGCTTCCATAGAATCATAGAATGTTCACACCCCTGCAGAAGGCTGTTTGGCCCATTAGGGCCTGCAAGAGCAACTCTGCTAGTCTCACTTCTCCACCTTTTCCCCGTACATCTCCAGATCTTTTCCCTTTAAATAATTATCCCATTCGCTTTTGAAAGTTACAATTGAGTCTGCCTCCAGCACACTGCTCAGTGCTTTCCAGATCCTAACCACTTTTGCATAATAAACAGTTTGTCCCCATCTACTCTGTTCCGTCCACTCATTTCTTTGGACACCTCTATCAATTCTCTTCTCAACCTTCTCATCCATAAGGGGAACAGACACAACTTCTCCAATCTACCCATGAAATTGAAATCTGTCATCCCCAGAACCATTCTTGGCACTATCTCCAATGCCATTGCATTCTTTCTAGAATGTAGCTGTTAGAAATGGGCACAATACTCCATTTGAAGCTGAACCAGTGTCATAACATCTTTATGCTACAGAGGGAGACCATTCAGTCCATTAAGTTCATGCCAGCTCTCCTAGAGCAATCTAATCAATTCCATTCCCCCACTCTATCCTCATAGCCCTGCAAGTTTATTTTCCTCAAGTTCCCATCCAATTTCCTTTTGAAATCATTCACCATCTCCACGTCCATCGCGTTATTGGCATCAAGTTCCAGGTCCTTGCCACTCGCTGTGAGAGAAGTTATTCCTCATATCTCCTCTGCATCACTTGGCACAAACCATAAATCTGTGTCCCTTGGTCCTTGTGCCATCAGTTAACGGGAACAGTTTTTCTTTGTCTATTTTATCTAAACGTGTCATAATCTTGTA
The DNA here is from genome assembly GCF_047496885.1 of Scyliorhinus torazame. Classification (NCBI taxonomy): domain Eukaryota; kingdom Metazoa; phylum Chordata; class Chondrichthyes; order Carcharhiniformes; family Scyliorhinidae; genus Scyliorhinus; species Scyliorhinus torazame. The sequence goes on along the minus strand of NC_092723.1, from coordinate 153,430,806 downwards.
CACCTCAATCAAATCTCCCCTAAGTCTCCTTTTGTCCGAGCTGAATAACCCCAGATTCCCTAATTTAACCTTGCAGTTAAAATCCCTTAACCCTGGAACCATTCCGGTAAATCTCCTCTGCATTCTCCCGAGGACCCTCACATTCTTCCTAAAGTGTGGTGACCAGAACTGGATGCGTTTTTTGCAAATCTGCGTTGGCTCATCTGAATTTACTCAGACCTCTCCAAGAACATTGGAAAATAAAACAAGAAACAATATTGGCAAGATGTCGAACAACAATGGGAAACATCTGAAATGGTGTTCAGCAGAATGCAGGAAAAATATATTCTGTTGAAAGAACAAACTAAGCACGAGTTCAAATGGGACATGAGTGTCGCCTGTAAGGCCAGCATTTGTTGTGCATCCATAATTGCCCTTGAGAAGATGAACCCCTTGAGCTACTCCATTCTGGTGAAAGTGCACCCACAGTGCTGTTGGGCAAGGAGTTCCAGGATCTTGAGCCAGGAACAGTGAAAGAACAGCAATACAAAGTTTTTTTTCTCTTCATTTAACGAGATGTAGGCATCACTGGCTAGTCCAGCATTTTTATTGCGCAGCCTAGTTACCCTTGTGAAGGTGATGCTGAGCTCCTTGCTTGAACCACTGCAGTCCCTGAGATGTTAGTACATCCACAGTGCTGCTAGGGAGGGAATTTTAGGATTTTGACCCGGCAACAGTGAAGGAACAGTGATATATTTCCAAGTCACGTGGTGGTCTTCCCAGTTATCTGTTGCTCTTGTCCTTCTATATGGTAGTGGTCATAGATTTGGAAGGTGAGCCGAAGGAACCTTGGTGAATTCTTGCAGTGTATCTTGTAGATGATACACACAGTGCCACTGTCGGTGGTGAAGGGAGTGAATGTTTGTGAAGGGGTAGCAATCAAGGTGGCTACTTTGCCCTGGAGGTGTTGAGCTTCTTTAGTGTTGTTAGAGCTGCACTCATCCAGATAAGTGGGGAGTATTCCATCACACTCATAACTTGTGCCTTGTAAGTAATGAACAGGCTTTGGGGAGTCAGGAGGTGAGTTACCTGCAGCAGGATTTCTAGCCTTTGTCCTGTTCTGGTAACCACAATATGTATCTGGCTTGTCCTTTCAGTTTCTGGTCAATGGTAACCCCCCAGGATGTTCACCCCAGTGGGGAATTCAACGATTGTAATGCCATTGAATGTCAAGGGGTGATGGTTAGATTTAGATCCTCTCCTGTTGGAGTTAGTCATTGCTTGGCACTTGCATGGCATAAGTGTTACTTGCCCCTTGTAAGCCCTAGCCTAGATTTGTTGCATTTGGGCATTTACTGCTCCAGTATCTGAGGAGTCCAGAATGGTACTGAACATTGTGCAGCCATCAATGAACATCCCACTTCTGTCCTTCTGAAGGGAGGAAGATCATTGGTGAAGCAGCTGAAGATGGTTGGGCCTAGGACACTACACTGAGGAACTCCTGCAGTGATATCCTGGAGCTGAGATGATTGACCTCCAACCACCACAACCATCTACCTCTGTGCCAGGTATGGCTCCAACCAGCTGAGTGTTTTCCCCTGATTCCCATTGACTCCAGTTTAGCTAGGGCTCCTTGATGCCATATTCGGTCAAATGCTGCCTTGATGTCAAGGGCAGTCACTCTCACCTCATCTCTGGTATTCAGCTCTTTTGTCCATGTTGGATCCAAGGCTGTAAAAAGATCAGGAGCTGTGTTACACTGGAGGAACCCCAACTGAGCACCCGTAAGCAGGTTATTGTTGAGTAAGTGCTGCTTGATAGCATTGTTGATGACCCCTTCCATCACTTTACTGATGATTGAGTATACTGTTGGGCTGGTAATTAGCCAGGTTGAATGTGTCCTGTTTCTTTTGTACAGAACATACCAGGGAAATTTTTCACTTTGCCAGATAGATGCCATTGTTGTAGCTGTACTGGAACAGCCTGGGTAGTGGCCTGGCAAGTTCTGGAGCATAAGTCTTCAGTACTATTGTTGGAATATTGTCAGGGCCATAGGCTATGCAGTATCCAGTGCCTTCAGCCGTTCCTTGATATCACATGAAGTGAATCGAATTGGATGAAGACTGATACTGGGGACCTCCATAAGAGGCCGAGAAGGATCACCCACTTGGCACTTTTGGCTGAAGATTGTTGCAAATGCTTCAGTTATCTTTTGCACTGATGTGTTCTGCTCCTCCATCATTGAGGATGGGGATATTTGTGGCGTCTCCTCCTCCAGTGAGTTTAATTATCCACCACGATTCATGACTGGATGTGACAGGACTGCAGAATGTGGATCTGATCAGTTGGTTGTGTAATTGTTTAGGTCTGTCTATTACTTGCAGTTTATGTCATGTCAGGGTGGTGCATGGCTTAGAAAGGAAAGTACCATGTGCTGGTGTTCCCATGCATCTGCAGCCCCTGTCCTTGCTGTAGAGATCAGAAGGTGCTGTTGAAGGAGGCTCAGCAAGTTACTGCAGTCCATCCTGTACATGGTACATACTGCTGCCACACTGCACCCATTATGGGTGGGTGAACCCCCCCAAACACAGGGCACCCCAGCCCAATCGCACACAGGCAATAAATGTGAACCTGGCACCATCAGTCCCCATGCCACCTGGGCACTTTTGCAGTGCCAGGCTGACACCCAGGTATCACTACCAGGGGGCCAGGCTAGCACTGCCAGGATGTCCAGGTGGCACCAGCAGTACCAGGGCTCCTCCCTGCCCAAGGCACACGCAGCTGGGGGCCTCCAATCCCCTGGGAGACCCCCCGACGAGTGCCGTTCCGTCTGGTCTCCGTTTGTGGGGACAAGTTCTGAACACTCGCCCGAGGTCTCCAAGGCAAAGGAGATGACTCCTAAAGACTCAGGTACCTCGGGAATCTGACCATTAGAGTGAGGGTAGCTGTCTCGCTCTAATATGCAGATTTGCCAAAAAGTGTACCTGCCCACAATGGATGGGATTCATATCGCACATCTCACAAGATCACGTTGAATCTCGCCAGGTATTTCGAGACAGGTAGTTGCCAGCAAAGGGCTCTCCCGGTTCTTATCGTCCATGCTGCGCCACCGTGAGCTGCTTTTCAGGTGCAGCGTGGCCTTTGGATTATTCCCTATGACACTACACTGGAAAGCAGATTCAAAATGCATCAGGGCAGAGGGATCAGGAATTTGATCATGAATCGCAGAAAGTTGGTATGCAGGTACAGCATGTAATTAAAAAGACAAATGGATTGTTAGCATTTATTGCAAAAGGACTGGAGTATAAAAAATAGAGAAGTGGGCCAAGGACCCGAGTTCAATCCCGGCCCCAGGTCACTGTCGATGTTGAGTTTGCACATTCTCCCCATGTCTGATTGGGTCTCACACCCACAATCCAAAAGACGTGCAGGGTGGGTGGATTGACCACCCTAAATTGCCCTTAATTGGGAAAAAAAGATACGGTACACTAAACTTATATTTGGGGTGGCACGGTGGCAAAGTGGTTAGCTCTGCTGCCTCACAGCTCCAGGGTCCCAGGTTCAATTCCGCCCTCGGGTGACTGTATGGAATTTGCACTTTCTCCCCGTGTCCACGTGGGTTTCCTTTGAGTGCTCCAGTTTGCTCCCACATTCCAATGATGTGCAGGTGAGGTGGATTGGCCATGATAAAATTGCCCCGTAATGTTTAAAAGATTAGATGGGGTTTCTGGATTAAGGGGATAGGGTGGAGGCATGGGCGTAAGTAGGGTGCTCTTTCCAAGATCCAGTGCAGACCTGATGGTCCGAGTGGCCCCCTTCTGCGCTGTAAATTCTATGATTCTAAGTGATGTTGCAATTTGTGTTGGCGAGTACTGGTGAGACCATATCTGGAGTATTGTGTCCAATTTTGGTTTCGTTTTTTGAGGATGTGATGGCATTGGAGACAGTTCAGAGGAGGTTCACCAGATTGATTCCGGGGATGAAAGGATTGACGTATGAGGAGTGATTAAACATTTTGGGCTTATACTCGCTGGGGTTTAGAAGGATGAGAAGGGATCTGATTGAGGTATATAAAATACTAAAACGGATTGATAATGTAACCGTAGACCAAATGTCCCCCCTTGTAGGGCAACCTAGAATGAGAGGGCACAGATATAGATTGAGAGGCGGTAGATTTAGAACTGAGATGAGTAGGAACTTCTGCTCGCAGAGGGTGGTGAATCTGTGGAACTCGCTGCCCCATAGTGTGGTGGAATCTGAGTCATTAAGTGGTTTCAAGAAGGAGGTAGATATATTTCTGATTAAAACACAGGTTAAAGAGACATGGGGAACAGGTAAGGAGGTGGAACCAAAGAGAAAACGCTGGGAAATTTCAGCAGGTCTGGCAGCATCTGGAGGGAGAGAAATGAGCTAACGTTTCGAGTCCAGATAACTCTTTGTCAAAGCTTTGACATCTGGACTCGAAACATTAGCTCTTTTCTCTCCCTACAGATGTTGCCAGTCAAACCTGCTGAGATTTTCCAGCATTTTCTCTTTGGTTTCAGATTTCAGCGTCCGCAGTAATTTGCTTTTGTTCGGTAAGGAGGTGGATTTGAGAACTGGAAGAGATCAGCCGTGATCTGATTGAATAACAGAGCTGGCTCAAAGGCCGAATTGCCTACTTCTGCTCCTCATAGATATCATAGAATTTACAGTGCAGAAGGAGGCCATTGGGCCCATCGAGTCTGCACCGGCTCTTGGAAAGAGCACCCTACCCAAGGTCAACGCCTCCACCCTATCCCCATAACCCAGTAACCCCACCCAACACTAAGGGCAATTTTGGACACTAAGGGCAATTTATCATGGCCAATCCACCTAACCTGCACATCTTTGGACTCCTAATTCCTATGTTCCTATGAACTCCGACAGTGATATCCTGGATCTGAGATAATTGACCTGCAACAACCACAATCATTTTCTTTTGTGCTGGTATGACAGCAACCAGCAGAGAATTTTCTCCCTGATTCACATTTACTGCAGTTTTTCCAGGGCTCCTTCATGCCGCACTCTGTCAAGGGCTTTCACTCTCAGCTTACCTCTGGAGTTCAGCTCCTTTGTCCATGTTCGAATGAAGGCTGAATGAGGTTAGGAGCTGAGTGGTCTGGCAAAGCCCAAACTGAGGGTCAGTGAGCAGGTTATCGCTGAGTAGGTGCCGCTTGATAGCACTGCTGATGACCCAGCCTTCCCATTACTTTACTTATGATTAACAGTCCCTGATGGGGTGGTAATTGGCTAGGTTGGATTTTCTGTTTCTTGTGCACAGGACATACCTGGGCAATTATCCACATTGCCAGGTAGATACCAGTGTTGTAGCTATATTGGAATAGCTTGGCTCGGGCCACGCCAAGTTCTGGAGACCAAATCTTCAATACTATTGCCGGAATATTGCCAGGTCCCATAGTCCCAGCAGTGTCCAGTGCCTTCAGAAGTTTCTTAATATCATGTGGAGTGAATCGAATTGGCTGAGGACTGCATCTGTGCTGTTGGTGTCCTCCAGAGTAGGCCGCGAAGGATCATCCACTCAGCACATCTGGCTGAAGGTTATTCCAAATGCTTCAGCCTTAGGTTTTGCACTGATGTTCTTGCCTCCCTCATTATTGAGGATGGGGATATTTGTGGAGCCTCCTCCTCCAGTGAGTTATTTAATTGTTCACCACCATTTCCGGCAGGATGTGGCAGGACTGCAGAGCTTAGATCGGATCCATTGGTTATGTAATTGCTTAGCTCTGTCTATCACTTTCTGTTTATGCTGTTTGGCACGCAAGTAGTCTAATGATGTAGCTACATCACGTTGACACCTCATTTTTAGGTTTGCTTGGTGTTGCTCCTGGTATGCCCTCCTGCCGTTTCATTGAACCAGAGTTGATCCCCTGGCTTGTTGGCAGTAGCAGAGTGGTGGATACGCCAGACCATGAGATTACACATTATGGTTAAGTACAATTCTGCTGCTGATGATGGTCGTCAGCGTCTCATGGTTGCATAGTCTTGAGTTGATAGATCCATTCATGGAGCATGAAATCATGTAGCATGGTGCTAGTGCCACACAACACAATGGCGTATACCCTCAATGTGAAGATGGGACTTTGTCTCCCCAAGGACTGTGCCATGGTCACTCCTGCCAATAGTGTCATGGATAGATGCAACTCCGGCAGGCAGTTTGGTGAGGACGAGGTCAAGTATGTTTTTCCTTCTTGTCAGTTTCCTCACAATCATGTTGGAACCAAGGCTGTGATGAGGTCAGGAGCTGAATGACCTTGACAGAATGTCAGTGAGCAGGATATTGCTGAGCAAGTGCTTCTTGTTTGCACTGTTGATGATCCATTCCATCGCTTTACTAATAATCAACAAAATACTGATGGGGTGGTTACCACCTGTCACAGAGCCAATCCAGCAGATATGTCCTTTCAGACGGCCAGTTTGGTCAATATTTGCACTGCTGAGCCACTTGTCATGATAGACATTGAAGTCCCCCACCCAGAGCTCATTCTGTGCCTTTCCTTAACTAAATGCATCCTCCAAGTGCTTCTCAACATGAAGGCTATGATTAGGTAGATAAGAATAGAACCAGGTGAATGTATTTCCACTCAGCTGGCTAGGGGTTGGCGGGGGGGGGGGTGGGGGGGGGCAAGGTGTGTGATAATCAGTAGGAGATGCCCCATGCCTTTGCTTGACCTGATGCGAGGAGGGCTGTTGGCTATTGTCATTTCCAGTGCCTAGATTTGGTTTCATTCCTGACATTAAGTGGCTTGCTGGGCCATCACAGAGAATAGTTAAGAGTCAACCACACCAGGTAAAGATGGCATTGCTCATTCCCCGAAAGGGACATTACAACAATTGTTTCATAATCATCATTGGATCATTTTCATTGGGTTCAAATTCTAGCACCTGTCATGGTGAGAATAGAACCCAGTTCCCCAGAGCATTGCCCATGGTCTCCGCATTACTCATCCAATGACAATACCATTCCCCCACCCACCTCCCCAATGCTACTAATGTGGAAATAGACATGTCGTAATGATGACACAGATATTTGGTCGGGAACTTATCCCAAAGTCAAGAACAACACTGTGGTTGCGAACAGTCTTGTTCCATCTCAGCTGCCAGGGAAAGGGATGGAGTTGGTGGAGTTTCTCGTGGGGACTGAAAACAAGGGCGTTGTTTTTCCCAATATTTAGTTGGAAGAAATTTCTGCTCATTTAGTGCTTGACGTTGGACACGAAGTGTAATAATTTAGAGACAGTAGAGGAGTTGAGGCAGATGGTAGTGAGGTAGATTGGGTGTTGATACTGTATATTTGAAAACTGGCGATATGTTTTAGAGTGATATCACCAAGGGAAGCATGTAGATGAGAAATAAGATGTTAGGGTAGGGGGACTGGGGTGTTTTGTTATGCTTTTGACGTAGCATAAGCTGCTTCCTTGATGTGCACTCTGACAAAGGAAGGTTCAGACTTGGGGATAGTTTTAACACATTTATTAAACTATGAACACTTGTCCTACTTGGATTGGACTCTCCTGTTAATCCTGCTATAGCTACTCAGGCTAATGGTGATTACTTTGGGAATGGCGATCACAATTCCGTAAGTTTTAGAATACTCATGGACAAAGACGAGAGTGGTCCTAAAGGAAGAGTGCTAAATTGGGGAAAGGCCAAGTATAACAAAATTTGGCAGGAGCTAGGGAATGTGGATTGGGAGCAGCTGTTTAAGGGTAAATCCACATTTGAAATGTGGGAGTCTTTTAAGTAAAGGTTGATTAGAGTGCAGGACAGACATGTCCCTGTGAAAATGAGGGATAGGAAATGGCAAGATTAGGGAACCATGGATGACGTGTGGAATTGTGAGACTAGCTAAGATGAAAAAGGAAGCATACATAAGATCTAGGTGACTTAAAACTGATGAAGCTTTGGAGGAATATCGGGAAAGTAGGACAAATCTCAAACGCGCAATAAAGAGGGCTAAAAGGTGTCATGAAATATCTTTGGCTAACAGGGTTAAGGAAAATCCCAAAGCCTTTTATTCGTATATAAGGAGCAAGAGGGTAACTAGAGAAAGGATTGGCCCACTCAAAGACAAAAGAGGGAATTTATGCGTGGAGTCAGGAAATGGGTGAGATTCTTAATGAATACTTTGCATCGGTATTCACCAAGGAGAGGGACATGACGGATATTGAGGCTAGGGTTGGATGTTTAAATACTCTAGGTCAAGTCGGCATAAGGAAGGGGGAAGTTTTGGGTATTCTAAAAGGCATTAAGGTGAACAAGTCCCCAGATCCGGATGGGATCTATCCCAGGTTACTGAGGGAAGCGAGGGACGAAATAGATGGGGCCTTAACAGATATCTTTGCAGCATACTTGAGCACGGGCGAGGTCCCGGAGGACTGGAGAATTGCTAATGTTGTCCCTTTGTTTGAAAAGGGTAGCAGGGATAATCCAGGGAATTATAGACCTGTGAGCCTGACGTCAGTGGTCGGCAAACTGTTGGAGAAGATTCTGAGGATAGGATCTATTCACATTTGGAAGAAAATAGACTTATCAGTGATAGGCAGCATGGTTTTGTGCAGGGAAGGCCATGTCTTACAAACCTAATAGAATTCTTTGAGGAAGTGACAAAGTTAATTGATGAGGGAAGGGCTGTAGATGTCATATACATGGACTTCAGTAAGGCGTTTGATAAAGTTTCCCATGGCAGGTTGATGGAAAAAGTGAAGTCGTATGGGGTTCAGGGTGTACTAGCTAGATGGATAAAGAACTGGCTGGGCAACAGGAGACAGAGAGTAGTGGTGGAAGGGAGTGTCTTGAAATGGAGAACGGTGACTAGTGGTGTTCCACAGGGATCCGTGCTCGGACCACTGTTGTTTGTGATATACATAAATGATCTGGATGAAGGTATAGGTGGTCTGATTAGCAAGTTTGCAGATGATACTAAGATTGGTGGAGTTACAGATAGCGAGGAGGACTGTCAGAGAATACAGCAAAATATAGATAGATTGGAGAGTTGGGCAGAGAAAAGGCAGATGGAGTTCAATCCAAGCAAATGCGAGGTGATGCGTTTTGGAAGATCTAATTCAAGAGCGGGCTATACGGTCAATGGAAGAGTCCTGGGGAAAATTGATGTACAGAGAGATCTGGGATTTCAGGTCCATTGTACCCTGAAGGTGGCAATGCAGGTCGATAGAGTGGTCAAGAACGCATACAGCATGCTTGCCTTCATCGGACGGGGTATTGAGTACAAGAGTCGGCAGGTCATGTTACAGTTGTATAGGAATTTGGTTAGGCCACATTTGGAATACTGTGTGCAGTTCTGGTTGTCACATTACCAGAAGGATGTGGATGCTTTAGAGAGGGTGCAGAGGAGGTTCACCAGGATGTTGCCTGGTATGGAGGGTGCTAGCTATGAAGAAAGGTTGAGTAGATTAGGATTGTTTTAGTTGGAAAGACGGAGGTTGAGGTCCTGATTGAGGTCTACAAAATTATGAGGTATGGACAGGGTGGATAGCAACAAGCTTTTTCCAAGAGTGGGGGTATCAATTACAAGGGGTCACGATTTCAAGGTGAGAAGGGGAAAAGTTTAAGGGAGGTGTGCGTGGAAAGTTTTTTACGCAGAGGGTGGTGGGTGCCTGGAACGCATTGCCAGCGGAGGTGGTAGAGACGGGCACGGTAGCATCATTTAAGATGCATCTAGACAGATATATGAACGGGCGGGGAACAGAGGGAAGTAGATCCTTGGAAAATAGGTGACAGATATAGATAAAGGATCTGGATCGGCACAGGCTGGGAGGGCCAAAGGGCCTGTTCCTGTGCTGTAATTTTCTTTGTTCTTTGTTCTAACTAACCAGTCTGCTACAATCTACGTGGTGCGTGTGATGTGTTTCAATCAACCCTGTCTGTACTCACTAAGTGTCTCCACTGGAAAGAGACTGAGCATGTGTGCTGTGTCCTTTTTTTTTTTGAATCAATCCAGTTATATTTAATCAGAATTACATTCACATCTGCCCACAATTAATGATGCTAATAGTACTATTAGTTTTGCCTTCACCGCTGCCCAATTTCTCCATCTTCTTCAACACTTTGTAGCCTTCTAGGACCTTACCAAATACAACATGCTTTCCATTTAACCATGGAGTATGTGCAGTGCAGATAAAGAACTGGGAGCCATTTGTAATTGGTCCAGCATTGGCCATGGACAAGATACCAGCCCCTGTGTGCTCCAGCTTGAAATTCTCATCCTTAAACTTTTCACCGTAGATCGACTTCCCACCAGTGCCATCATGCTTTGTGAAGTCACCACCCTGGCACATGAATTCAGGAATGATTCTGTGGAATATCGAGCCGTTGTAACCAAATCCTTTCTCACCAGTGCACAAGTAATGGAAATTTTCTGCAGTTTTTGGGACCACATCAGCCCTGAGCTCAATAACGACACGGCCCAGCGTGTTGCCGCGAGAGGCGATGTCCAGGTAATCTCGTGGCTTCTCACTGGTGGCCATGGCGAGGCGGCGGCGATCTGCCCAACTCCCGGCGCCGGTGTGAGGGGAAAGGCCGCTGTGTCCTTTTATATGGGTAGCCCCCTTGTGGTAGTATCACCTCTGTGTGTGTCTTGACTGCCCGTTGGTCGTGTCCTATCTTACTGACCTATTGGTTGAATGTCTGTGTGTCATGATGTCTCTGGTGCTCTCTCTAGTGTTTATCTAGTCTTAATGTATTTACATTAACCCCTTGTGTATTTACAGTGATGCATATCACCACAAGGGGTAGAAGTGAGAAGGGGAGGTAGGTGGAAGGTCAAAGATGGATCCTTGCAGGACATAAGATGTTATGGCATGGGAGCAGGAAGAGAAGCGATTACAAGTGATTCTCTCACTATGATTAGACAGATAAGAACAGAATCAGGTGAATGCAGTTCCACTCAGCTGGGTGATGATGGCGAAGCATGGAAGGAAGATGTTTACACAGGCCGGAATGAGATATACACAGGACAGGATTCAAGCTGCGGTGAGATGTACAGAGGCTAGAGTGAGATACACAGAGGTTGAAGTGAGATGCACACAGGATAAGACGCAGGCTAGTGTGAACTACAAACAGGTAAGATGGGACACATTTTGGAGCGAGATATACAGAGGCTGGGGTGACATATACACAGTCTGGAATAAGTTTCACACAGGATAGTGTGTTGAAAAAGGATTACATTGTTGAATTTGTGTCTGAATGTTTAACTCCTTCATCCTAAACCCTCACTGACCCGTTTAAATGCGGAAGTTAACCCTGTTAAACTTTAGAGTCGGCACAGTGGTTAGCACTGCTGCCACACAGCGCCAGGGACCCGGGTTGGATTCCGACCTTGGGTGACTGTCTGTGTCGAGTTTGCACATTCTTCCCGTGTCTGCGTGGGTTTTGGCCGGGTGCTCCGGTTTCCTCCAACAGTCCAAAGATGTGCAGGTTAGGTAGATTGGTTGCACTAAATTGCTCCTAGGTGGGATTGCGCGGAAAGGGCGGGGGCGGTGGGGGTGGTTGGGGGGGGGGGGGGAGGGGGGGGTCTGTGTGGGGTGCTCTTTGACGGTCGGTGCTGACTCGATGGGCCGAATGGCCTCCTTCTGCACTGTAGGGATTCTGTGGAATGGTGAAGACCTTTTGAGATAACAAACAGAAATTTTAGACAGGCATTCAGCACAAGTATTCTTGATACCCTGGGCTGGATTCTCCGATTCTGGGGCTATGTCCCCACACCAGCGTGGGAACGGTGGTGTTTTACGCCAGAAAAACTGGCGCAAAAACTGCCACCGATTCCCCGTTTTGCTGGGGGCTAGCAGGACAGCAGCACAGAGCACCCGGCTCTAGCTGCCAATACGGCCCGAGAATTGCCGGGCCCGTGACCACGCATGGCGGTGGCCACTCGCGGAATAGTCCCCCCCTTCAGCCAGCTTGCGCGCCCCAGAGCACCCCCCCCCCCCCACACAGTGCCCCCAGCCCCGAAAAATGTCGCCCCCCCCTGTCCGCGAATCGGCCCTCTCTCGAATCCAGCCTCCTTTGTATCCTGCAGGCAGATAATATATGAGGAGCAGTTTTGTTTTGTGTTTGTGGCACCAATTCTTTTTAAACACCTGATTAATTGTTCAAAGTTTCCAGTATTGAATTTCAGTCTGCTGGTTCTAATATTGTGAAACCAAGTTCCCACTATTAACATGCATCTCAGTTAATTGTAGAAACAATGTCATTTTTGTGCGTACATAATGTTGTGGCCCTCAGAGTTAATCGGTTTCTGTGGCTGTAATTTTCTGCCCACCCCCCCCCCCCCCCCCCACCTTCTGCATGCTTTCCGGTGGCAAGGGTGGCTCGCAATTGGCCTACGCCCATTTGCGTTGCTCGCTGGAGGATCCTGCCAGCGGGAAGGGCCGGAATATCCTGCCCTCTATCTCTGCGGTTATACCAGAAGGGATGCTGCAGCTATTGGCCTGAGTTTGAAATACAGCTTAAATTTTTAAAATTCTTTCATGATATGTGGACGTCACTGAGACAGCCTGCATTTGTTGCCCTTCTAATTGGTCTCAAATTGAGTGGCTTGCTCAGCCACTTCTGAAGGCATTTAAAGGTCAACCACATTGTTGTGGGCCAGGTAAGGGTGGCAGGTTCCCTTCTCTAAAGCCCATGACAACCCAATGGGGTTTTGCAACAATTAATGATAGTTGTCATGGCCACTGTTACTGAGACTAGCTTTATATTCCAGATTTGATTAATTGAATTTAAATTCCGCCAGCTGCAATAGTGGGATTTAAACCCATGTCCCCAGCCTGGCCTCTGGATTACGAGCTAATTGACATTACCACCATCATCATCCCCATTGGGCAGTATTAGTAAGAATGTTGTATTTTCGGGGCGGAGGATTATTGTAGATGATCTGCTACTCTCATTCTGTTTCTTTTATTTTCAGGAAAAGTTAGCCTATCATAGGAGGAGCAACCAGGCCCTTTCCCCTGGTCTTTATCTCGGTTATCTAAAGCTCTGCAGCTCAGTTGATCAAATCCGTGTCCTTGTCCCTCAGAAGCTACCCAATATCCTGTGTCATATCAAGATAAGGAGCAATCACAATGTCTCCAGGTAACAGAGGAAAACAACAACAAACAGAATAATTAATTGAATTGTGAGAACACACTCTGTAACATTGATCTCAATGTGCTGCTTATTAAAATCTTCCATGTGCAGACGTGAGCCATGTACTCCAGAGATGCCAGGTTCAATTCACAGTCTGTGTTGAGTTAGATGATCTCATCTGTACAGCAGTTAAGATGCTACAATGGCCTACAGTGTCCCTGCGCTGGGAAAAGAGAAATCAGCTAGAGTGCCAGCTCCTGATAATTGTCCAACCACCCCTGCTGGAAAGTTTGTGTGGAGAGGTCGGTGTAGAATGAACTGTGCTTCACTGAGAAGTCTTTATAGGTTGACTGTCTCACTGACACACACGGACTAGGCACACAAATTAGGAATGGCCATTTGGGTATCAGAGAGTGTCTAATGCTTATTGGACAGCAGCCCAACAAGGCTCATGCAGAAACCACTAAGAAAATTGTCCCAAAAATGTTTCGCTTTTCTGCTCATCGAAGGAAGTGAAGCAAAACCAGCCTGACTGAGTACAAGTTCTTAACAGAACAGCTTAAAAAGTTGTTTTTTAGATCCATTCATTCATTCTAGAAACAAATAAAAACTCAAATCAGGTAGAAAATGAAATACGTCCACGTCTATCGCTCCTAGCACATATCCCGATGTGTGACACATTGCCCTCCGTGGTCCACACTGTCCACCCCATGTGTGGCACACTTCCCCCCCAACGTGTGACACATTCCCCCACATGTAACACTCAGTAAAATGCACACTGTTGCTTGGTGTGTGGCACAACCCCCCACATGTGACACACTCCCCCAGCATGTGACACACACTCCAATTTGATGTGTGGCAAGCTCTACCCCTCCTTCCCCCCTGACGCACCATGATGCATGCCACCTCACATGTGATGCGCATACCCCCACACGTCCACACACACACACATTTCTCTCAACATGTGATATCTGTTTGATGTAGGGCAACCCCCATGTTTAACACATTCCCCCTCACATGACGTACTTCCCCCACATGTGATACATTCCCACAAGATGTGACACACTCCTGTCTGATATACACTCCTCCCCATATGTGACACACTTCCCTTTGATGTGTGGTACACTCCCCCTCCAGAGTGACACACTCCCCCAACATGTAACGTACTCCCCATAACACATAACTTACTCCACTCAACATGTGGCACTCACTCGTTTGATGTGCAGCACCCCCCCCCCCCCCGCCCCAATGTGTGAAGAATTGTCCCCCTCCATGCTACCCAATCCCACTACACATGATACATTCTTGCCTGACATGTGAGGCACTCCTCCCCACATGTGACACAAGGCACCCCAAGAGTGCCACACTCCCCCCCTACCTATAACAATATCCTTCATATGTGTGTCATAATCTCCCCTATGTATGGCATATTTCCTCTTACTGCTCCCATAGTCCTCCCTGTATTAAGTACACTCTAAACAATCTATTCAGTTTTCATCTGCAGTCTCAGCATTAGACACGATTGAGGAATTGCACTGATCTTCTCAGAGCATTTCTACAAATCCACCTCCTCCTTCATACAGCCCAGACACATAGTATTGCCTTGAAAAAGAAGATTTCAAACTCTTGCCTGGGAAACCAGAACAAACTGCATGGTTCTGTGTTAATGTTCATTTCACATTGATATTTCTGGAGTGGATTCTCTTAGAATTCTTTAACACTGTGACATTGTATTGTGCAGCCTAAATAGTGAAATGAAGGTTACTCGTGAAGAACACATGAAGATCTGACCAACCATTGTGTAGCATAGTTCATCTAAAGTACCATCCCAATTGAAGTATGTCATGTAGTATAAGTACCACATTAAAGAATGGGCATGCTAAGATATCAGCCAGTAAAACCTAATTGGCCATGGACACCAGTGTGTGCTGGTACAGCGACATTATCTGTCACTTGATGATCCTCCGACCCTTCAACTTTGGCAAAAGACCACTAATGGGCAGAGATGACTTTTAACACTTTTAGAAATTGTGTCCTTCTAATGTGGCATTTCCCTTTAATTTCCTCCAGCTCTTTAAATTTCAATTACATGCAATTTTCTATTCCCACGACTTGCTTTTTCCTTACACTTGTCCCACTTTGTACCTGGATCTGTTAATGTTATGTGAATCATTTGAACCAGGAAATGTTAAGTGTAATTATTACATCATTTTGGATCCATGAGGATGGATACCTATTCCAAATTTTGTTTGATTTACTTTTAGGAATAACAACTTTCCCTATGGAGATTAAGTGATTGGGTAGAAACTATGAAAAGGTAGAATTTAAGGATTTGTGCAAGGTGCTTAAATGGATACATGCCATATGGTGTATATAAGGTATTTAAACGTGTGTGGTAAAGTCTATGATGAGGCAGAGTGTACATGGGCTATGGAAAAAATATATTTAGTCGGTAAACAACCATTTTCTGTCCCACAGCTTCTTATGCTCCTATATTATATCTTCTGTGTGACACCCTTAACCAAAATGTTTTTTACCTTCTAAAAATAGTTTTGTTAAGCAAATCTCTTATATCTCTGCCCCTAGAGATGAATGGGAGTGGCTCCTGAACTTGTCAGATTTGGATGAGGCCACTTTAACAGATGGATGTGAGGGATGCTCCCAGAAATTCTTCCAGCAAGAACTTAGGATAGCCATTTCAGAACTGATGAATCAGATCGGCATTCCACTGCAGCAGGTATAAAGTGGCTCTTAGCAAATGTGCTTTGCTGTGGAATTCCACATATGTCACAGTGCTTGCAACTAAGGCACTGGACTCCTGTCACCTTGATTTCATGAATAGTGCTGTCTCACAATAGCTGGTGTTCATTTATTCATAGTTGTATTAAATAGTTCAAGCTCAAATTGAACTTATTACAGGTTGCGCAACATCCTGTAAAGTGCCTGATTTTACTGTATTTATGCCATAATTTGGTGAGAGTTGATGAGAGTAACGAGTTGTTGGACAAGTTAGTGTGTTTAAAATATAGATATAACGCAAAATGAAAATGCACTGAAACCACATTTCAGATCTGCTGATGAGTGAATGGCTCATGTGGGAAACTGAAGAAATTTGATCTTGAAACAGAGATGCTGCTTTGAGGTTGTGGTTGAAATATATTATATAATGTAGAGGAAGCTTTGCTTTATAGCTATCCCATGCTGTTCCGACCCTGGGAGTGTTTGTTGGGACATCGTAAAGAGAGTTTTAATCTTTATCTAACCCATGCTGTACCATCCCTGGGCGTATTTGATGGGAAATTGTAGAGGGAGCTAACCCTCTAGCTAAACTGTGCTGCACCTGCTCTGAGACTGTTTGACGGAATATTGTGGAGGGAGATTTACTCTGTAACTAATCCATGCAACAACTACCCTGGGTAGCTGAAGTAAAAGCATTCAATTCTCCAGCTCTTCCTCCCCTGATTAAGGTGAATGCAATTAAAAACTGAATTCATTCATTGACTGATGTCAATGCAATGTTAATGTCATTCTTTTTCTGTCTGGGTGGTCTATATTATTTCACAACCTGTACCCTACCTGAAACCAGGCTTTTTACCCATCCATTCTGCCCTGCAACCTTTACCCTGTTGCTGACTATCTGTACTCTAACCTATAACCTGCCTTGCACCAGCAGGGCAAGCAATACCAGTATTGGTGATAAAATAATTTGTGTTCGGGGGATTCAGTTTGATGTGAACACCATGACTTAATTGTCTTTTCCACCCACCCCCTCCCATGCCCACCCCAACCCCCACCCCCACTGTGCAAATTTAGGCCAAAGAGTTCAGGTTGTACAGCCAAGAGGTTTTGGAGTTTGCAAACAACTTGTCCTTCCTTCTGCTTCTGCCGCCATCTGATGATGTGTGCACAGCCCCAGGACAGAACAAGCTCAACCCCTGTTCAGGGTTCCTCACACTGCCACTGCAGATTTTTGAACTGGGTGAGTACAGATGTTTCTATTGTGTCTTGTTGGTGTGTCGTATTTATGTTCACGTTAATGATTTTTAAATAAGGACATCTTAACTGAGTTACTGCTTAATACGAGAAGTACTATCGCATCTTACATACCATAATGTGAACAGATTAGGGCTGTAGGAAGGATGTCACAGTAAACACCCATATCTACCTCACCGCCACTTCTCTTCACTTCTCCACTGTTACTGAATTATAAAATAAATAAAAATAAATAACCTTTATTGTCTCAAGTAGGCCTACATTAACACTGCAATGAAGTTACTGTGAAAAGCCCCTAGTCGCCACATTCTGGCACCTGTCCGGGTACACCGCGGGAGAATTCAGAATTCTCAGCTGGTACGGGAATTAAACCCGCACTGCTGGCCTTGTTCTGCATCACAAACCAGCTGTCTAGCCCAGAGCTAAACCAGCCCTCTCAGACTGGTTGCCAACCAGGTTGGCACTGCCAGGGTGCCAAGCTGGCAGTTTTTACACGGTGGTGATCAGGCAGCCTGCGCTGCACGGGTGTTGAGGGATGCCGGGGGGGGGGGGTGTACCCTCCCACAGTGTGTTGAGGCTTATAGGGAGGGTCGGGGGTTGCTTCGGGGGCTCCAGAGATGGCGGCCCGATCTCTCGCTACACTGAGGAGTTCCGGCGAGCGGAGTTCCTCAGTGCACGGCTATGTGCGGCCTTGGCTCCCCATCTAACGTGAGTGCCGTTTTGTAGCACTGTGTTTCTCGGCATTGCAACGCTGGGAAACACACAGCTAAACGCGCTCAATATTGGACTTAGTTCCCATTTCGTTAATCCTGCCCTTAATGTTATGTTTTACACATAGATTAATTTCTTTTTTTTTAATAAACATTTTATTGAGGGTTTTTTTGGCATTGTAATATAAACAATGTACATGAAAATATAAACATAGTGCAAATACCATCTCTCTCCCCAACAGATCCCACCATTAATTAACCCCCTAATCTACGCTAACCTAACCCCCTCCCCCCTCCTTCTGCTGACTATTAATTCACCGCGAAGAAGTCGATGAATGGTTGCCACCTCCGGGCGAACCCTAACAGTGACCCTCTCAAGGCGAACTTAATTTTCTCCAAACAGAGAAAGCTAGCCATGTTCGATAGCCAGGTCTCCGGCTTCAGGGGCCTTGAGTCCCTCCATGCTAGTAATATCCGCCTCCGGGCTACCAGGGAAACAAAGGCCAGAACGTCTGCCTCTTTCTCCTCCTGGATTCCCGGATCCTGCGACACCCCGAAAATCGCAACCTCTGGACCCAGCGCCACCCTTGTTTTTAATACCTTGGACATGACATCAGCAAACCCCTGCCAAAATCCCCTAAGCTTCGTACATGCCCAGAACATGTGGACATGGTTCGCTGGTCCCCCCGCACATTTTGCGCACGTGTCTTCCACCCCAAAGAATCTGTCCATCTGGGCCACTGTCATGTGGGCCCAGTGTCGGAACCGAGTGTGTCGATAGGGGGAATATTGGAGCTGCTTCGAGTGTTTGGGTCTTTCTCGGGGTACAAACTAAATGTAGACAAGAGTGAGTATTTTGTGGTGTCTCGGCCGGGGGTGGGGGGGCTGCCATTCCGTAGGGCAGGGACTCACTTTAGATGCCTGGGGGTTGCTCGGGATTGGGGGGGGGGCTCCGTTGGTACAACATTTTTAGTTTGGTGGGGAGAGTGAAAGCTGATCTGGCAAGGTGGGATGGTCTCCCTCTGTCACTGGCGGGACGGGTACAGGAGGTTAAAATGAACGCGTTGCCGTGATTTCTGTTTATTTTTCAATGCCTACCGATTTTCATTCCAAAGGCTTTTTTCAGAGAGATTGAGGGAAGGATTACTTTGTTCATATGGGGAGAGAAGGTGGCCAGAGTTAGAAAGGTGCTGCTACAGAGTGGAATGCAGGCAGGGGGTTTGGGTCTTCCGAACCTGATGTATTACTACTGGGCGGCGAATATAGAGAAGGTGAGGAGCTGGGTCAGAGGGGTTGATTCCCAGTGGGTCAGAATGGAGGAGAGTTTGTTCAGGGGGTCGGGATTGAAAGCACTAGCAACAGCGACGCTCCCGATGGCCCCTGGGAAATACTCAGGGAGTCCGGTAATAATAGCTTCATTGAGAATTTGGAGGCAGTTTCGCCAACACTTCGGGTTGGGGGCAGGGTCAAGGGAAATGCCGATTCGGGGGAACCACAGATCTGAGCCAGGGAAGTGGGATGGAAATTTTCGGAAATGGGAAGAGAAGGGGATTAAGACACTAAAAGATTTGTTTCTTAGGGGTCGGTTTGCAGGATTGAAGGAGCTGGAAGTGAAGTATGGGCTGGAGCAGGGGGAAATGTTTAGATACATGCAGGTTCGAGATTTTGCCAGAAAGGATATACAGAGCTTCCCGGTGGAGCCGGCCTCCACATTGCTGGAGGAAATGCTGACGACAGGGGGACTGGAGAAGTGGGTAGTGTCGGCGGTTTATGGAGCTATTTTGGAAGAGGAGAAGGCACCACTGGAAGGGATCAAAGCAAAGTGGGAGGAAGAGTTGGGAGAGGATATGGAGAAGGGGTTCTGGTGTGAGGTGCTCCGGAGAGTGAATGCCTCCACCTCGTGCACAAGGTTTGGGCTGATACAGCTGAAGGTGGTATACAGAGCACACCTCACGAGGGTGAGGATGAGCCGATTCTTTGAAGGAGAAGAAGATATGTATGAACGTTGCGGGAGGGCCCCCGCTAATCACGTTCATATGTTTTGGTCCTGTCCAAAGCTAGAGGATTACTGGAGGTTTTTAGGGTAATTTCTAAAGTGGTGCACGTGAAACTGGACCCGGGCCCCCAAGGCCATATTTGGGGTGTCGGACCAGCCAGGGTTGGAAACGGGTGTGGAGGCAGATGTTGTAGCCTTCGCCTCATTGATCGCCCGAAGGCGGATCCTGATAGGTTGGAGAGCAACCTCTCCACCCTGTGCCCTGACGTGGTGGGGGGACCTGTTGGAATTCTTGACTCTTGAGAAGGTTAAGTTTGAACTGAGGGGAAGGATGGAGGGGTTCTACAATTCATGGGCATTATTCATTGTGCACTTTCAGGAACTGGTAACATCGAACATTAGTTGGGGCGTGTGGGTGGGAGGGTTGGGGGGAGGGGGCTGTGTGTGTTAATGGCGACTATGGGTGATCACTAATTCCTTTTTGTCATTTGTTTGTGTGAACATGCGGGCTAATGTTTGGGGTTTGGTGGGAGGATGGGATCGTTGTTATTGATATGGGGATTGACATATTTGTTACTGATTATTGTTTATTGTTGGTGGGTGTAAATTTGGGAAAAATTTGAAAAAGGAGGAGAATAAAAAATATATATTTTTTTAAAGTGGATGTTACAACAAAAAGTTGTGTCTAGCAAGAAATCTACCAAACGACTTGTGACTTGTCCAAACCAGGATCTTTATTAAATCACAAGTGGTAAGACAGCCATCTGTTACAGAGCAAGTTATCGTGGAGTTTCTTTGTACTCCCCTGGAATTACACCTGGGTATGACTATGCTCTTGTACTTATAACCATCTGTCGATCACCGGATGCGGCCACACTTATATCTGAGTGCCTTGTCACATGACCCTTGTCTAGAGACCACATAGTGGTCTGCACCGCCACCTGCTGGTTGGAGGTCGCACCACCAGCCATCTACAATATTGCTTACAGGCATATTACCACAAAGCAGACATGCTCCTTTCCAACTTCACGTCGTGATTATTGAGCCTTGTTAATTCCAACACTAGAAGGTTCTCTTCCTCTGTTGTGGTTGCACAAGCAATGCAGAACTACTTACAAGATACAAAAAACAAACAAAAGATGACCAAAGAAATAATGAAGAGGGAGAAGATAAATTATGAGGGAAACTGGCCAGTAATATAAAAATGGACAGCAAGAGTTTCTTTAAATACATAAAAAGGAAGAGAGAGGCTAAAATGAATATAGGACCCTTAAAGAAGGAGACTGGGGAAATAATAACGGGGAACCAGGAAATGGCAGAGGAGTTAAACAAGTATTTTGCATCAGTCTTCACGGCGAACGACACTATTAACATTCCAAAAATAAAAAATCAAGGGCAGAAGAGGGAGAAAACAAATACAATAACAATTGCGAGGAAAAAGTACTATGGAAACTAATGGGGATAAAGGCCGATAAGTCCCCTGGACCTGATGGGTTGCATCCCAGGATATTAAAGGAGGTAGCCACAGAGATAGTGGTGCACTGGTAGTAATCTCCCAAGAATACTTAAATTCTGGAAAAATCCCAGAGGATTGGAAAATGCCAGTGTAACACCTTTATTCCAAAAAGGAGGGAGACAAGTAACTATAGGCCAGTTAGATTAACTTCTAGTCTTGGGAAAATGTTGGAGTCCATTATGAAGGATGTAATAGCAGAACATGTAGAAATGCATAATATAATCAAGAAGAGTCAGCATGGCTTCATGAAGCGGATATCATGCCTAACAAATTTATTAGAATTCTTTAAGGTGGGAACAAGCAGGATAGATGACGGGGACCCAGTGGATGTAATATACTTGGATTTCCAAAATGTGTTCAATAAGATACCACCCAAAAGGCTACTTAATAAGAAATGAACCCCCTTGTATATGAGCAAGGAGAGGACTTCCGGTGGTGGCTGTGGTGTGAGTGGTCGCACACAGGGCAGCTCCTGCTCGAGGGCATAGAAAAGAGCCCTATTTACCTGAAAACAGGAGAAACTTTGACGGAAAAGTGTAGCTGAAGGTTGGAGGAGAAGTTACCCCTGGGTGTGGCATGACTGTTATTTACCAAACCCGGCAGAAGGTGAAAGACCTGGCTAAGGAGATGGAAGAGACCTGTGGCGCAGCGGTTATTGGAAAGATGGCGGAGGGGGAATGACCAGTGCAAGTTAGAAAGCCCCAGATGGAACAGTTGATGGCTTTCATCAGGGAAGAGTTCCATCAACAAAGGAAAGTGATGCAGGAGGACCAATCGAAGGCCATCGAAGGGGCTGTGGCATCCTTGAAGGGCTCAATGGAAAGTGTTGAAGTGTCTGGATGCACAAGGGTCGCAGATTAAGAGATGGAAAGGGTAAAGTTGGACCACAGCGATTGGGTGGTGGAATTGGAGGTGGAGGTGGGGCTCTTAGGAGACCGTTGCAAGACGCTGTGAGCAAAGGTAGAAGATCTAGTTTGAGAAAGCAGAACCTGCGCATTGTTGGCCTGCCTGAAGGAGTGGAAGGCACGAGTGTCACAAGATATGTCTCGAGGCTGTTGGCAGGGCTGGTGGTGGAGGGGATGCTGGAGATGCCCCAGAGGTGAATAGAGCGTATAGGTCACTAAGACAGGGGAGCCGCTGTGGGCAGTGATCGTAAGACTCCCCAAGTTCATGGGAAAAGTGAAGATCCTGCAGTAGGCCATGGAGAAATGGAACTGTGAGTGGGAGAGGAACAAGATCTCAATATACCAGGACATCGGAGCTGAACAAAATGGCGCGCTGGATGTACCAGGGCCAAGGTGGTGCTGTATCGACGGCAGGTCAGGTTCGGGATGCTCCACTCGGCAAAACTGTGGGTGACTTATAAAGGCCGGGAATACTTTGAGACTCCAGAAACGGCCAATGACTTTACTAAATATTAAAGAGCATAAACTGGGGGAGAACTGAACTTTATTGGGAGCCGGAGGAGCCGGCACATTGAAGAACGGAAGAAACGGGCAGGGTGGGTAAAGTAGGGTGATGGGCCTTTCTTATCCTCTCACGTGGAGGGTTTTTCTTTTCTTGTCGCGTCAACAATGTGTAGCAGGGGTGAAAAGTTTGGAAAGGAAAGAGACAGCTAGGCGCTGGTGACGGCGCCGCTGCCGTTCTCCCCGATAAGATATACCACAAACCCAGTGGTGGTGGCAACCTTGAGGATCTGGGGGCAGTGGAGGCGACACAGGGGGGTGACGGGTGCCTCGGTGTGGTCCCCATCAGGAATAACCACAGGTTTATCCCAGGAAGGATGGACGGGGGGTTCCAGAGTTGGCAACGAGCAGGAATTGGGAGACTGAGGGACCTGTTTATAGACGGGATGTTTGCGAGCCTGGGAGCGCTGGAGGAAAAATATGAGTTGCCCCAGGGAATATCTTCAGATATATGCAAGTGAGGCCGTTTTGACTCCGGGAGCACGGAAAGCGCTATCCACCCCACGACGGTAAGGTGCTGCTCCCTCGCGGTACACCCCGTTCCCCGAAAATCTCCCTGGCCTCCGGAACCCATTCTGTGGAAATCCGAGGGTACTGCATCGCGACCCTCACCGTCCAAGGTGTAGAGTTCAGCAACTTCCGGCTCTACATCCTCCCCCACCTCTGTGCTGCCCTGTTACTCGGCCTGGACTTCCAGTGCCACCTCCAAAGCTTAACTTTAAAATTCGGCGGACCCCTACCCCCCTCACTGTATGCAGCCTCACGACCCTTAAGGTTGATCCACCTTCCTTGTTTGAAAACCTCACGCTGGATTGCAAACCTGTCGCCACCAGGAGCAGACGGTACTGTGCCCAGGACAGGACTTTCATCAGTTCGGAAGTCCAGCGGCTTCTGCGGGAAGGGGTCATTGATGCCAGCAACAGCCCCTGGAGAGCTCAAGTGGTAGTAGTAAAAACTGTGGAGAAGCACAGGATGGTCATTGACTACAGTCAGACCATTAATCGGTCCACGCAGCTCGACGCGTACCCCCTCCCACGCATATCTGATATGGTCAATCAGATTGCACAGTATCGGGTCTTTTCCGCAGTGGACCTGAAGTCCGCTTACCACCAGCTCCCCATCCGCATGGAGGACCGCCAATACACTGCATTCGAAGCACAAGGCCGCCTCTATCACTTCCTTAGGGTTCCCTTTGGCGTCACTAATGGGATCTCAGTCTTCCAATGTGAGATGGACCGAATGGTTGACCGGTACGGGCTGGGGGCCACCTTCCCGCCCCTGGACAACGACACCACCTGTGGCCACGATCAACAGGACCACGACGTTAACCTTCTAAAATGTCTCCACACCGCCAAACTCCTTAACCTCACGTACAATAAGGAGAAATGCATGTTCCGCACCAACCGCTTAGCCATCCTTGGCTACGTCGTGGAAAATGGAGTTCTGGGGCCCGCCCCCGACCGCATGCGCCCCCTCAAGGAGCTCCCCATCCCCCATTGTCCCAAGGCCCAGAAACAATGCCTGAGGTTCGTCTCCTATTACGTCCAGTGGGTCCCTAACTATGCGGACAAGGCCCGCCCACTCATTCAGTCCATAGTCCTGACGGCTGAGGCCCGCCAGGCCTTTAACCGCATCAAGGCAGACATCGCCAAGGCCACGATGCACGCGGTCGACGAGTCCCTCCCCTTTCCAGTCGAGAGCGATGCATCGGACGTAGCTCTGGTTGCCACCCTCAACCAAGTGGGCAGGCCCATGGCATTTTTTTCCCGCACCCTCCATGCCTCCGAAATTCGGCACTCCTCTGTCAAAAAGAAGGCCCAAGCCATTGTGGAAGCTGTGCGGCATTGGAGGCATTACGTGGCCGGCAGGAGATTCACTCTCCTCACTGACCAACAGTCGGTTGCCTTCATGTTCAATGAGACACAGCGGGGCAAGATCAAAAACTTGGAGGATCGAGCTCTCCACCTATAATTACGAGATTTTGTGTCACCCCGGGAAGCTCAACGAGCCCCCCGATGCCCTATCCCGTGGTACATGTGCCAGCGCACAAGTGGACCGACTCTGGGCCCTACACGATGGCCACTGTCACCCGGGAGTCACCCGGTTCTTCCACTTCATCAAGGCCTGCAATCTACCCTAATCCATTGAGGAGGTCAGGGCCATCACCAGAGACTGCCAGGTCTGCGCGGAGTGCAAACCGTACTTCTACCAGCCAGATCGAGCGCACCTGGTGTCGGCCTCCCGCCCCTTTGAGCGCCTCAGCATGGACTTCAAAGGGCCCCTCACCTCCACCGACCGCAACACGTATTTTCTGAACGTGGTCGATGAGTACTCCCGGTTTCCCTTCGCCATCCCATGTCCCAATATGACTTCTGCCACGGTCATTAAAGCACTCAACAGCATCTTCACCCTGTTCGGTTTCCCCACTTACGTCCACAGTGATCGGGGATCCTCCTTTATGAGCGATAGGTTGCGTCAGTTCCTGCTCAGCAAGGGCATTGCCTCGAGCAGCATGACCAGCTACAACCCCCGGGGAAACGGGCAGGTGGAGAGGGAGAATGGGACGGTCTGGAAGGCCGTCCTGCTGGCCCTATGGTCTAAAAATCTCCCGGTCTCCCGCTGGCAGGATGCCCTCCCCGACGCGCTCCACTCCATTCGATCATTACTCTGCACCGCAACTAACGAAACCCCCCATGAATGTCTCTTTGCCTTCCCCAGGAAGTCCACCTCCGGGGTCTCGCTCCCAACATGGCTGACAGTTCCTGGACCCGTCCTCCTTTGCAAACACGTGCGGACCCATAAGTCAGACCCGTTGGTCGAAAGAGTCCACGTCCTGCATGCGAACCCGCAGTACGCCTATGTGGTGCACCCCGACGGGCGCCAGGACACAGTCTCCCTCCGGGACCTGGCACCCCCTGGATCCCCACCCAAGGCCCCCGACAGACTGAACTTGTAAAATTTTTCCACCACCCCACCGGGCTCTTATTTAACAGGGGGTGAATGTGGTAGTCACCACTAACTGTATTAGATGTAGTACGGTAAGACTCATATACTAGAGGCACATGGGTAAATCCCTGCCTGCTGGCTCCGCCCAGTAGGCAGCATATAAATGTGTGTGCTCGCCGGTGCTGCTCCCATTCTGGCAGCAGCTACAGGAGGCAACACATCTTTGCTCAATAAAGCCTCGATTATTCACTACTCTCATCTTTGTAGTAATTGATAGTGCATCAGTGGGGGAGAGGGCCGCAAGAGATGGCCGAGGGGGGTGGGGGAGAAGGGAGGGAGATGCGACGTGGCAGGGTTGGAGAAGAAGGCGGAGAACGGGGCCATCTTGGATGGGCCCGGTACAGGGCAAAATTAGAGGGGGCAGAGCCGAAAGGGGAGGATGGCGGACGGTAGAGGGGAAGAGGTGTAAGCCCTCGGAGGCTGATGACGTGGAACATGCTGGGCTCAATGGACCGGTGAAAAGATCTCGGGTCTTTGCACACCTCAGAGTTAGAAGACTGGATTGGTCTTTCTGCAGGAGACGCACCTTCACGTGAAGGACCAGATCAGGTTGACAAAGGGATGGGTGGGTGAGGTATTTCACTCGGGGATTTACTCAAAGTTGCGGGGGGTGGCCATTTTGATGAGCAAGAAGACGGAGTTTGTGAGTGCGAAGGAAGTGACGGACCCAGGGAGGAGACATGTAATGGTGATCGGGATATTGGAGGGGATGCCGGTGGTATTGGTGAATGTGTATGCACTGAATTGGGACGATATAGGGTTTATGGGGGAGTTGCTGGCAGCAATCCCTGACTTGGATACGCACCAGTTGATCACGAGAGGCGATTTTAATTGACCCCAGGTCAATGGGGTGGATACAGCGGGTGCTGCATGTTCATGGAAAGGATGGGTCCGGTGGACCAGTGACGTTTGAAGAACCCAGGGGGGAGGGAGTACTCCTTTTTCTTACATATTTACAGGGTATATTCCAGAATTAACTTTTTCATGGGGGAGCCATGAGGCATTGGAGGGGCAGAGTACGCGGGGATAGTAATTTCAGACCATGCACCCCACAGGCTGGAGGTTCGGCTTAGATTGTGACGGGAGCAGAGACCAGGATGGAGGCTTGATTCGGGGTTGTTGGCAGACAGAGGGCTCTGTGATAAGGTGCGGTGGAGTTATGTGGAGTTGAACCAGAAGAGGCTGTGTCAGCAGCCACATTTTGGGAGCCACTGAAGGTGGTGGTCTGAGGGGAGATTATCTTGTTTGAGGCACATGAGGATAGGAAAAGGAGGGAGGAGTATGAGCGGTTACTGGGCGAGATAGTCGAGGTAGACAGGAATTATTCAAGGGCACCCATCACGGCTGGATTGGCGATAAGGAAAATGTTACAGTTCGATAGGTTGACGACAGGGAGGGCAGTGGGGCAGCTGTGCAGGGCAAGGGGGGTGCAGTATGAGTACGGGGAGAAGGCAAGTTGAATGTTGGCATGCCAGTTACGGAGGTAGGCCGCATCCAGGGAAATTTTGAGAATACGGGCAGAGGTGGTGTCGGAGCCGGGCAAGAGAAATGAGACGTTTAGGGAATACTGTAAGGAATTGTACAGGGCGGACCCAGGGGATGAAGGGGACATGGAGCGATTTTTGGATGGGCTGCAGTTCCCGCAGTTGGAGGAAGAGAAGAGGCAGGCGCTAGAGGAGCCTTTGGGGGCTGAGGGACGTTGGGCAGTATAAGGGGTACGAAGGCGTCAAAGGCCCCAGGGCCAGATGGATACCCGGTGGAATTTTATAAGGAGTTTGCAATGGAACTGGCACCGCATCTGCTGGGGGGGTTAGTGAGGCGTTAGAGAAGACGGAGCTGCCGGAGGTGATGACGCAGGCGACGATCACATTAATACCAAAAAAGGGGAAGGACCGTTGGAATGTTGGTCGTACAGGCCTATATCGCTGTTAAATACGGATGTAAAAGTGCTGGCTAAGCTGGTGGTGGAGAGAGTGGAAGGGTGTGTCCCAGGGGTGGTTGTGGAGAACCAAACAGGTTTCGTAAAGGGCAGGCAACTCTCCAGTAATATAAGGCAGCTGTTAAATGTGATTATGACTCCATCAAGAGGACAGGTACTGGAGGTAGTGGTGTCCATGGATGCGGAGAAGGTATTTGACTAGATGGAGTGGCGGTACCTGTTCAAGGTCCTGGGGAGGTTTGGGTTCGAGCCAAAGTTTTTCCATGGGTGCGCCTGTTATATGTGGCTCCGTTGGCGAGTGTACGGACCAACGATATCAGCTCACAAAGTTTTGGGTTACACAGGGGAACAAGGCAGGGGTGCCCACTGTCACCGCTGCTGTTCATGTTACCAATAGAGCCCCTGACAATGGCCCTCAGGGAATTGGCCAGTGGCAACGAATTCCGGGGGCGAGTAAGGAGCATCGGGTGTTGCTGTATGCGGACGACCTGTTACTGTACGTGTCAGACCCACTGGAGAATATGGTAAGGATTATGGATTATTAGAAAGGTTTGGGGTGTTCTCAGGATACAAGTTGAACGTAGAGAAAAGTGAAGTGTTCCCGGTGAACGAATTGGGCTGGAGAGCCAGCCTAGAAGGGCTGCCATTCAAGGTAGCCACAGACAGGTTCAGATACCTGGGGATCCAGGTAATGGGAGAGTGGGTGAGGTTGCATAAATGGAATTTATCAAAGCTGGTGGAGGAAGTCAGGGAGGATTTCAAGAGGTGGGATACGTTGCGTCTGACTCGAGCAGGGAGGGTCCAAGTGGTGAAAATGAATGATCTGCCAAGGTTCTTATTTATATTCCAGACATTTCTAATTTTTGTTCCAAAGGCCTTTTTCTGGAAGTGGATACGATTATTTCAGAGATTGTGTGGGCGGGGTAGGTGCCAAGGGTAAAGAGGGCCCTGTTGCAGAGGCAGCGGCAGAAGAGGGTGTTGGCATTGCCAAACTTGTTACATTATTATTGGGCGGCGAACGTGGAGAAGTTGAGGCAGTGGTGGGAAGGAGAGGGGGCATTATGGTTTAGGCTGGAGAAGGAATCTTGTAGGAGGTCCAGCCTGAGGGCTATGGTGACGATGGCGTTGCCACTGGCGCCAAGGAGATATATATGGAGAGCCCAGTGGTGCAATCCACAGTGAAGGTGTGGAATGCTGAGGAGGCATTTTGGAATAGAGGGGATGTTGGTCTTAACGCTGCTGTGCAAAAACCATGACTTATCTCCAACCAATAGGATAGTTCAATTAAAAAGCTACTCTGGTGGGCAATTGGAAAAATGTGGACAAATAGAATGCAATGCCCGCTATGGCGGCAAGTTCTTCAAGTCATCCTTTGTGGAAGTGAGCTTTGTCAACAAACCCAATGTTAATGGGTAGACTGGTACAGACGGTATGTAGAGGAGGTGTAGAGAAGTGGGGCTGGTGAGGGATCTGTACCTGGAAGAGAGGTTTGCTAATATAGAGGAACTGAAGGAGAGGGTGGAACTTTCAAAAGGAAGTGAGTTTAGATATTTACAGGTAAGGGACTTTTCGCGGAAGGTCTGGAAAGAGTTCCCCAAGCTGCCGAAGTATGCCTTACTGGAGCGACTGCTGCTCCTGGAAGTGGGAGGAAAGGCAGGATCAGAGACATATATGGATGGCTGGGAGAACAGGGGGGGTGAACAGCTGGTGAAGAATAAGGAGAAATGGGAGGGGGAGCTGGGAGGGGAGATAAATTGAGGAGTGTGGAGTGAGGAGCTTTGTCGGGTAAACACAAATTCCTTGTGTGCGAGGATGAGCCTGATACAGTTCAAGGTGGTACACAGGGTTCATATGACTCAGTCGAGAATGAGTGGGTTCTTCCAGGGAGTGGCAGACGAGTGTGAGAACTGTGGGCAGGGACCAGCAAACCACACACATATGGTCTGGGGCTGCAAGAAGTTGGAGAGATACTGGGCAAGAGTGTTCACGACACTAACAAAGGTTGTTGGAGGGAGAGGTCGGACTGTACCCTATGGATTTGTATTTTGGTTATTGTCACGTGTACCGAGGTACAGTGAAAAGTATTTTTCTGTGAGCAGCTCAACAGATCATTAAGTACATGAAAAGAAAAGGAAATAAAAGAAAATACATAATAGGGCAACACAAGGTACACAATGTAACTAGATAACACCGGTATCGGGTGAAGCATACAGGGGTGTAGTGTTAATGGGGTCAGTCCATAAGAGGTCGTTTAGGAGTCTGGTAACAGCGGGGAAGAAGCTGTTTTTGAGTCTGTTTGTGTGTGTTCTCAGACTTCTGTATCTCCTGCCCAGTGGAAGAAATTGGAAGAGTGAGTAAGCCAGGTGGGAGGGATCTTTGATTATGCTGCCCGCTTTCCCCAGGCAGCGGGAGGTGTAGATGGAGTCAATGGATGGGAGGCAGGTTCATGTGATGAACTGGGCTGTCTTCATGACTCTCTGAAGTTTCTTGCGGTCTTGGGCCGAGCAGTTGGCATACCAGACTGTGATGCAGCCAGATAGGATGCTTTCGATGGTGCATCTGTAAAAGTTGGTAAGAGTTAATGAGGACATGCCGAATTTTCTTAGTTTCCTGAGGACGTAGAGGCGCTGTTGAGCTTTCTTGGTGGTAGTGTCGACGTGGGTGGACCAGGACAGATTTTTGGAGATGTGTACCCCCAGGAATTTGAAACTGCTAACCATCTCCACCTCGGCCCCGTTGATGCTGACATGGGTGTGTACAGTACTTTGCTTTCTGAAGTCAATGACCAGCTCTTTAGTTTTGCTGGCATTGAGGGATAGATTGTTGTCACAGCACCACTCCACTAGATTCTCAATCTCCCTCCTGTATTCTGACTCATCATTATTCAAGATCCGGCCCACTATGGTCGTATCATCAGCAAACTTGTAGATGGAGTTGGAACCAAATTTTGCCATGCAGTTGTGTGTGTACAGGGAGTATAGTAGGGGGCTAAGTGCGCAGTTTTGCAGGGCCCTGGTATTGAGTACTATTATGGAGGAGGTGTTGTTGTTCATTCTTACTGATTGTGGTCTGTGGGTTAGAAAGTTGAGGATCCAGTTGCAGAGTGAGGAGCCAAGTCCTAGGTTTTGGAGTTTTGAAATGAGCTTGGCTGGGATTATGGTGTTTAAGGCGGAGCTATAGTCAATAAATAGGAGTCTGATGTAGGCGTCCTTGTTGTCGAGATGCTCTAGGGATGAGTGTAGGGCCAGGGAGATAGCGTCTGCTGTGGACCAGTTGCGGCGGTATGCGAATTACAGTGGATCAAGGCGTGGTGTTGCTATTCGGGATATCAGAGAAGCCGGAGCTGATGGAGTGGAGGAAGGCCGATGTCATGGCCTTCGCCTCTCTGGTTTGCCCGGCAAAGGATCTTGTTGGAGTGGCGGTCGGCAATGCCGACGGGGGTGGCAGCCTGGCTAGGTGACTTGTATGACTTTCTCTTTCTGGAGAAGGTTAAATATGAACTGAGGGATTCAGCGGAGGGCTTCGAGGCAAGGTAGGGGCTGCTCGTGGCCATGCTTTAGGAGCTGTTCGTCATGGGGGGGGTGGAATTGGAGCAAAATTTGTACAAACTGTATAATTGTGTGATGGGCAGCTGTTCCCCGGATTGTTCATGTTTTGTAACTGTTTGAATAAGTTTGGAATAAAATACATTTAAATATGAACATGGATAGAGGATTGACTAATCGATAGAAGACAGAGTTGTGATAAGGTAGGCATTTTCAGGATGGCAACCTGTAACGTGTGATATATATTAATGACTTGACCGAGGGAAGTGAATGCACTCTTGTCAAGTTTGCGGATGACACAAAAATATGTGGCTAGGCAAGTGGTGAGGATAAGACAAAGAGGGCTACAGACAGGTTAAGTTGGCAGATGGAATATAATGTAGGAAAATGTGAAGTTATGCACTTTGATAGGATGAATAAAGGAGCTGAATATTTTTTAAGTGGAAAAAGACTGAAGAAAACTGCAACAGAGGCATTTGGGGTTCCTCGTGCATAAATCACAAAAAGCTAGCATGCAAGTTCAGCAGGTAGTTGGGATGGCAAATGGAATGTTGGCCTTCACTTCAAAGGGAGTGGAGTATAAAAGTGGGGAAGTCCTGCTAAAACTATACAAGACACTAGTTGACCACACCTGGAATAATGTGAACAGTTTTGATCCCCTTTTCTCAGGAAGGATATACTGGCATTGGAGGAAGTCCAGAGAAGGTTCACTAGGTTGATCTGGGTATGGGGGGATTTTCTTATGAGGAGAGATTGAGTAAATTGGGCCTGTAATCATTGGAGTTTAGAAGAATGAGAGGTGACTTTATTGAGACATATAGGATTCTCAGGGGCTTGACAAGGTAGATGCTGAGAGGATGTTTCCTCTTGTGGGCAAGTCTAGAGTGGGGGAGGGCATAATCAAAGAGTAAGGGGTCACCCATTTAAGACAGAGATAAGGAGGAATTTCTTCTCTGTGGGTAGTGAATCCGTGCAATTC
The DNA here is from genome assembly GCF_047496885.1 of Scyliorhinus torazame. Lineage (NCBI taxonomy): Eukaryota > Metazoa > Chordata > Chondrichthyes > Carcharhiniformes > Scyliorhinidae > Scyliorhinus > Scyliorhinus torazame. Next base: position 153,398,552 of record NC_092723.1, on the reverse strand, counting down.
TTTACCGCAGAGGGCTGTAGAGGTTGGGTCATTAAGTTTGTTCAAGGCTGAGACAGACAGATTTTTAATCAGCAAGGGAATCAAGGGTTATGGAGATACGACGGGAAACTGGAATTGAGGATTATATCACATCAGCCATGATCTCATTGAATGGCGGTGCAGACTCGACGGGCCGAGTGGCCTATTTCTGCTCCTCTGTCTTATGATCTTATATTATCCATTGCAGCTTGGAAGATTTTGGGAGAAGATATCACCGCCTAGGGCAGCTTAGTGAAGGAATGTAACCCAATGTGTGCAGTTATCATGAGATACTGTTGACTCTCTTGATCAACATTGAGCCCTGCATCGGAATGGGACAAATCCAACTTCGTAGCTATCTTCGATGCTACTAACTCTAGATATAAATCTTAAGAAGGTGGTAGCAGATACTGTTCATCACCTACAGTCTGGTTGATTGTGACTTTGCCGTTCGCACACAGCCTCATGGTTTAGTCTGCCTTGTTTACTATTGCAATTTGTGTTGCCCAATCACTACAATCAGTTTTCACTAGCACACCATTTCTCTCTAGTTTGTTTAGTGCCTCTTCGACTTGGGTTTTGAGAACAAATGGAATCGGTCTAGCCTACAACATACTGGTCTTGTATTGGGCCTGATTCAAATGTACACTTTCACACTGATTATGTTTTTATAACTGTCTTCGGAAATGTTGCTGTAGTCTTCAATAGCTGATCAAACGCCTTGGTCATCTCAACATGAAAAACATGCTTCCAGTCTAATTTCAGCTTGCAAAGCCAGTCTTTACCCATTAACATTGGGTTTGTTGACAAAGCTCACTTCCACAAAGGATGACTTGAAGAACTTGCCGTCATAGCGGGCATTGCATTCTATTTGTCCACATTTTTCCAATTGCCCACCAGAGTAGCTTTTTAATTGAACTATGCTATTGGTTGGAGATAAGTCATTGAATTTTCATTCATACCTGTCTACTCATAATTGAGCAATCCTTAGATATATTAATGTACTATTGGTTTACCAATACCTTTGTACAAAAGTACCTGTCGTTTGAGTGATCATAAATAGTGCACAGCCCTCACTCCTCTTCGCTTAAGCACTTTGGATTCACTTCAAGGCTGTAAGCCTCCCCCTTGTGGTGTTGCTGATTTTCATTACCACTGGTATGAGTTCTCTTTCCTGTTTTGCCCTTTGCTCAGCAGGGAAGTCTATCTTTTGACAATGAAAGCATTTTGCATTTTCGTATGGACATGCTTGTGCTGTGTGGTTGAGATTAAAGTGATACCAAGTCACTAAACCGCCACCAACAGGATCTTCTGATCAAGCTTTCCCATTTCAGATTTAGCTGGAGGTTTCTGACAGTGAACAGAAGCTTACCAGTCATTTGCTTAAGACTAAATTCCCATTCTTTGATGTCATCTCCATAGTAAAGACAGCTCAAATGTAAGGTGTTGTGTGTTTAGGCGATTGGATTCTTTCATCCACTAATCCACACATGAATCTGTTTGTAATGCACAACCTAAGAATGTACCAAAATTGCAATGTAATGATAAATTCTGCAGTGCCACAATATACTGTTTCACTACTTTTCTGGTTCCACATTTTTAGCTTTCTGCTATCTCTCGTGTCTTAGAATTAAAATGTTCCTCCAACTGTGATGATTGTTTTGAATGGTACAGCTTTTCCCTTGTTGGGAGCAAGAAGATTTGTTCGCATGCCATACACAACTGGGCCAATCTCTGTGAGCAAATGCTTTCTTGCTCTCAAGAATTGCCTTATTTTGAGGCTGGACCACTTCACTTTCAGTTCAGTGTTCTAAAATTTGTTAGGGTATTTAGAAGCTGTCAAGAGGTTTAATTCTGCTCCAGGGTGTTTATTACTGCTTTAAGGGCATTTAATCATTATTGTTAGGGTGTTTATTACTGCTTTCAGGGTATTTAATCACTCTTGTCACATGTCTAATCCTGCTGTTGGAGTGTTCAATCCTGCTGCAAGGTTGTTTATTACTGCTATCAGGGTTTTGACGGACAAAATGTATTTGGTCTCTTACTGCCTATAAGCAGTGGGCCATGACCTCCTTGTTCCCCAGCGTCGCATTTGCGGGGAGGGGTACCCCAATGAGGCACTGGGGAATACCTCTAGGAAGTTCTCATGTCAGGGTTTTGATGTGTTGGGTGCTCTGGATCCGTGGAACACATACAGGCCACCAACACTTGAAATAGTGCAACACTATTTTATTAAGTCAGTAACTGTTGAACATACTTTCACTGTGGGTTAACACGATATTAGATTGAACTAAAGACCTATGCCTTGTCCTAACCAATCTATGCACTCAGCACATGGTGAAGATCTGTGCTGCAGGCTGTGAGCTCTGTCCTACTAGGAGGCTGCAGCTCGAATGAGCAGGAACTCTGATGCCCCTTGTCTTTATAGTGCGTGTGCTCTAACTGGTGATTGGCTGCGGTGTTGTGTGTGTTGATTGGTCCCGCTGTGTGTCCATCAGTGTGTGTGTTTCTGCACCATGATATACTGGTGTATATTATGACATCCCCCCTTTTATAAAAGAATGTATTTGTGTGGCAATAAATAGTGTATGGTGAGAATGTTCCTAACTACGTGTGGGGTGCGAAGACATATTTACAGGACTACGTACATGAGAACTAAGCTATTTACATGGAAGGTGCCTGGTGCAGAGAAGCAGTATGCAACAAGAATAACGAGATCAACACTATATACAAACCAGGGAAACGATCAAACAAAGCAACAAAACAATTCAGAGAGTCTATAAGTCCGCAAAGTTCATAAATTAAGTCTCTGAGGTGGTCGACAAATTCTGGTTGACCGCCTCAAGGGTGGGTCGAGAACCGCCGGTTCAGGAGCGGGCTGGACTGCGTCAGAGTCAGGGGGATGCAGAATGTCAGGGATTTCTGCATAGTCTGTGGGAGGGTCAGCAGGACGGCGAGGCGACAGTGGAGGATCACATAGCGAGCGTGGACCGAGACGAAGGGCGCGTCAATTGCGGCGCAGAATAGAGCCATCCGATAGACGAACCAGGAACGAGAGGGGGGCCACTTGCCGAAGGACAACAGCAGTCGCAGACCAGCCACTATCCGGAAGATGGATGCGGACGTTGTCATCTGGAGTCAGAGCCGGGAGATCAGCTGCACGGGAGTCATGAGCCGCCTTGTGCTGTGCGCGAGACAGCTGCATCCGACGAAGGACCGGAACGTGGTCGAGGTCTGGGACATGAATGAACAGCACTGTCGTCCTCCGGGTACGACCCATGAGCAACTGGGCTGGCGACAGGCCAGTGGACAGCGGGGCGGAGCGATAGGCCAGCAAGGCGAGGTAGAAATCGGACCCAGCATCGGCAGCCTTGCAGAGGAGCCGTTTGACTATATGTACTCCCTTCTCCGCTTTGCCGTTGGATTGGGGGTACAGGGGACTGGATGTCACATGTGCAAAATTGTACTGCCTGGCAAATTTGGACCATTCCTGGCTGGCGAAGCAGGGGCCATTGTCCGACATAACCATGAGCGGGATGCCATGTCGAGCAAAGGTTTCCTTACAGGCACGAATACAGGCAACCATATCACCTCCGGGTAATTTGAAAAGTAGTCCACGATCAGGACATAGTCTCTACCCAGCGCGTGGAACAGGTCGATGCCCACCTTGGTCCATGGTGACGTGACAAACTCATGGGGCTGCAGGGTCTCACGTGGTTGGGCCGGCTGGAAGCGCTGACAAGTGGGGCATTTGAGCACTGTGTTGGCGATGTCATCATTGATGCCGGGCCAGTACACTGCCTCTCGGGCCTGTCGGCGGCACTTTTCAACGCCAAGGTGGCCCTCGTGTAGTTGTTCCAGGACGGGCTGGCGCATGCTATGCGGGATGACAATGCAGTCCAGTTTTAGAAGAACCCCGCCTACTTCCGCCAGATCATCTCTGACATTATCGAACTAAGGGCATTGGCCCTTGAGCCACCCGTCTGTTAGGTGGCGCATGACACGCTGAAGCAAAGGGTCAGCCGCCGCCTCGCGGCAAATTTGGATGAGGCGTTCATCCGTGGCAGGTAGATTGGAGGCCGCGAATGCCACATGGGCGTCAACCTGGCCGACAAATCCCGCTGGTTCACATGGAGTGGTGACTGCCCTGGAGAGAGCGTCAGCAATGATGAGGTCTTTGCCTGGGGTGTATACCAGCTGGAAGTCATATCGCCGGAGCTTGAGAAGGATAAGCTGGAGGCGAGGCGTCATGTCGTTCAAGTCTTTCTGTATTATATTGACCAGCGGGCGATGGTCGGTCTCGACGGTGAATTGAGGAAGTCCGTAGACATAATCGTGAAACTTAACCACACCGGTCAGAAGGCCCAGGCACTCCTTTTCTATCTGCGCGTAGCGCTGCTCTGTGGGGGTCATGGCGCGTGGCGCATATGCAACGGGGGCCCATGATGAGGCCTCATCATGTTGAAGGAGCACCGCCCCAATGCCGGATTGGCTGGCATCGGTCAAAGTTTTGGCCTCTTTTGCTGGATCAAAGAAAGCTAAGACCGGGGCCGTGGTCAGTTTTGTTTTGAGTTCTCTCCATTCGCGCTCGTGGGCAGGAAGCCATTGGAAGTCTGTCGCCTTCCGGACCAGGTTTCTGAGAGCCCTGGTATGAGAGGCGAGGTTCGGGATGAACTTCCCTAAATTTGGGACCGGTTGACCGTCAGGGTGGCACACCACTCATCGTCTGGATCGATGCTGTATACCGATAGAGGCTGGATTCTTTGCTTCGGGGACACCCTTTTTTGTAACGATACCGACTCCAAAAAGGTGCCTTCGGGTCCTCGGTGTCAATGTTGGGTAGTAGGTCCGCATCGGACTCGGTGACCGTGGGTTGAATGGCCCGGACATTCCTGCGAGGCTGGCTGAAGCGATGTGAGTTGGCAGGCTGGGCTGATCTGCATAAAGCAGCATAGTGGCCAAGTTTGCCACATCTCAGGTTTTGTCAGGATTTGGCAGGGCATTGCCGCTTGAAATGGGCGGAGCCACAGTTGCCGCACGTTGGAGCATCAGTACGTTCGCTTCGCCACCGCGCATGCGCGGTGCGGTCGTACGTGGTGCGCGCCTGTGCATTACGTTCGTTGACGTCGCCGTCCCCTCGTTTGGTGCGCACAAGCGCGGGGGTCCGTGAAAAGCGCGCAAAATGGCCGCCCTCATCTAGGCTGAGGCCCTGGAGTTGCTCGATTGCTTGGACCTGTTCCGCCTCGTGGGGACCTTGCTGCGCCGTTTCAGCCACTTGGATGTGGGAACACCGACTCATGATGTTTTCGTGTAGCTCGCAGGTCTCGATGGCGTTCGCTAGGGTGAGCTGCTTTACCTTGAGGAGCTGCTGGCGTAGGGGGTCCGACTGAACACCGAAAACGATCTGGTCGCGTATCATGGAGTCGGAGGTGGGCCCGTAGCTACAGGACTGTGCAAGGATGCGGAGGTGGGTGAGAAAGGACTGGAAAGGTTCATCCTTACCCTGCAAACGCTGTTGGAATACATAGCACTCAAAACTTTCATTCACTTCTATGCTGCAGTGAGTGTCAAACTTGAGGAGGACCGTGGTGAACTTTGTTTTATCTTCATCATCCGCAAAGGTGAGAGAATTGAAAATGTGGATGGCATGGTCCCCGGCCGTGGATAGGAAGAGAGCGAACTTCCTGGTGTCCGAGGCATCCTCCCGGTCTGTGGCTTCAAGGTAGAGCTGGAAGCGTTGTTTGAATATCTTCCAGTTGGGCCCTAGGTTAACGGTGATGCAGAGCGGCGGCGGCGGGCGGACGCTGTCCATTTTGCAGGATGACGGTATGCTGGTGGAAGGCAGATCACTTGCAGGTAGGTCTAAGGAGTTCTAATATCCCTCAACTCCTGGTATCATGATGTGTTGGGTGCTCTGGATCCGTGGAACACATACAGGCCACCAACACTTAAAATAGTGCAACACTATTTTAGCAAGTCAGTAACTGTTGAACATACTTTCACTGTGGGTTAACACGATATTAGATTGAACTAAAGACCTATGCCTTGTCCTAACCAGTCAGCACATGGTAAAGATCTGTGCTGCAGGCTGTGAGCTCTGTCCTACTCGGAGGCTGCAGCTCGAATGGATGGGAACTCTGATGCCCCCTGTCTTTATAGTGCGTGTGCTGTAACTGGTGATTGGCTGCGGTGTTGTGTGTGTTGATTGGCCTTGCTGTGTGTCCATCAGTGTGTGTGTATCTGCACCATGATATACTGGTGTATATTATGACAGGTTTTTCCGGCAATTGTCCAGAAGGGCTAAGTTCGCCTGGACAATTGTGTTGGGCTGGGACCCATCCGACAAAGCATTTAAATCTCTAACTTGGATAGTTCTGCCAGTTTTACCCTCATAGTTACTCTGAAAGACTTAGAAAGAAAAAAAGCATTTCTAACTCCTGAGTAAGTATTTTAAACACCCCGACCAATCCCCGCAAGGGACACACCCTACACCCATCACAACCCAGGGAACTCCCCATAACACCGTCTCTCTTAAACCACCCAGGGAACACTTAACACCCCCACGACCCGGTGTGAATGCCTGAATCTCCACTTACCTTTCAGGACTACCCTTTCCCTTTAAACTGTCCCTTTAAATACATACTTTACAGCAGTTGGTGCTGTAAAAAGGGGGGGGGGGTCATTCCTCTCTGCACTCCACTTTCTCCATGCTGATGCAGCTGGGGCGTGCTTCACTGCTCCTGTTTCACGCAGACTGAGTGAGGAAGGTTGGGTGAGAAAGGGGTTTTGCTGTCCCAAAGTAGATAAGCCCCTCCAGAGAGGCAATCTGCCGGTGATTGCCATTCCGAGGAAGTTACAGGCCGGTGCGTTTTGTATGGAAAAAGGCGTGCCTCTTCTTACTCTTGGAGTGTGTATTCCAATTAAATCATTCAGCAGCAAGCTTTTGCAAATTAAAATCAAGAAAGTTATTTATTCTTAAACATTTACTCGGAATTAATGTAATGCCACACATTCTCACACACACAGGCACACATGTACACACACAACAAACACAAAGTTTGAATGCAGATGAAGATAGTGCACTTTTACAGATTACAGTTAATCCAGTCACTAATTTTCAAGTTTTCCATATGGCAGGCCGATAGTTTCTTGAATGCATTTGTCATTTAAAGTTTAAGTGAGAGTCTTGTGAAGTGAAAAGTGTACAGCAGATTGTGAGATTTATTGTAGTCAAGTATCTAGGTTAGTTCTCAGGGAAATGTGAAACTGGAACATGTTAAATACTTTGGCTGCCTGAAAACATGCAGCTATTTCCGAGTCTGGTTCGGAGACTGGCTGATGAAACTGCTGGGTTCTGGGGCTAAAAAGGGTGCCCAGCACCAGAAAATAGTGTTGATTACATGACTACTGGGTTAATGTGGAAAAGGCAGTCGACCAGATAGAGTGGGGGTATCTGATGGCGGTCCCAGAGAGATTTGGGATTGGGCCGAGGTTTACAGCATAGGTATTGCTGCTCTATAGAGAACCGATGGAGAGTGCCCTCACCAACAAAATGACTTTGGGGTACTTTGCTCTGCACCGGCGTACTAGGCAGGGGTGTCCTATGTATCCCCTGCTATTTGCATTAGCGATAGAGCCACTGGCCATCGCTCTAAGGAGCTTGGGGTTGTGGAAGGAGATAGTGAGAGGGGGGATGGAATATAGGGTATTCTTATATACAGATGATTTGCTTCTGTATGTCTCAGAGCTGAAAATGTCGGTGGGGAATATAATGGGGCTGCTTCAAAGATTCGGGTTGTTATCGGCGTATAAATTACATTGAGAGAAGAGCATGTATTTTACCGTGTACAGCCAGGAATGGGGGTGGGAATGGGAGGGCTGCCATTTCGCAGGGCGACAACCCACTTTAAGTATTTGGGGGTGCAGGTGGCGTGGGACACGGGAGGGGGGGGGGGGGCTCTGCCCTCCGCTGGTACAATTTTATAGGCTTGGTGTGGAGGATGAAGGCTGACTTGGCAAGGTGGGAAAATGTTCCTTTGTCATTGGCGGGCCGGGTGCAGGCAGTTAAAATGAATGTGCTACCGCGATTTTTGTTTTAATTTCAGTGCCTGAGTTACCCAAGTCATTTTTAAAGGATATTGACAAGGTGGTCACCTCGTTTATTTTGGGGGGGGGTAGGTAGCCAGGGTTAGGAAGGTGGTCCTGCAGAGGGGCCGACAGACGGGAGGGCTGGGCCTCCCAAATTTATTATATTCTTATTGGGCGGTGAACGCGAAGAAGATGCGGGGTTGGGTTGTTTGGGTGGGAGCGGGGGTCCCAGCGGGTCAAGATGGAAGAGGGCTTATGCAAGGAGTCGGGGTTGAGGACGCTGGCAACGGCGCTGCTCCCGATGGACCCGGGCAAGTACTCTGGGAATCCGGTGGTGGTGGCAACGTTGAAGATCTGGAGGCAGTTAAGAAATGAAAATGAAAATAAAAATCGCTTATTGTCACAAGTCGGCTTCAAATGAAGTTACTGTGAAAAGCTCCTAGTCGCCACATTCCGGCACCTGTTCGGGGAGGCTGGTACGGGAATTGAACCCGCGCTGCTGGCTTGCCATGGTCTGCTTTAAAAGCCAGCTATTTAGCCCTGTGCTAAACCAGCCCCAGACAGCATTTAGTTGGGGGCTGGGTCAGGGGGATGCCGATTCGGGTGTTTCATAGGTTCGAGCTGGGGAGGCTGGATGGGAGGTTTCGGGCATGGGAGTTGAGGGGGATTAAGATAATAAAATATTTGTTCCTGAGGGGCTGATTTGCGAGGTTGGAGGCTTTGGGAGAGAAGTATGGATTAGCGCAAGAAGAAGGGTTTATGTAACTGAAAGACCGAGACTTTGAAAGGAAGGAGTTTCCGAGCTTCCCAACTATTGGCAGGAGGGTTGGAGAAGGGGGATGTGTTGGCAATTTATGGGAGGATTTTGGAGGAGGTTAGGGATTAAGACCAAGTGGGAACAAGGGGGAGGTATTGGAAAAAGGTTTGTGGTGTGAGGTGCTACAAAAGGTGAAAGCCTCAACCTCATGCGCGAGGTTGGGGCTAATACAATTGAAGGTTGTGTACAGGGCGCACCTCACAAAGACCAGGATGAGTCGGCTCTTTGAGGGGATGGACGATGTTTATGACCGGTGTGGGAGGGGCCCCACAAACCATGTCCATGTGTTTTGGTCCTGCCCAAGCTGGAGCGGTATTAGAGGGAGGTTTTTAACATCATCTCGGGAGTGTTACATGTGGATTTGGAGTCGGGTCCCCTAGAGGCCATTTTCGGGGTGTCGGACCGGTCTGAGCTGCAAGCGAATGGGGGGGGGGGGGTGCAGATATTTTAGCCTTCGCCTCGCTGATTGCTTGGAACCGGCACCTTTTGGGATGCAGATCAGTTTCTCCGCCATGTGCCTCGGTGGGGGGGGACGGACCTGCTGGAATTTCTGACCCTGGAGAAGGTGAAATTTGAGCTAAGGGGGGTGGTGGATCGAATGAAGGGTTCAAGGGGTTTGTTTTTCTTGCACTTTCGGGAACTAGTTGCCATTGAACACGGCGGGGGGCTGGGGGGGAGGGGGATTTGGTTCATTTTTTTCTGCTTTTTAACTTAATTTTGGAATTTACGATGGGGCCATTTTTGTGGTTCTTTCTTTGTTTTCTTTTATTGTTTGTATGATACGAATGGTGAACATGTGGTGAATAAAAAGATTTAAAAAAAAACATAAAAAATACATTCAGAGGTGTGCTGGACACCCCTTTGAGATTGTCCCAGATTATGTAGGGAGGCTGATCTATCTCAACTTTACATTCTCGCACTGCCCCTCCCGACATTGGTTCCCATAGTATCCAAAAATCTAACCACCTGTCTTGAATATTGTCAACGACTTACCATTCAAAACTCTCGGGGATAACACACTTCACAAATATTTGAGTTCAGAAATGCCTCCTTATCCTTAATGTCTGACACCCTGTGAGCCCCACACTTTCTGACTGTCCAGCCAGTGCATACATCTTCACATATACCCTGTTAAGCCTCTTACACATTTTAAATGTTTGATTTAGATTATGTCTCATTCTCCTAAACTCCAGTGGATGTAGACATAAAATATTATGTTTTTCGCAGGATCCGGTCTAGTATACATTATGCTACTCTTCCTCTAAGATAAGGAGATCATAACTACACACAGTCCTTCAGGTGTGGTTTCACCAAGATGTCTATAGTTGTAATAACTCTTATATTCTATACTCCATTCTCTTTGTAATAAAACAAAGCAGATGTTCCTCGAGATGCAGACATGTACTGCAGGTGTAGCTGGCCAGATCATGAAGCTTAAAAATCCAATCTGGGAGGAAAGGTTGTTTGTACATGTGGGTGGATTGACTTCTGAAGACTGTCGTGTTGGGTGTTCCGCTATACAAATGAACCAACACGGTTGCAGATGGTACAACTCTGTTTTATTACTCGTGATAACAACATCTGTAAACTTATGACGGTGGTTCATTCTTTACCCTTTAACCTGAGGACCCAGCCCTAACACTATCTGAGAGAGGCACTCAGCACATGGTGTATGTCTGAGTGGCTTGCTGTGAGCTCTGTGCCCTGAGCTGTCTCCTGCTGGAATGAGCGGGAACTGTGGTGTTCCCCTTTTTATAGTGCGTGTGCTCTCACTGGTGATTGGCTGTGATGTTGCGTGTGTGTTGATTGGTCCATTGATCTGTCCATCAGTGTGTATGTGTGTTTGCACCATGATGTTTATCTGAATATCATGACAAAGACAACTGCGTTAACAGGTACTATTGGGTTACTGGAAGAGTGTAGTCACAACTGAGAGTATATGGAGAGGCCAGAGATGTTTTTAACTTCTAATAATATCCTTGAAGATCAAAATAGTCAGCTGTAAATCAGACATAAAGGGGTCCAGAAGTGTATCAACTGCTCAAGAATTGACTCGCCCTGCTAAGCCAAAAGACACATCACTGTCAGACCTTTTGTGAAAGCTTGAGGAGTACTGCAGTCTCAAGCTATTCGAGATTGTTGATTGCTATCAGTTTGGATCCAGCAATAACTTGCCCAGTGAGGACATTTGAGAGTTTATTGTGGCTTTGAAAATACTATCCACCCATTATAATTTTGGAGAATTTTAAGAGAGAACATAGCAAGACAAATTTGTGTGCTGTTTAAAAAGTGAATGCATTAGAGTAAATTGCTGTATTAACTTTTGACGTGGCCTGCCAAACAACATTGTCCATGGACTTTGCAAAATGTGACTAGAGACAAGTTAAAGCGAACAACTGTCAATCATCTGCTGAAGTAAATAAACTGCAGCCAAGTATGATAAAAGCCCCAACTTTTCTGAGATGAGTCCTCCCACCTTGGACTCTAGGTGTGGCACTTGGTTCTTAGATGAACTGTGAAAAAAATCTGGTATCTGCTTCACATTTGTATGTTAGTGCTACATCCAAACAGATTACAGAGTAAGCAAATTTCTCCTGGCATGATTCCAAACTCTCTCTGTCAAGAGTCCAATACATGACAGAGGGCATGATCTTCCAGCCTCATTACACTCGCGCTCAAGCGTAACGGGACCGGTGAATAGCGGCCGGTGCGAGAGGCCAAAAATGGGAACCAGGGGCGGAATTCTCCCCCAACGGCGCGATGTTCGCCGACTGGCGCCAAAAACGGCGCCAATCAGACGGGCATCGCGCCGGCCCAAAGGTGCGGAAAGCTCCGCATCTTTGGGGGCAGAGCCCCAACATTGAGGGGCTAGGCCGGCGCCGGAGGGATTTCCGCCCCGCCAGCTGGCGGAAATGGCGTTTGTTGCCCCGCCAGCTGGCGGAAATGGCGTTTGTTGCCCCGCCAGCTGGCGCGGAAATGCGGCGCATGCGCGGGAGCGTCAGCGGCCGCTGAAAGCTTCCCGCGCATGCGCAGTGGGGAGAGTCTCTTCCGCCTCCGCCATGGTGGAGGCCGTGGCGGAGGCGGAAGGGAAAGAGTGCCCCCACGGCACAGGCCCGCCCGCGGATCGGTGGGCCCCGATCGCGGGCCAGGCCACCGTGGGGGCACCCCCCGGTGTCAGATCGGCCCGCGCCCCCCCCAGGACCCCGGAGCCCGCCCACGCCGCCTGGTCCCACCGGTAAATACCAGCTTTGATTTACGCCAGCGGGACAGGCAATTTCTGGGCGGGACTTCGGCCCATCCGGGCCGGAGAATTGAGCGGGGGTCCCGCCAACCGGCGCGGCCTGATTCCCGCCCCCGCCCAATCTCCGGTACCGGAGACTTCGGTGGGGGCGGGTGCGGGATTCACGGCGGCCAACGGCCATTCTCCGACCCGGCAGGGGGTCGGAGAATGACGCCCCAGGTGCCAAACAGTTTGCGATGCAACCGGCCTGCTACCGTAGGCGAATTTGGAATGCTCCTCAGTGACTGGGACATATCCCCCAGTGACCGGGCCATGCTCCCGCAGAACCACATCAAGGTCGGCCTGGTATTGGGTGACAGCCCCCAGTGAGGCAGACATACTGTTGTGACCCTCAGTCATGGCCATCACCGACTGCACAACGCCTTGGACACCTTCACTTACAGTGCCGCCGTCGTGCACCAGGTTCTCTCATTGCCGGAGCCATCTCCTGTGCCCGTAGCCTCCAGGACTCCTCCAATTTGCTATGGATCTGCTTAAGTGATGCTAACATCTCTCTTTGAATGTCCCGACTGCTCCCTACCATCTCCATCAGCTCCAGGTAACTCTGTTCCAGAGGCTCAGCATCAGGCTGGGACCCAGCTGGCTCCAGGGATCCAGCAGACCTCCGGCTGCTGTCTTGCCTGGGGGTCCCTGCCTCCACCTGATGTACATCAGCAGCAGTGTGGTGCTCACCAGGTTGTGCCTCAGAAGCCTGACCACTAATATTTCCCACCGAGGTGTGTGTATCTGCGCTGGTGGAGGGTGGGGATGACAGCTGTGCCGCGACTATAACAGTTGCATCCTCGGAGCTCTCCTCCGAAGTGTTCTCCCCGGAGTCAGGAGAGGAGGCCGCCGGTTTTGGGCCGGCGCCGTCGGCTGCTGGACCTGCAGGAGAATGGACATGGGCTCAGTCAGTAAGGCAATCACTACTCAGGTTTGACAGGTGGCTGGTTTAGCACACTGGGCTAAATCGCTGGCTTTTAAAGTAGACCAAGGCAGGCCAGCAGCACGGTTCAATTCCTGTACCAGCCTCCCCGAACAGGCGCCGGAATGTGGCGACTAGGGGCTTTTCACAGTAACTTCATTTGAAGCCTACTTGTGACAATAAGCGATTTTCAATTTCATTTCATTTTCAGGTCCTCCGGGGGAAGCCTGGTGGTCCCTCACCTCTGCAGCGTCTGCTGACCGCTCAGTCCTCAGCCACACCAGTCACCTCCCCAGGGCATGCACCTTGAAGGAGGTGAGGATTCTTAAGTCTGGAACCCCACCGCCAGTCTGGGCCCTCGCCCGCCAATTATGGGAGAGCTTTTCCTGAGGGGACACAGAGAGAGCATCGTTAGCCACACGCATGGTTCACAGTTGTGGGGGGGAGGGTGGTGTGAAGGGAGGGTAGGGGTGGAGGGGTGGGTGGAGGGAGTGCTGAAGGGGGAGGGGCACGGAGAGAGGGTTGGCGGTCACCTGGGGGGTGGATGCTCCCTTGCTGGTGGTGGAGGGACCTTGGTGACTACTCACGCTCGCTGCCCGGTGTAGGGCATTGACCTTCTTCTGAGACTGGAGGCCAGTCCTCCTGGGCACACTCCCGATGTTCACAGCTTCCGCCACCTCGTCCCAGGCAGCACTGGCTGCCTTGTGGCTCACCCTTGGGGGAACAGGAAATCCCTCCTGATCGCCACCATGTCCAGGAGCCTCCCCAGGTCAGCATCCCTGAATCTGGGGATCGGTCTCCACGGTTCCATTGTTGCGAGCTGGCTAGGGTTGGCTGAGCAAGTGCTGCCTAAGTGCTTCCCACCGTTGTTAGTGGGGGGCTGGCGAGTGCGGTCCCGGCGAATCAGTTGGTGAGCCGGCATTCAGGGCGCTTGCCACAGCACTTGGAAATTTGTCCGGAGAATCGCGCTCGATATGTCAGTAGATCGTCACCTGCATCAGACATTAGCATATTCCATTGGTTAACACTTTATACTATATCTGTCCCCAAGTCTATGATCCTGCTGTTTACAGTCACATCAAACTGTTAACTTTTTACATTGTATTTCTGTAACTTCCTTTTCACAACTACAGATTCTACTCACCTTCAACTCATACTTTTCCCCTCCCCTAGTCACAGTCCTGGGGGATTCAATCTCCCACAGCATTCTCAGCCTGAGGTAAGATGGCTTGAAAACCTGAGGGCTTTTGTCTCATCTGGTAGGACATCATCACTTGCAGAATAGAACAACACTTTATCAGCATTGCTGAGAAGCAGAGTGTTGGTTGCAGAACGACGAAACTGCAAGGATAATAAAGACTTTTTGATGAAAGACTGATTCTGCAGATAAATGGGGCTGGATTCACCGTTTCAGCGGCTAAGTGCCGGCAGCAGCAGAGCATGTGTGGTCTTTTAGGACCAAAAAATCGTTGTGACACCTTCACCGATTCCGGGACCGGTGAGGGGCTAGCACCGGGTGAAACTCCCGCCTCCCGTGCCGAGAATGGCCGGCCCCTGGGTTGCGCATGCACATGGCTGACAACCTGCAACGGTCGCGCTGTACAACATGCGCGGACCTGACCCGCCATCCGCAGCCGCATAGCCCACCCCCACCAGTCCCGCCAGCCCTCGCAGAAGCTCCCACGGCCAGCGGCACGGATTCCGGCTGAGTGTGGCGGCGTTGGACATAGTCCGCAGCTACCACGCCGGTTTCCCTCACGGCTGAGACCGCAAGTGTCCCGCGACTCGACCCATCAGGGGTGGAGCATGGCTGACCGGCGGCAATTGGCACCGGCCCCGATTTCAGCCTCGGAGCCGATTCTTCACCCAATCGGCGAACACGATTTCGGAGTCAGGCAACGGAGAATTCAGCCCACGAACATTTGACCTTCTGGGACTAGAAGAGAAGAATTCCAGACACTCTGAGAAACTTGTTGCTCCTCAAAGGACACTGGGACGAAGCTTCAGAAGAGGAAAAATCACTGCCATATTATCCACTGCCCTTTGAAAGACTGAAAAGGCATTAAAGTGGAATTCTCCGTTTGGGAGACTACGGGCTGGATTCTTCGATTCTGCGGCTATGTCTGCAGGATCCTTCTGGTCTTACGACCAGAATGTCAGCCCCCCCCTCACGATCCTCCGCCCGGTGGGGGGACTAACAGCCGCGCAGCATAAAGCCCCCCGGCTTTATCTACGGATTTGGCCACAGAATGGCCGGGTCCGTGGCCGTGCATGCGCATGGCGCCGGCTGCGGGCGGACCCGGCCTGCCAAAAACTGCCCCCCTGTAACCCCCTTGCCACTCCTCACCAGTACCCCTAGCCTCCACCGAAGCCCCTCCTGCCAGTGGAACAGCTTCCCCCTGCCTCTGGCGGCGCTGGATACAGCCCACAGCTGGACACGAGGTCCCCGGACGCTGTGAGGACACACGCCCCACGCCATCGGGGACTCGGCCCATTGGGGGCGGAGCATCGGGGGAGGGCCTCAAGTGACGTCCTGAGGCCGTCCATACGGCGTGTGGCATACTCCCCGAGTATGCCTCCTTTGAGGGGGCGGAGCATCTCAAAAACGATTCCAGCGTAAACGTGGATTCTCCGGCCGATCGCCAAACGCAATTTCGGCATCGGCGATCGGAGAATCCCGCCCTACGTTCTCCCGGCAGAGCGGAATTGCACCAGTTTTACGATCCCCTTGTGTTCCATGCAGTGCAAATTTAAACGTGCCGTGGAATACGAGGGATTCTTAGGGAATCCCGCTATTGAGCTGCCATCTTGAGAGGGTAGCCCAATAGCGACATCCCGCGGCAGGCTACCCCCCCCCCCCCCTACCGACACTCCAAATCAAACCCGAACCCCCCCCCCCCCCCCCCCGCCCCCCCACAAATCAGCTCCATTCCTCCACCCCCTGATTGCTTGGGTGCCCCTTCCTTCCCCAAGTATGGAGGCGTCTCACACCCTCCCCCTCCTAGAGACCCGTGTAATAGATGGACTACCCACAAGCAGAGGGATCCCAGAAATAGAGAGCCCCCCCACCTCAGGGACCCCTGTAACAGCGGGACCCCCCAGTGACTCTTATAAAAGATCTCCACCAGGAACCCCTGTGATAAGAAAACCCTTATAATAGAGGGAGCACTCACAGGGACCCCTGTTATAGGGGTACCCTCCAAAGTAACCCCTGTAACAGGGGGAACCCACCCAGGGACTCCCCTACCTAAAGGAACTCCCTGCACAGACCCTCACCCCATCAGGAAAGGGACCCCTGTCTGGAAGCTAGAGAGCAGTCCAGACAGGGGCAGTGGGAAGCATGATAGCTGTAATAATTACTTTGCAGCTCTTAGTCTTCCAAACAGAGAATCCTGCCCATAGTTTTCTTTTCACATGTGATGAGTTGCCACTCACAGCAGATGACATTAGTGGACCAACGCATAGGGACTCCATATTGCAAAGACATATGACTGGTTTAGCTCAGTGGGCTGGACAGCTGGTTTGTGATGCAGAGCGAAGCCAGCAGCGTGGGTTCAATTCCCGGACTGGCTGAAGTTGTTCATGAAGACCCGTCTTCTCAACCTTGCCCCTCGCCTGAGGTGTGGTGATCCTCAGGTTAAATCACCACCAGTCAGCTCTCCCCCTCAAAGGGGAAAGCAGTCTATGGTTATCTGAGACTATGGCAACTTTACATATTGCAAAGATATATGGCTGTATTGGGAGGTCTTGTCACGCACCTATTAGAGTCCCTCCCTCTGAGCCAGGAGCTCTGAGTTCAAGTCCCACCCTCGGACCTGATGATCAAGGAAGGTGAATTCATGATCCGTCAACCTGCAAATCCTTCAAATACGTTGATGTCTGGCAGTAAGAGCGAGAGAGACTACTAGTCAGCCATGATTGATGCAAGTGGCGCACCTCAAGCTCTAAGCCTCTGGCGACAGACTCGTGACCTCTGCTAGGAATTACTAGCTATGAAAACAGATGCAAGTCTGCCTTAGTGCACCACTAGGTATGGGGAATTGGTATATGACTATATTGCAAATGGTTGGCCAACCCAGATACTGAATTTAGAAATCCAGCCATTTTGTATGGGTAAGATGGGTTGCCAATTGATAAGGGTCGTGTTATGGCGGGAGCCAAAATGGTAATTCCTGAAACGTTCAGATTGCAATTGCTATGCAATCTTGATCAATACAGGTATGAGCTTGACAAAGAGTCTTAATAAGAAGCTATCTTTGGTGGCCAGAGTTAGCTAAGTACATAAAAGACAGTGAAACAATACACTGTAAGTCAAGCGTTAGAAAAGAAACTGCCATTGATACCTTTGCAACCATGGAAATGGCAATTAGAGTGTAGAAGAGGTTGCATAGATTTTACAGAATTTGAAGGACAACAACTATATTCATTGTGATATGTAGCCTTTTAAAATGGGTGGAGGGGTTTCTGATGAATCAAAAAATTCACAGTATTTTGCATAGTTTGTTTGCTGCTTACGGGTTCCAAGTGAAAATTGTAACCAATAACAGACCCCAGTGTTGTTCAGAAGAATTTGTAAAATTCATGAGAGTGAATTGGTGAAACACACTAGAGTTGCACCTTATCCTTCTTGCTTCAAATGGAGCAGCAGAGTGCACAGTAAAAATTGTTAAACGTGCACTTGTTAAACAAATGTCAGATATAAATTGGAAGAGATGTCAGTCATCATTGAGTTACAAACTGGTGATTCTTTTTGTTTATTTACCTTAACACACCCCACACTACCACTGGCAGAAAGCCAGCTGAATTATTTCTCAGAAGACATCTTAGAATGAGGTTTTCATTGCTGAAGCTACATTTAGCACAGTGAGTAGAAGAGCAATAATAATAGAAGAGCAGAAAGAGAGCTGTGATAGGGGTAGAGTGAGAGAAAAAAGTCTGAAATTGAACTAGAGGATTTAGGTGAAAGATCAGTCTAATTCGGTCAAGTGACTACCAGGAAAAGTTGTGAACATATGTGGTCCTCACACAGTTGTTCAAGATGTTTGGTAGAGGAAATGTCAAGTATGTACATAAAGGTCATGTTTTCTCTCCAGAGGCTCATGAAGAAGAAACGAGTTGAGAAGAATCAAATGAGTCTGATTAATTGGGTAGTCGGGATAGAAGTAGAGAAACAATAGTTACTCCAGCATGAGTTGTTCCTGAAAACAGTTCAGACCCAAGCCAGA
This sequence comes from Scyliorhinus torazame, assembly GCF_047496885.1. Classification (NCBI taxonomy): domain Eukaryota; kingdom Metazoa; phylum Chordata; class Chondrichthyes; order Carcharhiniformes; family Scyliorhinidae; genus Scyliorhinus; species Scyliorhinus torazame. Next base: position 153,380,199 of record NC_092723.1, on the reverse strand, counting down.
GTCAGACAGACATGTCTGATAAAATGGAAATAGCAATTGAAAGTCAAGGGCAAAATCATTTCTGTTGGAGAAACTTCTCCTCAGACTCTGGCCCAGATGCATCATGGTCTTTCCCCAAGTTCTGAAAGTTTGGATCAAGAAAGGAGTTATCCTCTTAGGAATAGGAAACCAGTGATTAAGTTGGATTTGTAAATAAATGGAAAACAAGCTATGTATATAAATTGCATAGAATTTAAACATTGTATAACTTTTTCAGTGAGGAGGAAGGAGCATAATAGCAACCCTTTGTGGCCAGTTGTGTATGTTGATCCATTATTCTTTCATGGGATTTGGGCGTCACTTGCAAGGCCAGCATTTCTTGGCCATTGCTAATCACCCTTGAAATGGGTAGTTGGGTAGGCAATTCAGAGGGCAGTTAAGAGTCATCTGGAATTATGTGTAGGCCAGACAAGGCAAGGATGGGAGATTTTCCAAGGGCACTAGTGAATCTGATGGGTTTTTATGACAATCAACAATGGTTTCACAATGACTATAACTGAGATTAGCTTTTCAATTCTAGATTATTACTTCTCCACCAGCTGGTGGGCATTTGAACCCTTGCCACCAGAACATTAGTCTGAGCCTCTGGATCGTTAGTCCAGTGACATTTCCACTATCTCCCCACCGTGTAAGTATATAAACCAAAACTAGAATATACCAGTTCAGTTGGGTACTACAAGTCTATAGGTATGCACCAGTTCTTTTGTCCTGCTAAGAAATCATAATTGCATTTGCAGCACACCACCTACACTGCCAACCCTATAACTTAGTTATAGTTCATGTATTTAATCAATTTTTAAAACTAATTACTTGATCTTGGGCGAAGTTCTCCGCCTCGCATTGCCGAAAACCCAAACCGCGATCGGGCGTCCATTTAAAACCGAGGTCCACACCCAGCGCTGATTCAAGCTAAATGCTCCGGTCCCTCGCTGGTGGAGATCAAGAGATTTGGGCCCCGTGCCAGCGACAGTATGCAAAACCGGCATTTGCATGCATTTAAATGTGACTAGCGGGTTGGACACAGTATTCTCTGCCCTTCCGTGATGCTCAGCTCTTCTCAGGTGGAGGTCTCGCGGGCGTAAATAACTACAAGTATTTACAAATGTGGACCGGGTTCCATGGCTGCAGAGAGGGAGTGGGAGGCTAAACAAACACTGAAAAGCCGTTGAAAATTATCAGGCTTGCAGGGGAATGGTTGACCAGGCCGGGGGCCAAGTGCATGGACATGAGTTTCCCCTTCTAGATTGGGAAGGCCTGACTCAGACCACCATTGCTGCAGTCTGTCTTTTAAACACATGCTTTGGTGCTATTTACATGCTCCTGGCTGCTCACACTGCGGAATGCTGCCTGTGTTCTCTAAATGCATCTGGACATCTGGGGGCCCACACAGGCCGCCCCTCTGGACACCCATAAACTCCAGCTGTATCATCAAGGACCAAGCTCAATCAGGAGCTGACCAGGTGTTGGCACACCTCAGAAGCATTGCCCAATGGCAGAGGAAGCAGTGGATCAGCAGAGCTCACCCCAACCAGAGCACCGCAGCCTTTGGAAACCTCCCTGGTTCTCTGCCCCCTCAGGGCGGCACAATGGTTAGCACTGCTGCCTCGCAGTGTCAGGGCCCCGGGTTCGATTCCAGCTTTGGATCACTGTCTGTGTTGAGTTTGTACATTCTCCCAGTGTTTGTGTGGATTTTCCCACAGTCCAAAGACGTGCAAGTTAGGGGGATTGGCCATGCTAAAGTGCCCCTTAGTGTCCAAACAAAGTTAGGTGGGGTTATTGGGTTACGGGGAGAGGGTGGGGCATGGGCCTAGCTGGGGTACTCTTTCAGAGGGTCGGTGTAGACTCAATGGGCCGAATGGATTCCTTCTGCACTGTAATGATTCTATGACTCACCAGTGACCCCCATCAGTCCGGATCACCAGCTGTCTCCTCCTGGTGAGACTGGCAGCGCTGACTGCCTCTGCCACCACCTCCCAGGCAGTGTGCAGGAGGGCAGGCTTGAGTGCAGCTCACGCTGGGGAAGACGGTGTCCCTCCGCTCCCCACTGGCATGGAGCTGTGAGTCCACCTCGGACTCCCAACGTCCATCACTTCTCTGAGCCATCCTGGTGGCTACAGTGAGTGCGTGGTAAGTTGAGCGCTTAGAAACAGCTCTAGCTGCCAGGTTAGAATGCCTGCTGGGCCAGGAATTGCTTGGAATTCGCACCAGCAGAGTGCTGGCCAATTTGTTCCACAAATAGCACCCCAATGGGAACTCGAGCCACACGCAATTGAGTCCCGACATGAACACTTAGTCGCCCAAATGGAGAATGTTGTCCCTTGTTTAAGGTATAGGCATCTTAAATTGTCTGTAAATTTGCTCCCATTGCCAATCCTCATATGACTTCATCACCAATATTTATGGAATGTCACATTCTCAAATACCTGTTACCCCCTCCCCCCAGGTATTTTCTTGATGTGCCTGAGAATTCTGCTGGTCATCCTGTTTACATCCAAGTGAGCCTATTACTACTGTAAAGGTGCTTATTACTGATATCGGTGTGTCTGTTCCTGCTGTAAGGGTGTTTAGTACCGATGCAAGGGTGCGTAATGTTTCTGTTAAGGTGTTTATTGCTGCTGTAAGGGTATTTGTTGCAAGTCTGAAGGTATGTGGTAATGCAGTGAAGGTGTTTTATCACATTTTATTATTTTACTATTGATTGTAGAATGTTTGTTACAGATGGGAGGGCAATTGAGGCTCTCAAAGGGCATTTTATGCTTTTTCATGGTACTTGTTTTATTCGCTAATGGGATGAGAGTGTTGTTGGCTAAGCCAGCATATATTGCCCATCCCCAGTTGCCCTTTAGAAGGTGGTGGTGTGCAGCTTTTTTGAACCACTGCAGTCCATGTGTCATAGGAACACCAACAGCGCTGTTAGGCAGGGAGTTCCAGGATTTTGACCCAGTGACAGTGAAGGATGTATTTCAAAGTCAGGATGGTGTGTGATGTGGAGGGGAGGTTGCAGGTGGTAGCGTCCCAATGCATCTGCTGCCCTTGGCTTTTAATTGGTAGAGGTCAAAGCCAGTGCATTCGAAGAAGCGTTGGTGAGTTGCTGCAGCACATCCTGTAGATCATAGAATTTACAGTGCAGAAGGAGGCCGTTGGACCCATTGGGTCTGCACCGGCCCTTGGTAAGAACACACTACTTAAGCCCACACTTCCAACCTACCCCCGTAACCCCACCCAACCTTTTTTTGGACACTAAGGGCAATTTAGCATGGCCAATTCACCTTTCCTGCACATCTTTGGACTGTGGGAAGAAACCGGAGCACCCGGTGGAAACCCACACAGACACGGGGAAAATGTGCAGACTCTGGACAGACTGTGAACCAAGCTGGGAATCGAACCTGGGACCCTGGAGCTGTGAAGCAACTGTGCTAACCACTGTGCTACCATGCTGCCCACTGATGGTACACACTGTACCATTTTGCATTGATGGTGGAAGGAGTGAAGTTGGTGGATTGGGTGCTAGTCAAGCGGGTTGCTTCGTCCTGGATAGTTTGGAGCTTCTTGTTTGTTGTACGAGCTATACCCTTCCAGGCAAATGGAGAGTATTCCATCCCACTCCTGAATTGTGCCTTTTAGATGGTGGACATGCTCTGGATAGTCGGAGGTGAGTTACTCGCTGCAGAATTCCCAACCTCTGCCCTAATTTTCTAGCCACAGAGTTGGATTCTCCTTCGGCATACCCTGAAGTTGGGAAAGGCGATTGGACAGAGATTCGGTCATGAAGCCAAAATCATGACCGGCGCCCAGCACCCGCCAGAATGCCATGCTCTGGTGCCTCGACAGTGGCGTCAATGCATTCTACTCCACAAGTACAGTAAAAGCCATCCGCATACCATTAGCAGGCCTAACCTGGTATTCTCCGGGGCCTCCGCGATGCTCCGCCTCTGCCGGGAGGAATTACCGAAGGCGTGTTTCACTTGTCGTTTAAAAAAAATCGGGAAACAGGCCCCGTGGCCGATGAAAGAGAGGACATGCAGAGGCACAACCGTGACCTGGCCGGTGTGGGGGGGGGGGTGGGGGGTCTGCCAGGACCGGTGGGGGCAGCGGGGGGGGGGGTGACCAGGGGTTGGGCCGTGGGGTCGGGGTGACCCCCCAAGGGACTGGGGTGCCCAGACATGGACCGCAATTGCCATGGCCTGCAAGGCAGTCATCTTCATGCCCACCCCACTGACCGTCCCTGGTTTTCTGAAACAGAGACTCCTGCCCACAGTGTTGATTTGACTGGCCCAGTTCAGTTTCTGTTCAATGGTGCCTCTTAGGATGTTGATTGTGCGAGATTCAGTGATGGAAATGCCATTGAAGGTCAAGGAGAGATGGTTAGACTCTCTCTTTTGAAGATGGTCTTTGCCTGGCACTTGGGTGGCACAAATGTTACTTGCCACTTGTCAGCTCAAGCTTGAATATTGTTCAGCTCTTGCTGCATATGGACATGGACTGCTTCATTATCAGATGAGTCATGAAGGGTGCAGACAATTATGTAAACATCCCCACTTCTAACCTTATGATGGAGGGAAGGTCATTGATGAAACAGCTGAAGATGGTTGGGCCTAGGGCACTACTCCAAGGAACTTTGAGATATCTTTTCCATATATCTTTGACAATTTGTCTTGGCTTCACATTTTGATGTGTCATGCTGCTGCCAATGCCTTAACTTTGGTGTAAAAGCAGAATGTTCTGCCATGTCTTGTAACTGATTGATATCAAGTTCATTATTTCAATAACCTACAGCCTTATTTTTTGCTTCTATGCATATTTGAGTTCTTTGCTCCACAGAATGTCTGTTTGTGTTATCCTTCACAATTATAAGTATGCACTCCATATTTGAATTCAGAAATATTACACATTTCTCCCCTGTAATTGGCTTGTTAATTGCCGAACCTGTACATGGTGTAATACTGATATGTTGCTATCATACAAATATGGTATTTTGGGAGAGGAAATTAAGAATAAAATAAGACTGGCAAGGAAATAATGAGAAGAGAATGACAGCTAACATTTTAAAAAGCCCCCAAATCTTTTATCTGCATATAAATAATAAGCGGTAGTAAGAGACCAAGTGGGGCTTATTCGAGACGAAGCAGTTGATATGAGACACAGAGGAAGAATAGAGTATTTAATGAGTGCTTTGTAACAGTGCTTACTGAAAAAAAGGATGCTGAAAAAATATCAGTAGAAGCCAAAATGGTGGAAGTAATTGTAGTGGATGAAAACGGAGAGGAAGGAAATAATGGGAGGGCTGACTATGGGCGCTATTCTGCACCACCCCCACACCGGGTGGGAGAATTGCCAGGGCGCTGTGCGAATTGCGGCACACCGCCTCGACCCCCGCACGCGATTCTCCCACCCCCCCCACCCCCCCCGGAAACCAGCGGCGTGCGATTCGCACCGGAACTGGCGAGCGCCGATTCTCCGGCCGGATGGGCCGAGCGGCTGCTAAGACACGAAAGGTTCCCGCCGGCGCCGTCCACCCCTGGTCGCTGCCGGCGGGAACTCTGCGGGAACGCTGGGGGGGCGGCTCGTGGGGGCGGGGGGGGGGGGGGGCTCCTTCACCGGGGTGGCCTCCGATGGGGTCTGGCCCACAATCTGGGCCCACCGATTCACGGGCCGGCCTCTCCCCCCCCCTTCCGCGCGTGGCCCCAGAACACCGGCTCCATGTTGGTGAGGGGCCGGCGTGCGTAAGACGTTCCCCGCGCATGCGCAGGATGGTGCGGCCCAACTGCGCATGCGCAGGATTGGGCTGCCCCAACCGCGCATGCGCGGGTTGGCGCAGTGCCCATTTGGCACCGCTGTAAGGACGCTGGAGTGGCGTGTACCGCTCCAGCGCTGTGCTGGCCCCCTGTGGGGGCCAGAATAGGTTGTGTCCGGGCCCTGTTTGCATTCACGACGGCGCGAACACTTGGCCTCAATATCGGAGAATCGCCCCCTATATGTTTAGAATTAAGTCACTTGGTCCAGATTACTTGCATCCCAAGTTGCGAAAGGAAATGAAGCTGGAGATAGTGAAAGGGCTTACCATAATCTTCCAATCTTCCCTAGATACAGGGAGGTTCCAGAGGATTGGAGAGGATTGGAGAGTGGCAAATTTAACAACCATGTTCAAGAAATGTTGTCAGTGCATTCCAATCAGTTTAACACCAGTAGTGAGCAAGATTTTAGAAGTAATAATCAGGGGGGAAAGTCAACAAGCATTTGGAGCACTTTGAGTTTTTGAGGCAAGCCAGCACAATCTAATTGCTTTTTATAATGAAGTAATAGAAAAGATTAATGAATAAAATGCAGTGGATGTTGTCTGTATGAAATTTAAGAAATTGCTTGATGAAGTACCGCTTAAAAAGCTGGTTAACAAAATTGTTGTTCATGGAGTAAGAGGATCACTGTCTGGATTTTAAAAAATGGCTAAAGGACAGAAAAAAGTGAACCATGGTCATTTTTCAGACTGAAGGATTTTAGACAGTGATGTTTCCCAAGATTCTATATTAGGACCACTGTTTTTTTGATAGAGTCTTGGATATTAGAATACAGGGTAAGATTTCTAAAGTTTACCGATGATACCAAATTTGGAGGTCGGGTAAAAGATGAGGATGACACAAATGAACTCCAAAGGGACATAGAATAGCATAATTTTAGACAAGTGGCAATGGAATTTAATATAGTGAGTTGTGAGGTAATGCAGTTTGGCGGAAGGGGTAGGGTGAGGCAGTATTTATTTAATGGTGCAGTTCTAAAGGTTGTGCAAGAAAAAAAGAGACCTGGGGGTGTTTGTGCGTAGATCCTTCAAGGTGGCAGGACATATTGAGAGAGTAGTTAGCACAGCATCTGGGATCTTGGACTTCATATAGAGAGGCATTGAGTACAAAAGCAAGGATGCTTTGCTGAACCTTCATATAGCTCTGGTTAGGCCACAACTACATTATTGCAACCATTTCTGGTCACCACACTTGAGGAAGGATGTGAAGATCCTTGGGGTGCTGAGGAGATGTATCAGAATGGTTCTGGGGGATGAAGGATTTTAGCTACAAGGTGAGGTTAGAGAAACTGCGCTTGTTCTAAAAGCAAAGGCGATTGGGGGACGATTTGATAGAGGTCTAATAGATTATGACAGATTTAGATTAGGTAGACAAAGTAAAGCTGTTCCCATCAGCTGATGCTTCAAGGCCTAGGGGACTAAGGTTATAGACAAGAGATGTGCAAACTTATTTTTACATAGAAAGTGGTAATGATTTGGAACGTCCTGCCTTCAAGTGGAGACAATTAATGATCTCAAAAGGAAATTGGACGGGTACTTGAGGAATACATTCACAGTGCTACAGGGCTAGAGTAGGGGAATGGGGCAGATTATATTGCTTTACAGAGAACTAACGTGGACTCATTTGGGCAAATGACTTCCTTTGGTGCTGTAAGACTCTATGACCCTTATAGAATTAAATTTATATGGCCACAATTCAAAGTGGCCTTCTTAAAAATTATTGTTCAGAGCCAGAATCTATGGCCGTGCCCTTCTGGTCACGTTACGCCCAAAATCAGGCGTGGCGCGATGAGGCGGAAGATGCCGGGAGATCCCTCTTCTGGGATCTACCCGGCTCGTCTCGCGAGATCTAACACAATCTCGCAAGACGTAGTGAGGCAAATCCCGTCCATTGTGGGCGGATCACTTTTTAGCACATCTGCATATTAGAGCAAGACAGTTGGACTCATTCTAATGTGTGCTCCCACGACCTAACATGGCCGTTGGACTCTAACCATTTCGCCTTGGAGTGCTCGGGCGAGCTCTGTTCAGTGCTGGGTCCACAAATGGGGGCCAGATGGAATGACAGTCGTTGACGTTTCCAAGGGGATCAGAGGTCCCCAGGTGCTTTCCCTCTGAGCAGGGTGGCACCCTGGCACTGCTGGTGTCACCTGGGCACCTTGGCACTGCTGACCTGGCACCCTGGCAGTGCCACCAGGGTGCCTGTCTGGCATGGCCAGGGTGCCCAGGTATACTGCCAGCTGTCAGGGGCACTGGCAGGGTGCCAAGCTGGCAGTGCCACAGTGCCAAGTCACATATTTCCCACGACAGGGATCGGGCCCGGGGCGTGCCCTGCACGGGGTGCTCGGAGATTGCGTTGGGGGGGCAAGCAGAGTTCCTCAGCGCAGAAAACAGACTAAGTGTGGCCTCATCGGGGAGTTCCTCGCTGAGGCCCAGCATCTACCCGAATGGGAACAGAGTCCCGCACTTGCTCTGGGATGCTGTTTCAATTAAGGTAGATAGCACCCAGAGTCCCGTCCGATAGCGTGGGGTTTCTCGGAGCTTCGAGCACCGGGAAACACCCGGTTAAATTCGCTCATTATCTGGGTGGCATGGTGGCGCAGTGGTTATACTGCTATCTCATGGCGCCGAGGACCCGGGTTCGATCCCAACCCTGGGTCACTGTCCGTGTGGAGTTTGTACATTCTCCCCGTGTCTGAGTGGGTCTCACCCCCACAACCCAAAGATGTGCAGGGTAATTGGATTGGTCATACTAAATTGCCCCTTAATTTGAAAAAAAAGAATTGGGTACTCTATATTTATTTTTTAAAAACACCCCCGTTATGGGACTCTGTTCCCTTTCGGGTAGATTGTGCCCAGAGACCCGTTCAATAGCATTGGGTTTCTCAGCACTCCGAGCGCCGGGAAACACCCTGCTAAATGCACTCGTTATGGGACTCTCTTCCCATTTGGGTAGATTGCGCCCTATATTCTCTATGACAAGCGCCAGGAAAACACCTCCCTCTGAATCAGCAGTAGATACAGTTTAACCTCAACACTGTAACACAGACACCCCTTGGCTGTCAGTATTACTGACACTCAACTGCTGTCGTTCAACTCAACGTTCCAGAAGAAAACAAATTGGTTAACACAAAATTATAGTAACAACATGTCACATGTTCCTTTCAATATAGTCGCTTTGACAATAAACTTTCTTATATTACTGAAACAGACCTCGGCAGGAAACTGGATAAATGGCTGAGACACTGAAACGTTAATGTGACTGATGTATTAGAGTCCATAAATTATGCATTTCCCTTCATTGGATTTTTCTTATCAATTCTTCTGGAGTTTATTACAAGAAAAGTGTAATACTTTCACCTAATTTTTACTGAAATTGTGCCAATATCTGGTGAGCAAGCCTGAACCTCAGTTTACAAGATTGAAGAGACGGTATTAGAAGCTTGGAGTTTTGAACCATCTCGGAGTGTTGACATATTGCTGTACAATCCACTCTATCGGTATTAATAAAGCTGAGTGTTATAATCTGTTTTATGTTTTTCAGTTCACTTCTTCACCTATGACAAGGCGTTCATCAGCCAGTATTGCCAAGTGTCAGCACTGCTCGAGTTGGATTTGCTCCTCTCTCAGCAGGCACTGAGGGAGGCATTTTCTGACTCAGAGGTAGTGGCAGCTAAACAGAGGCATCAGCAAGTTCAGGACTTTATTCAGGTGAGCAGGATTCTAACGTCCAATCATTGTTGCATCAGTACAACTAAGCTACATAGATCAACCCTCACACCTTTCATCAGTGACTGCCCTGGATATTTAACTGAGGACAGACAGAGATTTAGGCATGGTGCTACATTAATTGATGAATTTTGCTCCCTTGTGAAAAGAAAACTGGTGAATAATTAAATGGCAACAATTTAAAATGACCTCCCTGTGTCAATACCATCCGACATATTCTGCCAATAAATTTAAAAATCACAGTTTGTTAAGAATCTGCTAGATGGAACAAGTTACTGCTCACACATTGGATTATGCTGACTGACCAAGCCATAACATTCTGGGACGATGGTATCTCTTTAAATCTGTGCCCATCTTAAAAAAATCCTAAGTTTATTATTGTCCTAAGAGCATTAAATTCTAGAGGATAAAAACACTCCAGGATTCCTGGTGTCTTTTTGAAGCAAGATTTTTTAAAATGTAAAGTACATTTTGCTGGCAGCCCCAGTGCTTGTGAGAATATCGCTTGAAAATGTCCTTTAAAATACCAGGGAAATTGTAGATATTTGGGCAGCAAACCCTGGTCAGACTGATGCAATGAAAGCTTCTTCTGTCTTCTGGCTGGGAGAGTCTGACATAAATAGGTTTGGACTGTCTCACTGCCACGGTCCAGTACACAAACTGTCCATCATTTTGCATCAGTTGGCAATCTGCTTCTATTCTTGGAAGTAAAAAAGTGATGTAGTGACGTCTTAACTTGAAGATCGTATACATTAATAGCATTTGTGTTGAGGGGGCCCATTACTCTGGTCCATGCACCTAACTCATGCTGTACCTGATCAGAGACTATTTAATGCAGGCACTGGAGCCTGAATTGAAATGTATTCCATTCCCCAGCATAAACATCCCTTAGTTGATTCACAAATGTGAACTAAAACAGACAGTGTGCTTATTCCTCGCTGTTTATTGCGTGATGATGTACAGTATAGCTTTCTGGAACTTGTTTGTTTGAGATATACCATGCTATCTGATTATTAACCCCTGATGTTTTTCAGCAAATGGAAGAGATCTGGCGGGAGATGCGCTGGATAATGGATGTTCTACAGTACGCAAGGTACAAGCAGCCTCCAGGGGGTATTCCATTGACCTGGCTGATGGATTTCACCACAGATATAAAAAAGGACAATCTGCAATCCATTTCATCCAACCTAGATTTCTTACCCTCCCCAACCCCTTCCCCAGAGACAAGTCGCAAACATCCCCCTGGTAAGTTCGGTAAGATACAGCACTGGGCACAGAAAACCCTAATCAATGATTAAAACAATGAATCTGAATTTTTTTTCAAACTTTTAAAGAGGTTATTTCAATCTATTACTCCAATCTGTGATTAAATAAAAGCTCCCTCATCCCAATTGGCCCATCCAATTTCACAATTCCCATGTCGGTGAGCTGATGGAACTTCTTGGCACCAAATTCTTCCCTGAACCACTGTCTGTTACAGGATCTGCCTGCACCAGCAGCCTGTGATATCTCACATGAATGGCCATTTTTCATGTGAACCGTAATACAGTGAATGATACCAGGTTACTAAGCATCACTGAGCCTGTCACTTTCCTCACTGAACATCCATACGTGTACTTTACATACAAGGCACTGGATGGTGATCAGGAAAAGGATTGTTGTTGATTTTATATTCCACATGAGGCCAATTGTGGTTCTCCAGTGCAGCCTTGTCAGAAATCACCTACTACAACACATATCAGGCACCAAACTGTACTTGTGCCATTTCTCCGGTGGTTCTGTCCTTACTCCATACCTCACCTTTGGCTATCCACATGAGCTGTACTACATACGAACAAGGAAAAGGAATAGGCCAGTTGGCCCCTTAAGCCTGCTCCGCCATTTAATACGATCATGACTGATCTGATATAACCTCAAATCTGTACCAGCTACCCCATATAACTTATCACCCCCTTGTTTACGAATAATCTACCACCTCTGCCTTAAAAATATATATTTTTTTATAATTAAAATAAAATTTTACAATTATTCAAAAACTCCTCTTGCACCACATCCTCAAGAAGATAGTTCATGACCCTTTGAGAGAATTTTTTTTGCCACATCTCCACCTTAAATGGGCGACCACCTATTTTAAATCGTGACCCTTAGTTCTCCATTCTCCCACAAGAGGAAACATGCTTTCCACATCCACCCTGTCAAGACCCCTCAGCACCTGATATGTTTCAATCAAGTTGCCTCTTACTCCCCTAAAGATCAGCGGATACAAGCCTAGCCTGTCCAATCTTCCCCCATAAGACAACCCACCCATTCCAGGTATCAGTCTGGTAAACCTTCTCTGAACTGCTTTCAATGCATTTGCACTCTTCCATTTGCACAGTACCTCAAATGTGGTCTCACTCGTGCCCTGTACAACTGAAGCATAATCTCCCTACTTTTTTATTCAATTCTCATCGCAAAAATGATGGCATTCTATTAGCTTTCCTAATTGCTTGCTGGACCTGTACACTAGCCTTTTGTGAGTCATGCACTAGATCCCTCTTCACCTCAGAGCTCTGCAATATTTCACAGTTTAGATAATATGCTTCTGTTTTACCCTTCTTGCCAAAATGGACAATTTCCCTCATTATATTCCATTTGCCAGATCTTTGCCCACCCACAACCTACCTATATCTTTTTGTAGCCTCTTTATATTCTCTTCAGAATTTACTTTCCAACCTTTCTTTGTGGTACCCGCAAATTTGGCAACCATCCCGCGAATCCCTTCATCCAAGTCATTTAGATAAATTGTAAACAGGTGAGGTCCTCGCATTCCAGGATTTTGACTGCTTTCTTTCCGATGACAAGATTTAAACAACAGCTATAAAACAAAACTAAACAAAAAAGTGTTATTTTATTTACAATGCTTAATGGATTGAATGGGCTTCTCTATCCCTAAATATTATTCTCACGTAATCTGGTTGACTGCTGTTTCACTCATGTCTGTAGGTAATCCAGGGTACTCAGTGCCACAAGACTCGCAGAAACATTGAATGTATTTGTTTCCCCCGCCAGATTCACATGGGATATCAGACGAGGAAGGATCTTCAGAGGTATTTTTGGCCACAGACAGTGACTATGACTCTAGCAGAGCTCAAAGCCCCAAAGAAGTGGATCTCATCTGCTCATCAGCCCCTGACTGCAATAGAAGACCTAGCCATAATCTTCGTGATAATGCTCCCGATGTTCTTCAGGCACATGAACTCAAATCACAACCAGTAACTAGCAGTCATGAGGACACAAGACATACAGCGCTCTATGACAGTGACTTTGTGCTCCCAAGCAGACAGCTTGAGCTTTTGCACATCACAGAAAAAAGGCAGGCCTATTGTGTCAGAACGAGCAGCCTTGACATCCCAACTCAATCCTTCCACATTCAGAGGAAATGTTGGTCACGACCTGAATCCATGGATGAATATCCAACAGAACAAAAGTCCAGTGGATCAAGTGTGAATAGGCATAGGCCCTGTTTGCCTTTCAATATGGACACTCCTCTTCATTCTGAGGATACTTCAAGACAAATAAGTCATTCCGAATCCCAGGAATCCATAGAATGGATTAAGTTGCATCAAGAGTCTCTGGAGAAAGAAGATCAGCCCTATGAAGGGAAAAAACTGAACCCTGTGAGTTTAAGAGTTTACCCCCAGTACCACACAGGTTTGTCCAAGGAGATAAGTGTCAAGGTATGCCTGTCCCATCAATCTTTGTTGCAAAATCTGGTTGGGTCCACATATCCCTTTGGGTACAAAGTCACTATCCAACTGGACTGAATATTCCTGTTCTAGTCATGGCATGCTTTAAGGCAGGGGGGTGGGTACAGTGGGAAAGGGAGAGGCAGGGCACTGCATAAATTCCCTGATGCATTCCCACTTCCAGGGAAATTTTCCAGGATGGGCTAGGGATCGAATCAGCTGCCCACTCAGAAGAGGTTGGCAGCCTCAGCAGTGCTCACTTCCCCCGATGGGACTACCAAGGCTCCAGATGGGCCAGCCCTCTGATTGAGCTGGCAGCATCAAGAACCTGCCTCCATTCTCAATTGCACACCAAACATGGAGGCGACCAATTAGGAAGCCACCTCCCACATGGTTGCTGAGCATGTCTCACAACCAATCAGTGTGAATATGGGACTCCCATTTGGTCCCTCCTATTTGGTCCTGATATTGGGGTTCAGAAGCCTGTAATAAAATCCTCGCCAGTATTTCCTGTGAGCGGCAGTATGGTGCAGCTTCACTCTGCATCACACCCATGTGGCACCTGTTCATTAAGCACTCCCATGCCAGGTACAGCAAGAGTTAGATATGGAGTAGAGTTCCCTCTACATTATCCCATTAAACACTCCCAGGGTAGGTACAGTGCATATTAGATGCACTGCCCCATCAAACACACACAGGACATGTATAGCATGGGTTAGATACCGAGTAAAACACCCTTGAAACTTAAACCCAAGCTCAGAAGAAAATGTTTATATAGAACCAAATATCAGACGATTGAGGAAAATATTTTGTTCTGGTGATTGGGGTGGGGGCTGTTGTGGTGTTGGGGTGAGGGTTTGATGTGGTCATGGGGGTTTGGTGTGGTGATTGGGATCGAGGTTTGGTGTGGTAATTAGGGTGGGGTGGGGGCTTGGTGTGCTGGTGGTTTGGTGTGGTGATTGGGGTGGGGCTGTTGTGATTAAGATGAGAGTTGTAGCTATTGCCATGACACCCTGGGGGTGAGAGCACGATCAATTCCAGCCCCCCTCATCCTTACATACCTCCTCCCATAAAAGAATGAAATGTCAGGACACAAACATTTCATTACCAGGTATGTAAGACATACAATCCCAACACATACCTATCTAAACTAACCCCCATTATACACGTCCTATTACCCCCTGCATACATTAATAATCAAATAAATTCTAAACACGTGACAGAGGATGAGCTGTTACATTATCCTTTCCTAGAATATATATAATTATCACATTGAACTGTTGCAGCAGCAAACTCTAACAAAATAGTCTTGTGTTCCTGGTCTTTAACATCTCGATGAACGCCAGTGGGTTGTGATCACTGTAAACCAATCTCTGGGAATTGTCCTGGAGGACATACACTTCGAAGTGTTGCAGGGCAGGGAGCAAAGCCAAGGCTTCCTTCTCAATAGTGGAATACCCCGCAGGCCTCTCTTTGCCAGTATCGTTGTCCTGCAGTAACACTGCCCCTAGCACTAATAGCAAAGAATAACAGAAAGATAAAGAGAATATACATGGGGAACCAGCTTTAAATAGGTGGATCCTTGCATTATTGCGATGGATGATTGCTCCTGTGGTGATTGGGGTGGGGGTTTGAAGTGGTGATTGGGCTGTGAGTTTGTTGTTATTGGGGGAGACGTTATTTTGGTGATTGGGATGGAGGTGTTATGCTGTAGTGATTGGTGTGAGGGTTTGCTGCTATGGTAATTGGGGTGGGGGATTATTCCTGTGGTGATTAGGTTGGGGGGTCATAATGGTGATTGGTGTGGGGGGGGCGGGTCTTTGCTATTGCGATTGGGTTTTGCAATTGTTGTGATGATTTAGCCACAGACTTCTCTTTTGGAAATTATATTCCCCCGAGGTTACTTAAACTTGATAGACAAGCAGAAAAAAGTTAGAAATATTCAGTAAGTTTATCAGCATTTGTGGCGAAACAGAGTTAACCTTTCAATGGTCTTTCACATGTTCATTGACATGAAACGTTAACTCTGTTTATCTTCCCATTAATTTGTTGGACCTCTTGAGAATTTCCAATATTTTCTGTTTTTATATCAGATTCCAGCATCCATAGTATTTTGCTTTTTGTACTTAACCTTGATTGAGACATTTTTAAATGCATTTTAAGCAGCACCTCATTTCCACCCTTCTTGTTCCTAACCAGCTTTATTTCTCCAATTCTAGCTTCATGTCACAGGCAGTACATCAGCACAAGAGATTGTTAAGCTGGTGATAAGGGAAACAAATGAGACAGCAATGAAAATGAGTGGAGACAAAGACGCCCAGTTTTATAGAGACGACCAGCTCCATCACTTTGGCCTGGTGTTATCCATGGATAACACTGAGAAATGGTTACAGGATGACTTTTTGCCACTTTCCCTACAGAATCCATGGACCAAGGGAATATTATTTGTTCGTATTAAAGAGTATTCCCCCTTATTAATGCAGTATGGTAAAGCAACAGCAGTATGAGATGGTGGATGAGCTATATCAGTGACTGATGTCCACATCACTCTTTCTTCAGTTTAGGATTATGGTGCGACCAAACCCCCACCAAGCACACAAGACCGAAATATTCAGCCTTGCTATTGGCCAGAATAGGAACCTACTTTCTCATCTTACCAAAGACAAAACCTTTGTGTTAAAATCAAAAGGTGAAGGGAGAGGAGCAAAGATTTTAGAAAAGAAATCTGTCTCGGGCGGTGGTGCAAAATGGACATTATTGGATCAGCCCTTAATACACAGTGCCTGATGCTCAGTTCCATTGATCACCCATTTTACACAGCACCTGAAATGAATTTCTACTTACGGTTCTTCAGGATTCAGGTTTTATGGATTGAGGGGAGTCTTTGCGATGTCCAGGAATCTCTCTGATGAAGGTAAAAACAGGAGGCAAGAGATAATTATTCTGCAGTGTTGATGCTCTGTGTACCTTCAGACTTTAAGAATACTTGCACATTGTTCAGTCACCTGAACTATTTTGAAACAGAAATGAAGAAGGTATCCACTGGAGTCACTGATCTCCCTCTGAGGAACTTGCAAAATTTGAAGCTGCTAGATTCTACATGGACCTTTTGTTACAGAAACAAAGCAGCCTCCCTGTTTGTTTACAAATCTGTAGGTATTGATTGCATCCAAAACCTAATAGCATGATGTTATGTTCAAAAAGATCATTGAGTATGAAACGTGATGTTATTTTGTGATAATTATCGTCTGTATGAAGAAAACAAAGTTCTTTGGTATGTGTAACACAAATTAATCTTTTTTTGTAAGTGATAGAAATGATACCAGCCTGTTATCAATCAGTAGCAGCTTGTTTGACATTTACACTGCTCACACTCATGGTGTCAAATTCTTTCAGCAATTTATTGCATTCCCATCTCTAAATTCCTCCTTTGTTAACAGACCAAAGTGTGCTCTGTAGGGACACCGTCTACTCATTTCTTCAGGTGAAACAGACCATTATAATTTAAATAAGTGGGCATATCATTCTTTAATATGAAAAAACAAGAAAGAACTGAGAAACATTTCCTCTTGAAGATCCAGATCGTCGAAAAGTTTTGAACACCTCATTGTTGTGTTGGTGTCAGTTTTTATCTGATTAAGCTTCTATGGAGCCCCTTGGATCATTTTAAGTTAAAGGCGCTGTATAAATGCAAGTTATTGTTGAATCATTGACAATAAATTTAGGGCAAGAACGGTGATTAAACAGGCATGGGTGCAACCATTGGTCAGTAAGATGCAGGGAAGGAGGATATATTTGTGTAATGATTTCCCTTCTCCAAATTATGAAGCTGGGTTCCAGTCATTTCTGCGGGTACTCTGCCATTTATTTGCTGGTGCTACAGAGAATATTCTCCCCTGTTCCAACTATTACTCCTGCTCCAAAATATATTTACATAATGAATCAAGCAGATTATTGGGACTGTTTGGTCCAGGCAAGTGTTAACACCAGCCCTTGATGTATAGTTGCACCTCTGTGTGATGGAATGAATTGTTTTGACCATCAGTGTTCGGTTTAATTCAGGAGCATTTTGTTAGTTGATTTGATCCTATTCCCCTGAAAATCTGTAAATAAGTTAGTATGCTAAAATAGATATAACATTGTGGAAACAAATGTCTTTTGGTATGTATGCTTGCCCTATCGTTATTTTTCATTTTGTGGCCTTTACTCGTTGCATCTCATCCAGCAATCGGTTGTTAAACAATTAACACATGACACTGTAGAAAATTAAATAATTGGTTAACACTGCTGGCCTTCCTCACATGGTAGGAGTCTATAAAATGATAAATAGCAATAGTCTAAGCAAAGAGATGAGGATCCCTTCTTTAGTGGACAGTTCCTTGCATTCTCCTCCAGCAGTCTTTTTGAGCTGCATAGAAGCGATTTTTAAATCTCTTTGAATGGGGTTCTGTAACCGAGCCCAAACTATAATGGCGACCTCTCCCCCTCCAGACTGATAAAAACATTTTCCAGCCAGAAAAACTGTGATAAATTTGAGATGCTCCATGAATTCAGTTATTCATTCCAGTAGTTGCTCTCTGTAACTAATTTCAGCATCTCTGGGTAGGGCATTGAAGGGGAAAAATCAGCCAGATTTCTACTTCTGACCCATCCAATGACTGATGCTGGATTATGTTTTTTGCTTCTAATACTTACCACAATCTCATTACTTGCCAAGCTTCACTGCCTAGACTCACACTGACAGTTTCCTTGGCTGGCGGTGTGTTTAAAAGCTAATCGGACCATTCCTGTGCCTCACTTCCACAGCCATTTTCCAGGCTTTATTAAATATTGAGGAGGAGCAGATAAAGGCAACCAGTTTCAGTCTCTCTACCCACTCTACTTTAACACACTGCCCATTGGGAAAAACTGAGTTGCTATTTAGTTCAATATTTACTTGTTTGCTTAGAAAGCATAATTTTCTGTTCCTGGCTTTACATTCTGTTCCATGCATGTGATCACTTTCACCCACTGGTTTTATGCTTCTTCCCATGGTTGTGGTCATTCTCTTACTCCCTAGCTTTATGCTCTGTCCTACAACTGTGCTTCTGTTGTTTTGCAGGCTATGTTTTATATCATTCCATGATACACGGTCACACTGTTTTCCAATGTTTCTCAGCTCAGTTATATTACGATTGGTCAAGCATGCATGCTTTCCATAGTCAGTTCCATATCCTCAATCAGAGTATAATCACATTTCTTCCCTCTTGTTTGTGAGTTGCGTGACCTCAACCTTAGCAACATTCCATGAATTTGCTCTTGTAGTTACATTCTCCCACAGCTCTGTGCTCTCACTCTTTTATTGGTTCACTGACTAGTCACCTCAAACCAGGAGACAAGGTGCCTGTTCCTCAGCCGTGTGCCATTCGCTGGCGGCGGGATTCTATCTTCCCGCTGCTTGTCAATAGGATCTCCCATTGTATCCACTCCACGCCGCCGGTAAAGCCGCGGGCGGAGGTGTGCTGCCACCGGGAAAAGTGAATCGCAACGATGGGAGAATTCTGACCAAGGACTAATTTTAATGAGAAAACTGAGAGACAAGAGAGATTAGCTGATGAGAAGGAAACTTGAACAGGAGCCAGTAATGCGTTTCTGCTAAGGAAAGAACTGACTGGGAAAACAGGGAGCAGAGGGATCAGTGAGGATCTGGCAGTAAGAAACTGGAAGCTACAATTAGCAAAACTGCATTGAGAAAATCACGGTAATTGTAAAAGCAAAGGTTGAGATAAGAGCAATGATGAGAAAACATTGTTTAACAGATTCTGGTCAGTGATAAAGAGCGGAAGAGCAATCAAGAGAGGAGCTAACCACCGCCCCTTGACATTCAATGGGACTACCATCGCTGAATACCCCACGATCAACATCCTGGGGTTACCATTGATCAGAAACTGAACTGGACTAGCCATATTAATACTGTGGCAACTGGGGCAAGTCAAAGGCTAGGAATTCTACGGCGAGTAACTCATCCTTGACCTCCCCAAAGCCTGTCCACCATCTACAAGGCACAAGTCAGGAGTGTAATGGAATACTCTCCACTTTCCTGGATGAGTGCAGCTCTAGCAACACTCAAGAAGCTCGACACCATCCAGGACAAAGCAGCTCGCTCGATTGCTCCCCCTTCCACAAACATGCAAACCCTCCACCACCGAAGAACAGTGACACCCATGTCTACCATCTACAAGATGCACTGCAGTAACTCACCAAGGTTCCTTCGACAGCACCTTCCAAACCCATGTCCATTACCATCTAGAAGGACAAGAGCAGCAGATTACTGGGAACCCCACCACCTGGAGGTTCCTCTCCAAAGTCACTCGTCACCTTGACTTGGAAATATATCGCCATTCCTTCACTATCGCTGGGGCAACATCCTGAAATTTCCCCCCTAACAGCACATTGGGTATACCTACACCTCAAAAAGGCAATCCACCACCACCTTCTGAAGGGCAACTAGGGATGGGCAATAAATGCTGGCCTAATCAGCGACGCCCACATCCCATAAATTAATTTTTAAAAAACAAATCACTGGAGGGTTTAGCAAGGTGATCAAGAATCCATAGAAAAGCCAGTATGGAGAAAGCACAGAACATGAACTCAACTGGAGTTGAACAACCAGAGCAGGAAAGCACCAAAAACTTGTGCACTGAGAACTCAGTGAAAGATTTGTAGCAAGAACCTGGACTGAGCTGAATGCAAGATGTGAAAAGCAACAACGATCAATATAAACTCAGCCAGGTAAGCAAACAATAGGAAATAACACAGTTTTAAAATATGCTGATAATCTCCATCTCTCACTTTTGGGGGCATCCCAAAACTAATTCAGTTTTCCGCACTTCTATCTCGTCTTTCACACATCAAAATGATCTAAAAGTAATGTCAAATTAACTGTTCAAACACTTCCTCAGGAAACTAAGGAAATTCAGCATGTCCACATTGACTCTTACCAATTTTTACAGATGCACCATACAAAGCATCCTATCTGGCTGCATCGCAGCCTGGTATGGCAACTGCTCGGCCCAAGAACGTAAGAAACTGCAGAGTCGGGAACACAGTTCAGTCCATCAGGCGAACCCTCATCCCATCCATTGACTCTGTCTACACCTCCTTTGGAAAGCGGGCAGCATGGTCAAAGACCCCTCCCACCCTAGTTATTCTCTCTTCCATCTCCTTCCATCGGGGGGGAGGTACAAAAGTCTTAGTACAAAAGACTAAGAGGTTGAAAAACAGCTTCTTTCTTGCTGTTAACAGACTCCTGAATGACCTTCTTATAGACTGCACAGATCTCCACACATCTTCTCTACTGAGTAGTACTACGTTCCGTATGCTCACCCGATGCCTGTGCCCATGTATTTACATTGTGCTTTTACATGTATGGAACAGTGTGTCTGGACTATACGCAGAACAATACTTTTCACTGTACCTCAGTACACGTGACAATAAAACAAATCCAATCCACAGGGCAGCACGGTAGCACAGTGGTTAGCACAGTTGCCTCGCAGCTCCAGGGTCCCAAGTTTGATTCCCGGCTTGGGTCACTGTCTGTGCGGAGTCTGCACTTTCTCCCCGTGTCTGTGTGGGTTTCCTCCGGGTGCTCCGGTTTCCTCCCACAGTCCAAAGATGTGCAGGTTAGGTGGATTGGCCATGATAAATTGTCCTTAGTGTCTAAAAATCATAGGTGGGGTTACTGGGTTATGGGGAATAGGGTGGAGGTGTGGGCATGGGTGGGGTGCTCTTTCCAAGGGCCGGTGCAGACTCCATGGGCCGAATGGCCTCCTTCGGCACTGCAAATTCTATGAAAAGATTCTGTAATAAACATCACATTTTTCTTTTTCTGTTGAGTTTGAAGGCAAGGGACTCATAAAATACAGCTTGTGACCTTCCCCGCTGCCTGCCCACCTGCCCCTGACCTGTCTCCCATGTTACAGGATGACAGTGGAGATGTCAAGCAGCATTCCCTTCCTTGGGCATATTGAGGCCCAATCAATAGCCACTTAAGCGCCTCATCTCACCCTTGTTGCGATTATACAGAGGGAGTTTCAGGGCGGCTGGTGTCAGGAAAGGGGGTGGTTTTCCATTGGCGGAGTCCGCTGTACCAATCAATCCACCAGAGGCATTCCACCCATGCACCCATCTGTGTGTCGTTCCCCCTCCCCCTCCCTGACCTCCTGCCCGGACTCTGAAATCAGACCCCCACTCCTATTACTCGGTCTTGCGGGGGTCTGCCAGGCTGGCCCTGTCGATAGCCCGGACTTACCTCCAGTTCAGCTTCCATGATCTCCCCTTCTTTGGGAGCTGCCTCGGGTCCTAGCGGCAGTGGCTATGGTTCGAACCTAGCACTGCTAGAACTACAGAACTGTCAGCCAATCAGATTGGCCGGTAGCTCTCGAAGGCTGGACTTCGTCTCCAGATGTCGGCACAAGTTTCGCCTGACCCAATTAATGTCCTGTTGAGCAGAAAATGACTGCCGGGTAGTAACAGGAACATGCCGCCCCATAAAATCCACCATAGAGCGTCCACAACACAGAAGCCCATTCAGCATGTCATGTCTGTGCTGGATCCCTGCAAGTGCAATTCAGCTAGTCCACAATCTTGTCCTTTTCCCTTGGTCTGGTCATTTTTTCTCTTCAGTTGATTAACCAATTCTCTTCAGAAATTCATGAGTAAGTCTGACTCCACCAGACTTTCAGATAGTGTATTCCAGATCATAACCACTTACTGAGTAAAATAGCTTTTCCTCATGTCATCTTTTGTTTCTTTGTTATTCACCTTAAACCAGTATCCTTTGGTTCTAGTCTCTTCCAGCAATGGGAACAGTTTCCCTCTAGTTACTCAGTCCATCCTCCTCATGCTTTTGAACATCTCCTCTCAACCTTCTCTGTTCTAAGGACGACAGCCCCAGCTTCGACAATCAATCCATGTAAATTAAATCTCTCATCCCTGAAACAATTCTCGTGAATTGTTCTTGCACCCACTCTAATGCCTTCACATCCTTCCTAAACTGTGGTTCCCAGAATTGGACCCAATGGGCTGGATTTAATGAAGTCTGTAAGAGTGGATGGGCCACACAATTTCTGGGAATGCCGCACATTCCAGCCCTACCAGCAGGAAAACTGATCCTAAATAAGTCAGCGGGAATGGGCTGGCAGATCTGCTGGCCAATTAGGTTAATAAGTCACTTAAAGGACATTAGCCCAGAGACCACTTGGGTTCCAGTGGTTCCTCTGGGATTCTCCCAACTCCCTGTGAAGGCCACACAGAAAACCCTGTTAGGTTTCCCAGCAACCTCTGGAGGTTCCTCTTTCACAGGCACTTTTCCTGATCAAGGGACACAAGATTGGGAAAGAGGGTGACCCTTCTCCTTGCAGCTGACCCCGCCCCCCTCACATTCACCAGTAACTACTCCCTCTGGGCCCCATCCTGCCTTCACTCACCTGAGGCTTGCATTTGTAGTCAATCCTAGGCATTTAATGGGAACTTCTGGTGGCATGGATGGACAGTGGAGAGGTACTTGGCTTCGATCAACTGGCAGCTCTCAGATCCTAAAGCAAAGGCCAAATACTGGCTCCTTTCTTACCAGGCACTTAATTTGGTTACGCACCCCCCCCCCCCCCCCCCCCCACACCTCGCCAAAGCGACACAGGTCTCCTACTGGTTCTCCAACCGATGGACGAGAAACATTAAATCCAGACCCGTACTTCTGCTGAGGCAAATTAGTGTTTTATAAAAGTTCATCACCACTTCCTTTCATTTACACTCTCTACTGCAATGTGTAAAGCCCAAGATCCTGTACGCTAGTATTAACTACTTTCTCAACCTTCCTTGCCAACTTCAATGATTTATGCACAAATACCCCCAGATCTCTCTGATCCTTTACCGCATTTAGAATTATATCCTTTATTTTATGTTGCCTCTTCTTGTTCTTCCAACAAAATGTATCACTTCACAGTTTTTTGTATTAAATTTCATCTGCCATGTGTCCCACCAATTCCACCAGCCTGTCTATGTCCTCTTGGAGTTTATCACTGTCCTCCTCAGTTCAAAGCACTTCCAAATTTTATGTCATCTGCAAATGTTGAAATTGTGCCCTGTAGACCCAAGTCTAGTTAATTAACCTATATCAAGAAAAGCAGTGGTTCTGGGGCTGGGTGGGGGTGCTCAATATATACCTTCTTCCGATCCATAAAGCAGCTGTTCTTGTCACTCAGCCAATTTCACAACCAAGCTCCCATTGTCCTTTTTATTCTGTACGCTTTAGCTTTGCTGTTATTCCTGTTATGTGACACTCTGTTAAACTCTTGTTGGGGATCCATGTACACTATATCAACCGCACTAATCTCATCAACTATCTGTGTTACTTCATCAAAAAATTCAATTAGTTAAATACGATTTGTCGTTAACAAACGTGTTGGTTTTCATTAATTACTTTGGATTTATTCAATTGACTGTTCATTTTGTCAAGGATCATCATTTCTAAAAGCTTCCTGACCACTGAGGATAAACTGGCTGGCCTTATCCTTTTATCCAAAGGATATAACATTTGTCTCAACTACCTCCTCTATCACTGACTTTGGCAGCATCTTCTTCCTTGGTAAAGCCAGATGTAAAGTCACATTTGGTACCTCAGACATGTCCTCTGCCTCAATTTTGGCCCCTAATTTGACCCAACCCCTCAGTTTTGGCCCCTAATTGAACCCAACCCCTCCTTTCCTAACCTTTTACTATTTATATGCCTATAGAAGACTTTTGAATTCCCTTATAAGTTAGCTACCAATCTTTTCTCATACTCTTTCATTGCTTCTCTTATTTTCAATAAAAGCATCCTATTGTTCCTTTACCACTTTGCCTGCCAATCTTTGGTTCCAATTTACTTGGACCAAATCCGTCTTACCAAACTAAAAACAACCCTTCACAAATTCAGTATTTTTGTTCCATTTTCATAACTAATCTAAACTTTATGATACTATGATCATTGTCACCCACCCCCATAACCTTTGGTCCATTTACCATATCCCATTTCCAAGAACCAGATCCAACATTGCCTTCTTCCTCATAGAATTGGAAAATTACTGATGTGGAAAATTCTCCTGAAGACATCTTAGAAACTCTTGCCCTTTACACTATTACCATCCAGTCTAAATTAGGATAATTATGGTTCCCCATATAACTATTCCATAGATCTTGCAAATCTTTATAAATTCCCTGCAAATTTGTCCCTCTTTTACTTTCCCTTTTTCTTCCCCAACTTGTTGAAGGCTGCAAATGCCAGGGATTGAAGATCCAATCACAGCCAGCACCACGAACCTTGCAAGCACTTTTAGCACATAGGTTAACACTAATGCACTTAAATACACTTGTTAACTTATTTAAAACAACCCATGTAGACATTGTACTATAATGAATATACATTGAATTGTAAACGCTGTCCTATAAAACAATCCCAGGTCGGGCAGGTACAGCAGTGATCAGATACAGAGAAAATCTCCCTCTACACTGCCCTATCAAATACTCCTTGGGTACAGGTTAAATAAACTAAATGTTCTGCTCCAACCGTATGTCAGAACCATAGATTGTTAAACCCACCCATGTTCTGTAGGTTTGACACTGTCACATTGTAGATATTTCTAGTATTAAATTAGAGCAACCTTTGTGATGTGGACTGACCCCCATTGGGAACAAACTGCAAAAATGTTTTATGTAGGATACTTAAAACCAACATACATTTTAACATAGTATTGTGCAGACTGATAGGAGCTAACTTATTATTCTGTTCCGTGCTGCCACTGAACATTCCTCTCATAAACAGTCTTTTCAGACAGATGGGCTTCAGTACATTATTGAAGATTTGCTAAGGGGAGGCAAAAGCCTGGAAAGCACAAGACAATGACATTTCCCAAAAATCAGCAGCTGAGAAAAATGTAACAAATGTATTTAGGAATGTGAGTAAAAAATAAGCTTTTTGGGTAAAGGCAACATTTCGCTTTAGGGCGAACATTTGTGAGCACACATCATCTGTTTAATAGTTTTATATTACAAATAAACCAAAATATATTGAAATAATTGATGTTTTTTTTCCACATTGGGCGTGCATGGTAAACTCTCAGCCCTCTTCGTTGTATGTAGAAAGGGAGAAAAATTCCAGGGTGCACTCATGTTTTCAATAGTTGAGATTTCAAGATTGTTTCTCTCTGACTATATTTTGATGACTTGCTTTATTTGTTGCTGTTGATTAGTTTCTTTAAATACAACAGTGTGTGTGAAATGCCGTGCTGTGTTTGGTGACAATTCAACTCAATTCTTCAAGCTGATTAAAAACTATTTCTGTAAGGCCAAGAGTTTGTCTGATTCTTCAAGGATAGCTTGGTGCTTTTTGGTGAGATTATTTCATTGGATCAATTGAAGAAAATTCGTACCCATGAAAGAATTAAATACTGCCAAGGGAGCTACACCAGAATTTAGACACAGAGTAAAGCTCCCTCTGCCCATGAAACATTTCAGAACAGGTACGTCACAGGTTATATCCAGAGTAAAGCCATTGACTCAATTTCAAAACTCTCATCCCCAAGTTAAAATCATTCTGAAATCTCTCTGCTTCTCCAATTGGGGTCTTTTGTGCATTCCATTTTGTTTGCCCAGTCATTGGCTGTGCCGCCAGCTGCCTGGGCCCTAAGCTCTGCAATTCTCTCCCTGAAATTCCTGCCTCCTTCCAGTCATTCTTTAAATGTACTGGTTTGATAAGCTTTTGTTCATCTCCCCTAATATCTCCTTTAGCCCAGTGTCAATTTTGGTCCCAAATTAAACTACTGGGAAGCACATGGTATGTTTTACAAAGTTGTTGTTTCAACATAGTAGCAAATAGTCAGGTATTAGATGGTGTCAGACTAAGAGGGAATCCAATAAGGTCTGAGTTAGATTTATCGTGCCTGTGTATATAAATGCAGGAAGTTTGGAAAATAAGGGATGGGATTCTTCCACCACGCCCGCCCGGTGACCGGACATTCCCGCATGAGGTCAACGGGCCTTTACGTGGTCCGCGCCCTGTCCATGGCGATCTTGAGGCGAGCGGGGCTGAAGAACCCAGCCCAAGGTATGCAGGAAAAAAGGGAAATAAATTAAGGAAGAGGAGGTGGCTCATTAAAGAAAATATTACTGCGCTGGAGAGAAAGAGTGTTCAGGAGGAGGTGAAGGACAGAATCTAAGAGTTAAGAAACATTTGAAATACCATTACACTACTGGATGTATTCTATAGGCTAAAGATATAGAGGAGCAAATTTACAAGGAAATTATAGAGGAGCAAATTTACAAGGAAATTATAGAAAAGGTGGAAGAACTATACAGTGAGAAACAAAGGGCGCGATTCTCCTGGAAGATTTCTAAGTGTGGTAGTGAGCGGGAACTGCCGCAAGATTCCCAGAGCACAGCCCGGAACGCTACTCAATGTTAATTGGTCCACTTAACGAGGCCCCACGGGCTTTTCGCGGCAAATGAAGGCTCGCCAGCTGATTCGCCAGGACTGCACTCGCCATCCCCGGCTAACAAGGTTGAACAGCACTTGCACAGCCAATTCCAATCCGCTGGCAGCCATGGCGCTGAGATGACCGGCCACAGGAATTGGCCCCACAAACCTGGGGAGGCTCCTATAGATGCTGTGGAGGCCAGGAGAGATGTCCTGTTCCTCCGAGGCTGAGCCACAGGGCAGCTAGTACCACCTGGGAAGAAGTGGCGGTGAGCTCGGGAAATGTGACCAGGAGGACCGGCCTCCACTGTCGCAAGGTCAACGACTTACGCCGGCAACACAGATGAGCGGAAACCACCGCCACCCCCTCCCCAAATATCTTTCCGTCCCCACGCAAGTACCCCCTCCAAACCCTCCAGGCGACCCTCAACCCTCCCTCCACCCCCCTCTCCCTTCAATTCCCCCCAACTCTTCCTCCACTCCCTTCCCACCACTGTGAACTACGCGTGCCGCTAACAATGCCCTCTCTGTGTCTCTGCAGGAGAAGCTCTCCCACAATCGGCAGGCGAGGGCCCACACTGGTGGATGGGTGCCGGACATAAGAATCCTCACCACCTTAGTGGAACGAGGCCTGGAGGTGACTGGGGTGGCTGAGGACAGAACAGTCACCAATGTGGAGGTTGGCGCATGCCGCAGCGGTGAGGATCTACCGGACCCCCGGAGGACCTGTCAAACACGAGTTGTTATTGTCATACCAACTGATCCGTTCCTCCCGCTGACCACATGTCCATTCTCCCGCAGGTCCTCCCAGCCAATAACCCATCTGCAGTGGTCCCTTGCCTGCCACCCAGGAGACCAGCTCGGAGGTGAACTCTGAAGATGCCACAATCGATATGCCACAGCTGCCATCCCTACCCTCCACCAGCAGATATACACACCTCGATGGGAAATGATAGTGGACTGGTTTCTGGGTCACAATCAGATGAGCACCACACAGTTACTGATGTACATCAGGTGGCGGCAGGAGCGCCCAGGCGAGACAGCAATCGGAGGGCTGCTGGATCCCAGGACCTAGCTGGGTCCCAGCCAGATGCTGAGCCTATGGAACAGGTATACCTAGAGTTGATGGAGATGATAGGGGCCCGCTGGGACAGTCAGAGGGAGAAGTCAGCGACACTCCACAAGTTCCATAGCCGATTGGAGGAATCCCAGAGGCTACGGGCGCAGATGCCGCTGGCAATGTGTAGCACCGCGGCCAACACTGCTAAGGTGGTGATCATAGTGGAGAGCCTGGTGCACGACGCCAGCTGGAGGACATGACCCAGTAACAGGCTGACCTTGATGGGGTGCTGCGGGACATGTCCTGCCTCGGATGGGAACGGCCAAGGTGCTGCAGAGCTTGTCCCAGTTGCAGGTCAGCTTTGCCGAGGCACGGCAGAGCACGGCACAATCACTGAGGAGCATTGCTGAGGGTGTCGACACAATGGTGCGGACACCTGGGAGCCGCCAGGGCTGGCGCACCTGAAGAAGAGAGAGCCTGAGTGAGTGAGAGCCCGAGTAAGGACTGAAATTGGCAATTTGGAGCAGTGTGGTATTTCGGTGTAGAATGGGAGGAGGTGCTTTTTACCGTTTGTTTTGTTTTCTTTCTTTTGGCTTTGTCACTGTCATTCTGCAGGGAGATATCCCGAGAGCATCCTGGGAAGATAAGGAGGATATAAAGTCCTCCTGAAATTGTGTGGGGGAAAAACTGAAGTGACATCACAGTAAGCTGTGACCTCATTGGCTGGTAGGAAATCTGTTAAATTTGAAAAACAAAATAATAACATTGAAAAACTAATTAAAACAAATTAATTAACTTAGCGGGGTGCAGTGCTCTAACTGTGAGATGTAGCAGATCGGTGACTCTTCCAGCATTCCGGTCGACTGCGTCTGCAGGAAATGTAACCAATGGCAACTCCTCACAGACCGCGTGGTTCGGTTGGAGCAGCAGTTGAATGCACTTAGGAGCATGCAGGGAACGGAAAGAGTCATAGATAGGAGTTATAGAGATGTGGTCACACTCAAGATGCAGGCAGACAGATGGGTGACCGCTAGAAAGGGCAGGCAGTCAGTGCAGGAATCCTCTGTGGCTGTCCCCCTAACAGGTATACCATTTTGAATACTGTTGGGGGGGAGATAGCCTATCAGTGGAAAACAACAGCAGCTAGAACAGTGGCACTACAACTGACTCTGTTGCTCAGCAGAGAGGGCAAAGTGCAGGAGAGCGATAGTTAAAGGGGACTCGATAGTAAGGGGCACAAATAGGTGTTTCTGTGAACGTGAAAGAGACTCCAGGATGGTATGTTGCCTCCCTGGTGTCAGGGTCAAGGATGTCTCTGAACGAACACAGGACATCCTGAAGGGGGAGGGGGAGCAACCAGAGGTCGTAGTACACATAGGTGCTAACGACATAGGCAGGAAGAGTGATGAGGTGCTGCAGAAGGAGTTCAGGGAGTTAGGCAGTAAGCAAAAAAAGCATGACCTCTCGGGTTGTAAATCTCAGGATTACTCCCTGTGCCACGTGCCAGTGAGGCTAGAAATAGGAGGATAGTGCAGCTAAACACGTGGCTAAACTGGTGGTGTAGGAGGAAGGGTTTCAGATTTCTGGACCATTAGGATCTCTTCCGTGGGAGGTGGCACCTGTACAAGAAGGACAGGTTGCATCTAAACTCGAGGGGCACCAATATCCTGACTGGGAGGTTTGCTAGTCACTCGGGAGGATTCAAACTAGTATGGCAGGCGGGTTGGAACCAGTCTGTTAGCTTAGAAGGTGTAATAACTGAAAGGGAAATACAGAACAAAAATAAGAGAACAACATCACCCTCAGGCAGAGCAAAAAAGGTGACAAATGTGAGAAGCGAGGTGGTCAATGCAGGACTGAGGGTGTTGTACCTAAATGTTGCAGTATACGGAACAAGGTAAATGAGCTTGTTGTGCACATTGAAATTGGCTGGTACGATGTTGTGGGCATCACAGAGACATGGTTGAAAGGGGATCAGGGCTGGGATCTAAATATCCAAGGATATGTATCCTATCAAAAGGACAGGCAGATGGACAACGGGGGTGGGGTGGCATTGTTTGTAAGGAATTAAGTTAAATCAATAGCAAGGAGAAATATAGGATCAGAAAGCATCGAATCTCTGTGGGTAAAGTTGAGTAATCGCAAAGGTAAAAAGACCCTGATGGGAGTTCTGCCCCCTAGCAGTAGTCAGGATGTGGGGCAGAAAATAAATCAGGAGTTAGAAAAGGCATGTAAAAAAGACAATATTACAATAATCATGGGGGCTTCAATATGCAGGTGGACTGGGAAAATCAGGTTGGTAGTGGATCCCAAGAAAAGGAATTTGTGGAATAAGAGATTTTTTTTTGGAGCAGCCTGTGACAGAGCCTACTAGGGAACAGGCAATTCTAGACTTTCTGATGTGTAATGAGGCAGAATTGATGTGGGAACTTAAGGTGAAGGAACCCTTAGGGAGTAATGACCACAATATGATAGAATTTACCCGACAGTTTGAGAGGAAGAAGCTGCAATCAGATGTTACGGTATTCCAATTAAATAAGGGTAACTACAAAGACATGAGGGAGGAGCTGGCCAGAGATGATTGGAAAAGAAGTCTAGCAGGGAAGACAGTGGAACAGCAATGGCAGGAATGTTTGGTGGTTATTCGGGAGGAAAAGCGGAAATTCATCCTAAGGAGGAGGAAACATGCCAAGGGGAGGACAAGGCATCCTTGGCGGATGAGGGAAGTCAAGGACAGCATAAAAGCAATAGAGAAAGCAGACAAAATGGTGAGGATTAGTGGGAAGCCTTTAAAAGCGAGCAGAGGACAACTAAAAAAAACAATAAGGGGGGAGAAGATGATATTTGAGTGCAAGTTAGCCAGTAATATAAAAGAAGATAGGAAGAGTTTTTTTCAATATATGAAAGGTAAGAGAGAGGTAAAATGTGGCTGGAGAAGTAATAATAGAAGCAAAGAAATGGCAAAGGAACTGAATAGTTACTTTGCATCAGTCTTCATTGTGGAAGATACCAGTGGGATGGCAGAGCTCCAGGAGAATCAGGGGGCAGAGGTGAGTGCAGTGGCCATCAACAAGGAGAAGGTTCTGGGGAAACTGAAAGGTCTGAAGGTGGATAAATCACCTGGACCAGATGGACTACACCTCAGGATTCTGGATTAGATTTTGTTTATTGTCACGTGTACCAAGGTACCGTGACAAGTATTTTTCTGTGAGCAGCTCAACAGATCATTAAGTACATGAAAAGAAAAGGAAATAAAAGAAAATACATAATAGGGCAACACAAGGTACACAATGTAACTACATAACACTGGTATCGGGTGAAGCATACAGGGGTTTGTGTTAATGAGGTCAGTCCATAAGAGGGTCATTTAGGAGTTTGGTAACAGCGGGGAAGAAGCTGTTTTTGAGTCTGTTTGTGCGTGTTCTCAGACTTTTGTATCTCCTGCCCGATGGAAGAAGTTGGAAGAGTGAGTAAGCTGGGTGGGAGGAATCTTTGATTATGCTGCCCACTTTCCCCAGGCAGCAGGAGGTGTAGATGGAGTCAATGGATGGAAGGCAGGTTTGTGTGATGGACTGGGCTGTGTTCACGACTCTCTGAAGTTTCTTGCGGTCTTGGGCCGAGCAGTTGCCATACCAGGCTGTGATGCAGCCAGATAGGATGCTTTCTATAGTGCTTCTCTAAAAGTGGACAGAGTTAATGTGGATATGCCGAATTTCCTTAGTTTCCTGAGGAGGTATAGGCACTGTTGTGCGTTCTTGGTGGTAGCGTCGACGTGGGTGGACCAGGACGGCTTTTTGGAGATGTGTACCCCTAGGAATTTGAAACTGCTAACCATTTCCACCTCGGCCCCGTTAATGCTGACAGGGGTGTGTACAGTACTTTGCTTTCTGAAGTCAATGACCACCTCTTTAGTTTTACTGGCATTGAGGGATAGATTGTTATCACAGCACCACTCCACTAGGTTCTCAATCTCCCTCCGGTATTCTGACTCATCGTTATTCGGCCCACTATGATCGTATCGTCAGCAAACTTGTAGATGGAGTTAGAACCAGATTTTGCCACGCAGTCATGTGTGTACAGGGCAAATAGTAGGGGGCTAAGTACGCAATCTTGCGGGGCCCCGGTATTGAGTACTGTTGTGGAGGAGGTGTTGTTGTTTATTCTTATTGATTGTGGTCTGTGCATTAGGAAGCCGAGGATCCAGTTGCAGAGTGGGGAGCCAAGTCCTAGGTTTTGAATGTGAGCTTGGCTGGAATTATGGTGTTGAAGGCGGAGCTGTAGTCAATAAATAAGAGACTGATGTAGGAGTCCTTGTTGTCGAGATGCTCTAGGGATGAGTGTAGGGCCAGGGAGGTGGCGTCTGCTGTGGACCGATTGCGGCGGTATGCGAATTGCAGTGGATCAAGGCGTTCTTGGAGTATGGAGGTGATGTGCTTCATGACCAACCTCTCGAAGCACTTCATTACGACTGAAATCAGGGCCACCGGACGGTAGTCATTGAGGCACGTTGCCTGGTTTTTCTTTGGTACCGGTATGATGGTGGTCTTCTTGAAGCAGGTGGGGACCTCGGACCGGAGTAAGGACAGGTTAAAGATGTCCGCGATCACATCTGCCAGCTGGTCCGCGCAGGCTTAGTGCAAGACTCGGGATCCCATCCGGACCTGTTGCCTTCCGAGGGTTCACTTTCAGGAAAGCCGATCTGACTTCTGAAGCTGTGATGGTGGGTATGGCTGTGTTTTGGGCTGCTGGGGCACTCAAAGAACAAAGAACAATACAGCACAGGAACAAGCCCTTCAGCCCTACAAGCTTGTACCGGTCATGATACTAACGTTGGCCATAACCCTCAGCACTTCCTAATGCCCTATCCCTCTTTACCCATCCATGTATTTGTCAAGATGCCTTTTGAATGCCGTTAATGTGCCTCCTTCCACAACCTCCCCTGGCAACACGTTCCAGGCACTCACCACCCTCTGCGTAAAAGACCTGCCTCGCACATCTCCTCTAAACTTTGCCCCACGGACGTTAAATCTATGCCCCCTGATGACTGACCCTTCTACCCTGGGAAAGAGTGTCTGCCCATCCACTCTAGCCATGCCCCTCATACTCTTGTAGACCTCTATCAGGTCACCCCTCAATCTCCGTCTTTTTAATGAAAACAGTCCGAGTCTATTCAGCCTCTCCGCATAGCGAAGATCGACAGCGGATCGTTGGTTTCCTACTCGAACCAAGCATAGAATGCACTGAGTTCATCGGGGAGGGGTGCACTGCTGCTGGAGATACTGCTCGGCTTCGCTTTGTAGATTCTGAAAGAGTTAGCTGAGGAGATTGTGGAGGCGTTGGTGGTGATCTTTCAGGGATCACTGGAGGCAGGAAGGGTCCCAGAGGATGGAAAGTGGCTAATGTAACATCGCTGTTTAAGAAGGGAGGGAGTCAGAAGACGGAATTATAGGCCGGTTAGCCTGACTTTGGTCATTGGTAAGATTTTAGAGTCCATTATTAAAGATGAGATTGCGGAGTACTTGGAAGTGCATGATAAAATAGGACTGAGTCAGCACAGCTTCGTCAAGGGCAGTCATATCTGACAAATCTGTGAGAGTTCTTGAGGAGCTAACAAGGAAGTTAGACAAAGGAGAACCAGTGGAGGTGATTTATTAGATTTCCAGAAAGCCTTTGACAAGGTGCTACATAAGAGACTGTTAAATAAATTAAGAGCCCATGGTATTAAGGGTAAGATCCTGGCTTGGATAGAGGATTGGCTGGCTGGCAGAAGGCAAAGAGTGGAGATAAAGGGGTCGTTTTCAGGATGGCAGCCGGTGACTAGTGGTGTGCCTCAGGGGTCTGTGCTGGGACCACAACTTTTCACATCATACATTAATGATCTGCAAGAAGGAACTGAAGGCACTGTTGTTAAGTTTGCAGATGATACAAAGATCTGCAGCGGGATTCTCTAACTCCCCGCTGGGTCGGAGAATCCCCGGGGGGCGGCGCAAATCCCGCCCCGCCGCACCGGCACTGGCTGCCGTATTCTCCGGCGCCGGTTTTCGGGTGGGGTTCACGCCACGGCGGTCGGAGGCCGTTGGCAGCGGCCCCTTTCGGCAATTCTCTGGGCCCCAATGGGCCGAGCGGCCGCCCATTTTTGGCCAGTCCCGCCGGCGTGGATTAGGCAATGTCCCACACGGCGGGACTTGGCAGGTAAGTCGGCTGGGGCGGTCCTCGGGGGGGACGCGGGGATATCCGACCCCGGGGGGGCCCCCACGGTGACCTGGCCCGCGATCGGGACCCACCAATCTGCGGGCGGCCTGTGCCATGGGGGCTCTCCTTCCGTCCGCGCCAGCCCCTGTAGGGCTCCGCCATGGCCAACGCGGAGAAGAGAGCCCCCGCGCATGCGCCAGAACACGCCGGCAGTTCTGCACATGCGTGGGATCACGGCGGCCCTTTGGCGCATGCGCGGATTCGCGCAGTCCCTTCGGCGCTAGCTGGTGTGGTGCCAACCCCTCTGGCATCCACCTGGCCCCCGGGAGTGCGGAGAATTCCGCACTTTCGGGGTTGTTGACGCCGGAGTGGTTTGCGCCACTTTTCCTGCCAGCGTGGGGACTTAGTCCCCGGAATGGAGTATCCCGCCCCTGTAGAGGGACAGGTAGTATTGAGGAAGCAGGCGGGCTGCAGAAGGACTTCGACAGGGGGCGTGGAGAGTGCGCAAAGAAGTGGCAGATGGAATACAATGTGGAAGTGCATGAGGTTATGCACTTTGGAAGGAGGAATGGAGGCGTAGACTATTTTCTAAATGGGGAAATGTTGAGGGAAACAGAAGCACAAAGGGACTTGGGAGTCCTTGTTCACGATTCTCTTAAGGTTAACGTGCAGGTTCAGTCAGCAGTTAGGAAGGCAAATGCAGTGTTGAGAGGGCTAGAATATAAAACCAGGGACTTACTTCTAGGTTGTATAACATAGAACATAGACCAAACTGTGCAGAAGGAGGCCAATCGGCCCATCGAGTCTGCACCGACCCATTTAAGTCTCACTTCCACCCTATCCCCACAACCCAATAACCCCTCCTATCCTTTTTGGTCACTAAGGGCAATTTATCATGGCTAATCCACCTAACCTGCACGTCATTGGACTGTGGGAGGAAACCGGAGCACCCGGAGGAAACCCCTGCAGACACGGGAAGAACATGCAGACTCCGCACAGACAGTGACCCAGCAGGGAATTGAACCTGGGACCCTGGCGCTGTGAAGCCACAGTGCTATCCACTTGTGCTACCGTGCTGCCGTCGGACCCATTTGGAGTGTCGTGCGCAGTTTTGGGCCCCGTACCTAAGGAAGGGTGTGCTGGCCTCGGCAAAGGTCCAGAGGAGGTTCACACGAATGGGCAGCACGGTAGCACAAGTTACAGGGTTACAGGGATAGGGGGGAAGTGAGGGCTTAAGTGAGTCCGTGCAGACTCGATGGGCCGAATGGCCTCCTTCTGCGCTGTATGTTCTATGTTCTATCCCTGGAAAGAAGAGCTTGTCATACGAGGAACAGTTGAGGACTATGTATCTGTACTCATTGGAGTTCAGAAGGATGAGGGGGGGATCTTGTTGAAACTTACAGGATACTGCGAGGCCTGGATAGAGTGGACGGGGACAGGATGTTTCCACTTGTAGGAAAAACTAGAACCAGTGGACACAATATCATACTCATCCTTTAAAACAGAGATTAGGAGGAATTTCTTCAGCCAGAGGGTGGTGAATCTGTGGAACTCTTTGCCGCAGAAGGCTGTGGAGGCCAAATCACTGACTGTCT
This sequence comes from Scyliorhinus torazame, assembly GCF_047496885.1. Classification (NCBI taxonomy): domain Eukaryota; kingdom Metazoa; phylum Chordata; class Chondrichthyes; order Carcharhiniformes; family Scyliorhinidae; genus Scyliorhinus; species Scyliorhinus torazame. The sequence continues at coordinate 153,344,573 of NC_092723.1, read as the reverse complement.
TTAAGACAGAGGTGGATAGGATCTTGATTAATGGGGGATCAAGGGTTATGTGGAGAAGGCAGGAGAATGGGGATGAGAAAAATATCAGCCATGATTGAATGGCAAAGCAGACTCGATGGGCCGAATGGCCTAATTCTGCTCCTATGTCATACAGTCACGGCAGAGCCAGATGATGCCGGGGCAGCCAGGGCCCTATGGGCACTGGGCAGGAGGAGAGCGCCCTGGGAGCCAACGCGGACCCATCCCATGGAGTGGGGATGATGGGCACCAGCTCCCTCGAGTTCCATTCCTCTGATGAGGCCACTTCTCTAAGTCAGCACATGGGACAGGGCAGCACGGCTGTGCATATGCCACCGACAAATGAGCTGGGGCTCTCCAGCCCCAGAGCCCCGAGAGGATGCCTACCAGGGGCATCGAAGGTCATGGGACGTGGTAAGCAGCTGGCTGCCTCCACCTCCGATGTGCATCCTGGGGACACAGCTAGACGTAATGGTAGAGCAAGGAAGGCTAAGCATTTTGAGGATCACCGGGGGAGAGAAGAGGGTGAGGGGGGCTAAGTAGGGGCTGAGGGGGAGAGTGGGGCAGCACCATCGGGAGAGGGGGGCATTGTTGGACACATTAAAAATCCTTGACCACAAGCAGTATGAGGCTTCTTTTCACTTTCGTCTGCAATGCGGGATGACCTCCAAACCCTTGGCCCATCTCTCCGGGCATCTCCCCCTCCCCGGGCACTCCTCGTGCAGGTGATGAGTGTGAGCGAGGCAGGGGTAGATTGAGGAGCACTGGCGCTCAGCTCTCTGCAGGTTTTCATCACCACCTGCCCTCAACAGTGACCCGCTGACGGTGCCGATACAGTCCCAGCACCCCGGAGTGATGTGACACATACCCTGGGAGGGTGGGAAATGGGGTGGTGGGGGGTGAGTAAGGTAGCAATGACGGACCACTCCATGCCCTATGTGAAGCAGGCAAGTAGGAGGGTTCCTCCCTGCAGCCTCAGGCTGGTCCTCCGGTTTATCCTGGGCTCATCCTCAGCCCCTGCTGGTCAGATGCCTCATCATCCTCATCGGAGGAGGTGGGCACATGTTCCTCATCCCCAACTTCCAGCACGTCATCCCGCTGTTGTGTCAGGTTATGGAGGAAACAGTAGATGACATAGAAGGTGGCCCTCCGGGCGGTGTACTGCAGGGCACCACCCGAACAGTCGAGGCATCGGACCTGCATTTTGAGCAGTCCAATGCACCGCTCAATGTCAGCCCAGGTGACCACATGGGCCTTGTTGCATCGGGTCTCTGCTTCGGTCTCCGGCCTCTGTACTGGCGTCATTAGCCAGGTCCTCAGCGGGTACCCCTTATCCCCCAAGAGCAAGCCGCCCATCCTGGGGTGGTCCTCGAAGAGGCCGGGGAGGTCTGACTGCCCCAGGTTGTAGATGTTGTGTACACTCCCTGGGAGGCGTGCACACATGTGCTTGATCTGCATGTGGTGGTCACACACCAGCTGTATGTTCAGGGAGTGGAGCCCCTTCCTGTTAACGTAGGGCACTCAGATGGCCCGGTGAGCGCAAGGCGACATGCGTACAGTCTATTAGCCTCTGGACACTGGGGCATCCTGGCGATCAGACACTGTGTGGGGGATGGGTAAGATAGCGATGACGGACCAAGCCATGGCCTATGTGAAGCGGGTGAGTATGTGGGCCTCCCTGGTCCTCCGAGCTTGCCGGACCCTGGTCGCTGCCGCCTGTCCTCTATCTGGTCCTCGATCCGGAACCCCTTCCTGTTGATGAAGTGCACTGGGCAGTCCCTGACACCCCGGTGAGCGCAAGGTAACATGCGTGCTATCAATTACTCTCTGGACCTGAGACATCTTAGCGATGGCGGAGAATCCTGCTGCCCGGGCATCCTGTTGGGCTTGGTCCAGATCAAAGTTTATATAGTTAGTTGCCCGGGCAAACAGGGCATCCGTGACTCCACGGATGCACTTGTGGGCTGTAGCTTGTGAAATGCTGCACAAGTCTTTGTTCGAGCCCTTGGATGATCCAAGTTCAGGACTGCAGTGACCTTGACGGTCACCAGGAGCAGATATCCTCTTGTTCCACAGAGTGCCATGTCCGCAAGGACATGGTACAGGTGCCGCACCGTCCCCTTGTTGAGGCAGAGCCTCCTGCAGCATACGCCATTCATCATCTGCTCGAAAGACCAGCAATGCCTGTATACCTTGGGCCATCTCTGGCCTCCCCCTCTGGGTCCCTAACCGGCCTGATGCGCGACTGGGTCCTCAGGGTGTGCGGCGGGGCCACCACCTTGAACCTCTGTCGACACTGCTGCCACTGCCTTCTCTGGCGTCTGGCCGCCTGGTCTGCCACCAGCACTGCAAGAGTAGCCGCTATGGGGTCCAAGATATCATCATAATGTAATATCTGTAAGGAATTGGAGAGGGTGAGAGACAGACAACCAGTGATGGCTTCCACGGTGCACACACTCACCCTCTGGTTGTGGGAATATCGCGTGCCCAGGCCCAGCCCCTGGGTGTTGGATGTTAGCTGTTGCGTCTGTAGTGTTGACACCTCCAGCATTCAGGCAAAGTGTCCAGGTTTCACAGTCTGATTGGGGTGCTAGGCAATAACTTTCACCTGCCACATGGCATGCTTACCCATTTGGGAGCTGTGAAGTGCTCACTTTACTACAATTACCAATTCCCTATTAGCAATAACCTTCAGGAAATTGTCAAGTATATCCTTAGAGACCTTGATCTTAGTCTGAAGTTGTCCCAGATTGAAAAGTGGTACATGCGATATCTGATTTTGATGCTAGAATTAGCATCATGGAAGGGATCAGAGAGTAGTGGAGAAAAACATGCTGAAGAGAGTTGGTGCTAGCACGCAACTCTGTTTAACTCCACTAATGACTGGGAATGACCTTTTCTGAAGCTGCACTGACTCTCTGGAAGCAGATTCTGACCAAGATGTTGCCCTAAGCAGTTCAGAAATATTCTGGCAAAGATTTTGTCAGTGATGGAGAAAAGAGACATTCCTCTAAGGTTGCCGTGAGATTGGCATGTTCCTTTCTGTTTGTATAGGTTGACATGGGAGGTACCTTTGTACTACAGTGGGAAGGTTCCTGGTTCCCACATAAACTGAAAGAGTTCAGTGAGCTTCTTGACCCCCCCCCCACTTACTTGTAGATCCTTCAGCTGGGAGCTTTGCCGCTAGACAGGAGTTTGATTACATTTGTTGTTTTTAACAGTGTGGGAGAGTCATCAGGAAAGCAGTTGATGGATCCTGTGGCAGCTTGTTAATTGCTTCTTCACTGATGGTTGAAGACCAACTGAGGATGTGATTGAAGTGCTCTGTCCATCTTTCCAAAAAGTGGGCTTGTTCAGTGAGCAGTTTTAATCTGTCGGCCCCGAGGATTGGTGATGAACAAGTAAACAGGCCTGTTGACAGATGTAAGAAATTTGTAGACTGTCTTCCAGCCTTTGTGGTCTACATATCAGTGAGGTTTGTCTGTTTTCTGATTTAGCCAAGCTTTCTGAGCTTGTTTTGGACAGCCCAGACCAATCTCATGGAGGGTGGCAATCTGGCGGTTGTATCTAGCCACCTCTTTTCTCAGGTCTGTTTACTATGGCCTTGTTGATGAGGGTCTACAAATTGCATGCATCTTTGTTGACCAATGTCACCTTTACTTTCTTAGTTGCAATTGACTTATGACTGATCCTTGCCAGCTGAGACCTACTGGCCACAGAGGTGAAGCAGACAATGTATAGCGCAGCTTTTTTTTAAGCCTGTTCGTCATATTAGGAAGGTAGAGAATATGGTTTTGAAATGGGTTACTCAGTCACTCAAAGAGCTACCGAGTTCCACTTCTGCTTCCTTCCAATGAAAAATACTCCTGTAGCCTGAGCCACCTGTGCACAGGTTCATGGCTACAACTCCCAGAGAATCCACACCTGCTGCTATGTTGCTTGCCCATTGCCAGAGCACTTGTAACAGATAGATGATGAATGATCTAAATCTCCTGCCCCTTACCTTAAATCTATGCCCCTGGTCACTCATCCCTCCACCAAGGGGAAAGGTTTCTTCCTGTCTCTATCTAAGTCCCTCACATCTTAATCATGTCCCCCCTCATTCTCCTCTGCTCCAAGGAAAACATTAACAGTCTATCCAATCTCTCTTCATGGCTAAAACTCTCCAGCCCAGGCAACATCCTGGTAAATCTCCTCTACACTCTCTCAATGCCATCACATCCCTCTTATAATGTGGATTTCAGAACTATACACAATTGTACGGCCTAACCAATGTTTTATAAAGGCAAGTATATCATATACCTTCTTAACCACTGTATCCACTTACTCTGCTATCTTAAGGGACCGGTGTATATGCATACCAAGGTTCCTCTGATCCTCAGTGCTTCCCAGGGCCTGCTGTTTATCATGTATTACCTTGCCTTCTTTGTCCTGCCCAAGTGCATCATTTCACACTTATCCAGATTAAATTCCATTTGCCACTGATCGGCCCATCTGACCAGCCCGTCTATATCCTCCTGTAATCTAAGGTTATCCTCACTATTTCCCACCTCACTAATTTTTGTATCATTCACAAACTTACTAATCAAACCTCCGACATTCATGTTTAAATCCATCTACCCTGCACATATTTGGGTTGTGGGGTGTGAGACCCACGCAGACACGGGGCGAATGTGCAAACTCCACACAGACTGTAACTCTGTTGAGCAGCACGGTAGCATAGTGGTTAGCACAATTGCTTCACAGCTTCAGGGTCCCAGGTTCGATTCCCGGCTTGGTTCACTGTCTGTGCGGAGTCTGCACGTTCTCCCCGTGTGTGCGTGGGTTTCCTTCTGCACTGTAAATTCTATGATTCTATGACATATTTGGGTTGTGGGTTGTGAGACCCACGCAGACACGGGAAGAATGTGCAAACTCCACACAGGCTGTGACTCGTGGCCAGGATCAAACCTGGGTCCTTGGTGCTGTGAGGCAGCAGTGCTAACCACTGTGCCGCCCTGGGCTCTTACCTTCATTTTCATTCTCCTGGGAATTATAAGGTGGTACCTTCTCAAACATCTTGCTGAAGTCCAGGCAGGTACGTCAAATGCATTTCCTTCGTCTACACCTGGTCACCTGTTCAAAAAATTCAATCAAGCTGGTCAGACATGACTCTTCCCCTTAACAGTCCCCACGCCGACTGCTCTTGATTATTCTCTGCCTCTCTAAATGCAGATTAATTATGCATCTCAGAATTGCTCCAAATAGTTTCTCCACCACTGAGGTTAGACCAACTGGCCTGTAGTTTTCTCCCTTCTTGAATAATAGTACCACATTGGCTCTCCTCCACTCCTCCGGCACCTCTCCAATGGCCAGAGAAGAATTGAAAATTATCGCCAGTGCCTCTGCTATCTCCTCCCTTGCCTCACTCAAATGTAGCCTGGGACACATTTCATCTGGCCCTAGAAATTTGTCTACTTTTAAGCCTGCCAGAGCACTCCGAGCCTCCTTACTGTCTATATTAATCTCTGCAATTTACCACACTCCTCCTCCCTGATTTCTATACCCTAATGTCCCTCTCATGAGTGAACACTGACACAAAATATTCATTTTTAAAAAAGAAAATATTTTATTGAAGCATTTGTAATTTTCACAGTTTTAACACCTTTAACATTACTTAAACAACCGAGCAGGCCGGCACATGCAAAAAACATAAAAATAACATCCCCTACTACCCCCTATTTGCTAATTACCCGTATACGAAGTTCCCTGTCCTTGTCTTACACTACATGCCTCCCATTTTCCACCCTCCCCTTTTCCCCTCCTCCCCCCTTTGCTGCTAACGTTCAATTTTCATTGAAGAAGTCTATGAACGGCTGCTACCTCCGGGCAAACCCCTGAGTTGAACCTCTCAAGGCGAACTTAATCTTTTCCAGCCTGAGAAACTCCGCCATGTCACTGACCCACACTCCTGACTTTGGAGGCTCCGAGTCCCTCCATCCCAGCAAAATCCGTCTGCGGCCACCAGAGAGGAGAAGGCCAGAGCATCGGCCTCCCTCCTACCCTGGGTCCCCGGATCTTCCGATAGCCCAAATATTGCCAATTCTGGACTCGGAGTCACCCTCCTCTCCCAGGAATTCTGACATGACATCCGCAAATCCCTGTCAGAATCCCCTCAACTTCGGACATGTCCAAAACATATCTACATGGTTCGCCGGGTTTCCCCCACAACGTCCACACCTATCCTCCGCTTCCTCAAAAAACCCACTCTTCAGAGGCCACAGTCATATGAGCCCTATGGACCACCTTGAACTGGATCAGGCCAAGCCTGGCACAAGACGAGGATGAATTGACTCTCCTCAAGGCCTTTTCCCATAGTTCGACTTCCAACTCCCCTCCCAACTCTTCCTCCCACGTCCTCTTCACCTCCCCGATTGGGACCCCTTCCCACTCCATCAATTCCTTGTATGTCTCCAAGACCCTCCCCTCCCCAACCCCCGTTTTTGACAGCACTTTATCCTGTAGCCCCCACAGGAGGAGGCGAGGAAAGCTTGGAGCCTGCCCCCGGACAAAGTCCCGGACCTGCAGATACCGAAACCCGTTCTCACCCGGTAACTCAAACTCCTCCTCGAATGCCTCCAGGCTCGGGAAACCCTCCTCAATGAAGTGATCCCCAAATCTCTCAACCCCTGCCCACTGCCACCTCCTAAAGCCCCTATCCAGCCCCCTGGAACAAACCGGTGATTGTCACAGATCGGTGACCACACTGTCCAATCCCATATGCTGTCTCCCTTGCCCCCACACCCTCAGGGCTGCCACCACCACTGGGCTTGTGGAGTACCGAGCCGGCGAGAACGGCAGGGGCGCTGTTAATAAAGCCTCCAAACTCGTACCCTTACGGGATGCCGCCTCTACTCGCTCCCAAACCGACCTCTCCCCCACTACCCACTTCCTGACCATCGATATGTTTTTAAAAACATTTAGTGTACCCAAATCATTTGTCTTTCCAATTAAGGGGCAATTTAGCATGTTCGATCCACCTACCTTGCACATCTTTGGGTTGTGGGGGTGAAACCCACACAAACACGGGGAGAATGTGCAAACTCCACACGGACAGTGACCCAGAGCCGGGATCGAACCTGGGACCTCGGCGCCGTGAGGCAACAGGGCTAACCCACTATGCCACCATGCTGTCCTGACCATCGATATGTTAGCGCCCAATAATAATTAATAAAACTCAGGAGGACCTCCCCACGACCTCGTTCCAGGAATGCCTTCTTCGCCCTCGGGGTTTTACCAGCCCACACAAAGCCCGAGATTACAGCATTCATTTTCCTAAAAAAGTACTTCGGGACAAAAATCGGGAGACATTGAAAAAAGAACAGCAGGCTCGGGAGGACTGAGATCTTCACTGCCGGATAGTGAAGTAGGAAGCTGGAAGCCAAACCTTTTGTATAATACTAGATTTATTTACTTATGTCTACCTCATTCCTCACCGACATGTAGTGTCCCGGAAGCCTTTCTTAGAACTCCCCAAACTCCCTCAAAGTCTGCATGACCTCCACCATCCCCTCCATTGGGTCCGCCACGTACAGCAGCAGGTCATCCGCGTATAGCCAGTTGTCCAAAGGGCACCCCTGCCTCGTTCCTCGGTACAGCCGAAAGCACTCCGACCTCCGCCGGTTCGTCACCACACTCGCCACCGGGGCGCTGTAAAGGAGCTTAACCCAGCTAATAAACCCTCCCCCGAACCCAAACCTACGCAATACCTCCCAGAGGTACACCCACTCAACTCTTTGAGTATAAGAATTGGCAAGTCATGTTGCAGCTGTATAGAACCTTAGTTAGGCCACACTAGAGTATAGTGTTCAATTCTGGTCGCCACACTACCAGAAGGATGTGGAGGCTTTAGAGAGGGTGCAGAAGAGATTTACCAGAATGTTGCCTGGTATGGAGGGCATTAGCTATGAGGAGCGGTTGAATAGACTCGGTTTGTTCTCACTGGAACGAAGGAGGTTGAGGGGAGACCTGATAGAGGTCTACAAAATTATGAGGGGCATAGACAGAGTGGATAGTCAGAGGCTTTTCCCCAGGGTAGAGGGGTCAATTACAAGGGGGCATAGGTTTAAGGTGAGAGGGGCAAGGTTTAAAGTAGATGTACGAGGCAAGTTTTTTATGCAGAGGGTAGTGGGTGCCTGGAACTCGCTACCGGAGGAGGTGGTGGAAGCAGGGACGATAGTGACATTTAAGGGGCATCTTGACAAATACATGAATAGGATGGGAATAGAGGGATACGGTACGGACCCAGGAAGTGTAGAAGATTGTAGTTTAGTTGGGCAGCATGGTCGGCACGGGCTTGGAGGGCCGAAGGGCCTGTTCCTGTGCTGTACATTTCTTTGTTCTTTGTTTGTTCTTTATACTCTATAGACAATAAACAAATGAATGAATGAATAAATTAATTAACAATCCCTTAAAGAGGCACTGCAACTAAAACAAAAACTACAAAGGTAACTTAACAAATTAAAATAAAATTCCAGTGCTGATGAATAACTCCAGCCCCTGCGGGCATCCACCAGTCATGGAAGATCTCAAGCATATCAGTGAGCACCCATGCACCCTCTCCAAGGACACCTGGGCACAGACAGGCCTCCTCAGCCTGAAACTATTAATGGCTACCTAGGGCAGGCAGAGGAGCAAACTAACATGGCGGTCTTCCAATCTGTCTGCCCCTCTCCTCATCAAATGGCTGAAGATTAGGAGCTTGAAACCCTGTTAAAAACATGAGGTTTTATTGGCTGGTTGTGTTCTGGACTGTCTCTTTAAATTCAACATAAAATTAGGTAACCATAGAATTTACAGTGCAGAAGGAAGCCATTCACCCCATCGAGTCTGCACTGGTCCTTGGAAAGAGCACCCCACCCAAGCCCATACCTCCACCCTATCCCCATACCTCCACCCGATCACTGTAACCCCACCTAACCTTTTATGGACACGAAGGACAATTTCGCATGGCCAATCCACCTCACCTGCACATCTTTGGACTGTGGGAGGAAACCGGAGTACCCGGAGGAAAACCCACGCAAACACGGGGAGAAAGTACAGACTCCGCACAGCCAGTGACCCAAGCCGGGAATCGAACCTGGGGCCCTGAAGCTGTGAAGCAACTGTGCTAACCACTGTGCTACCGTGCTGCCCCAATATTGATAATGATAAGTGACGTGTGACCTCCTGCTAGCTTTTCCCAGCAACAAGCCATCAAGGTTACCACAGGGACAAATGGCATGGGTTAAGGCTTATTGTACAACCCATGTGCCATAGTTCACCCTGAAAACAAAGAACAAAGAGAGAGACAGTTGTTTGGCCTTGTGTAGACTTAGAGACTCCCAAGCAGTGTGATTGAAACACCCAGGACAGAGAGAAGGGGGAGGGGGGCGGGAGGAAAGAGAGAGAGAATGAGATAGATGATGTGATTCAGTGACCTTGTTGCGCTTGAGCACGACAAGGGCTTTAAATAGCAGGAAAGGCCAAAAATCAGAACCGTGCCGAGTGCCAAAACATTCGCGATTCAACCAGCTCACTCCCATAGACAAAATCAGGATCCTGCCGTAGTATGGCGAGAAACCAATAATCATTTAGGCCCAATTTCCATACAATTAACGGGAGCCACCCTATTTCCAATGGCCTCCCATGATCTAATCGACTCCCAAGCAAGTGGTCACGCGGGCATCGATTAACACTCCTTTTTAAAGACGTGAATCTGGCGGAAGGGCTGCTGTGAGAACCCAAGTGTCATAATATACACCAGTATATCATGGTGCGGACACACACTGATGGACACACAGTGGGACCAATCAACACACACAACACCGCAGCCAATCACCAATTAGAGCACACGCACTATAAAGACAGGGGACATCAGAGTTCCCACTCATTCGAGTCACAGCTAGCTAGGAGCACAGACCTCACAGCCTGCAGCACAGGGCCTACGCCTCAACAGGGCCAAATGCTCTTTTGGTCAGACAGAACTCAAGTTCCTCGAGGACCACATCTCCCAGTTGGGTGTGCGGCCGGATGCGGACAAGGTGGCTGCTATCACAGCCATGAAAACACCAGAGGACAAGAAGGCGGTCCTCCGATTTCTGGGCATGGTCAACTTTTTAGGGAACATAGAACATAGAAAATACAGCACAGAACAGGCCCTTCGGCCCACGATGTTGTGCCGAACCTTTGTCCTAGATTAATCATAGATTATCATTGAATTTACAGTGCAGAAGGAGGCCATTCGGCCCTTTGAGTCTGCACCGGGTCTTGGAAAGAGCACCCTACCCAAACTCAACACCTTCACCCAACACCAAGGGCAATTTGGACATTAAGGGCAATTTATCATTGGCCAATTCACCTAACCTGCACATCTTTGGATTGTGGGAGGAAACCGGAGCACCCGGAGGAAACCCACGCAGACACGGGGAGGACGTGCAGACTCCACACAGTCAGTGACCCAAGCCGGAATCGAACCTGGGACCCTGGAGCTGTGAAGCAATTGTGCTATCCACAATGCTACCGTGCTGCCCTTGAGAACAAATAAATCTACACTATATCATTTAACCGTAATCCATGTACCTATCCAATAGCTGCTTGAAGGTCCCTAATGTTTCCGACTCAACTACTTCCACAGGCAGTGCATTCCATGCCCCCACTACTCTCTGGGTAAAGAACCTACCTCTGATATCCCTCCTATATCTTCCACCTTTCACCTTAAATTTATGTCCCCTTGTAATGGTTTGTTCCACCCGGGGAAAAAGTCTCTGACTGTCTACTCTATCTATTCCCCTGATCATCTTATAAACCTCTATCAAGTCGCCCCTCATCCTTCTCCGTTCTAATGAGAAAAGGCCTAGCACCCTCAACCTTTCCTCGTAAGACCTACTCTCCGTTCCAGGCAACATCCTGGTAAATCTTCTTTGCACCTTTTCCAAATCTTCCACATCCTTCCTAAAATGAGGCGACCAGAACTGTACACAGTACTCCAAATGTGGCCTTACCAAAGTTTTGTACAGCTGCATCATCACCTCACAGCTCTTAAATTCAATCCCTCTGTTAATGAACGCGAGCACACCATAGGCCTTCTTCACAGCTCTATCCACTTGAGTGGCAACTTTCAAAGATGTATGAACATAGACCCCAAGATCTCTCTGCTCCTCCACATTGCCAAGAACTCTACCGTTAACCCTGTATTCCGCATTCATATTTGTCCTTCCAAAATGGACAACCTCACACTTTTCAGGGTTAAACTCCATCTGCCACTTCTCAGCCCAGCTCTGCATCCTATCTATGTCTCTTTGCAGCCGACAACAGCCCTCCTTACTATCCACAACTCCACCAATCTCCGTATCATCTGCAAATTTACTGACCCACCCTTCAACTCCCTCATCCAAGTCATTAATGAAAATCACAAACAGCAGAGGACCCAGAACTGATCCCTGCGGTACGCCACTGGTAACTGGGATCCAGGCTGAATATTTGCCATCCACCACCACTCTCTGACTTCTATCGGTTAGCCAGTTTGTTATCCAACTGGCCAAATTTCCCACTATCCCATGCCTCCTTACTTTCTGCATAAGCCTACCATGGGGAACTTTATCAAATGCCTTACTAAAATCCATGTACACTACATCCACTGCTTTACCTTCATCCACATGCTTGGTCACCTCCTCAAAGAATTCAATAAGATTTGTAAGGCAAGACCTACCCCTCACAAATCCGTGCTGACTATCCCTAATCAAGCAGTGTCTTTCCAGATGCTCAGAAATCCTATCCTTCAGTACCCTTTCCATTACTTTGCCTACCACCGAAGTAAGACTAACTGGCCTGTAATTTCCAGGGTTATCCCTAGTCCCTTTTTTGAACAGGGGCACGACATTCGCCACTCTCCAATCCCCTGGTACCACCCCTGTTGACAGTGAGGACGAAAAGATCATTGCCAACGGCTCTGCAATTTCATCTCTTGCTTCCCATAGAATCCTTGGATATATCCCGTCAGGCCCGGGGGACTTGTCTATCCTCAAGTTTTTCAAAATGCCCAACACATCTTCCTTCCTAACAAGTATTTCCTCGAGCTTACCAATCTGTTTCACACTGTCCTCTCCAACAATATCGCCCCTCTCATTTGTAAATACAGAAGAAAAGTACTCGTTCAAGACCTCTCCTATCTCTTCAGACTCAATACACAATCTCCCGCTACTGTCCTTGATCGGACCTACCCTCGCTCTAGTCATTCTCATATTTCTCACATATGTGTAAAAGGCCTTGGGGTTTTCCTTGATCCTACCCGCCAAAGATTGTTCATGCCCTCTCTTAGCTCTCCTAATCCCTTTCTTCAGTTCCCTCCTGGCTATCTTGTATCCCTCCAATGCCCTGTCTGAACCTTGTTTCCTCAGCTTTACATAAGTCACCTTTTTCCTCTTAACAAGACATTCAACCTCTCTTGTCAACCATGGTTCCCTCACTCGACCATCTCTTCCCTGCCTGACAGGGACATACATATCAAGGACACGTAGCACCTGTTCCTTGAACAAGTTCCACATTTCATTTGTGTCCTTCCCTGCCAGCCTATGTTCCCAACTTATGCACTTCAATTCTTGTCTGACAACATCGTATTTACCCTTCCCCCAATTGTAAACCTTGCCCTGTTGCACGTACCTATCCCTCTCCATTACTAAAGTGAAAGTCACAGAATTGTGGTCACTATCTCCAAAATGCTCCCCCACTAACAAATCTATCACTTGCCCTGGCTCATTACCCAGTACTAAATCCAATATTGCCCCTCCTCTGGTCGGACAATCTACATACTGCGTTAGAAAAGCTTCCTGGACACACTGCACAAACACCACCCCATCCAAACTATTTGATCTAAAGAGTTTCCACTCAATATTTGGGAAGTTAAAGTCGCCCATGACTACTACCCTATGACTTCTGCACCTTTCCAAAATCTGTTTCCTAATCTGTTCCTCCACATCTCTGCTACTATTGGGGGGCCTATAGAAAACTCCTAACAAGGTGACTGCTCCTTTCCTATTTCTGACTTCAACCCATACTACCTCAGTAGGCTGATACTCCTCAAACTGCCTTTCTGCAGCTGTTATACTATCTCTAATTAATAATGCCACCCCCCCACCTCTTTTACCACCCTCCCTAATCTTATTGAAACATCTATAACCAGGGACCTCCAACAACCATTTCTGCCCCTCTTCTATCCAAGTTTCCGTGATGGCCACCACATCGTAGTCCCAAGTACCGATCCATGCCTTAAGTTCACCCACCTTATTCCTGATGCTTCTTGCGTTGAAGTATACACACTTCAACCCCTCTCCGTGCCTGCAAGTACTCTCCTTTGTCAGTGTTCCCTTCCCCACTGCCTCATTACACGCTTTGGCGTCCTGAATATCGGCTACCTTAGTTGCTGGACTACAAATCCGGTTCCCATTCCCCTGCCAAATTAGTTTAAACCCTCCCGAAGAGTACTAGAAAACCTCCCTCCCAGGATATTGGTGCCCCTCTGGTTCAGATGCAACCCGTCCTGCTTGTACAGGTCCCACCTTCCCCAGAATGCGCTCCAATTATCCAAATACCTGAAGCCCTCCCTCCTACACCATTCCTGCAGCCACGTGTTCAACTGCACTCTCTCCCTATTCCTAGCCTTGCTATCACGTGGCACCGGCAACAAACCAGAGATGACAACTCTGTCTGTCCTGGCTTTTAACTTCCAGCCTAACTCCCTAAACTTGTTTATTACCTCCACACCCCTTTTCCTACCTATGTCGTTGGTACCAATGTGCACCACGACTTCTGGCTGCTCACCCTCCCCCTTAAGGATCCTGAAGACATGATCCGAGACATCCCTGGCCCTGGCACCCGGGAGGCAACATACCTTCCGGGAGTCTCGCTCGCGACCACAGAATCTCCTATCTATTCCCCTAACCATTGAATCTCCTACAACTATTGCTTTTCTATTCTCCCCCCTTCCCTTCTGAGCCCCAGAGCCAGACTCAGTGCCAGAGACCTGGCCGCTAGGGCCTTCCCCCGGTAGGTCATCCCCCCCAACAGCATCCAAAACGGTATACTTGTTTTGAAGGGGAACGGCCACGAGGGATCCCTGCACTTTCTGCCTGTTTGTTTTTTTCCCCCTGACTGTAACCCAGCTATTCTTGTCCTGTACCTTGGGTGTGGTTACCTCCTTGTAACTCTTCTCAATCACCCCCTCTGCCTCCCGGATGATCCGAAGTTCATCCAGCTTCAGCTCCAGTTCCCTAACACGGTCTTTGAGGAGCTGAAGTTGGGTGCACTTCCCGCAGGTATAGTCAGTGGGGACACCGGTGGTATCCCTCACCACCCACATCCTACAGGAGGAGCATGTAACTGGCCTACCCTCCATCCCCTCTTACCTGACAGAATATAGCTGCCCTGTGGACTAACTAGATCTCCGCCCACCGACCCTGCTCCCAGTCAGCTACACTTTCTGTAAACTCCTGGCTCTCTTCGCACTCTTTGCGGAAATGTCGGAAACAAAATGAAAGGAGCGCCTTACTCCCTCCTCACCTAACTCCCTCGGTCACCAAACTCTCACTATCGCACTCAAATGCACCAAATTCAGCACTCCCTCGGTCACCAAACTCTCACTATCGCACTCAAATGCACCAAATTCAGCACTCAGTTCATCCCTAACCTCGCGTCTCATACCACAGCTCTCAGGAACCTGGTCAGGAAGACGACAGACTTCCAATGGCTCCCTGCCCACGAGCGGGAGTGGAAAGAACTCAAAACCAAACTCACCACGGCCCCGGTCTTAGCTTTCTTTGATCCAGCAAAAGAGACCAAAATTTCGACCGATGCCAGCCAATCCGGCATTGGGGCAGTGCTCCTGCAACACAATGAGGCCTCATCATGGGCCCCCGTTGCATATGCGTCATGCGCCATGACCCCCACGGAACAGCGTTACGCGCAGATAGAAAAGGAGTGCCTGGGCCTTCTGACCGGTGTGGTTAAGTTTCACGATTATGTCTACGGACTTCCTCAATTCACCGTCGAGACCGACCATCGCCCACTGGTCAATATAATACAGAAAGACTTGAACGACATGACGCCTCGCCTCCAGCGTATTCTTCTCAAGCTCCGGCGATATGACTTCCAGCTGGTATACACCCCGGGCAAAGACCTAATCATCGCCGACGCTCTCTCCAGGGCAGTCAACACTCCGTGTGACCCAGCGGGATTCGTCTGCCAGGTTGATGACCATGTGGCATTCGCGGCCTCCAATCTACCTGCCACGGATGAACGCCTCGTCCAAATTCACCGCGAGACGGCCACTGACCCTTTGCTACAACGTGTCATGCGCCACCTAACAGACGGGTGGCTCAAGGGCCAATGCCCGCAGTTCTATAATGTCAGAGATGATCTGGCGGTAGTAGATGGGGGTTCTTCTGTAACTGGACCGCATTGTCATCCCGCATAGCATGCGGCAGCTCGTCCTGGAACAGCTACACGAGGGCCATCTTGGCGTTGAAAAGTGATGCCGACGGGCCCGAGAGGCAGTGTACTGGCCCGGCATTAATGACGACATAGCCAACACAGTGCTCAACTGCCTCACTTGTCAGCGCTTCCAGCCGGCCCAACCACGTGAGACCCTGCAGCCCCATGAGTTGGTCACGTCACCTTGGACCAAGGTGGGCATCAACCTGTTCCACGCGCTGGGTAGAGACTATGTCCTGATCGTGGACTACTTTTCAAATTACCCGGAGGTGATGCGGTTGCACGATATCACATCGTCTGCAGTCATCCGTGCCTGTAAGGACACCTTTGCATGACACGGCATCCCACTCACGGTTATGTCGGACAATGGCCCCTGCTTCGCAAGCCAGGAATGGTCCAACTTTGCCAGGAGGTACAACTTTGTGCATGTGACATCCAGTCCCCTGTACCTCCAATCCAACGGCAAAGCGGAGAAGGGCGTCCACATAGTCAAACGGCTACTCTGCAAGGCTGCCGATGCTGGGGCTGATTTCTACCTCGAATTGCTGGCCTATCGCTCTGCCCCACTGTCCACTGGCCTGTCGCCAGCCCAGTTGCTCATGGGTCGCATCCTGAGGACGACGGTGCCGTCCATTCATGTCCCAGACCTCGACCACGTTCCGGTCCTTCGACGGATGCAGCTGTCTCGTGCACAGCACAAGGCGGCTCATGACTCCGTGCAGCTGATCTCCCTGCTCTGGCTCCAGATGACAACGTCCGCATCCACCTTCCGGATGGTGGCTGGTCTGCAACCGCTGTTGTCCTTCGGCAGGTGGCCTCCCGCTTGTTCCTGGTTCGTCTACCGGATGGCTCCATTCTACGCCGCAATCGATGCGCCTTTCGTCTCGTTCCAT
This sequence comes from Scyliorhinus torazame, assembly GCF_047496885.1. NCBI lineage: Eukaryota > Metazoa > Chordata > Chondrichthyes > Carcharhiniformes > Scyliorhinidae > Scyliorhinus > Scyliorhinus torazame. The sequence goes on along the minus strand of NC_092723.1, from coordinate 153,328,158 downwards.
GCTCGCTACGTGAACCTCCACTGTCGCCTCGCCCTCCTGCTGATACCGCCATGGACTATGCAGAGATCCCTGTCAATCTGTATCCTCCTCACTCTGACGCAGTCCAGCCCACTCCTCAGCCGGCGGCTCCCGACCCACCCTTGAGGCGGTCAACCAGAATTTGTCGCCCACCTCAGAGACTTAATTTGTGAACTTGGTGGTCTTATAGACTTTCTGATTATTCTGTTCTTCCGTTTGATCGTTTACATGGTTTGTATATAGTGTTCATCTCATTATTCTTGTTGCATACTGTTTTTCTGCACCGGTCACCTTACCATGTAAATAGCTTAGTTCTCATGTACATAGTCCTGTAAATATGTCTTTCGCACACACGTAGTCAGGGACATTCTCATCACTATTTATTGCCACACATGTACATTCTTTTATAAAAGGGGGGGATGTCATAATATACACCAGTATATCATGGTGCAGACACACACTGATGGACACACAGTGGGACCAATCAACACACACAACACCGCAGCCAATCACCAGTTGGAGCACATGCACTATAAAGACAGGGGGCATCAGAGTTCCCGCTCATTCGAGCTACAGCTAGCTAGGAGGACAGAGCTCACAGCCTGCAGCACAGACATTCACCATGTGCTGAGTGCATCGACTGGTTAGGACAAGGCAAAGGTCTTTAGTTAAAGCTAATATCGTGTTAACCCACAGTGAGAGTTTGTTAAACAGTTAATGATTCAATAAAATAGTGTTGCACTATTTCAAGTGTTGGTGACCTGTATGTGTTCCACGGATCCAGAGCGCCCAACACAACATGATACCAGGAGTTGAGGGATATTAGCACTTCTTAGACCCAGAGCACCCAACACAACACCAAGGAGGTGAGTAGCCATCTTTGCTCACTGGCAGCTAGTTTGGGGACACTGGGGTTGCTGCCCCAGTTCTTGGAGAGGAATTCTAGCCTTTGTTGGGGTAGCCACCACGGGGGTGGGGCCGGGGGGGGGGGTGGGGTGCCAACCGTGAACGGATCCACCATGGCAAACTCTGGATTGTGTGCACCGGTTCCGGGGCAACCCTAGCATCTGCTTGACTGCCCCACCAGCCACCCATAACTCCCACTGACCACGGAGGCCAGTGGCCGTGCAGCCGAAGGCTATATCTAATGGGGAATTTGCAATTGTAGTTAAGTGAGCACTTCACACATCCCAAGCGGATTGTGATGCCCGGACACTGTGCCTGGACACTGTGGGAGACAACACCATGGACGCAGCAGCCAACATCCGAACGCCCAGTCGATTGGCCTCAGCCCCGGGTCATATCTGCGACGGAGGGCGGGTGCGTGTAACGGGAAGGGGACCTGCGCCCAGTCCAGGTACGCTGAGTGCACGTGTCTGGGGTGCAGGGTGTGGGTGAGCAGGGACCTCTGGTGCGGCAGGGTGTGTGTGAGCTGGGCGTGCCGGGGGGAATGGGGTGGACTGGATAGTCCCGGGGAGGATGACATTGCTGTTTGTCAGTCTCACACCCTCTCCCAATTCCTTACAGATATCAAAAGGTATGGACAATATTCTGGACCCTGCTAAACGTGCCCTAGTAGTGTTGCTGGCAGACCGGGCGGCCAGGTGCCATAGAAGGCTGCAGCAGCAGGAGCATCAACAGAGACCCCAGGCGGCGGCCCATGTGCGGGGCCCCACTCCACACTCCGAGGACCTGGCCGCCCTTCAGGCCAGGACAAGTTCCATGGAGAGGTCAGCAATGGCCCACGGTGTACAAGCATTGCTGGTCTTATGTGTAAATGATGGATAGCATGTATCTCAGGAGGCTCCTTGAGGACTTGACACCACGTGGAGGAGGAGGAGACCCGCTCTGGGTGGCCTTCAAGGTCACCGCAGCCCTGAACGTTTATGTTTCAGGATCATGCCAGGGCTGGAGCGGGGAATTCTGTGGCATCTTACAAGCTACAGCCTACAGGTGCATCCGACAGGTCACAGATGCCTTGTTTGCCCGGGCAACCGATTATATAAACTTTGACATGGACCAAGCTCAACAGGATGCCTGGGCAGCAGGACTCCCCACTATTGATGGGATGCCCCTGGTCCAGGGCTTAATAGATGGCACGCATGTCACCTTGCGCTCACCGGTCCGTTTTGGAATTCCCGACGTCAACAGGAAGGGGCTCCACTCCCTGAACATCCAGCTCATGTGCGACCACCACCATAGGATCATGCACATGTCTGCATGCTTCCCAGGGAGTGTGCACCACAGTTATATCCTGGGGCAGTCAGATATCGCTGGCCTCTTTGAGGACCACCCCAGGATGGCCAATTGTCTTTTGGGGGATAAGGGGTGCTGCTGAGGACCTGGCTAATGCCACCAGAATGGAGCCAGGTGACCGATGCGGAGACCCAATACAAGGTGGTCCATGTGGCCACCCAGTCTGTCATTGAGCAGTACATCAGACTGCTGAAAATGAGGTTCTGATGCTTTGACCATTCCCTTGGTGCCCTGCAGTACACTGCCCGGAGGGTCGCCCACTTTGTGGTGGTCTGCTGCATCCTCCACACCTGGCACATCAGGGGGGTGACACACTGAAGAGGGAGAAGGAGGAACATGTGGCTACCTCCAAGAAGGACAATGAGGACTAGGCCGAGGAGGATGCACCGGATCAGGAAGGCTGGAGGACCAATTCAGGGACGAACCAAAGGACCAGCTGGAGGCTGGTGGAGAAACAGCAGCGGCAAGTGTCCAGCAAGCCCGGAGGGCCAGGGAGACTCTCATCGTCACCCGATTCACATAGGATGTGGCCTAGTCCATCCCCTCCCCCACCACCTCCCCCCATCCCTCTCACCAAACCCTCCTTCAGCATCATCCCCTCTTCCCTCAATGTCCCCCCACCCCTCTATGTTCTTAGTCTTCTGTGCATTATCGCTGCCAACTCACCCTTGCAGCCACCGCAGTGTAGGTCATCGACCTTCTTGTGGCACTGGGTGTCAGTCCTCCTGGTGATGCTACCCAAGCTGACGGCCACTGCCACTTGTCTCAGGCGGCATTGGATCCCTGTGTCTGACCATCCGGGACCCTCAGGGAAACAGGACATCCCTTCTGGCCTCGGCCGCCTCTCGGAGCCTCCCCAGGTTGGCATCCCCGAATCATGGGACGGTCTTCTCGGTGCCATGGCTGCAAGCTGTGTGGGGTTGGCTGTGCAAGAGCAGTGGCTTAACCTGGTTAGCGGGGGTCTGGTGAGTGTGGTCCCGACAAATTGGCTGGCTAGACATGATTTGCAGCGTGAAGCCTGTGGGGCTTCCTTATGTGGACCAATTAATGTTGGCTTGCTGTGACGACCTTGCCGGGCTGAATGCCGGGAAGCTCGCGGCACTCCCCACTCGCGACCACACTTAGAAACCTTTTCATTGAATCATGCCCAGAATATCATTTGCTGTGGTATGCAGAAGGAATGGACTGCTTCTTTTCTGTTAGCTACCAGATAGAATACTGGGGGAAACCAGTCTGCTGGTCGAAGAGAAGCAACCTGCAACGATTTAAGGACTTTTAAAGATTTGTCCTGGCAAAATCAGGAGAAGGAATCTCGGAATGGGTCTTACAGTTGAAGGTGGGTTCAGTAATCCTCAGAGAAATGAGGGAGAGAATCTTCAATAGCTGCTGGACATTAGCACTCAGCAAAATGGGGAGACGAACCAGTTGAAAACTAGGTGTGCCTTAAGACCTTCTTGAAAAGACTGCGATTTTATGGAAGGCATGCTGTAAAGTATACATGCGGCACAGGGTTAACAGTCAGGTTAGACATGAATAAGAGCTTTCTTTTCTGTAGTTTAAAGTACCACTTGCTTACTACGTAACATTTATTTGATGCTGCAGTAAAGGTCTCAAAATGTAAAATCTTGTGAAATTTCTTTAAGTCAGTCACTGGGAATTGATCTTTTTTAGGGTATTGGTCTCTGCATGGATTCTAACACCCCCACTAACCATTCAGCACTAACCCCCACTAACCATTCAGCACTAACCCCCACTAACCATTCAGCACTAACCCCCACTAACCATTCAGCACTAACCCCACTAACCATTCAGCACTCTCCCCCACTAACCATTCAGCACTAACCCCCACTAACCATTCACCACTAACCCCCACTAACCATTCAGCACTAACCCCCACTAACCATTCAGTACTAACCCTCACCATTCAGCAATAACCCCCACTAACCATTCAGCACTAACCTCCACACTCACCATTCAGCACTAACCCCCACCCTCACCATTCAGCACTAACACCCACCCTCACCATTCAGCACTAACCCCCACCCTCACCATTCAGCATTAACCCCCACCCTCACCATTCGGCATTAACCCCCACCCTCACCATTCGGCACGAACCCCCACCCTCACCATTCAGCACTAACCGCCACCCTCACCATTCAGCATTAACCCCCACCCTCACCATTCAGCATTAATCCCCACCCTCACCATTCAGCATTAACCCCCACCCTCACCATTCAGCACTAACCCCCACCCTCACCATTCAGCACTAACCCCCACCCTCACCATTCAGCACTAACCCCCACCCTCACCATTCAGCACAAACCCCCATCCTCACCATTCAGCACTAACCCCCACCCTCACCATTCAGCACTAACCCCCACCCTCACCATTCAGCACTAACCCCCACCCTCACCATTCAGCACTAACCCCCACCCTCACCATTCAGCATTAACCCCCACCCTCACCATTCAGTATTAACCCCCACCCCCACCATTCAGCACTAACCCCCACCCTCACCATTCAGCATTAACCCCCACCCTCACCATTCAGCATTAACCCCCACCCTCACCATTCAGCATTAACCCCCACCCTCACCATTCAGCACTAACCCCCACCCCACCATTCAGCATTAACCCCCACCCTCACCATTCAGTATTAACCCCCACCCCCACCATTCAGCATTAACCCCCACCCTCACCATTCAGCATTAACCCCCACCCTCACCATTCAGCATTAACCCCCACCCTCACCATTCAGCACTAACCCCCACTCTCACCATTCAGCACAAAGCCCCACCCTCACCATTCAGCATTAACCCCCACCCTCACCATTCAGCATTAACCCCCACCCTCACCATTCAGCACTAACACCCACCCTCACCATTCAGCACTAACCCCCACCCTCATCATTCAGCATTAACCCCCACCCTCACCATTCAGCATTAACCCCCACTCTCACCATTCAGCACTAACCCCCACCCTCACCATTCAGCATTAACCCCCACCCTCACCATTCAGCATTAACCCCCACCCTCACCATTCAGCATTAACCCCCACCCTCACCATTCAGCATTAACCCCCACTAACCAATCAGCATTAACCCCCACCCTCATCATTCAGCATTAAACCTCACCCTCACCATTCAGCATTAACCCCACCCTCACGATTCAGCACTAACCCCCACCCTCACCATTCAGCACTAACCCCCACCCCCACCATTCAGCATTAACCCCCACCCTCACCATTCAGCATTAACCCCCACCCTCACCATTCAGCACTAACCCCCACCCTCACCATTCAGCATTAACCCCCACCCTCACCATTCAGCATTAACCCCCACCCTCACCATTCAGCATTAACCCCCACCCTCACCATTCAGCATTAACCCCCACCCTCACCATTCAGCACTAACCCCCACCCTCACCATTCAGCACTAACCCCCACCCTCACCATTCAGCACTAACCACCACCGTCACCATTCAACATTAACCCCCACCCTCACTATTCAGCAGTAAAACCCACCCTCACCATTCAGCAGTAACCCCCACCCTCACCATTCAGCATTAACCCCACCTTCACCATTCAGCATTAACCCCCACACTCACCATTCAGCATTAACCCCCACCCTCACCATTCAGCACTAACCCCCACCCTCACCATTCAGCATTAACTCCCACCCTCGTCATTCAGCACTAACCCCCACCCTCACCATTCAGCACTAACCCCCACCCTCACCATTCAGCATTAACCCCCACCCTCACCATTCAGCATTAACCCCCACCCTCACCATTCAGCATTAACCCCCACCCTCACCATTCAGCACTAACCCCCACCCTCACCATTCAGCACTAACCCCCACCCTCACCATTCTGCATTAACCCCCACCCTCACCATTCAGCACTAACCCCCACCCCCACCATTCAGCATTAACCCCTACCCTCACCATTCAGCACTAACCCCCACCCTCACCATTCAGCACTAACCCCCACCCTCACCATTCAGCATTAACCCCCACCCTCACCATTCAGCATTAACCCCCACCCTCACCATTCAGCACTAACCCCCACCCTCACCATTCAGCATTAACCCCCACCCTCACCATTCAGCATTAACCCCCACTCTCACCATTCATCACTAACCCCCACCCTCACCATTCATCACTAACCCCCACCCTCTCCATTCAGCATTAACCTCCACCCTCTGCATTCAGCATTAACCCCCACTAACCATTCAGCACTAACCCTCACCCTCACCATTCAGCACTAACCCCCACCGTCACCATTCAACATTAACCCCCAGCCTCACTATTCAGCATTAACCCCCACCCTCACCATTCAGCACTAACCCCCACCCTCACCATTCAGCACTAACCCCCACCCTCACCATTCAGCATTAACCCCCACCCTCACCATTCAGCACTAACCCCCACCCTCACCATTCAGCACTAACCCCCACCCTCACCATTCAGCACTAACCCCCACCCTCACCATTCAGCACTAACCCCCACCCTCACCATTCAGCATTAACCCACACCCTCACCATTCAGCACTAACCCCCACTAACCAATCAGCACTAACCCCCACCCTCACCATTGAGCATTAACCCCCACCCTCACCATTCAGCATTAACCCCCACCCTCACCATTCAGCACTAACCCCCACCCTCACCATTCAGCACTAACCCCCACCCTCACCATTCAGCATTAACCCCCACCCTCACCATTCAGCACTAACCCCCACCCTCACCATTCAGCACTAACCCCCACCCTCACCATTCAGCATTAACCCCCACCCTCACCATTCAGCATTAACCCCCACCCTCACCATTCAGCACTAACCCCCACTAACCAATCAGCACTAACCCCCACTCTCACCATTGAGCATTAACCCCCACCCTCACCATTCGGCATTAACCCCCACCCTCACCATTCGGCATTAACCCCCACCCTCACCATTCAGCATTAACCCCTACCCTCACCATTCAGCATTAACCCCCACCCTCACCATTCAGCACTAACCCCCACCCTCACCATTCAGCACTAACCCCCACTAACCATTCGGCATTAACCCCCACCCTCACCATTCAGCATTAACCCCCACCCTCACCATTCAGCATTAACCCCCACCCTCACCATTCAGCATTAACCCCCACCCTCACCATTCAGCACTGACCCCCACCCTCACCATTCAGCACTAACCCCCACTAACCATTCGGCATTAACCCCCACCCTCACCATTCAGCACTAACCCCCACCCTCACCATTCAGCACTAACCCCCACCCTCACCATTCAGCACAACGCCCACCCTCACCATTCAGCATTAACCCCCACCCTCACCATTCAGCACTAACCCCCACCCTCACCATTCAGCACTAACCCCCACCCTCACCATTCAGCACAACGCCCACCCTCAACATTCGGCACTAACGCCCACCCTCACCATTCAGCATTAACCCCCACCCTCACCATTCAGCACTAACCCCCACCCTCACCATTCAGCACTAACCCCCACCCTCACCATTCAGCACTAACCCCCACCCTCACCGTTCAGCCTTAACCCCCACCCCCACCATTCAGCACTAACCCCCACCCTCACCATTCAGCACTAACACCACCCTCACCATTCAGCATTAACCCCCACCCCCACCATTCAGCACTAACCCCCACCCTCACCATTCAGCACTAACCCCCACCCTCACCATTCAGCATTAACCCCCACCCTCACCATTCAGCATTAACCCCCACCCTCACCATTCAGCATTAACCCCCACCCTCACCATTCGGCACTAACCCCCACCCTCACCATTCAGCATTAACCCCCACCCTCACCATTCAGCATTAACCCCCACCCTCACCATTCAGCATTAACTCCCACCCTCACCATTCAGCATTAACCCCCACTCTCACCAATCAGCATTAACCCCCACTAACCATTCAGCACTAACCCGCACCCTCACCATTCAGCACTAACCCCCACCGTCACCATTCAACATTAACCCCCACCCTCACCATTCAGCACTAACCCCCACCCTCACCATTGAGCACTAACCCCCACCCTCACCATTCAGCATTAACCCCCACCCTCACCATTCAGCATTAACCCCCACCCTCACCATTCAGCATTAACCCCCACCCTCACCATTCAGCACTAACCCCCACAACCAATCAGCACTAACCCCCACCCTCACCATTCAGCACTAACCCCCACCCTCACCATTCAGCATTAACCCCCACCCTCACCATTCAGCATTAACCCCCACCCTCACCATTCAGCATTAACCCCCACCCTCACCATTCAGCATTAACCCCCACCCTCACCATTCAGCACTAACTCCCACCCTCACCATTCAGCACTAACTCCCACCCTCACCATTCAGCACTAAGCCCCACCCTCAACATTCAGCACAAACCCCCACCCTCACCATTCAGCACTAACCCCCACCCTCACCATTCAGCACTAACCCCACCCTCACCATGCAGCACTAACCCCCACCCTCACCATTCAGCATTAACCCCCACTCTCACCATTCAGCATTAACCCCCACCTTCACCATTCAGCATTAACCCCCACACTCACCATTCAGCATTAACCCCCACCCTCACCATTCAGCACTAACCCCCACCCTCACCATTCAGCATTAACTCCCACCCTCGTCATTCAGCACTAACCCCCACCCTCACCATTCAGCATTAACCCCCACCTTCACCATTCAGCATTAACCCCCACACTCACCATTCAGCATTAACCCCCACCCTCACCATTCAGCACTAACCCCCACCCTCACCATTCAGCATTAACTCCCACCCTCGTCATTCAGCACTAACCCCCACCCTCACCATTCAGCACTAACCCCCACCCTCACCATTCAGCATTAACCCCCACCCTCACCATTCAGCATTAACCCCCACCCTCACCATTCAGCATTAACCCCCACCCTCACCATTCAGCACTAACCCCCACCCTCACCATTCAGCACTAACCCCCACCCTCACCATTCAGCACTAACCCCCACCCTCACCATTCTGCATTAACCCCCACCCTCACCATTCAGCACTAACCCCCACCCCCACCATTCAGCATTAACCCCTTCCCTCACCATTCAGCACTAACCCCCACCCTCACCATTCAGCACTAACCCCCACCCTCACCATTCAGCATTAACCCCCACACTCACCATTCAGCATTAACCCCCACCCTCACCATTCATCACTAACCCCCACCCTCACCATTCAGCATTAACCCCCACCCTCACCATTCAGCATTAACCCCCACTCTCACCATTCATCACTAACCCCCACCCTCACCATTCATCACTAACCCCCACCCTCTCCATTCAGCATTAACCTCCACCCTCTGCATTCAGCATTAACCCCCACTAACCATTCAGCACTAACCCCCACCCTCACCATTCAGCACTAACCCCCACCGTCACCATTCAACATTAACCCCCAGCCTCACTATTCAGCATTAACCCCCACCCTCACCATTCAGCACTAACCCCCACCCTCACCATTCAGCACTAACCCCCACCCTCACCATTCAGCATTAACCCCCACCCTCACCATTCAGCACTAACCCCCACCCTCACAATTCAGCACTAACCCCCACCCTCACCATTCAGCACTAACCCCCACCCTCACCATTCAGCACTAACCCCCACCCTCACCACTCAGCATTAACCCCCACCCTCACCATTCAGCACTAACCCCCACTAACCAATCAGCACTAACCCCCACCCTCACCATTGAGCATTAACCCCCACCCTCACCATTCAGCATTAACCCCCACCCTCACCATTCAGCACTAACCCCCACCCTCACCATTCTGCACTAACCCCCACCCTCACCATTCAGCATTAACCCCCACCCTCACCATTCAGCACTAACCCCCACCCTCACCATTCAGCACTAACCCCCACCCTCACCATTCAGCATTAACCCCCACCCTCACCATTCAGCATTAACCCCCACCCTCACCATTCAGCACTAACCCCCACTAACCAATCAGCACTAACCCCCACCCTCACCATTGAGCATTAACCCCCACCCTCACCATTCGGCATTAACCCCCACCCTCACCATTCGGCATTAACCCCCACCCTCACCATTCAGCATTAACCCCTACCCTCACCATTCAGCATTAACCCCCACCCTCACCATTCAGCACTAACCCCCACCCTCACCATTCAGCACTAACCCCCACTAACCATTCGGCATTAACCCCCAGCCTCACCATTCAGCATTAACCCCCACCCTCACCATTCAGCATTAACCCCCACCCTCACCATTCAGCATTAACCCCCACCCTCACCATTCAGCACTGACCCCCACCCTCACCATTCAGCACTAACCCCCACTAACCATTCGGCATTAACCCCCACCCTCACCATTCAGCACTAACCCCCACCCTCACCATTCAGCACTAACCCCCACCCTCACCATTCAGCACAACGCCCACCCTCACCATTCAGCATTAACCCCCACCCTCACCATTCAGCACTAACCCCCACCCTCACCATTCAGCACTAACCCCCACCCTCACCATTCAGCACAACGCCCACCCTCACCATTCGGCACTAACGCCCACCCTCACCATTCAGCATTAACCCCCACCCTCACCATTCAGCACTAACCCCCACCCTCACCATTCAGCACTAACCCCCACCCTCACCATTCACCACTAACCCCCACCCTCACCGTTCAGCCTTAACCCCCACCCCCACCATTCAGCACTAACCCCCACCCTCACCATTCAGCACTAACCCCCACCCTCACCATTCAGCATTAACCCCCACCCCCACCATTCAGCACTAACCCCCACCCTCACCATTCAGCACTAACCCCCACCCTCACCATTCAGCATTAACCCCCACCCTCACCATTCAGCATTAACCCCCACCCTCACCATTCAGCATTAACCCCCACCCTCACCATTCGGCACTAACCCCCACCCTCACCATTCAGCATTAACCCCCACCCTCACCATTCAGCATTAACCCCCACCCTCACAATTCAGCATTAACCCCCACCCTCACCATTCAGCATTAACCCCCACTCTCACCATTCAGCATTAACCCCCACTAACCATTCAGCACTAACCCCCACCCTCACCATTCAGCACTAACCCCCACCGTCACCATTCAACATTAACCCCCACCCTCACCATTCAGCACTAACCCCCACCCTCACCATTGAGCACTAACCCCCACCCTCACCATTCAGCATTAACCCCCACCCTCACCATTCAGCATTAACCCCCACCCTCACCATTCAGCATTAACCCCCACCCTCACCATTCAGCACTAACCCCCACAACCAATCAGCACTAACCCCCACCCTCACCATTCAGCACTAACCCCCACCCTCACCATTCAGCATTAACCCCCACCCTCACCATTCAGCATTAACCCCCACCCTCACCATTCAGCATTAACCCCCACCCTCACCATTCAGCATTAACCCCCACCCTCACCATTCAGCACTAACTCCCACCCTCACCATTCAGCACTAACTCCCACCCTCACCATTCAGCACTAACCCCCACCCTCACCATTCAGCACAAACCCCCACCCTCACCATTCAGCACTAACCCCCACCCTCACCATTCAGCACTAACCCCCACCCTCACCATGCAGCACTAACCCCCACCCTCACCATTCAGCATTAACCCCCACTCTCACCATTCAGCATTAACCCCCACCCTCACCATTCAGCATTAACCCCCACCCTCACCATTCAGCATTGACCCCCACCCTCACCATTCAGCATTAACCCCCACCCTCACCATTCAGCACTAACCCCCACCCTCACCATTCAGCATTAACCCGCACCCTCACCATTCAGCACTAACCCCCACTAACCAATCAGCTTTAACCCCCACCCTCACCATTCAGCATTAACCCCCACCCCCACCATTCAGCAGTAACCCCCACCCTCACCGTTCAGCACTGACCCCCACCCTCACCATTCAGCACTAACCCCCACCCTCACCATTCAGCACAAACCCCCACCCTCACCATTCAGCATTAACCCCCACCCTCACCATCAGCACTAACCCCCACCCTCACCATTCAGCACTAACCCCCACCCTCACCATTCAGCATTAACCCCCACCCTCACCATTCAGCATTAACCCCCACCCTCACCATTCAGCATTAACCCCCACCCTCACCATTCAGCACTAACACCCACCCTCACCATTCAGCATTAACCCCCACCCACACCATTCAGCCCAACCCCCACCCTCACCATTCAGCACTAACCCCCACCCTCACCATTCAGCACTAACACCCACCCTCACCATTCAGCATTAACCCCCACCCTCACCATTCAGCATTAACCCCCACCCTCACCATTCAGCATTAACCCCCACCCTCACCATTCAGCACTAACCCCCACCCTCACCATTCAGCACTAACCCCCACCCTCACCATTCAGCACTAACCCCCACCCTCACCATTCAGCACTAACCCCCACCCTCACCATTCAGCACTAACCCCCACCCTCACCATTCAGCATTAACCCCCACCCTCACCATTCAGCACTAACCCCCACCCTCACCATTCAGCACTAACCCCCACTCTCACCATTCAGCACTAACCCCCACCCCCACCATTCAGCATTAACCCCCACCCTCACCATTCAGCACTAACCCCCACCCTCACCATTCAGCACTAACCCGCACCCTCAAAATTCAGCACTATCCCCCACCCTCACCATTCAGCACTAACCCCCACCCTCACCATTCAGCACTAACCCCCACCCTCACCATTCAGCACTAACCCCCACCCTCACCATTCACCATTAACCCCCACCCTCACCATTCAGCACTAACCCCCACCCTCACCATTCACCATTAACCCCCACCCTCACCATTCAGCATTAGCCCCCACCCTCACCATTCAGCACTAACCCCCACCCTCACCATTCAGCACTAACCCCCACTCTCACCATTCAGCACTAACCCCCACCCCCACCATTCAGCATTAACTCCCACCCTCACCATTCAGCACTAACCGCCACCCTCACCATTCAGCACTAACCCGCACCCTCAAAATTCAGCACTATCCCCCACCCTCACCATTCAGCATTAACCCCCACCCTCACCATTCTGCATTAACCCCCACCCTCACCATTCAGCATTAACCCCCACCCTCAGCATTCAGCACTAACCCTCACCATCGGCATTCATCACTAACCTACCCCTTCCTCACCATTGAAATTGAAATTGAAAATCGCTTATTGTCACAAGTAGACTTCAAATGAAGTTACTGTGAAAAGCCCCTAGTCTCCACATTCCGGCGCCTGTTCGGGGAGGCTGTTACGGGAACTAACCCCCACTCTCGTCATTCATCACTATCTCTCCCTCACCATTCAGCGTTAACCCCTGCAAGCAACATTTAGCATTAACTCCCATTACCATTTAGTACAAACTCCCCATCATCATTCATTATTGACCCTTTCCCATCACCATTTAGTGTTCAGCCTCTACTACCATTCAACACTAATTGCCACCCCCCACCACCAAACATAATTTGTTAATCGAGTAGAAGACACAAGAAGTGGGGAGATAGGCTGCATGCTCCTCAGACTTGCATGAAATGACAAGATTGGGAACTGGGTTGATGAGAGGTTCTTTCCCCATGCAAGTAAACCAGCCTCAATTCCGTGGGCGGGATTCTCCATCTCACCAGCCGGCCAATGGGGTTTCCCACTGTGGGCAGCCCCACGCTGTCGGGAAATCCCCGGGCTGCTGGCGAAACGGAGAATCCCGACAGTGGAGAATCCAGCCCCATATGTTTCGATGCCTCCTAAAATTTTTGTCACAACATCAATGGCAAGATTTATAGGCCCTCATTCTCTCAAATATGCGCCCAATTCTAAGGCAGTTTTAAACTGAAAGTAGAATGTGCTGGCCTGCTTGAAACTAAAAGCAAAGTACTGAGGATGCTGGAAATCTGAAATAAAAACAGAAAATGCAGAAAAAACCCAGTTGGTGTGGTAGCACCTGTGAAGAGAGACATTTCCGGTCATGAGGAACTAACGTATTTAATAAACCAAGTAGGACCTTAACAATAAGTTGTGATGTTATTGCCAGTGTCCAGGGAATGATAAGACTGGAGGTGCTCAGCAGGCTTTGAACAGGCTGGGGAGGTGTGACTTTATGTGGAGCCGCTGTTCGGTGTGTTGTCCTAGATTTGGTGCTGAAAGTGGTCATTCCCAACCAATTCATCAGAGACAGTCAAATTATTTCAAATCTCTTCCCAGAGTTTATTCGTTTCCCATCCTGGGGAAGTGGCACTGTGCCATGTGGAATGGTGCAGCTATGATGATGTTAGGTGGGGAGTTCCAGGTATCAGTGCTGACAAATGGCCAAGCCTTGGTGGTGTGTGACTTAAAAAGGAAACCTGCAGCTGATGGAACTCCCTCAATGTTGCTGCTGATCTTCGAGGTCGCAGAGCTGGGTAGTGCTGCAGTGCAGCCTGTAGAATGTACTTGCTTTGGTGAAGTCGATTCAATGGAGCAATGAACAACTAAGAGTCTGAACTATTGAACTTTGAAAGTAACAAATGTTTCTTCTTTTCATCCAATTAAATCATTTACAACATTGTCAGGCGCTAAAGAGTGATTAGACTGAAAATCTTCCTTAATTTGCACTGTGATCCATTATGTCCTCGGGCAGGATTTAATTGGATTCATGTATAATACTCAGTTTCACCAAGCAGCTGGGATGAGGTTACAATGTGGAGTGTAACATGGCCCAGCTGTCATGTACTGAATGGAGATACAAACTGGTCATTGAAGAAATGGTATTTATTGTTTTGAACGTGTCAGGCTACACAGTTTGAAAATGCAGACCTGTGATTGAAAGCAGCAAGGTCCAACACACACATATATATATATATATATAATGGAGACTGAAAGCCAATTTCATCAGCACACCACCCAGAATTGTTCCATTTCATTCCTAACGTTGACATTTGACTGCTTTGTACTCGCTGGAAACTTATCGCATGCAATTTCCGTGATATTTTTCCACAAATGCGGGTGACCGTAAAATATTCCTTCCCTTTTACTTATTAGTTTAGCGTTCTTAAGGTAAGAAACCTTAGAGTTTTTTTAAAAATAACACTGGCCTGGCTTTTATTGGTGTGCAACAAATGACCTTGAAGGCAGAGGAGCTGTAACATTGAATGGGGGCGGCGTTGGCACAGATCTCAGAGGCCATCACAACAGGTCTGTATTTCAACAGCAGCGGACGGCAAATCAAGTGTGAAACGTGTTTCCTCAAAACAGCAATTCAGAGCTTGTTGAGATCATTAAATACCCAATTGAACAGCATTTTACAGGCCTGTTAGAACTTTACGGAGAGTGTACATGGGCTAAGGGGCATCGGAGCCCCGGAAGGTATTTAAGAGCAGCGACAGGATTGCCATTAGGTCAGGTGATTCACTCTCACAGGAAAGCTGGGGCACCATATCCAGAGAGATTAGCATTGAGGACAGGAAACAAAAGGATTAGGGATTTGGGATCGAGCCACCACATAGGTCAATTGAGAGGGATCTGAGAGGTGGGGTGGTGGGCAGTGTTGAGGAAGTAACCAGCAAAGTGGGCCAAATATCATGAGCATCATGCGCTCAGAAGGCAGCTGGTCCAGCAAGGAGGAAAGTCTGAGAGGGAGGGCTTCAGGCACATGCATCCGGACAGCAGGTGAGGTAAAAGTGAATGCCCTTGACATCAAGTCAGCATTTGTCCGAATATGGATGGCATCAAGGAAACTGGCAAAATTGAAGTCAATGGGAATTGGAGAACACTCAACACTGGTTGGAGTCAAACCGAGATGTTTGCAGTTCTGGATGTCAGAGTAGGGATGTTCACTGATGATTACACAGTGTTCAGTACCATTTGTGAATCCTCAGACACCGAAACATGTCTATATCTATCTGCAGCAGGCCCTGGATGATAATCAGGCTTGGGATAGGTGATGAGAGACATCTGCACCACACCAGTGCAATCGACCCTTAAAAAACTCTAATTTCCTTTTCATAAATCCACGTTGACTTTGTCTGATTTTCTAAGAGCATTCTTAAACTTGCTTAATAATGGATTCCAGCAATTTCCTTGATGACGGATATCAACCGCACTGGCTTGTAAGTTCCTTCTATTTTCTCTGCCTGCTTTCTTGAATAGCATTGTTCCATTTGCTAACTTACGATCCACCATCTCTTCAGGAACCTCTTTTAGAATCCTAGGATGTAGGCCATCAGGTCCGAGGGATTTGTCCGCTTTTGGTCCATTAATTTTATCTATTACTTTTTCCCTGCTAATATTAAATACCTTAGGTTCTCCACTCACATTAGCCATAGAACCATAGAATTATTACAGCGCACAAGGAGGCCATTTGGCACATCAAGTCTGCACCAACCCTCTGAAAGAACATTGTAGGCATTGGAATGGAGCTGGGATAGGGGGTTAGGCTGGGGGTAGGGAGGGACTAGGAATGGGATCAAGGTTGGGGCTTTCATCCTAAGTATTTTTCTTCCTTCATTCAGCTGTAAAAATAACAATTTCTACAATCTAGCTGAACAATATCCTGTTTATGATATGAAGACCAGAAATGTTTACAGTTCTCCAAGTGTGGTCTAACCAATGTTCGGTACATGTTTAACATTTCTCTGCTCTTTGATTCTATTCTTCTAGAAATGATCTCCGGTGCTTTGTTTAATGGCCTTATTAACCCGTGTTGCTACTGCTGATATACATAGACATACTCTCAGATCGCCTTGCTCCTGTACTTCCTTTAGTTTCATCACAAACTGGTTGCTCTTCTGCAAATGTCAACATTACACCAACAACTTCCAAGTCCAAATCATTTGTGTTTTGTGTTCCGATACCAAACCCAATGGAGCACAATTTCCCACTTGCTGCCAGTCTGGGAAATCGCCTTTAATTCCTACACTCCACTCTCTTTTGTTGCCATTTTTTTCAAACCATTTTGCTAGGTGACCGTGGACTCCAGCACCTGACCTATGTCCTCATTCTCTTACTTGACATCTCAACAAAGATCTGCCCTGATCTACTCTTCCTGTCCCTTCTTCAAAGAATTCAGTGGTTAGTTAAACATGACATTCATTTCAATAAGTGCTGTTGTGGTTTCTTACCAAAAAACTCTTAAATTGTACATAAAACAGGTGCCAAATTCCTGTGACAACCATCTCACTACAGCACAATGTGCTGATTTCAAAGTGCCTCATTTCATTGGAAATTTGCAGGCACATGCAAATGCTCTGAGGGTTTGCAGATTTATTACTGGTTACAAACAGAAAGAGGCGGGTCTGAAACCTGGAAAAATTTGAATTCAAGCCTGCCTCCATCTGTAAGAATACTAGTGTTGGCCTCAGTACTTCTAGGCCCGGGAGATGGAGGGTTTGTTCTCCTGAACATTCCTGGGATCGGGTAAGTTCTGTGTGCCTGACTCATCTTAGCTCTGGCCCCATGGGAGTGCAGAATGGGTCAGGGCTGTATGTTCACTGGGTTACATCAGCTGGTAAGAATCATTCCTCAATTAGTGAGCCCAAAGTAATCGTTTTCAGCTCCTAAACACAGGGATATTGAGTTACATTCCTATTGCTCACATCTGTGGTATTTGTGCGGTTAATCCCAGCGATGTTCTGCCTCACACACTCCTTTTGGTAAAAAGTCAAATGTATTTCTTAATAGGAACAGAACCTTTTGAGAGTCTTATAACCTGCCAGCATCAATATTCTCCTTTCCCCCCATGCCCAGTTCTTCCCTCTGACAGCCCAATTGTTCAACTGGCACTCCTGCTCCTTTAGGGGGCACAATAGAGCTCAGCTGAGAAGACCTCACCCACTGACTACCTGAACTCAGATATTTAGGTCCCATTTTAAAGTTGGATAGGGAAGACAGGATGCGGACTCCAAACCCAAGCTGAGCGTTGAACCCGAGGAGTCTGGGTGATAGAAACACGCCTGGTTCCCACAACCAAGCTACAGCTGAGGAACCTCAGGAATGATGGGTGTTTCCCCATGAGGAAGGAAGGAAACCTCCTGACCACAATTTCTATCCCGGCTGGTCTGTCCTGAATGACCGGTATGGGTAGGGGGGTTGTCATTGTGACCCCCTCACCATTGTGTAGTAAGCTTATTCACATCCCCACCCCTTTTTCCACTCATAGGAACATACAAAGTAGGGGGAGTGGGCCTCGAACCTGCTCCTCCATTCAATATCATGGCTGTTCTGATTGTAACCCAAGCTTTACATTCCTGCCTACCCCTGATAATCTTTCAGCCCCTTGTTAATCAAGAATCTATCTAGCTCTGCATTAAAATATTCAAATACTCTGCTTCCACTGCCATTTGAGGAAGAGAGTTCCAGGGACTCACAGCCCTCAGGGAAATAATTTTTCCTCATATCTGTCTTCAATGAGTGACCCCTTATTTTGAAACAGTGACCCCTCGTACTAGATTCTCAGACATGAGGAAGCATCCTCTCCACATCCACCCTATCATTACACCTCAGGATCTTCAATCAAGTCACCTCTTACTCTTCCAAACTCTAGTAAATATAAACCTGACTTCTCCAACTTTTCCTCATAAGACAACCCACCCACCACTTGCAGTAGTCTAGCAAAACTTCTCTGAACTGTTTGTAATGCATTTGCATCTTTCCTTAAGTAAGGAGACTAGTTCTGTACACTCCTTTCCTATTTCCCCACTCTTTATCACATCACTCTCCCCCTGCTCCCCTCTCCATCTCCCCTCCTGCTCCCCGCTATATCCCACTTTGTCTCCTCCCTCCCCCTCTAACCTACTCCCCCCTCCCCTGCTCCCCTCCCCTATCTAACCCCCTCCCCCTTCAGTGACATGGAAGTCATTGTCAAGAGGTGCAAGGCATGTCAGAAGCAAATGCCAAGTCCGCACAAAGAACCGGTGATTTCTCATGAAGTTGCTACCCATCCTAGTTTCAAAATCATATCTGTCCTCCTTCAACTCCATGGCACTGACTTCATAGTCGTCTTCGACTTTTTTACCAAGGATCCCATTTTTTTGGCAAGTGCACAATATGTAAAGCAAAACTTGTTGCGGACAATCAAGTTTTATTTTCAGTTTTGTTCAGTGTGATTAGCGGGATCAACACGGATAATGGTCGGCAATTTATTGGTGAGTCATTTCAGGATATGTGTGAGAAGTAGAATATCGATCACACTACTTCTTCTCATTAAACTAGATTAAATGGCCTGAGTGAATCAATGATTTGCATGGATAAATCTCTAATTCTCCATTGTAGGCAGACCAAGCAAGACCTATAGATTGGGATGTTACAATTGAGAGCGACACCTTTCAGTGCAACTATTTCATCACTGGCAGAGCTCATGTTTGGCAGACCACTATATCAATTTACCTACTCATTCCCATTTTACACTCTCAGAAACCAGAGAGCATCTTTTCAAACTGTAAGAGATGACAGATATGCAGGATAAGAATGTGGGTATAGAATCGCCAAGTGTACGGTTGGAACAACAGAAATTACGTGGCAACCAGTCAAGGTGACAAGGACTTGTCCAGAAGCAAAGGTCCTATGAAGTTATTACACACAAAAGATGTAACAATGAGGCATAATCGAGGATGAATCAGATCCATGACAGCTCCTCAATAACTGTACAGCCCTTTTGCATGGACGGCAAGATCCCAAATCCAACCAGGAACATTCAAGAATGACAACCTCAGATTTTGGTGCACAATTAAAGAAGCATCCAGACAAGGTTACAAGATCTTGGCATACCAGCAGACTACCTCTATGCTTTCGAGACTCACAGACTCATCACCTCAAGACACTTATGCAATGGTTACTAAACATGAACATGTATTGTAAATAGTTATACTGCCTTAAGGTGGGGAAAAAAGAAAGGGATGTTTTAATATGTCTTTAAGGGATTGCAGCATGACCTCTCGAGAAGGGAAGTTTTTCATGTGATCCAGTTTCAGTTGCACTTGGGCATGCGAGCAGAACACAACACACACACCTCTGCATCTAATGTCTTTAAGCTTTCTATTTCTTATTGCCTCGGGTAAGCTAATGAACCTGCAGCAAGTTTACATAACCCCTTATGATTGGTGGCTTTATACCACCATGATAATGAGACACCCACTCCCCCCTCACTCCTCCCCTGCCCCTCCCCTTTTCCTCCTGCCCCCTTTTCCCAATTCCCCTGCCAAATCTTCCTCCATTACCTCTCCTATCCCGATTCCTTCCCCTCCTGCCCCCCCCCCCCCTCCCCCCCCCCCCCCCCCAGGTCACTTTCCATTCTCCCTCCCTCATAGCTATTCACCTTCTTCCTGCTCCACCCATCTTCCCATCACCCCCTCTTCCCCTCCCCCTAACACCTCCCTGTGGGCGCCACATGCAGCTCCTGGTTGATTCAGTCAGTCCTCTCTCTTCACTGTTTTTGGCTCAGTCTCGGTATAATTAGTGAATGAATGTAAGTGACGATCACGTCATGACACCCGATCCTATCATCAGGTGCTGCTTGTTTGGTTTGTTTCCCAGTCAAGCAGTGTGGAGGGAGATTCACATGATGTCAGTGGCTGTGAGCAAGTGTGCCAGGAACAGCACAAGAGGCTGTCAATTAGAGAGAGCACAGAGACTGCGCCAGAGAGTATTTTATATCTTAATCGATGAAGAGGTGGAGAGGGTGAGGGGAAGCCATGGAGAAATTGATTCTCAGGTGGAGGAGTGTGTGGAGGGGACTGCTGCGGCCACTAGGTTAGTAAAGTGGCAAAGGATTTGGAGCTCGTGACAGTGTTTTGGTTTTGCTCTGTGCTTTCCATCAGCCTCTGTTACTGGAGTCTGGAGTGGTCCAGATAGAATTGCTGTCCACATTCCACACAAACAAACAGATGAACTTATGAATAGAAGCAGAAGTAGACTATTCGGTCCATCAAGTGTGCTTCACCATTCAATAAAATGATGCTTGTGTTTTGAATTGCACATTCCCATCTACCCCAGATAAACAAGACAGAATAGAGCAAAAGTATGGTGTAACAACCAGTTCCTGAGCATAGTTCTTTTTCCTGGTCAGATTGGGGAAGTTATCAGTATAAATGTGTTTTATTCCAAACTTAAGCAAAGTGTTACGAAACATAAACAGTCTGGGGAACATATCTCCCAACACACAATTATACAGATTGGACAAATGTTTTTTCTTTGTCACCCGACCCCACCCCCTTGCGACGAACAACTCTTCAAAGGTGAACATCCCCCACCTTGCCACAAAGTCTTCCACTGAACCCCTCAGTTCATATTTGATTTTTTTCCAGATAGAGAAAGCCCTACAAGTCTCCCAGCCAGGCCGCAACCCCTCGGTGCCGTTGCAGACCGCCATTGCAGGAAGATTCTTCGCCGGGCAATCATAGATGCGAAGGCCACAACATTGGCCTTCCTCCCCTCCATCCTCACCGGCTTCTCCGATATCCCAAATATCGCCACCAATGGGTCCGGCCCAATCTCCTCCCCACTATCCTCATTAATGACGCGAACACACCCGCCCAAAATCTCTACAATTTCTCGCACCCCAGAACATATGGGCATGACTTGCTGGTCTCCGCCCACACTTCTCGCACTCGTCTGCCACTCACTGGAAGAACCCACTCATTCTTGCCTGAGTCATATGACCCTATGTACCACCTTGAACTGTATCAGGCTTATCCTCATACACGAGGAAGTCACGTTTACCCTTCGTAGCACCTCACTCCACAATCCTCAGTTTATCTCCCCTCCCAGCTCCCTCTCCCACTTTTCCTGAATCTTCACCACCTGCTCACTTCCATGCTCTCCCAGCCACCCGCACCAATATATGTCTCAGATCCTGCCCTCCCTTTCCACGTCCGAGCAGTTGCTCTAACAGGCCATACCTCGGTGGCCTGGGGAACTCTTGCCAAACATTCCGCGCGAAGTCCCTTACCTGTAGGTATCTAAACTCACATCTTCTCAGGAGCTCTGCCCTCTCCTTCAGTTCCTCTAAACTGGCAAACTTCTCCTTGCCACTCTGCCTACCCCCTAAGGGCCATTGCCAGAGGCTCTATAGCTAGTGCAAACAGCAGGCGCGACAACGGGCACCCTTACCTTGTTCCCTTGTGTAACTCAAAGTTTCGGAAACCAATATCATTGGTCCATACACTCGCCACCAGTGTAACATATAACAGGCTCACTCATGCCACAAACTTTGGCTCAAACCCAAACCTTCATTGGACCTCAAACAAATAATCGCCACTCCACCAGGTCAAATGCCTTTCCTGCGTCCATAGACACCACTACCTCTGGTACCCAACCTCTCGACGGATTCATGATCACATTTAATAGCCTCCTTATATTACTAGAGAGCTGCCTGCCCTTTACAAAGCCTGCCTGGTCCTCCGCAACCATCCCCGGGACACAACCTTCCATCCTCCCCGCCACCAACTTAGCCAGCACTTTCACATCTGTATTTAACAGTGATATGGGCCTGCACGATCCAACGGGTCCTTCACCTTCTTTGGTATAAATGTGATCGTTGCCTGCGTCATCGTCTCAGGCAGCTCCCCCTTCTCGAACGCCTCATTAAACACCACCAAGAGATGCGGTGCCAGGTCCATCGCAAACTCCTTATAAATTTCCGCCGGGTAACCATCAGGCCCCGGGGCCTGCCCCGAGTTCATACCCCTTATACTATCGAATACCTCCCTCAGCCCCAAAGGCTCCTCTAGCGCCTACCTCTTCTCTCCCTCCAACTGCGGTAATGTCAGCCCATGTCCCCTTCTTCACACCCCGGGTCATCTCTGTACAGCTCCTTATAGTATTCCCTAAATGTTTCATTTATCCTCTCTGGTTTGCCTTCTCCCCATACACGTACTGCATCCACCTTGTCCTGCGCAGCTTCTCCACCGCCCTCCTCGTCGTCAACCTATCAAATTGCCCCTGCACCCTTTTCCTTCTCTCCAATCCCCCATGATGGGTGTCATGATATGCGGACACACACCTAATGATATACAGACAAGCAGCTAATGGACATAGAGAACAGGACATGACCAATAAGCAGGCAGGACACTCAGGGGTGGGATCTGACTATAAAAGACACAAGGTACTCACACTCCACCTCTTTCCACTGATGAACATCTAGAGTCAGTCAAGGATGTTGTTACAGTCTCACACCCCCACCACGTGGCTAAGAGCTAATCTGGTTCAGTCAGACAGAGTAACCACACTTAAGTTAGCAGAGAGTTGAACTCACAGAGAATTGTGCTAACTGTGCTATTAGTTCAATAAACCTGACTAAACTAACTTCAAGGTCTGGAGTATCTTTCTGATCTAAGCTGCATACAGTTGCAGCCAGTGTTAGACCAGTGTACCTAACACGACATGATACCAGGAGACTACTAATTTAAGGTGGCTTACCTCAGTCCGTTCCGTGACGACCAGCAAATGTATCCCGGCACCATGGAGGAGACTCAGGCTCCTCACCAGCTCAGGAACTCCGGCAATCTCAGTGCAAACTGGCGGACATTCAAGCAAAAGCTTTTGGTGTCCATCGAAGCCTCAGACCTCGAGGGTGCGTCTGATGCAAGAAAGATCGCGCTTCTTCTCTGAACAGCGGGTGATCAAGCCATCGAACTCTTCAACTCGTTTAACTTCAGCGAAGGCCAGGACAAAACAAAGTTTCAGGCCATCCTGGACAAGATCGATAGTCACCGTGAAGTGGACACCAATGAAATCTTCGAGCGCTACATATTCAAACAACGTCTTCAAGGTAAAGATGAATCTTTCAATGCCTTCTTAGCTAGCCTCTGCCTGCTAGCGCTGTCCTGCAACTTTGGTGATATTGCTGACTCCATGATCAGAGACCAAATCGTGTTTAGAGTTCACTCTGATCCTCTGAGAGAGCAGCTCTTAAAAAATCAAGCATATGACTCTGCCAGTCGCGATTGAAACATGTACAGTGCATGAGCACGCAAAAAAATCGGTATTCCCAATACAAATCGGCTGAAAATGAGAAACTTGCCTCCCACGAGGCAGTGAGTGTGCAGGCCATTTCCCGGATGCAGCACCTCAGCATTGAAGACAGCGGCCATCTCGCGCTCTTTTCCCGGAGCCCCACGCATGCGCGATGCGAACGGGATAATGAAGCGGCCGACACCCACACTGCACAGGTGCAGACGTCTACCGACCGCACTGCGCATTTGCGACGACGTACACCGTGTCACGACGCCGACGTTATGACATGCCCGAACTGTGGCAACGCCCACTTAAAGTGACACTGCCCTGCAAGAGGCAGGCGATGTTTAAACTGCGGGAAGCCTGGACACTATGCAGCTTGTGCAGGTCTGCACCACCAGTCAGAGGCCAGCGCTCCCAATTCCGACGACGGCGCGTCCAGAATGTGCAACGACGATTAGAGGATTCTGATCCTGGCAGTATAACGGATCCAGAGGACGAGTGCGTGGAGTCCGCCTACCGAGTGGGCATCATTACCACACGTGAACATGCCACATTCAGTCCATCCTCGCTGTGGATTCGGAGGACGAATGGCGTGCGGTGATGCAGGTCAACCGCTGCTCCATCCAGTTCAAGCTGGACACAGGTGCTTCTGCCAACCTCCTCTCACAGGCAGACTTCAAACGCGTCAAGAAGCCCCCCAAGGTCCTTCCAGCAGCCTGCCAGCTCCTGGACTATAACGGTAATGCCATCACGGCACTGGGGTCCTGCCATCTACTCGTCTCCAACCGGAGTACCCATGCACGGCTAAGGTTTGAAATTGTCAAACCGGACAGGGCATCCCTACTGGGCGCGCATGCCTGCAAAAAGCTAAACCTGGTGCAGCGGGTTTATTCAACGACATCCTCCAACGTGGATCTTCAAGCTGCTATTGACGACATCCTCGCTCAGTATCCAGATGTGTTTGACGGGATGGGCACTTTGCCATGTACAAGATCCTACTGCGACCTGATGCCAAGTCAGTGGTCCAAGCACCATGCCGGGTCCCGGTTCCGCTGAAGGAGCATCTGAAGGAACAGCTCAAGGAGCTGCAGCAGCAGGGAATCATTTCCAGGGTAACCGAACCGACTGACTGGGTCAGCTCAATGGTGGTGGTTAAAAAACCTTTGGAGACCTGCGCATCTGCATTGATCCCAAGGATCTCAACCAGAATATAATGCGTGAACACTACCCCATCCTGAAGCGGAAGGAACTCACCAGTGAGATGGCACATGCACGGTTTTTCACGAAGTTAGATGCGTCATATGGATTCCGTTTGGCAGGTACTGCTATAACCGTATGCCGTTCGGCATCGTCTCGGCATCGGAGATATTTCATTGCATCATGGAGCAGGTGTAGGAGGGCATGGAAGGGGTTCATGTGTACGTGGATGACATCATCATATGGTCAACGACCCCTGAGGAGCATGTTTCCCGTCTCCAGCAGGTATTCCGCCGTGTCCACGCCAATGGCCTGAAGCTGAACAGGGCTAAATGTTGCTTTGGCATGTCGACACTCAAGTTCCTAGGAGACCAAATCTCTCAACAGGGCGTGTGCCCCGACACAGACAAGATCACGGTCATCGCAGCCATGAAGGTCCCGGAAGACAAGAAGGCGATATTGCGCTTCCTGGGCATGGTCAATTTTCTGGGCAAGTTCATCCCAAACATGGCCTCACACACCACGCCCCTACGAAACCTGGTGAAGAAGTCCACTGCCTTCGAGTGGAAGCCGGACCATCAGGCAGAGTGGTTGGAGCTGAAAGCCAAGCTCACCACTGCACCCGTATTGGCATTTTTCGACGCAGACAGGGAAACGAAAATCTCAACAGATGCGAGCCAGGATGGCATCGATGCGGTCCTGCTGCAACGCGATGACACTTCATCCTGGGCATCGGTTGCCTACGCATCAAGGGCAATGACGCCCACCGAACAAAGTTATGCACAAATCAAGAAGGAATGCCTGGGCCTTCTCACTGGCATTCTCAAGTTTCACGACTATGTCTACATTCACAGTCAAGGCGGATCACAGGCCCCTGGTCCACATTATCCACAAGGACCTCAATGACATGACGCCTCGGTTGCAGCGCATCCTCCTCAAACTCAGAAGGTACGACTTTGACCTGGTCTACACGCCTGGCAAGGAGCTCATCATTGCCGATACACTGTCCCGCTCCATCACCGTGTCTAGTGAACCACTGAACGTCATCCGGCAAATTGAGTCACAGGTTGAGTCACAGGTGCAGCTGTGTGCTAGCACCCTCCCGGCATCTGATGAGAAGGTGATTCGTATCCGTGAGGAGACAGCCCAGGACCCCCTCTTGCAGCGTGTTATGCAACACCTAGCCAATGGCTGGCAAAAAGGGCAGTGCCCTCAATTTTTCAATGTAAAGGACGACCTGACGGTGATTGATGGTATCCTCCTCAAGCTGGACCGGATTGTAATTTCACACAGTCTCCAGAACTTGGTGCTCTGTCAAATCCATGAGGACCACCTTGGTGTGGAAAAGTGCAGACGCAGAGCCAGGCAGGCTGTCTACTGGCCCGGGATCAGCCAGGACATCGCGAACATGGTCCTT
The DNA here is from genome assembly GCF_047496885.1 of Scyliorhinus torazame. Classification (NCBI taxonomy): domain Eukaryota; kingdom Metazoa; phylum Chordata; class Chondrichthyes; order Carcharhiniformes; family Scyliorhinidae; genus Scyliorhinus; species Scyliorhinus torazame. The sequence continues at coordinate 153,301,279 of NC_092723.1, read as the reverse complement.
AACCGTGCGACCTGTCAACGCTTCCAGCCAGCGCAGAGTAAGGAGACACTTCAGCAGCATGATCTCAAAACCTCTCCGTGGTCCAAGGTTGGCATCGACCTCTTTCATGCAAATGGTCGTGATTATGTGTTAATCATTGATTACTTTTTCAATTACCCTGAAGTCGTGAAGCTCTCAGACCTCACATCTCAGACCGTCATCAAGGCCTGTAAGGAGACGTTCTCCAGGCATGGTATCCCAATCAATGTCATTTTTTTTTTAAAATTTAGATTACCCAATTATTTTTTCAAATTAAGGGACAATTTAGCGTGGCCAATCCACCTACCCTGCACATTTTTGGGTTGTGGGGACGAAACCCACGCAGTCACGGGGAGAATGTGCAAACTCCACACGGACAGTGACCCAGAGCCGGGATCGAACCTGAGACCTCAGCACCGTGAGGCAGCTGTGCTAACCACTAGGCCACCATTTGCCTGATGCTCATGCCACCGATTTGCCCGTGTTATCCCCGTCAGACACTGTTCGGGTCAAGATCCCTGATGGAGGCTGGTTAGCTCCAGCTGTCGTTGTTCGACAGGCTGCCCCCCACTCGTATGTTGTGCATCTGGCTGATGGTTCTGTTGTGCGACGAAACAGACGGGCACTGCGCAAAGTTGCCTGCCCGCAACCACATTTTTCTTCCTTTTCTTCTGTTGTTTTGCTACTTCCTGATACCTCGACTCACGAGGCCACCAGTCAGGCTTCAATCCCGCCCATCAAGGCACTGTCGTCGTCCCCACCACCTCTCCGGCGGTCGACCAGGATCAGACGCAAGCCACAGAGACTGGACTCATGAACATTTATTCTGTTTGCTATGTTCTGTGTTCTCGCATTAGATAGCTGTTTTCACAAGTACATATGTTCACATCCACTGCATGTATATATGTTAATATTGGCCTATTCTTATAAATACGTTCACATATGTCATCGAAACATTAAAAAAAGGGAGATGTCATGATATGCGGACACACACATAATGATATACAGACAAGCAGCTAATGAACATAGAACATTACAGCACAGTACAGGCCCTTCGGCCCTTGATGCGCAGACCTGTGAAACCACTCTTAAGCCCATCTACACTATTCCCTTATCGTCCATATGTCTATCCAATGACCATTTGAATGCCCTTAGTGTTGGCGAGTCCACTACTGTTGCAGGCAGGGCATTCCACACCCTTACTATTCTCTGAGTAAAGAACTTACCTCTGACATCTGTCTTATATCTATCTCCCCTCAATTTAAAGGTATGTCCCCTCTTGCTAGACATCACCATCATAGGAAAAAGGCTCTCACTGTCCACCCTATCCAATCCTCTGATCATCTTGTATGCCTCAATTAAGTCACCTCTTAACCTTCTTCTCTCTAACGAAAACAGCCTCAAGTCCTCAGCCTTTCCTCATAAGATCTTCCCTCCATACCAGGCAACATTCTGGTAAATCTCCTCTGCACCATTTCCAATGCTTCCACATCCTTCCTATAATGCGGCGACCAGAATTGCACGCAATACTCCAAATGCGGCCGCACCAGAGTTTTGTACAGCTGCAACATGACCTCATGGCTCCGAAACTCAATCCCTCTACCAATAAAAGCGAACACACCGTACGCCTTCTTAACAACCCTCTCAACCTGGGTGGCAACTTTCAGGGATCTATGTACATGGACACCGAGATCTCTCTGCTCATCCACACTGCCAAGAATCTTACCATGAGCCCAGTACTTTGTCTTCCTGTTATTCCTTCCAAAATGAATCGCCTCACACTTTTCTGCATTAAACTCCATTTGCCACCTCTCAGCCCAGCGCTGCAGCTTATCTATGTTCCTCTGTAACTTGTAACATCCTTCCGCACTGTCCACAACTCCACCAACTTTAGTGTCATCTGCAAATTTACTCACCCATCCTTCTACGCCCTCCTCCAGGTCATTTATAAAAATGACAAACAGCAGTGGCTCCAAAACAGATCCTTGTGGCACACCACTAGTAACTGGACTCCAGTCTGAACATTTCCCATCAACCACCACCCTTTGTCTTCTTCCAGCTCGCCAATTTCTGATCCAAACTGCTAAATCACCCTGAACCCCATTTTCTGCAGTAGCCTACCGTGGGGAACCTTATCAAACGCTTTCCTGAAATCCATATACACCACATCAACTGTTTGGTCACCTTCTCAAAGAACGCAATAAGGTTTGTGAGGCATGACCTACCCTTCACAAAACCGTGTTGACTATCTCTAATCAAATTATTCCTTTCCAGATGATTATACATCCTATCTCTGATAAACCTTTCCAAGATTTTGCCCACAACAGAAGTAAGGCTCACTGGTCTATAGTTACCGGAGTTGTCTCTACTCCCCTTCTTGAACAAGGGGACAACATTTGCTATCCTCCAGTCTTCTGGCACTATTCCTGTAGACAAAGATGACTTAAAGATCAAAGCCAAAGGCTCAGCAATCTCCTCCCTAGCTTCCCAGAGAATCCTAGGATAAATCCCATCCGGCCCAGGGGACTTATCTATTTTCACACTTTCCAGAATTGCTAACACCTCCTCCTTATGAACCTCAAGCCCTTCTAGTCTAGTAGCCTGAATCTCAGTATTCTCCTCGACAACATTGTCTTTTTCCTGTGTGAATACTGACGAAAAATATTCATTTAGCACCTCTCCTATCTCCTCGGACTCCAAGCACAACTTCCCACTACTGTCCTTGACTGGCCCTACTCTTCTACTCTTATCCGAGTCATTTGTTTATTCCTGACATATCTATAGAAAGCTTTAGGGTTATCCTTGATCCTACCTGCCAATGGACACAGAGAACAGGACCAATAAGCAGGCAGGACACTCAGGGGTGGGCTCAGACTATAAAAGACACGAGCCACTCACACTCCACCTCTTTCCACTGATGAACATCTAGAGAGTCAGTCAAGGGTGTTGTTACAATCTCACACCCCCACCACGTGGCTAAGAGCTAGTCTGGTTCAGCCAGACAGAGTAACCACACTTAAGTTAGCAGAGAGTCGAACTCACAGAGAACTGTGCTAACTGTGCTATTAGTTCAATAAACCTGATTGAACTAACTTCAAGGTCTGGAGTATCTTTTTGATCTATGCTGCATCCAGTTGCAGCCAGTGTTATACCAGTGTACCTAACATGACAGTGGGCACACTCAAATAATCCCTAGTTCAACTATCTCATTCATTAAACGCCCATACTCCTCCATCCTTTTCCTATCCTCATGTGCCTTGAACGAGATAATCTCCCCTCGGACCACCGCCTTCAGTGCTTCACAAAATGTGGCCGCCGACACATCCTGGGACCCAATGATTACCCGGTGGAAATTTATAAGGAGTTTGCGACGGATCTGGCACCGCATCTCTTGGTGGCGTTTAATCAGGCGTTCGAGAAGGGGGAGCTGCCGGAGATGATGACGCAGGCAACGATCACATTTATACCAAAGAAGGGGAAGGACCTGTTGGGTCATACAGGCCCATATCGCTATTTATTACAGATGTGAAAGTGCTGGCTAAGTTGGTGGCGGGGAGGATGGAAGGTTGTGTCCCGGGGATGGTTGCGGAGGACCAGACAGGCTTTGTAAAGGGCAGGCAGCTCTCTAGTGATATAAGGAGGCTATTAAATGTGATCATGAATCCTTCAAGAGGTTGGGTTCTGGTTCAACTCTACATAGTCTTTAATCACTGACCGCACCTCAGGAGATAAAACCCTCTATATGCCAACAACCTAAAATTGAGCCTCCAGCCAGTGTAACACATGGTCCGAAATTACTACCCCGGTGTACTCTGCCTCTCCACCTCTACCAACACCTCCCGACTCACCACAAAAAAGTTGATTCTTGAATACACCCTGTAAACATGGGAGAAAAAAAAGAGTACTCCCTTCCCTTTGGGTTCTTAAAGTGCCAGGGGTCCATCATACCCATCCTTTCCATAAACTCTCCCAACTTTTTTGCCATTCGTATCCTTCCCATTGACCTGGGTCTCGACGTATCTACCCTCGGCTCTAGAACACAATTAAAATCTCCTCTCATGAACAACTGGTGTGTGGCCAAGTCCGTGATAACTGCCAGCAGCCCCGTCATAAAAAATACATGGTCCTAATTCGGAGCATGCACATTTAACACAACCACCGGTGTCCCCTCCAATACTCCACTCCCCATCTCATATCTCCCAGCCACCAATGAGTCTCAGATTTCATGGTAATGTGGGCAGCAACTACTGTGTGTTTAAACAGCAATTTAATCTGTTTCTTACTGCAGTAAATTTAGGAGACCAATCAGATTCGAGTGCGGTAGCGATGCTCCAAAACAGCGCCACGGCCCAAAGCAATTGCTGTGTTTAATACGTTAAAATTAGCAAACGATGAAGCTAGTAAAACTTTGAACAAAGTAATTTGAACATTTGATGCACATTGCAACCCCCAAAAGAATCAACTTTATGAGCGCTATGTGTTTAGATCAATCACGTTTACAGAAGACAGAAGAGTCCATAGATCATTTCATCACGGATTTAAAGTTAAAAGCTAAAACCTGTAATTATTCCGCGGTGGAAACTTCCATGATTCGAGACCAGATAGTGTTTGATGCGAATGAAAATAAGCTGAGGGAATGGTTGACGAGGGTATCGGAGCGGTCTTTGGAAGAAACAGTGAAGATTTGTGAGGCTCACGAGCTAGCAGCACAGCTTTCTAAAATGTTTCTCAGTAATGGCGGCGTCTTCTTGGAGGAAAGCACTCCGATTACCACCCTTTTTCCAAAAAGGCAGGAAACTTCCAAAAAAAGGCAGGAAGGTTTCTGCAGCTCCTCGCACACCAACAAGCAGGTTAAAGCTCAAGACAAAGTATTTCTGTGTAAAAGGTGTGGTCAAAGGCACAAATTAAGGCAGTGTCCAGCGTTTGGCAAGTTTTGTTCCAGATGCAGCACGGTAGCATGGTGGTTAGCACAATTGCTTCACAGCTCCAGGGTCCCAGGTTCGATTCCTGGCTTGGTTCACTGTCTGTGCGGAGTCTGCACGTTCTCCCCGTGTGTGCGTGGGTTTCCCCTGGTGTTGCTAACTTTCCGGTTGGTTCAATTGCTCTGTTTTATTACCTTTGCTCTCGAGTCGCCAGGTATCTTTATGATACCGCCACGAGGTTCAAGTCCAAGTAATGATCAATAACTCAATACACCGATTATTAAGATTCAAATCAAAGCACATTTATTATACACAGTAATCACTACTCATGCAAAAATCCTACGTCTAAGCTACTTCTATAACTAACAGGCCTATACTTAGCTTCGGACTGGCCCACCAGGTCAGGGGAACAAATGGCCTTTCGGTCGGGTTCTGAGTCTGCGGGATTCGAAGTTGGTACAGATTGGTAGCTAGGAGCGCCTATCTCGTAGCGAGCATTGAATTAAGACTTACGGGCTTTCGGCGGTCACTGCACCGGTCACGGTCAATGTTGGTTTGTGTTGCTGGGTGACCCGGGCAGGAAGAAGAGAGCGAGTTGAACTTGGGGGCTTAACTTTATAGTCCCCAGGGGCTTTCCACCTTTCGGGGTGGACCCTGTACCTGGTTCTAGGTGATTGGACTTCGTTCCAATCGCTTGGTTCGATTTCTCCAATACTGGAGCGGTTCCCTGATCGATGGGCGGTTTTGAGGTGTTCGTTAACCTCCTTTGTGTTGGCTCCTACTGGCGCTGGGGAGTCTGGCTTAGTTTTGTGTGTCCCAAATGTTGCTATTGTTCCCGGGGATTGCTCATTAGTATGTAGATGGCTGCTACATTATCATGCTGATGGTCGCTGGTATCGATGCTGTCTGGGCTTTTGCAGAGTTAAATACACAGCAAACCCGCACCTGCTGGTTTCTGCCTGTGTTGGCTGAATTTCCCATCAGCCTTTGCCGTTTGCCATTTTAAATCGGGAGTTGGCCAATTTAGGTGGCTACACATGGTGCTTTGGTTTTCTCCCACAGTCCAAAGATGTGCAGGTTAAGTGGATTGGTCATGCTAAATTGCCCTTAGTGTCCAAAATTGCCCTTAGTGTTGGGTCGGGTTACTGGGTTATGGGGATAGGGTGGAGGTGTGGGCTTGGGTAGGGTACTCTTTCAAAGAGCTGGTGCAGACTCGATGGGCTGAATGGCCTCCTTCTGCACTGTAAATTCTATGGTAATGCAAAGGAAAAAACCCACTTTGCTCAGAATTGTCACCCTAACCTCAACCCCAGATCAGTCAGCACAGTGGAAGGCAGTCTCCGGTGATGAAGGATCATTATTTGTTGGAGTAATAAGAGAGAAGAATAATTTTCCAGCACTTAAAAAAATGCAAACTGATACTCCATTTAAAATAAATGCGGGTGATGAGGATCAGTGGCTGCTACCCACTTGAAGTGAATGGTACAGTGATCCAATTGAAATTAGACACTGGTGCCAAAGCCAACTTAAGCAGCATGACTGATTTAAAAAATCTAAAAATTGAGCCCATTAGAAGAAATCACAAAATATCTCTGAGATATTATAATGATTCAAGCATTAAATGTTATGGTGCTTGTGACCTGAGTGTGGTGGTGAAGAACACAGTTTATTCCATCCCATTCTGTATTGTATCTGAGGGTTTGGATACATTATTAGGTGATCAGTCTTATGAAGAATTAGGTCTAGTGCAGTTGGTATTTAGTATCCACAATAGATTGGATCAGCACTCCAGTGATTCTGAGAACATTATCAGCAAATTCAGCAATATGTTCACGGGTTTTGGTACGCTATCATTCACCTACAAGATACAACTCAAAGAGGATGCAAAACCTGTGATACAGGCACCAAGAAGAGTATCTGCACCTTTTCAGGATCGCCCTCATAAAGGAGTTGGACAGAATAACAAAATTAAAAGTAATCAGAAAGACTGAAGAACCTATCGATTGGGTAAACTCCATGGTTTGTGTAAAGAAAAAGAATGGCGATATTAGCTTATGCATGAATCCTAAAGATCTTAAAAAGAATATCGGAAGAGAACATTACCAAATACCAAAGCGTGAGGAAATCACATCAGAGGTGGCTGGTGCACAATTCTTTACGAAACTTGACGCATAAAGGTTTCTTGCAACTAAAGCTAGAGGAACAAAGTACAAAATACTGCACTTTTAATGTGCCATTTGGACAGTACTGCTTTCTGAGAATGCGGTTTGGCATAATTTTGGCATCAGAAATTTTTCACTGTGCCATGGAACACATAATCAAAGGCATCGAAGGTGCACATGGATGATGTCATCGTTTGGGGCTCAACCATAGAAGAGCACAATACGAGGTTGCTTAAAGTTCTAACGAGCGTCAGGGGAAATGGGCTGAAGCTCAACAAGCAAAAGTGTCACTTTGGAGTATCTGACTTCACATTCCTACGTAACAAGCTTTCATCGCATGGCATTGAACCTGACGAGGACAAAATCCAAGCAATTCTCAACATGCCAAAACCACACGACAAGAAAGCCATCTTAAGAGTGATGGGTATGATTAATTTTATAGGGAAATTCATTCCAAACCTGTCAGAAAAAACAACACATCTACGTGATCTCCTGCACAAGACAACGGATTTCACTTGGATTGAGCAACATGAGCAAAAGTGGAAGAAGCTAAAGACTTCACTAACCCCCATGCCAGCTCTCACATTTTTGACCCATCGAAGCAGATTAAAATGTCAACAGACAGATCCAAAGATGGTCTGGGTGCAGTTCTTCTGCAACTCTAGCATGACGATTGGAAACCAGCCATGTATGCATCATGGTCCATGACAACAGAGCCGAGGTACGCTCAAATCAAAAAAGAATGGCTGGTTTTAGTTGTTGGTTTGGAGAAATTCCACGACTACATCTATGGTCTTCCACTTTTACAGTTGAGACAGATCATCGTCCTTTGGTTAACATCAAGGAAAATCTCAACCAGATGTCTCCGCGCTTTCAGCGGTTGATGATGAAGTTACAACACTGCGATTTCAATGCCATCTGCATGCCAGGCAAATATTTGTTCTTAGCAGATGCATTATCGAGCGCCGATACAAAATATTAGTAGATCTGCATTTCAATCTTACTAACACACTACTATCAGTATCAGATACAAAACTATGTGAGATACAAGAAGAGACCAGGAAGGATCAAACTCTTCAAGAGGTGATGAGGAACATCAACTCACTGGCCCAGAGGTCAATGTATGCAGTTCTACAATATAAGATCTGGACTCAGTATCATTAATGGAGGGATGTACTAAAAAGGATACATGAAGAACATCTCAGTATTGAGAAATGTAAACGTGAGCTCGTGACTCTTGTTTACTGGCCAGGTATGAACGAGGATATTGACAGGATGCTCAGTTGTTGTGACACATGCCAATCGGATCGTTGCAAACGAACAAGAGAACCCTTGCAAACATTTGATTTACCTACGGCACTATGGCAGAAAGTAGCTCTGGATCTTTTTCACTTATGAGGGAAAAATTATGAGGGAAAGATTATTTAATGATCATGGACAATTTTTCAAACTATCCCGAAATGGCTCTACTGTCAAGCATAACAGCAAGCAGTATAATACTACATACCAAGTCAATTTTTGCAAGACACTGAATTCCTCAAGTCGTTGTGAGTGACAACAGTCCTTGTTTTAGCTGTAAAGCGTGGCAACTTCGCAGTCACGTATGATTTCAATCACGTTCCGGTAGTAATACCTTTGTTGAGAATTTGGAGACAGTTTCGGCAGCAATTCGGGTTGGGGGCAGGGTCAAGGGAAATGCCGATTCGGGGGAACCATAGACTTGAGCCAGGGAAGTGGGATGGAAATTTTCAGAAATGGGAGGAGAAAGGAATTAGGACACTAAAAGATTTGTTTCTTGGCGGCCGGTTTGCAGGATTGAAGTAGCTGGGAGCGAAGAATGGGCTGGAGCAGGGGGAAATATTTAGATACATGCAGGTTCGAGACTTTGCCAGAATGGAGATACAGAATATCGCAGTAGAGCCAGCTTCCACATTGCTGGAGGAGGTGCTGACGACAGGGGGACTGGAGAAGGGGGTAATATCGGCGGTTTACAGGGCTATTTTAGAAGAGGAGAAGGCACCGCTGGAAGGGATCAAGGCAGTGGGAGGAAGAATTGGGAGAGGGTATGGAGGAGGGGTTCTAGTGTGAGGTGCTCCGGAGGGTGAACGCCTCCACCTCGTGTGCGAGGTTGGGGCTGATGCAGCTGAAGGTGGTGTACAGAGCACACTTCACAAGAGCAAGGATGAGCCGGCTCTTTGAGGGGGTAGAAGATGTGTGTGAACGTTGCAGGGGGGCCCCCCGCAAACCACGTTCATATGTTTTGGTCCTGTCCAAAGCTGGAGGATTACTGGAAGTTTTTTTTTTAGGGTAATCTCTAAAGTGGTGCCCTTGAAACTGGCCCTGGGCCCTCGGGAGGCCATATTCGGGGTGTTGGACCAGCCGGGGTTGGAAAAACGGGTGTGGAGGCATATATTGTAGCCTTCGCCTCGTTGAACGCCCGAAGGCGGATCCTTTTAGGGTGGAGATCAACCTCTCCACCCTGTGCCCTGGCGTGGCGGGGGGACCTGCTGGAATTTTTGACTCTTGAGGAGGTCAAATTTGAACTGAGGGCAAGGATGGAAGAGTTCTACAATTCATAGGCGCTATTCATTATGCACTTTCAGAATTGGATTACTTCGAACATTGGCGGGGTGGGAGGGACTGTATGTTTTAATGGTAACTATGGGTGATTCCTGATTCCTTTTTGTCATTTGTTTATGTTAACATGCAGGTTAATGTTTGGGGGTTTGGTGGGAGGATAGGATCATTGTTATTGATATGGGGATTGACATTGCATTCGTTACTGATTGTTGTTTGGTGTTGTGTGTAAATTTGGGAGAAAATATGAAAAAGGAGAATAAAAATATATTTTTAAAAACTGATTTCAATCAAGTCATGTCAAGTCCATTGTACCCACAAGCCAATGGAAAAGCCGAAAAAGGTGTACGTGTTGTTAAGCAATTGTTGAAGAAAGCAATGGACAGCCAATTTTATCTATATCTTGCACTATTGAGTTACAGAGCGTCACCATTGTCACTCATGAAGAGAAGGTTGTGTACCACACTTCCATACTTGGCAAAGAAGGAGGAAAATGCAGTGGTACTGCACGGAATGCAAAACATTAAAGCAAAACAAAAACAGTTCTATGATAGGGTGTCTAGAACGTTACCACCTCTGAGTAGTGATGACATTGTGAGAGTAGAAGATTCAGCCAATTGGTCAAGAAAAGCTATTGTACTTGCAGAAGTAGCACCACGTTCCTACAATGCACAGAGGATGGGTTAGTTTTAAGAAGAAACCGTCGCGCACTCTTGAAAACCAGAGATGACTTTCACAACAACGTGATGGATGACGAATCTACGTCAGAATCAACGTCAGCTGCAGTGTCAGATAGTTCAGCAGTTCCTGAGCATAAGAACATTGAATCTACAAGTTCTCAGCAGCAAAGTCAAACTTTGAGAAGATCAATCAGAGTCAGAAGAAAACCTGATCGACTCAATTTGTAGATTTGGACTATTTGTACATACTATGCTTGCTTCTTTATATATATATATATATATATATTTGTTAAACCAGTTTTAAAAATTTTCAAGAAAAAAATTAATACTGTTAGACTCACAGACTAATGATATCACATGTAAATATACTGATGATAATGCATTAATTTATTCCTTCAAATTAAAGGGGATGTGGTGATATCATAGTTGTGTTGTAATTCACCAACTAACCACTAGGAGTCTCATTAGGAAATAAGTGAATGTTAGAGTCAGGTGACCACAGACTGACTGGAGAGCTGGAAGAGGGAGTTTGCGTGTGCATGTTAATACTGTTATTCATCTGTTGTTTTGTATATAGTTTACCCACAGTTAATGTTCATAAATTATTTATAGCTTTAGCTATAAGTGTTCTTGTAAAATAAATCAGGCCATCTGAAAAGAACATTACACCTCCAACCCCCATATTATCTTCAATTACTCCAGAGTGCCAGCACCTCCGTCTCCCAAAATATTCAGTTATCCCCCAGGTTGTGCTCCTTGATAAAGTTGTTGGTCACTCCTAGGGTCCCAAAATAATATTCCCAGCCCTCATCAGTCACTCATAGTTTCACTGGGTAGAGCATTCCAAATCTAATGCACCGTGGATACAGGACCGCCTTGGCCCTGTTGAAACCAGCACGCCGTTTTGGCAGTTCATCTCTAATGTCCTGTTTATTTGGAATTTGCTTCCCTCCCATTCGCAGTTCCGCTTCTCCCTGTCCCACTGCAGGATCCTCTTTTTTTTCACAAACTTGTGGAGTCTCACGATCACTGCCTGTGGCAGCTCCCCAGCTCTTGGCTTCTGCCTCAGAGACCTGTGCACTCTGTCCACCTCAGGGCCCTTGTCTAACACCCCCTCCGCCACCAGCATCCTCGAGGCATACCTCGTGGCACTCGTGCCCTCCAGGCAGGCTGGCAATTCACAAATGTTGCCTTTGAAACCGGTTTACTTGCTCTTCCACCTTTGCTCTCAGCGCCTTGCAAAGGTCTCCTAAGAGCTGCACCTGCACCTCCAATGCCACCACGTGATCACTATGGTCCAAGATCACCCTCTCCATCTCTCGGATCTGCGACCCTTGTGCCTACAGACACTTTTCAACCCTTCCCATCGAGCCGTTCAAGGGTGCCACAGCCCCTTCGATGGCCTTCGATGTGTCCCCCTGCATCTCTTTCCTCTGCTGACGGAACTCTTCCCTAATAAAAGCCATCAACTGTTCCATCTGAGGCCTTCCAACTTGCACCGACCCTTCCCCTGTAGAGTAATGGGTGAAGAGACTTTGCAATTAGTTGTCTCATTTATGTTAAGTGTCCATTAATTGACACTGATATGTAAAGGGGCTTCAGGTGGCCTTTATCAGGTGATGTATAGTTAGAGTTTTGTGCAAAGGCTGTTGAAATGAAATAAATGTGTGTTTGTGAAAAAGGAACAGAACTTTAGACTCTTCATATCACAGCAACTAAAACGTCTAACAATTGGTACCAGAGGATGGTTGCTGTGTAAATGTGAAGGGTAGAAAGATACAACTTTTCCAGATCAAACCAAGGAGTGAGTGAGAAAAGAAAAAAAAAAAAAGGGATATATGGCTGAACTGAGGATAAAGATAGCGGGATATGACTATCCTCCCTTATTTTCTGAAAGGGAATCGTACAACCAGTTTTTGGAAAGAGGGTGGACTTACATTTACACAGTCGGGACACTATTGTATTCCATTACTGACAAATAATATTTCAAGTAGAGTGGTTAAGGATGTGTTAATGGCAGTTGAAAATGGGACATTAGCTGATAAAAAGCTTGTGATATTAAAACTGCATAGGCAATTTGCACATCCGTCTCCTTGGAGGCTGAAAAAGTTATTAAAGGATGCAGGGGTAAGGGATGACGACTATACTAAACTGATAGAACAGGTTAGTGACCGTTGTGAAGTTTGTAGGAAGTACAAAAGCAGAAGTCAATGAAAGAATTCGCAGAGTTTTAAGACATAACGTACGGCCATCAGATGCCGTTTTTCAGCAAGGAGGCATGGTACACTATAAGAGAGACAATTCTAATGAATGGAAAGGCCCAGGGAAGATCATAGGCATAGATGGCAAAATAATTATTTTGCAACATGGTAATCAAACTGTTAGGGTACATTCATCAAGGATAATGGGTACAGATTACAAATTTTCAAATTTAGACAGAGCAGACAGACATGACGAGGAACCAGAGTCATCTGGTATGCATGTGTTACAGAACTATGAGGACCAATTAACTGATATAGACAGGGTTTCTGTGGAGGAACACAACACTTCTCATGAATTAGAACAGGCCATTTTTCCGAATGGGCAACTGCCAGAAGTTGGTACAAAAGTGACATACTTGCGTGAAGGGTCTAGTCAATGGAAGGATGCAACTGTTATTAGTAGAGCAGGGAAGGCCACTGGAAAGTATAAACATTGGTTGAATGTACAGCATTCAGGGGAAGGAGTCAAGACAATGGATTGGGAAAACGAAGTTCAAAAATGGAGGGCACAGAAACGCAGTGCCAGTTCAGATAGTACATCAGATAGTGAACAGGTCCGCAGGAAAAGGTCGAGAACTATTGAAAGGACATCCCACAGCAGAAGGGAAAGATCAAGCAGTAGCAGTACAGAACGAGGTACCAGGCGGGAGAGGGGACGTAGTTTATCAAGATCTCGGAACATGAGTAAGACTACGAATACTAATAGGGGCTGATTTAGCACACGGCTAAATCGCTGGCTTTGAAAGCAGACCAAGGCAGGCCAGCAGCACGGTTCAATTCCCGTACCAGCCTTCCCGAACAGGCGACGGAATGTGGCGACTAGGGGCTTTTCACAGTAACTTCATTTGAAGCCTACTTGTGACAATAAGCGATTTTCATTTCATTTGATTCATTTCATTTTCATAATAGGAGTAGAAGCTCACATGCACGTGAGATTTTGGTGGTATCAAATAAATTAGATGAAAAAGTTATCAAAGAAGCTAAACAGCAAGAATTGCATAGTTGGAGTGAATTTGGGGTATACACGGAAGTACCGGATAGGGGACAAAGAGCTCTATCCCACAGATGGATTTGCACGGAAAAGGTTCTTCCGGATGGAACTTATAAAGCAAAGGCCAGGCTTGTGGCAAGGGGATTTGAAGAAAACTTAGAAGATCAGGATTTAAGGGTAGATTCACCTACAGCAGGAAAGGTTATTTTAAAGATCTTCTTGGCTCTATTAGCCACAAAGGCATGGGAATGCAAATCTATAGATATAAAAACTGCCTTTTTGCAGGGGCATCAGCTCCAGAGAGACATTTTTCTCCGTCCTCCTAAAGAAGCAGCTAACACAGAAGGGGTACTCTGGAAGTTGAACAAATGTGTATATGGATTAAATGGTGCATCTGGAGTCTGGTATTTTTTGGTAAGGTCAGTTTTGTTAAAGTTAGGCTGTTGCCAGTTGAAAGCAGATCCTGCAATGTTTTACTGGCACTATAAAGGAAATCTTTCTGGCATTTTTATGATGCATGTCGGTGATTTTTTGTGGAGTGGGACTAGTGATTTTGAAGCTATTGTAATCTCTGGTTTGAGGAAAGAATTCAGGGTTGGAAGTCAGGCTTCCGGTGCATTTAAATATATTGGACTGGAAATTGGACAGACTAAGTTAGGGACAACTTTACGTCAGCAATCTTATTTGGAAAGCATCAGCCCAATAGCAATTAGTCGTGGCTGAGTTTCACAAAAAGACGCAATGGTTTCAAAGATAGAAAAAGAGCAACTGCGAAGTTTAATTGGGCAACTGAACTGGTTAGGTAGACAGACTAGACCGGACGTGAGTTTTGATGTCTTAGAGTTGAGTACAAAAATGAATGATCCCAAAGTGGAAGACATAATAAGAGCAAATAAAGCGTTGGCCAAACTAAAAATGCAGGAGTGTGTTTTGAAGTTCTCGGTTTTAGGTGAACTTAGGCACTTGAAACTCATAGTTTATAGTGATGCGTCCTACGCAAATTTATGTGATGGGGTTTCAAGCGCAGGAGGTTTTATAATTTTACTTTTGGGGAACAATGGCAAATGTTGCCGCTTGTGTGGGAAACAAAGAAAATAAGGAGAGTGGTAAAAAGCACTGTGGCTGCTGAGATGTTAAGCCTTGTAGAGGTGGTGGATATGGCCTTTTATATAAGTATGATATTGACAGAAATTTTGGGATTAGGGGATTTGGGTAATATACCTATTGACTGTCACATTGACAATAAATCCCTGTGGGAAAATGTGCACTCTACAAAAAGTGTCAATGAAAAGAGGTTACGGATAGACATCGCAAGTTTGAAGCAGATGTTGGACAGAGGGGAAATAACAAAAATTAAATGGGTCGACAGGAGCTATCAACTGTCAGACTGTTTTACGAAAAGAGGGGCAAGTTCACAGAAACTTTTGGATATTGTTAATGAAGGTCGCTTGTTTCTGTGACTGTTTTTTTTTCTCGTCCAAACAAAAAAAAAAAGGCGGGGGGGGGGGAATCATGTGTGTGTTTTTGAGTTTCTTGAAATTTTGTATCACCTAATTATTTTTTTTCTCCAAGGAAGGGGAGACTGTTAAGTAATGGGTTAAGAGACATTGCAATTAGTTGTCTCATTCATGTGAAGTATCCATTAATTGACACTGATATGTAAAGAGGCTTCAGGTGGCCTTTGTCAGGTGATGTATAGTTAGAGTTTTGTGCAAAGGCTGTTGGAATGAAATAAATGTGTGTTTGTGAAAAAGGAACAGAACTTTAGACTCTTCATATCACAGCAACTAAAACGTCTAACATCCCCCTCCGCCGTCTTTCCAATAGCTGCTGCGCTACACAGGTCTCATCCAACTCCTTGGCCATGTCTTTCTCCTTCTTCTGCCGGGTTTGGTACCCAGCAGACATGCCACATCCAGGTGTGGGGGACATCTCTTCCGACTTCAGCTACACTTTTCTATCGAAGTTACACCCATTTTCGGGTAAAAAGAGTTCTTTTCTATGCTTTCAAGCAGAGCTGCCCTGTGTGTGACCACTTCTTATGGCTGCCACCGGAAGTCCAGGTATCAGTTATAACTAATGAACGCCAAGAGGTCTTTTTAAATGGAGCTTCAAATTCTTCACATTAACTGCTCATTAATTCATTGTTAAAACTCCTTGGGGGCAATTCTTAGGTAGCATTGAGCCGGCGCCAGTCCCGTTGTGTCAGGAAACTGTGAGAGAGCCCCAAACGGCATTTGCCAGGCACAAAACTGTTTCCGATTCTCCCGGCCTTCTCCAGCTGGCGTGATGAGGGTCTTGCCCAAAAAGGGCAAGAAACTGATCACAGCTGGTTTTCTTTTGTTTTAATCTCATCAGTGAGATTAAGGTTGAATGCAGCGAGCTCCTAATATTCTCCTGCTGTCCCCCAGCAGGAAGTCACCCAGATACAAATCACTACTGGCCCTAATCAGGGACCAGGTGCCATGGACTTCGAAGGGGAACAAAGAGGTGAGTACTCCTCTCCACCTATCTCCATGGAGCACAAGGGCACAACAGCCACTGGCCAAATGCCCAGAGGGGCTCCATCAAAGGAGCCGTGAGGCTTGGGTTGGGCTAGAGGGGGCCCGGTCATGGGGTCTTCCAAGAATGGTTGTCACTTTGGCTGCGTGAAGACTTGAAGTCCGCTTTCTTTCATATTTAACATAACAGGGAAAAGCACAATTGCCATCTTCGGTCCTAAAATCCTCTCACAGGACAGAGAGATTCTGCAGCTTCTTTCTTGGAGAAGTTTAGGGGCTGGTTTAGCACAGGGCTAAATCGCTGGCTTTGAAAGCAGACCAAGGTAGACCAGCAGCGCAGTTCAATTCCCGTACCAGCCTCCCTGAACAGGCGCCGGAATGTGGCGACTTGGGGCTTCTCACAGTAACTTCATTTGAAGCCTACCTGTGAAATTAGATTGTGTGCATGCTTACTCAATGGGCGAAATATGATGCCATGTGATAAGATGGTCAATAAGTGCATCAGGATTTTTAATTTTTCTCTTTGTCCCGTAACCAGTTCTGGGGGAGGTGGGACCAGTACAAACCGGACGGTCTGCACCTGGGCAGGACGGGAACCGATGTCCTAGGGGGGTGGTGTTTGCTAGAGCTGTTGGGGAGAGTTTAAACTAATGTGGCAGGTGGAATTTAAAATACAGATGGAGGATGAGAAGGTAAAATCAAGCACTAGTGTTTTGTGCTTTATCAAAGGAGATTACAATGGGATGAGAGAAGAACTAGCTAAGGTAGACTGGGAGCAAAGACTTTATGGTGAAACAGTTGAGGAACAGTGGAGAACCTTCCAAGCGATTTTTCACAGTGCTCAGCAAAGGTTTATACCAACAAAAAGGAAGGACGGTAGAAAGAGGGAAAATCGACCGTGGCTATCTAAGGAAATAAGGGAGAGTATCAAATTGAAGGAAAAAGCATACAAAGTAGCAAAGATTAGTGGGAGACTAGAGGACTGGGAAATCTTTAGGGGGCAACAGAAAACTACTAAAAAAGCTATAAAGAAGAGTAAGATAGATTATGAGAGTAAACGTGCTCAGAATATAAAAACAGATAGTAAAAGTTTCTACAAATATATAAAACAAAAAAGAGTGGCTAAGGTAAATATTGGTCCTTTAGAGGATGAGAAGGGAGATTTAATAATGGGAGATGAGGAAATGGCTGAGGAACTGAAAAGGTTTTTTGGGTCGATCTTCACAGTGGAAGACACAAATAACATGCCAATGACTGATGGAAATGAGGCTATGACAGGTGAGGACCTTGAGAGGATTGTTATCACCAAGGAGGTGATGGGCAAGCTAATGGGGCTAAAGGGAGACAAGTCTCCTGGCCCTGATGGAATGCATCTCAGAGTGCTAAAAGAGATGGCTAGGGAGATTGCAAATGCACTTTTGATAATTTTGATAATTGACCAAAATTCACGAGACTCTGGGGTGGTCCCGGCGGATTTTAAATTAGCAAATGTGACACCACTGTTTAAAAAAGGAGGTAGGCAGAAAGCGGGTAATTATAGGCCAGTGAGCTTAACTTCGGTAGTAGGGAAGACACTGGAATCTATCATCAAGGAAGATATAGCGAGGCATCTAGATGGAAATTGTCCCATTGGGCAGATGCAGCATGGGTTCATAAAGGGCAGGTCGTGCCTAACTAATTTAGTGGAATTGTTTGAGGACATTACCAGTGCGGTAGATAATGGGGAGCCAATGGATGTGGTATATCTGGATTTCCAGAAAGCCTTTGACAAGGTGCCACACAAAAGGTTGCTGCATAAGATAAAGATGCATGGCATTAAGGGGAAAGTAGTAGCATGGATAGAGGATTGGTTAATTAATAGAAAGCAAAGAGTGGGGATTAATGGGTGTTTCTCTGGTTGGCAATCAGTAGCTAGTGGTGTCCCTCAGGGATCAGTGTTGGGCCCACAACTGTTCACAATTTACATAGCTGATTTGGAGTTGGGGACCAAGGGCAATGTGTCCAAGTTTGCAGACGACACTAAGATAAGTGGTAAAGCAAAAAGTGCAGAGGATACTGGAAGTCTGCAGAGGGATTTGGATCGGCTAAGTGAATGGGCTAGGATCTGCCAGATGGAATACAATGTTGACAAATGTCAGGTTATCCATTTTGGTAGGAATAACAGCAAAAGGGATTATTGTTTAAATGATAAAATATTAAAATATGCTGCTGTGCAGAGAGACCTGGGTGTGCTAGTGCATGAGTCACAAAAAGTTGGTTAACAGGTGCAACAGGTGATTAAGAAGGCAAATGGAATTCTGTCCTTCATTGCTAGAGGGATGGAGTTTAAGACTAGGGAGGTTATGCTGCAATTGTATAAGGTGTTAGTGAGGCCACACCTGGAGTATTGTGTTCAGTTTTGGTCTCCTTACTTGAGAAAGGACGTACTGGCACTGGAGGGTGTGCAGAGAAGATTCTCTAGATTAATCCCAGAGCTGAAGGGGTTGGATTACGAGGAGAGGTTGAGTAGACTGGGACTGTACTTGTTGGAATTTAGAAGGATGAGGGGGGATCTTATAGAAACATATAAAATTATGAAGGGAATAGGTAGGATAGATGCGGGCAGGTTGTTTCCACCGGCGGGTGAAAGCATAACTAGGGGCCATAGCCTCAAAATAAGGGGAAGTAGATTTAGGACTGAGTTTAGGAGGAACTCCTTCACCCAAAGGGTTGTGAATCTATGGAATTCCTTGCCCAGTGAAGCAGTAGAGGCTCCTTCATTAAATGTTTTTAAGGTAAAGATAGATAGTTTTTTGAAGAATAAAGGGATTAAGGGTTATGGTGTTCGGGCCGGAAAGTGGAGCCGAGTCCACAAAAGATCAGCCATGATCTCATTGAATGGTGGAGCAGGCTCGAGGGGCCAGGTGGCCTACTCCTGCTTCTAGTTCTTATGTTCTTATGTAACAGAACTCAGCAGAGAGCAGGATCACAGCTCAGACAGCCTGTGGCAATCATGGGCGAAATTCTCCCGAAACGGCGCGATGTCCGCCGACTGGCGCCCAAAACGGCGCCAATCAGACGGGCATCGTGCCGCCCCAAAGGTGCGGCTCCGCATCTTTGGAGGCCGAGCCCCAACATTGAGGGGCTAGGCCGATGCCGGAGGAATTTCCGCCCCGCCAGCTGGCGGAAACGGCCTTTGTTGCCCCGCCAGCTGGCGCGGAAATGACATGTCGGGGCGGCGCATGCGCGGGAGCGTCAGTGGCCGCTGACAGTTTCCCGCGCATGTGCAGTGGAGGGAGTCTCTTCCGCCTCCGCCATGGTGGAGACCGTGGCGGAGGCGGAAGGGAGAGTGCCCCCACGGCACAGGCCCGCCCGCGGATCGGTGGGCCCCAATCGCGGGCCAGGCCACCGTGGGTGCACCCCCCGGGGTCAGATCGCCCCGCGCCCCCCCAGGACCCCGGAGCCCGCCCGCGCCGCCTTGTCCCGCCGGTAAATAGGTGCTTTAATTTACGCCGCCGGGACAGGCAATTTATCGGCGGGACTTCGGCCCATCGGGGAGGCCCGCCAACCGGCGCGGCGCGATTCCCGCCCCCGCCGAATCTCCGGTGCCGGAGACTTCGACAACCGGTGGGGGCGGGATTCACGGCATCCCCCGGCGATTCTCCGACCCGGCGGGGGAGTCGGAGAATGACGCCCCTGATCAGCGACTGCTGCAGCCACTGAAATCATTGCAGGCGAACAGTTACCCATCACCCAAATACTACCCAGCCCTGCACCCTCTGTACCCAAACCCCCATGCCTGCACCCACATAAACCCCTGCACCCATGCCCACAGACCCCCTTGCACCTGCACACACACGTGCGCACCTGCACCTCGACACTCCCCCCCCCGCCTCTCATCTGCACATGCGCCTGCCCAGATGCACCCATCCAGAAACACAAACCCATCTACCCAGTCCCCAACACAAACCAACCCACAGATACATATACACCCACCCAATCACCACACCCATCCCAGCACATAGGTACATCGTACTGATCTGAGCCACAAATAGGGTGCAGTCTAATGTTGGTGACAGTGTTTGCTCACTGTTTGAAGAACTGATGTTGCCTCCCTTGCGAAGTATTAAGTGCCTTTAAGGAGGCAGTCTCAGGCCTTTCCCACGATTTTGTAGCCCAGGTGCTGAAAGCTCCCAAGACCTGCCAACTATTGTGACGCCAGAGCTCTCTATTGCATTACCACTGAGACAGTGATCGCTTCTGGTAATGTATCCACCGAAAGCTTAGGGTCAACCAGGAGTCCAGGCTTACAGGTGCATGAGGACAGGATGGAGTCGCTGGGAGGAGGTCGCAAGAAAAGGCAGGATTGCTCTCAGTAGGCCCTCCCTCCCCAATGCTAGATCCCTCAATCAGTGCCTTTGAAAGTGGGATCCCTCTCCCCCAGCCCACTAACTCCGGAAGCAAAGCTGAGGGAGTTTGCTTGTAAGAGTTCCCAGAAGTAATGAAATTGTCTGATTCTACTTCAAAATCTATGATCAAAGCGAATAAAGAAATATTTGCTCATCATGGAATACCTTGCCGAGTCATGACAGACAATGGACCTTGCTTTGATAGCAATGATTGGACAGAATTTGCTCGTAGCTACAATTTCACTCACATCTAGTCCTCTTTATCCGCAATCTAATGACAAGGTTGAAAAATGTGTTCACATTGTGAAACAACCTTTCAAGAAAGCACTTGACTTTGACATGTTCTTAGTTTTATTGAATTACAGGGCTACTCCTCTCTCAACTGGTTTATCTCCTGCTCAGTTGTTAATGAACAGATCGTTGCTGCAACTCCTCCATGTCTACGACTACATGATCCTGATCTTCAGCCAGTCATAAAGAAAATGCAACATCAAAAGCATCTTCTGGAGAAATACTACAATGAACTTGCAACATCACTGGAACTACTTAATGAAACTACTTTAGTGAGAATCCAGATTCCCACTGGAGGATGGTCTGATCTAGCTAAGGTCATACGTCAAGCAGCACCTCATTCGTACATTCCCGTACCAGCCTCCCCGAGCAGGTGCCGGAATGTGGCGACTAGGGACTTTTCACAGTAACTTCATTGGAGCCTACATGTGACAATAAGCGATTTTCATTTTCATTTCATTTCCCATTGTTCAAGTTAACTGATGGTTCTGTTATTAGAAAGAATCGACGTGCTCCTCTGAAAGTTCAATCTTCTCGTACGTTATTTTCAAGTCTTCAGTTTGATGATAATTTATTTCATACTACTACAGCATCTGTTAAGCTACAAGATGACTTCCAGAAGTCATTAAAAACATCTACCACTCCACTGGCTGGATTGAGGAGATCATTCAGAATCAGAAAGAAACCCAACAGACTGAACTTATAAAGTGAAACAAATGAACTGTTTCATAAATTTTAATTCACTTGTTAACTTTTGGTATACATATCAATGTATCATGCAATAATGTTATTCATATTTTCCTTTTTGCATTGTACAAAAAAAAGGGGGATTTAACGATATGTATAATCTAAGGAGAGTAAAGGGTTAACAAGATGATGTTCATGTATATTACCACTAGATGGCATCACTGAGTAGTCTTATAAAAGGCTGCATCACTAGGCATTCTGGGAGAAGCTGTTGGAGTTGATGAAGAAGGATAGTGTGAAATTGAGGTAAAGTGTAGGTTATATATTAGAGAGATAATTAATTACTGTATCATAGATTCAATACTATTATTTTGTTAACTGTTACTCGGTAGAGTGTGCGAACCATTTCAAGTCGTGGAAATTCATCACATGCTACCAGTAGTGTATAATAAAATAGTTTTGATTTAAACATATAGCTTTATGTTCTTTGTCAACACTACGACTTTGGCTATCTTGGTGAACAATATAAGGAACATAACACAGAGGACTGTATTTTCATCGCAGATTCAAACATCTGGACCACCGTTTCAGCTAACCCACTTGAGGCTGGGTGGTAGGAGGCTGTTTTTACATGCCAAATCCCCTTGGTTTGCATCAAGTGTTGAAATTCTTCGCCTGTGAATGTAGTCCCATTATCAGAAAGCAGCACTTCAGGCAACCAGTATTTGCCGTAGTTTATCAATCGTGGCAAAGGAGGGCGTGGTCTTCATCTCATAAAAGTTGATCCATTTTCAACAAGCATCAATAGTGATGAGAAGCATGCTTCCTATGAAGGGATCCGCAAAATCAACATGGTGTCGCACCCACGGCCGACCTTGCCTTTCCCACGGGTGTAGAAGAGCAGAGGGCGATAAACCTTGCGGTACTTGACACTGACTGCAGGGGCTAATGAGGTCTTTGATCGATCACAAGCCACCAGATGTAGCTCCAAGCTAATATTTTCATTTTAGTCATACCCAGAAGTACACACGGCAATTCTTCTAATAGCGTTGTCCGATCAGGAGCAGGAACAACCACCTTGGCTCCCCACAACAGTCCTCCCTCATCGCAACTCAGCTCATCCTTTCCAATTTGGTATGGTTGAAATTGTTTGGACGTGATGCCAACCGTGAAGGACCATCCGTTTGACTCGAGACAAAATGGGGCCCCTTTCGGTCCACTGCTTGATTTGCCATGCCGATACAGGTGACATGCTCAGAAGGATTCGAGTGAGCAAAGTTTCTTGGGGCACTGGTGGTGGTGGAATACTTTGTGGCAAAGGAAGGTGGCTTAAAGCATCCACATCGGCAATGTGGGTACCTGGCTTATGTTGGAATGTATAGTTGTAGGCGGCCCACATCAGGACCCAATGTTTGAGGTGGGGGGACGGGTCGGTGGCAGGTCAGCACTTTTACTTTTGCAGGATCAAAATTGACTAAGAGGCTTGAAGACTGCAATGTCATTTTAACCTGCTCAAATGTTTCTTTTTGATGTTCATTCCAATGCCATATTTGGTACTTCCTGAGACGCACATGCAAAGATACCAGCAACACCGAAATGTTGGGGGATAAATCATCCATAATAATTCACCATCAAGAATGATTTTAGTTATGACACATTTCTGGGGGCTGGTGCTCCCTGGACTGCCTTAACATTCTCCTCCATAGGCTGCAGTCCTTGAGCGTCAACCCTTAACCCCAAATATGTTACTGCGTTTGCTTGGAATGTGCATTTCTCTCGAGCCTTACCCCTGCTTCTTTTAATCTTCTCAATACTTCCTCAAAATTTGCCAAGTGTTCTTCAGAAGTTCCCGTAATTATTACATCATCCAAATAGGCAGTTTCCTTGGGCAGGCCCTGTAACAAGCTGTCCATACTACGTTGGAATATGGCGCACCCTGAAGATACTCCGAACGGCAGCCAGATATATTGACTCAAGCCTTTGTGGGTGTTGACTGTTACAATTTCCCTAAATGCCTCATCTAACTATCCGCCAATAAGCGTGATTCATGTCGAGTTTCATACAAGTCAACCCTCCAGCTAACTTGGTATACAGATCTTTGATTTTCAGTATAGGGTACTGATCCAGTTTTGCTGCTTGGTTTGACGGTTAATTGATAATCTCAACATATCCTGACAATCCAGTCCAGCTTAACTACAGGATCGATGGGGGAAGCCCACTCAGCAAGTCGTATGGGCTTAATTATTCCTAAATCCTCCAGCTCCTCGAACTCAGCTTCTACTTTCTTGCGTAAAGCATTGGGCAGAGGATGAAATCCGTAGAACTTGGGTGTTGCCTCAGGATCAATGTAGATCTTTGCCTTGATACTCTGTCACTTGCCCAGTTTGTTCTGAAATACTCTTAGTATCTTCTTAATGTTCCATGAAAATCACCTTCATTAATGCTGAAAATCTCCAACCAATTTAATTGGATCTGACAGAACCAATGTTGGCCCATGAGACTTGGCCCTTGGGCCACAATGATTGGTAACTGGGCTGATTGATGTTGGTCGGTTATTTGTGCCGCTCTGATACCAAGTACCATCAAGGCTTTTCCAGAGTATGCGGCCAGCTTCGCTGCTGTGCTTTTTAATTTAAAGGGCCGGACCCCCACCTTGAAAACACCAATATATCTGCTCTCCTACAACTGTGGCAGAAGCTCCATATCCACCTCCATTCTTAGTGGCCAGCTCTGTTCACCATTAACACAATTGGGGCTGACTTACTTTTTTGGCGTAGTTTTCTAAACTATGCACCGGAGTCATCATTTTTTTTTGGCCTTTGGTAGGCTTTTTTGGTTCTGCATTTAATCCTAATATATCCCTCCTGTTACAGGCAAAACACGTTGCATATTTAAATTTTCACCTCTCCTGGATGTTAGAAAATCCAAAGACAAAGACAATATTTTGAAATTAATGGAAGTTACAATGAATTAATGTTCAACAGGAAATATGACATTTCCATATACACATATGCAAACAAAATATATATAGCTTTACTCTGTATCTAACTCCTGCTGTGCCTGCCCTGGAGTATTTTATGGGACAGATAGAGGGAGATTTATTCTGTCTCTATATCGTGCTGTACCTGCCCTAGGAGTGTTTGATGGGAGTGCAGAGGACGTTTTGTTCTCTGCTCTCTCATTGTAATTGGTTCCAGCCTTTCCTGTTGATTTTACAATCTCATTGAATGCTGCCTCCTACTGGTCCTTCTTATTATCTTCATTCAAATACCTCAGTTTATCTATCGCAAACTAAGGTTTCCAAGAATCAACAACATGTCCTTCCATTATCTGAGTATAAAGTTTTATCCTTTATTGTACCTTCTTGACCTGGTGTGCTGTAACAAATTCAAACTTCTAATTTCTTCCACTTGACTTATCCACAAGGCTCTGATCTCATCAGTAGCTAATCTAATGTAAGTCTTGTTTCCGTGTCGTGTGTAATAGTAATGATACTTTTGGAAGAACATGAGTGGAGCTTGTATGCTCAGACCAAAAAGCCTGGCCCCTTTAAATATGATTATTCTCATTGATGATAAAATCATGTTGGGGATGGACTGGAGGGGCTCCTTATTGTTCAGTGGCAGTATGGTGCTGCGTGTGTTTCCCTGGAGACTGGACACCATTCTCAGGAATGCTTTCATGTTATTGCACCCGCAAGGACTGAGGGAGCTCTCTGCACACAATCTATCTCTGTACTGGGGGGTGGGGTGGATATCAAAGCGGCAGGAGGACAGTATGAGTGAGAAATAAAACATGGTTTATTGCAGTTAACAGAACCTAATTAACAACTCTTGTGACATGGATGGCGAGAATATTCAGGACCTCAGTAAACCCCAGCTCCTGAAATGTGCAGTCTCTCTATCAGGAATAGAATGTTTATGCAATGTGGAAATGAAGAAAGCAAATCACATCAGACGACACTAAACTTAATGAGTCACCAGCACCCCTGGGCAAGGCTCTGGAGACTAGTGCGTTAACCTACTCCTGACTGTTAAAGCGCATGGGAGGCCTGAGGAATTATTCTTTCAGGTAATAGGGAACCGTTTACTGTCTGGATTTTCTGATGAAGATTGGTAAACCTTTTAAATCACTTGTGGCAGCCACATGCTGAGATTTACATGTTGGTGGTCTGCACCTTTATTTAAAAGTGAATGTCTTTTTGACAAGAATTGGGGCACCTCTGCAGTATGTTGAGCAATGGGCTGGGGTTCTGAAGTTTTAGAAATGGGCGTTTGTAGTTCAGAATCCTAAGCTTTGTCCTCAGTTTCCTCTCGACACTCCCAGACTTTCTGGGCCTAAATGTTGCGCTCTCCACCACTCCCATACTTGCCTCTTCCTCCACTTCTCAGACCTGGCCTCAGGCCTCCTGCAGCACTGTTGCTGCAGGGACTGGAGAGCTCTCAGCCAATCTGATTGGCCGGCAGCTCTCTAAGGCAAGCCTTCTTCAAAGGTTAGACACACAAGTCCTGCCTAACGCTAATCACTGCTCATTAAAGTGTAAACTGGCTGCGAGGCAATTGGATCCACTGACGCTTTGGATGGCAGGAGGCAAGCCCCTGCCTTTTGAGAAATTCTGACATTTGGCATTCCCAGGTGTTCAGAAACCCAAGATCACATTCCAGGAGGTCACGGATACCACAACTGCCCCACATTATCCAAACCTTCTCTGAGATCATAAAAGCTCTCTCTGTCATTCCAGCACCACTGCCCAATAATCTCTCAGGGTATTTTGCTTGTGCTGGTTGTGGTAAGTTTAATCTAGCTTGACAGAAGGATGGGAACATGAGAGTAGATTTAGAAGGAAGAAAATAAAAGTTAGAAATGGAATTCAGTAAATGCCATGTGTTTTACAGGCTACCAAACAATGAGGGGTGATAGAAGAGAAAATATGTTGACAAATCTCTGAGAAGTGCAAAAACAATAGGGTAGCAATAATAGGGGATTTCAACTACCATAATATTAACTGAGATAGAATTAGTGTGAAAAGAACAGAGGGAGTAGGATTCTTGAAATGCATTTTGGGGACTGTTTTAGCCAGTATGTAGCAAGTCCAACATGAGCGGGAAAGTTTAGAGAATGAATCTGGGCAGGTTGAAGGAATATCAGTTGGGGAGCACTTTGGAAGTGATCATAATTCGATTAGATTTAGGGTAGCTTTATAAAAGGACAAAGATTTTTTAATTGGGCAAAAAAAAGGCATCATTGTGAAGCTGCGATGTGATTTAGTTAAAAAGGAAGAGATAGTGAGAGTTCAGGTAGGAAGAGTGTGAAATATTAGATGAAATCAACACAGTAAGAGGGAATAAAAACAAATTACTGTGGATGCTGGAACCTGAAATAAAAAATAGAAAATACTTGAAAATCTCAGTGGGTCTGAGAAGGGAGCCAACGTAGAGTCTGAATTACTCTTAGTCAGTGAGGAAAATATTCAGGGATTTAATATCGTCAAAAGTGGATAAACCACCAGGCTCAGATGGAATATACTATTCTTCCTCAGTGAGGAAAGTATTCAGGGATTTAATATCTTCGAAAGTGGATAAACCACCAGGCTCAGATGGAATATACCCTAGGTTAAGTGAAGCCAGAAATAACAGAGGCTCTGACCATCATTTTCCAATCCTGGACACAGGTGTGGTGCCAGAGGACTGGAGTACAGCTCGCACTGTAACATTGTTTAAAAAGGGAGAAAGGGTAGACCAAGTAATTATAGGTCAGTCAGCCTAACTCCCAGTGGTGGAAAACTATGGGAAAAGATTCTGAGGGACAGGGTAAATCTTCATTTAGAAAGATGGATTAATCAAAAAATGTTACAATGTCTGACTAACGTGATCAATATTTTTGAGGTTGCAAGGTGAATCCCAATGAAGATAGTGTATTTTATATAGTCTACATCAATTTTAGCAAGGATTTAGATAAGATCCCACATGGCAGACTGTTCATGAAAATCAAAGGATCCAAGGAAAAATTACAATTGGATTCGAAAGTGGCTCAGCAGGAAGCAGAGGGTCAGTGGATGCTTTTGCAATTGGAAGGCTTTTTCCAGAGTGTTCAGTACTGAGATCCCTTGTTTTATGCATTATATATCAATGATTTGGACTTGAATGTAGGGGGTATGATTAGGAAGTTTTCAAAGGATACAAAAACTGACTATTGTCGGGGTTGCGGGGGGGGGGGGGGGGGGTGATTGAGTTGTGAACATCTGATACCTCTGTGGTGGGGCTAGGGGCCATTCAGTTTCAGTTCTAATCTTATTTCACCAATATATCTATATCCCTTTGCAAACTCCTTATGACCTCTTCATAACTTACTTTCTAACCCATCCGTGTCATCAGCGAATTTAGCAACTAATATTCAAGTCATTTATACAGATTGTAAATAGTTGAGGCCCCAGCACTGATCCTTGTGGTGCTCCGCGCATTACATCTTGCCAAACCAAAATTGACTCATTTATACCACTCTGTTTCCTATTAGCTAAACAATTCTCTATCCATGCTAATATGTTACCCTCTACATTATGAGCTAACTTCCTTCAGGCTGAAAAAGGTCATTCACTGCTACTCTCTTTTCCTGTTACTCATCCAATTTTGTATCCATATTACCACAGTCAGTTTTATTCCATGAGCTTTAAATCTGCTGACAAGCCTGTTATATGGCACTTTGTCAGGTGCTTTTTAGAAGCCCATATGCATTACATCCTTATCAAACCCGTTACCTCAAAAAAAAAACTCAAGGAGATAAATACTGTTTTCCCTCAAGAAATCCGTGCTGGCTTTCCTTAATTAGTTCACATTTGTCTAGGTGACTGTTAATTTTGTCCTGCATTATCCTTTATAACATTTTTCCCATCACCGAGGTTAAACTGACCTACGTCGTTGCTGGGTTTACCCTTAATCCATTTTTGAACAAGGTGTAACATTTTCAATTCCCTAGTCCTCTGGCACCACCCCTGTATCTGAAGGGGATTGGAAATTTATGGCCAGTGCTTCTCAAATTTCCACCTTTGCTTCCACATTTTCTACCCTTACTTCCTAACATTGGATGCCCTCGATTTGGTCCTCCTGATTTATCAACTTTAAGTACATCCAGCCTTCCAAAACTTCCTCTTCATCAATTTTTAGCTCATCCAATTTTTCAACCACCTCCTCTTTCGCTAAGATGTGGGCAACATTTTATTTGGTGATTTAATCATCAGAAATAAAAAAATCAGACTAAGTCCTTGAACTTTTATGCCTGTTGCACAACGTGCGATATTGTAACCCTCCTCCATGGAGCTGTGGGAATGACGTTCAGACATCATAAGTCATATCCTGAGAGGTTAGCCGTTGTCATGCAAGTTTCAACCATGTGCTTGGGCAGGAACCTCAAATAGCTGCTGCATTTGAAGGTTCCTTGAGATGTACAAGTCATGAGAGAGAGCTCCTTGGGAAATGAGCACATATTTGCCATTTTCAGTGGTAACAGACAACTTGAACGTTACAGGAGTGAAACACTTTCTAATTGACAAATGCAGCTGTCTATTCCCAGGGAACTCTAATGGCCACAGTTGATTACTCCTTGTAGCTGTGGAAATGGCATGATGGCACCGAAACCTACTGGATTGGTGGGCTGGGCTGTCAGCATGTTTTGGAAATCAAATAAATTTGTTGGCCCTTTTGAACAGGACATTGCTCACCTCCTCTATGCAGACTGGGAAATGCCACACATGAATCCTATGAAGCCCTGGAATGAGCCACTGGCATAGGGTCACAATCACCTTGAAGGAACTGACATGGGGCTCCCTACAAAGCCATGAGGCTGTGTGTTTTGATGAAAAAGGATAAACAGTTCAGTAACCGCCTCTCTGGACAGTTTTAGCCATCTCGGACACCTGCAGATAATTTCTACATGTTCTGAATAAGTGCTGACATGATAATGCTCTTGCCAATGAAGATAACCCTGGTTGAGTTTCTCCTGACCTCCCTCCCTCTTAGCTGGTGCCGGCTGACCACCCCGGACTAGTCCATACCTGTCCATGTGACAGTTAACCCCATGATTGATTATATTAATTTCCTCACCACCGGCGTAAGACTAACTAGCCTATAACTATTTGGCATTTCCTTCGATCCCTTTTTTAAACACTGGGACAATGTTAACATCACTCCAGTCCTCCAATACCTTCCCTGTATCTAGTGAGGATTTGAAAATCATCTTCAGAGTATCTATTATCTCCTCCCTGAAATCCTTCAGCAGCTTCGGAACAATCCATCTGGCCCTGGTGACTTATCAACATTCAAGGATTCCAACCCTTCGAATACTTCCTCTATCTTTATGATTATCCCATCCAATATCTCACATTGTTCCTCCTGGACTGCTATATCTGCATCATGCCTTTCCTTTGTAAACACAGACAAAATAATAATTTGAAACCCTTCCCACAGCCTCTGCATCTACACACAAGTTTCCTAATTAATCACTGATAGGTCCTGCTTTTTCCTTAAATAACCTTTTACCATTCATATTTTGGGAAAACATCTTTGGGTTTTCTTTGACTTTACTTGCTAATCTTTTATCATGCCCTCTCTTTGATTGCCTCATTTCTTTTTTTAACTTTGTCCCTACACTTCCTATACTCTTCCAGGCTATCTGCAGTGCTTAGTTCTTTCTGCCTATTGTACACTTTATTTTTCTGTTTGAACTTCCCTTGTATTCCTCTAGACAACTGGGGGGGGAGGGGAGGGGGGCTAGATTTGGCAGTACCACTCTTATTTTTGGAGGGGACATATCTGCTTCATAAATTTAAGATCTAGCTTTTTAGTGCTTCCCACTGGTTTCCCGCTGATTTATGCCCGAGCAGTGCTGTCCAGTCCATCGCAGCCAAGTGCCTTCTAATTCTTGCACATTTTGCCTTCCTCCAGTTCAAAACTTTTACTCCTGCTTTATCTCTTGTCTCTTTCCAAGGTAATACTAAATCTAACTGAATTGTGATCACTATCCCCGATATGGTTGCCAACTGCCACTACACCCAATTGCCCTTTTTCATTCTCCAAGTCTAGGTCTAAAATTGTATCTCCCCTTGTTGGGTTTGTCACTAATTGGTTGAAAATATTTTCCTGGGTAGACTGCATGAATATTTCTCCCCGTTATTGTTTGAATCCCAGCTGATATTGGGATAGTTAAAGTCTCCTACTATTATTGCCTCTTGTTCTTACAGGCAGAAATTTGCCGACATATTTGTTCTTCTCTTCTATCTCCCTTTCACTATTTGAGGGTCTGTAGTATACTCTCAGTAATGTGACTGCCCCTGTTTTATTTTGAAGCTCAACCCATAAAGCCTTGTTCGTTGACCCATTTAGTATATCATCCCTTCTCACCACTGGAATGGATTCTTACGTCTCCCCTTCCTTTTTTAATCTCCTTTCTTATTGTGTCTGAAGACTCTATAACCAGGGATATTGAACTGCTAATTTTGCCCCTCCTTTAGCCAGGTTTCCATTCTAACAGTGACACCCAGCTGCCATATGTGTCATCTACCTTGTTTGTAATACTGCTTGCATTAAAGTATAAAAAGTTTCACCACATCAATTTCCCTTGGACACCTTTTAAACTTTGTTTCTCCTGTAATTCCAAGTCTATCACTACATCTTCTACATCACTAGCTAATCACTAGTTCTACCTCCATTTTCCTGATCTGGATCTGACCTATCTGATCCTACTTCTGGGACCCCATCCCCCTGTCACACTAGTTTAAATGTAGGTGAGGGAAAGAAAAATCAATCACCAGTCCATATCCTGGAATGCACTGAGGGGATTGTGACCATGGAGAGGACACTGTGACTCCCCGAGAGGGCATTTTGACTGTGGATGGCATGATCCATCCTTCTTTATGACATGTGATTGAGTTGTGCGAATTCTTCTAATTCTTCTAATGATGCTCTCTTTCAATATTTCGTCTAGTTTGACCTTCAGTTTGTCTTGTATGTGGATGTGTACTGATATGCTGGATCAATTGATGGACTTGCATTCTCCTTAAAATGTAATGATCCAGCTCCCTTGAAACTATTTCAATGTTAGGTCATGAACAGAGGGGATAGGATAAATCTGCCTTGTGATGTTTGATTGATTCTATCGATTGTTACCAGTGTGAGCTCACAACATGTCAACAGACCTGCAATAGCTGGGTCTATAGCTTCCACTATGAAGAACTTTGATTGCACCCAGGAGGATTGATTGTACTTGTACATAGATCCTGTAAGCTTTGTCGACCTGTGAGGATTGCTTTGTACTTGCATCCATCCTTGAGTAGCTCTTCAATGCTGTACATTTTGGTCATGTCTAACAGATCTTGCTGGAATGCTTCCATGGGACTGGATAACCAGTATCTCAACAATTCTGTCTCAGATTGAAAAATCACAGTCCGCACCCTTTTCTCTGAACCTGCTCATGAAGTAGTGTATGGATTCTGTAGGTTGTCGGCAAAATTACATGAATTCTAGCCGAACTCACAAAGGTTCCTTAGACAGCACCTTCCAAACCCACAGCCACTAGCATCTAGATGGACAAGAGCATCAGATACCTGGGAACATCACCACCTGGGTTCTCTTTCATTTCATTTAATTTCTTCCAAGCTACTCACCAACCTGACTTGGAAATATATCACCGTTCCTTCACTGTCACTGGATCAAAATCCTGGAACTCCCTCCCAAAGAGCACTGTGGATGTATACATTTCAGGGGACTGCAGCAGTTCAAGAAGGCAACTCACCACCACAATCTGAAGGGCAACGAGGGATGGGCAATAAATGCTGGTCTAGCCAATTGCACTCACATCTTGAAAATTAATTTTTTTAAAGTTTGACCTTATTCTGAACTAGTCTTCCAATGTAGTCCATAACCTTTGGGTATTGTAAGAGCCCTTCCTGTTAATTCCCTTATTTCCTATTTCTGTTACTTTGTCGTTATCGTTTTTGGTCTATGGATCTTTAATGGACATATACCTTTAAGTCAAGCAGAGGGAGTGAGGAACTGAAAAGTTTCAAAATAATGACGTTTTAGCCTTTGAACAGAAGAACTCAGACACCCAAGGGATCAGTAGGATTTGGTTCAATTGGTTGGGTGGTGGCCTATGGATTGGCCAGGGACAGTAAACAGCGATTGGGTTCTGCCAGGTCGAGGTTTTCAGAAGACCCAGCAGACTTGAATGCCGAGAGGAAAGGGTGTGCATTGCTCTCTCTCCCAAATGTCTCCTGCCTGCTATTTCTGAATCCGCAGAGAAGTCTCGATACCTGATGAATCTACAGTGAAAATCATTACAGACTGAAAGCAAAGACATCACCCAACTGGAGGTCTAGATTGAAGAGATCTAACTGGAAGACTTCCATCTGAAACAGAAACTCTTATTCTGTTATTGTTAGTATTATTTTTAATGTGTTTGTCTGTCTTGTGTGTAGAGGGTGGGTGACTTGGGGCGGGGAGGGGTGAGGTAGAAATTATATAATAGTTAACCGGTTGTATTTGTTGCCTATTTAATTATAGTTACTGTTAATATTAACAGTTAACTGTGTTTAAAGTTACAAACCTGGTGACTGTTATTTGTAGTTATTGGGCAGCCAAAGACCAAAGACTTTGGGTATTTTTTTGAATTGAGTTAATTTCAACTGTGTTGCATGTCTGGGTCATGTGGGGTTGGAACTGACTACCCATTAGCCCAGGGTGTCATAACAGGATCCTTTAGCTCTTTATCTATTAATCCTGCTGTGGTGTGAGATCTTCATCCTCAAGTCTGCCTTTATCTCAGTGTCAGTAAAAATGCTGCTCACAGGGAATACAATGTATTTCCTTATTAGATTAACCACCCTTGGGGAAAGATATTCTTGGTCTGAGTCTCTACCCCCATTCCCACCATACCCTTCTAAGCAGTGTTCACCAGATTATGTCACCCTCTCATGTGAGTGTGCCTATGCTGCTAGAGGGTGCACTGGAATGACGTGATCCTGTCTCCTCAGAGGTGTCCCAGGGTAATATTTTAAAATCTGATGATACCAAATGTGGAGGTGTGGCTGACAGTGGGGATGATACCAATTGACTGCAACAGGACATAGATAGCCTAACAGAATTGTCAGACAGATAATTAGATGGAAGATCGATACAGAGAGGTGTGAGGTGATCTATTTTGAGGGTGAGGAAAGGAAATATATTTAATGGCACAGTTCTATGGAATGTGCAGACACAGAAGATCTGGGCATGCAACTGCATACATCTTTGAATATGGCAGGACATATTGAGAGCATGGTTAGCAATGTATATGGGATCTTGTCTTCAGAAATAGAGGCATTGAGCAAAGAAGCAGGGAAGTTATTGCTGTGACATTGTAAAGCTCTGTTTAGACCACAAGAGTACCTCCCAACGTATGTCCTCTCCTGCAAGCACAGTCTTAGGCAGTGTCGCTCCTGCCTTGTGGCCTATCTGTGCTGCTCACTCTGGCACACTGCAAACGTGCCGCAGAACACCACTGGGATGGCAGTAGCAAGCAGCCATTGCAGCACACCTCTCGCATTTGACTGCTTGCGTGAACTTGGTCCCTCAAGTGTGTATGGCAGTACCTGCTCACGGTCTACGCCTCTTACCAACCACATTTCGTAGGTATCTTTTAATTCATGCTGAACCGCCAATTCTAAACGTCACACACCTTTTCAGTCTGCACCAGGTCATTAAATATTTTCCAGCACTACACCTGATGCACTATCGATTACTATGAGACGAGAGTAGAGAATAATCGAGGCTTTATTAAGCAGAGATGTGTGGCCTCCTGCAGCTGCTACCAGAATGGAAACAGGTCGGGTGCGCACACACATTTATACTCCGCCTACTGGGCAGTGCCAGCAGGCAGGGAATTACCCCCGTACCTACAGTACAGGAGCCTTACCGTATTACCTCTAATAATCATCATTACAACTACTATACAATCAGTGGTGACTACCACAATCACCCCCTGTTAAAAAGGAGTCCAGCGGGGGTGGTGGAAACATTTACAGTTTGGTTGAAAAATTTAGTTCAGCCGACATTTACAAGTTCAGCCGGTCGGGTGCCTTGATCCTCCGCTGTGATCGCCTCGGTCCCGGTGGTGATGCGGGCGCCGACTTGGTCGCCTGTGACTCCAGGAGCGTGTTGTCCTCGTCTTCATCCCCAGGTGGAACCAATGGGAGGACGGATCGTCCTGGGGCGGGGGGCTGTAGTGAGGTGCGCTGGGGGGAGAGTCAGGGGCGCCGGGGCAATCGGAGGGGGAGGGTGTCGGGTGGTGGGCCGTGGGTGGGGATCCAGCTGGTGCCAAGTCCCGAAGGGAGACTGTGTCCTGGTGCCCGTCGGCGTACTGCGGGTTCGCGTGCAACAGTTGTAGCCTTTCGACCAACGGGTCCGCCTTGTGGAGCCGCACGTGTTTGCGGAGGAGGACGGGTCCTAGAGCTGCCAGCCACGTTGGGAGCAAAACCCCAGAGGTAGACTTCCTAGGGAAGGCAAGGAGACGTTCATGGGGGGTTTCGTTAGTTGCAGTGCAGAGTAGTGATCAGATGGAGCGGAGCACATCGGGGAGGACCTCCTGCCAGCGGGAGACCGGGAGATTTTTAGACAGTAGGGCCAGCAGGACGGCCTTCCAGACCGTCCCATTCTCCCTATCCACCTGCCCGTTTCCCCAGGGGTTGTAGCTGGTCATCCTGCTCGAGGCAATGTCCTTGCTGAGCAGGAACTGACGCAGCTCGTCCCTCATAAAGGAGGATCCCCAGTCGCTGTGGACGTAAGTGGGGAAACCGAACAGTGCGAAGATGCTGTTGAGTGCTTTAATGACTGTGGCAGATGTCATATCGGGACATGGGATGGCAAAGGGGAAGCGGGAGTACTCATCGACCACGTTCAGGAAGTACGTGTTTCAGTCGGTGGAGGGGAGGGGCCCTTTGAAGTTCATGCTGAGGCGTTCAAGGGGGCGGGAGGCCTTCACCAGGTGCGCTCGATCTGGCTGGTAGAAGTGCGGCTTGCACGCCGCGCAGACCTGGCAGTCTCTGGTGACAGCCCTACCTCCTGAATGGAGTAGGGCAGATTGCAGGCCTTTATGAAGTGAAAGAACCGAGTGACCCCCCCCGGGTGACAGAGACCATCTGGGTGTTGGCGTGGAGCAGGTGATCCCTGTCCACCAAGGGGTTTGCCTTATGGAGTCTGACGTGCCGATGGAGAAGGACCGGTCCTGGAGCTACGAGCCAAGTCGGGAGCGACACCCCAGATGTTGACTTCCTGGGAAGGTAAAAACACGTTCATGGGGTATGTTATTAGTGGCGGTGCACAATAGTGACGGGATGGAGTGAAGAGCGGCAGGGAGGAGGACCTCATGCCAGCGAGAGGCTGGGAGGTTCCTGGACCGTAGGGCCAGCTGGACGGCTCTCCAAACCATCCCATTCTCCCGTTCTACTTGCCTATTTTCTCGGGTGTTGTAGCTGGTCGTCCTGCTGGAGCCTATAGCCCTGCTGAGCAGGAACTGACGCAGCTCATCGCTCATGAATGAGGATCCCTTGTCACTGTGGATGTAGGCGGGGAAATCGAACAGAGCGAAGATGGTGCTGAGGGCATTGATGACGGTGGCAGACGTCATGTCGGGGCATGGGATGGCGAAGGCGAATCTGGAGTACTCATCGACCACACTGAGGATGTACGTATTATGGTCGGTGGAGGGGAGGGGCCCTTTTAAATCCACGCTGAGGCGTTCGAAGGGGCGGGAAGCCTTCACCAGGCGCGCACGGTCTGGCCGGTAGAAGTGCGGCTTGCACACAGCACAGACCTGGCAGTCCCTGGTGACTGTCCTTACTTCCACGAGGGAGTAGGGCAGATTGTGAGCTTTGACCAGATGGTACAATCGAGTGACCCCCGGGTGACAAAGGCTATCGTGTAGGGCCCGGAGTTGGTCCACTTGCGTGCTGGCACATGTACCTCGGGAGAGGGCGTCTGGGGGCTTGTTGAGTTTACCCGGGCGATACAAAATCTCGTAATTATAGGTGGAGAGCTCGATTCTCCATCGCAAGATTTTATAATTTTTGATCTTGCCCCGCTGTGTGTTATTGAACATGAAGGCAACCGACCATTGGTCAGTGAAGAGAGTGAATCTCCTGCCGGCCAGGTAATGCCTCCAATGCGGCACAGCTTCCACGATGGCTTGGGCCTCCTTTTCGACAGAGGCAGAATTTCAGGGCCTTGGGGCAGTGGGGGAGGGGGAGTTCCATGAGGGGGCGCATGCGGCCAGGGTCAGTATGGTGGACCACTGTGTTAGGGGATGTAAGGTAGGACCTGCACTACAGGTTTGTCGGTAGCTCCTGCCAGATGGCTCCGCCCACTGAGAACTGTATAAATATGTATGACCTCCAGGGCCCTGCCATTTTGCCAGCTGCAGCAGGAGGCCACGCATCTGACTATAATAAAGCCGCAGTTGTACCCAACTTTAGTCTTTGTGCAATTGATCGTGCATCAATTTATTACAGTCAGGTTTTCCACAGAATGGATATCATAATTAAGCCCGATCGCCTGTAGCTGGATCCGCACTTGCCCGACACAAGAAAAGACTTTACTCACTGGCTAGCATGTTTCGAGGTCTACATCAACGCGGCGGACCCCGTGCTAACGGAGGCTCAGAAGATAAACGCCCTGTACTCCAGACTGAGCTCCAGCTTGTTCCCGTTGATCTAAGACGCCATGAATTACACAAAAGCAATGGAACTCCTCAAAGAACACTACGCGCAGAAGGCAAACACGCCCTTCGCCAGGCATGTACTCGCCACCCGCTCGCAACTACCTGGTGAGTCCATCGAAGACTTCTGGCAGGCCCTAATTCCAATCGTCCGTGACTGTGACTGTCAGGCCGTTACGGCCGCCGAACACACGAACCTCCTCATGCGCGATGCTTTCGTGACGGGGATTGCGTCGGACCGCATCCGAGAACGATTACTGGAAGGGGCCACGCTCGAACTGGCGGAGAAGAAAATCTTGGCGCTCTCCATGACGGTCGCATTCCGTAATGTGCAATTGTACCCCTCCCACCGCGCTGCCCTTCTACCCCTTCCTACCCCTTCTGGACCCCGCCGACGTCCTCCTCAGCCGGGGCCCTGCCTTCCCAATACGCCTGCGCCGCATGCCGATCCGCGCACCCTGGGGTCCCGGCTGCTACTTCTGCGGTTAGCAGAAGCACCCCCGCCAAAACTGCCGGCCCGCACTGCCGTTTGTACAGCCTGCAGTAACAAAATGCCACTTCGCGGCTGTGTGCCAGGCCCGCGCAGTCGCTGCGATCGCACCCGCTATCGCCCCCTCCCCCACGCCAGACGCACAATGGGAGCCGCCATCTTCTCCACACGGGGCCATGTGCGACCAATGGGTGCCGCAATCTTGTCCCACTTCGGCCACGTGTGCCCCAATGGCGCCGCCATGTTGTCCCGACCCTGCAATGTGCGCACCATGGGTGCCGCCATCTTGTCCCCCACAGGGTCTCCGGACATCCCGACATCGGAACCGCACACGCTCGCCACCCGAAACATCCGACGGCTACCCGCAGCTCGCTTCGATGACGCTGGACGAATCTCGCCTGCACAACGTGGCCACCGCGTCGACGACGGTGAAAATCAACGGCCACGTGACCTCGTGCCTGCTGGACTCCAGGAGCACCGAAAGCTTCGTACACCCAGATCCGGTAAGGCGCTGCTCCCTCGTGGTCCACCTGCCAATCAAAGGATCTCCCTAGCCTCCGGATCCCACTCCGTCCCGATCCGGGGCTTCTAGAACATAGAACATACAGTGCAGAAGGAGGCCATTCGGCCCATCGAGTCTGCACCGACCCACATTAATCCCTCACTTCCACCTTATCCCCACAACCCAATAACCCCTCCCAACCCTTATGGACACTACGGGTAATTTATCATGGCCAATCCACCTAACCTGCACGTCTTTGGACTGTGGGAGGAAACCGGAGCACCCGGAGGAAACCCACGCGGACACGGGGAGAACGTGCAAACTCCGCACAGACAGTGACCCAGCAGGGAATCGAACCTGGGACCCTGGCGCTGTGAAGCCACAGTGCTAATCACTTGTGCTACCGTGCTGCCCTGTACAGTCACCTTCACTGTCCAAGGCATAGAATTTAGTAACTTCCGTCTCTATGTCCTTCCTAATCTCTGCGCTGCACTCCTGTTGGGTCTGGACTTCCAGTGAAATCTCCAGAGCCTCACCCTCGAATTCGGCCGGCCCTTACCCCCCCTTACCGTTTGCGGCTTCGTGACCCTCAAGGTCGACCCCCCCTCCCTTTTTGCCCATCTAACTGCGGATTGCAAGCCCATTACCACTAGGAGCAGATGGTACAGCACCCAGGACAAGACCTTCATCAGATCCAAAGTCCAGTGGCTGCTTAAGGAGTGTATTATCGAGGCCAGCAACAGCCCTTGGAGAGCCCAAGTGGCAGTGGTTAAAACTGGGGAGAAACACAGGATGGTTGTGGACTACAGCCAGACCATCAATCGGTACACGCAGCTCGACGCGTACCCCCTCCCACGCATATCTGATATGGTCAATCAGATTGCGCAGTACCGGGTCTTCTCAACAATTGACCTGAAATCCGCCTACCACCAGCTCCCCATCCGGAAGTCGGACCGGCCATACACCGCCTTCGAGGCAGACGGTCGCCTCTACCACTTCCTTAGGGTCCCTTTCGGCGTCACAAATGGGGTCTCGGTCTTCCAAAGAGAGATGGACCGAATGGTCAACCAGTACGGTTTGCGGGCCACCTTTCCGTACTTAGATAATGTCACCATCTGCGGCCATGACCAGCAGGACCACGATGCCAACCTTGATAAATTCCTCCGCACTGCCACTCTTCTCAACCTGACCTACAACAAAGAGAAGTGTGTGTTCAGCACGACCCGGTTAGCCATTCTCAGCTATGTAGTCCAAAACGGACTTCTCGGGCCCGACCCCGACCGCATGCGCCCCCTCATGGAACTTCCCCTCCCCCACTGCCCCAAGCCCTCAAACGCTGTCTGGGGTTCCTTTCCTACTACGCCCAGTGGGTCCCAAACTATGCGGACAAGGCTCACCCACTCATTCAGTCCACCCAATTCCCCCTCGCGGTCGAGGTACAACACGCTTTCGCCCGCATCAGAGCAGACGTCGCCAAGGCCAGGATGCGCGCAGTGGACAAGTCACTGCCTTTCCAAGTAGAAAGCGACGCTTCAGACGTTGCCCTTGCTGCCACTCTAAACGAGGCAGGCAGACCCGTGGCATTCTTTTCCCACACCCTTCATGCCTCTGAAATTCGACACTCATCCGTCGAAAAGGAGGCCCAAGCTATCGTTGAAGTTGTGCGGCATTGGAGGCATTACCTGGCCGGTAAGAGATTCACTCTCCTTATGGACCAACTGTCTCACTCAGGGACCTGGCACCGTCAGGTTCCACACCAACACACACCCCCACCAATGCGTTCCCCCCCCCCACCTCCAACCGCGCCGCCAATAATGACCCCACCAGAGCACCCCCCCCCCTTTTTCCGCACAAGAGGACGAAGAGGACTTCGGCACGCTCCCAGAGTTCCTCGATGACTGGCCAGCATCAGCACCGCCACCACCGCCATCGGTGCCACCTCTGCCACCGTCACACCGCTCCCAACGAAGCACCAAGGCACCGGACCTGGTGAACCTTTGACGGACTGCAGACCGTCAACATGGACTTTTCTTTTTTTTCCTACCACTGTACATAATTGCACTATTTGTATATAATTTCACGTCACCCCCGCCAGACTCACTTTTAATAGGGGGTGAATGTGGTGAACCACTGTATTAGGGATGTAAGGTAGGATCTGCACTACAGGTTCGCCGGTAGCTCCTGCCGGCTGGCTCCACCCACTGAGAACTGTATAAATATGCATGAGCTTCAGTGCCCTGCCATTTCGCCAGCTGCAGCAGGAGGCCATGCATCTGACTGTAATAAAGCCACAATTGTACCCAACTTTAGTCTTTGTGCAATTGATCGTGCATCAGTCAGGCCCTAGAACTCCGTTTTCCACCACATAGCCAAGGATGGCTAAGCGGTTGGTGCGGAACACGCACTTCTCCTTATTGTACGTGAGGCTCAGGAGTTTGGCGGTGTGGAGAAATTTGAGAAGGTTAGCGTCATGGTCCTGCTGGTCATGGCCGCAGATGGTGACGTTATCTAGGTACAGGAAGATGGCCCACAGTCCATACCGGTTAACCATTCGGTCCATCTCACGTTGGAAGACCGAGACCCCATTAGTGACGCCGAAAGGAACCCTGAGGAAATGGTAAAGGCGGCCATCTGCTTCGAACGCAGTGTATTGGTGGTCCGCCTTGCAAATGGGGAGCTGGTGGTAGGCAGCTTTCAGGTCCACTGTAGAAAAGACCCGGTACTGTGCAATCTGATTGACCATATCAGATCTGCGTGGGAGGGGGTACGCGTCGAGCTGCGTGTACCGATTGATGGTCTAATTGTAGTCAATGACCATCCTGTGTTTCTCCCCAGTCTTAACTACGACCACTTGGGCTCTCCAGGGGCTGTTTCTGGCCTCAATGATGCCTTCCCGCAGTAGCCGCTGGACCTCCGACCTGATGAAGGTCCTGTTCTGGGCGCTGTACTTCTGCTCCTGGTGGCGACGGGTTTGCAATCCGGGGTGAGGTTTGCAAACAGGGAAGGTGGGTCGAACCTTAGGGTCGTGAGGTCGCATACAGTGAACAGTAGCAGGGGTCCGCCGAATTTTAGAGTGAGGCTTTGGAGGTTGCACTGGAAGGCCAGGCCGAGTAACAGGGCAGCGCAGAGGTTGGGGAGGACGTAGAGTCAGAAGTTGCTGAACTCCACGCCCTGGACGGTGAGGGTGGCGATGCAGTATCCCCGGATTCCACGGAATGGGATCCGGAGGCCAGGGAGATTCTCTGGGTAACGGGGTGTACCGCGAGGGAGCAGCGCCTTACCGTAGAGGGGTGGATGCAGCTTTCCGTACTCCCGGAGTCAAGGAGGCAGGAAGTCTTGTGCCCATCGACTTTCACAGTCGTCGTCGCGGTTGCGAGGTTGTGAGGCGTGGACTGGTCGAGCGTGATGGAGGCGAGCTGCGGCTAGTGCTGGTAGGCCCCGGGCTGGTCAGCGTTGGTGGCAGCCGATGAACGGCCAGATGAAGTTCCCGACGAGCAGGGGTCCTGGGGTGCTGTCCAAAATGTCACCGAAGATGGCAGCGCCCACGGGGCGCACATTGCAGGTGGCGTGAAAGATGGCGGCGCCCACGGGCCGCACGTGGTCTGCTGGGAGAAAGATGGCGGCGCCCATGGGCCGCACGTGGTCTGCGGGGATCAAAATAGCGGCACCCATGGGTTGCACATGGGGGGTGTAGGAATGCTAGGGCTAGGAACTGCAGCGATCGATCGGGCCTGGCACACCGCAGCAAAATGTCCCTTCTTTCTGCAGGCCTTACAGGTTGCAGTCCACGCCGAGCAGCGCTGCCGGGCGTGTTTGGTCTGCCCGCAGAAGTAGCATTTGGGCCCCCCGGGGTTGGCTGGCTGCCGCGCGGCGCAGGCTTGGGGTGGGTTGGGTGCGGTAGCTGTAGCTGGTGGTGTCCATGAGGGTGCCGTGTGGCTGGGGGCGTACGACTGTACGTTACGGGTGGCTACTGTTAGTGAGTTCGCAAGCTATCTGGTCTCCGCGAGGTCGAGCGTACCCCCTTCTAATAGGCGCTGGCGGATGTACGCCGACCCCATGCCCGTAACAAAAGCATCCCTGATTAAAGGTTCCGTATGTTCGACTGCCAAAACTGCTTGGCAATCGCAGTTCCTCACCAGGATGTGCAGGGCACGCCAGAAATCGTCTAATGACTCACCGGGAAGTTGCTGTCTCGTGGAAAGGAGGTGCCTGCCATAGAGTTTGTTGATCGGCCGAATATAATGTCCTTTCAGAATCTCCATTGCTTCAGTGTAAGTGGCCGCATCCCGGATAAGGGGAAAAATATCGGAGCTCACCCGTGAGTACAGGACCTGGAGTTTCTGTGCGTCCGAGGGTTGTTCAGTCGATGATCTGAGGTAGCTTTCGAAGCAAGCTAGCCAGTGGTCGAAGGCCGACGTGACGTTGGCTGCTTGAGGGTGCAGCTGTAGGCGATCAGGCTTGATACGAAGTTCCATCACTGTAATATCTCTGCTTAATAAATTGATGCACTATCAATCCAAAGATGTGCAGATTAGGTGGATTCGCCATGATAAATTGCCCTTAGTGTCCAAAATTGCCCTTAGTGTTGGGTGGGGTTGCTGGGTTATGGGGATAGGGTGGAGGTGTGGACCTTGGGTGGGGTGCTCTTTCCAAGAGCCGGTGCAGACATGATGGGCTGATTGGCCTGCTTCTGCACTGTAAATACTATGTAAATTACTACGAGACGAGAGTAGAGAATAATCGAGGCTTTATTAAGCAGAGATGTGTGGCCTCCTGCAGCTGCTCTCAGAATGGAAGCAGCTCGGGTGCGCACACACATTTATACTCCGCCTACTGGGCGGAGCCAACAGGCAGGGATTTACCCCCATCCCTATAGTACCGTATTACCTCTAATAATCATCATTACAACTATTATACAATCTGTGGTGACTACCACGACACCCATGTGCGTGCATGCCACCCCCCAAAAGAAATTTGCTGAGCTACCATTCCGGTGGGCTACACTTTAAAAATGGTGCCTTCCAGCAATCAAGCATCATGAGCTTCCCGCCCACCGCCCTGATTGGCCAGTTCACCCCACCTGCCGGCCGGCCGTTAAACGGCCAAGATCAGCCAGGAAGGTTTGTCGCCCACCTGTGCAGCCGGGTGACCCAGATGCTATTGGGTTACCTGGCCGGCAGTAAAATTCAGGTCATAGTCAATCTCCAAGGCGAAGGGAGAAGATAATATACCTGACATTCCAGGGAAACTAATAATCAATTTCGGACTGGAACTCACTAAAGTCAATGTAAACAGAGAGAAAAAAAACAGCATCAGAAATAAAAATGGCACTAAAGAGAAGCAAGTCTCCAGGACCTGATTGTTCCCATCCCGGAGATTTAAAGGAGAGAAGAATAAACCTACAATTATAGGCCAGTTTACTTCAATGCTGAGGAAAGTTTAGAAAAACAATAATTCAGGAAAACAACTAATAACCACTTGGATAAGCACAGACTACTAAAGGGAGGCCCGCACAGAGGTAAAAGGTACATTTTGTTTGACTAACTTGCTTGTTTTTTTTAAATGAGTTTATAAAGGGTGGCTGAGGGCAGTACAGTTGATGGACATTTACTTGGGCTTGTTCGGAAAGTGAAGCCCATAGGATAATAAAGGGTATTAGCAGCACACACAAAATTGATTAAGGAATAGAGGTGGATGAATGGCCATTTTCCGATGTGAGGGACCCCAGGTGAGGTGATGTTCCCCAGAGCTGGGTACTAGGACACTGCAGTTTTCAATATACTTTAATAGCTTGGACTTGGGGTACTTGACACAATTTCAACATTTTCAGATGACATGAAAGGTAGCCTCATTGCCATCCATGGCGGCAGAGGGCCCCACTGAAGGTCCCTCTACATCACCCTCCCCCTCAATCTTGGGGATCTGGGTAGAGGGTGATGCATGCAGCAGTGCCATGCAACCATCATTTGCACCAGCTCATGGACTCCCAAGAACCCTGCCATTTTTGCGATCTTGTGGAGTCTGTGTTCCATGTCGTCCGCCATTTTCGCCAACTCCAGCGTGATGGCACCACCAAACCCATCTTCCTGTCACTCCCTCTGTCAGCATTCCGCAGAGACCGTTCCCTCCGAGATAATCTAGTTCACTCCTCCACCATACCCAACATCTCTCCCATCACCCATGGCACCGTCCCTTGCAATCGCAGAAGGTGTAACACCTGCCCCTTTACCTCTTCCATGCTTAACATCCAATGTGCTCCCAATGTGGTCTCCCCTTTATCGGCGAG
Source organism: Scyliorhinus torazame (assembly GCF_047496885.1). NCBI lineage: Eukaryota > Metazoa > Chordata > Chondrichthyes > Carcharhiniformes > Scyliorhinidae > Scyliorhinus > Scyliorhinus torazame. Next base: position 153,256,785 of record NC_092723.1, on the reverse strand, counting down.
ACCAAATGCAGACTGGGCGATCGCTTTGCTGAGCAGCTTCGGTCTGTGCACATTCAGGACCATTACCTTCCCATTGCTTGCCATTTTATCACAAGACCCTGCTCCCATGCCCATATGTCTGTTCTTGGCCTGCTGCAATGTTCCAATGAAGCTCAATGCAAACTGGAGGAACAACATCTCATCTTCCGGTTAGGCACGCTACAGCCTTCCGGTCTCAACGTCGAATTCAACAGCTTCAGATGATTAGCTCCACCCCACCTCGACACATTTGTTTTCATCCCATTAAATTTTCTGTCTTTCACCATTTCTTTCTTTCTTGTCTTTCTTTATATATAAAGAATCAATACCATACCAGGCAACATCCTGGTGAACCTCCTCTGCACCCTCTCTAAAGCATCCACATCTTTCTGGTAATGTGGCGACCAGAACTGCACGCAATGGGGAATATTTATACTGTGGAGTGAGAATGAAAGATGAGTCATAGCCACAGAAACCCAGGGAAAACGGGTGCTAATGGCCACAGAAACCAAGGAGAAAGAGTGCTAATGGCAGCCCCAGAGAGAACAAAAGGTGTGAAAGGCCAAACGGCAGAGAAACTAACATCAGAGGGTAAACTGTGACAGATGTGGATGTGGGGGAGGGGAAGGGGGAAGGAAAGGGGAGAAAGGGTAAGGAAAGGTGGAGAGATTGCCCTTAGTGACCACAAAGTTGAGGAGGGGTTATTGGGTTAAGGGGATAGGGTGGAAGTGAGGGCTTAAGTGAAATGAAATGAAATGAAAATCGCTTATTGTCACAAGTAGGCTTCAATGAAGTTACTGTGAAAAGCCCCTAGTCGCCACATTCCGGCGCCTTTTCGGGGAGGCTGGTAAGGGAATTGAACCGTGCTGCTGGCCTACCTTGGTCTGCTTTCAAAGCCAGCGATTTAGCCCAGTGTGCTAAACCAGCCCCTAGTGGGTCGGTGCAGACTCGACGGGCTGAATGGTCTCCTTCTGCACTGTATGTTCTATGTTCTATGTTTTTAGCTTTGACAAAGGGTCATCTGGACTCGAAATGTTAGCTCTTTTCTCTCCCTACAGATGCTGTAAGATTTGCTGAGACTTTCCAGCATTTTGTCTTTGGGGTCTATGTTCAATGTTCTAGGCTGTACCCCCTTTTCAGTTTCTTGACTACCCTTTTGCTGAAGTTTTGTTTGCACTTCAGTCCCATGCTCCTGATCTATGGGCACACCGTGCGGAGAGGAGCGGGAATGGGGAGCACCTCCGTGGTAGTATCAGGTATTGCAGTACCCGAGAGGCTGTAGACCATTGGGTAAGCCTAGCAGCTTACCATTGGCTGTTTGGTATGTGGCTCCGCCCTGACAGGTGGGGTATAAGAACAGATGCCGTCCCAGCAGCCCTCATTCTGTACCGAAGCTGCTGGGGAACAGATCTAGTCTATTAAAGCCTTCAGTTATGACACAACCTCGTCTTTGAGTTAATTGATCGTGTATCAATCTCCAAGTGAACCTGCTCGTGATGAAACTCGCCATTAATAGATCCAGGCAACGGGCGACTGAGGGGTGACTGGACTGCCTCCCCTTCTTTCGCAGCTATCTTCGCGGCTGGGTGTCCCTGGAGAGGGAACAAACGGTAGCCACGGGCACCATCAAGGCCTTCTGTGTCCGGTGGGCACCGCTGTGCTGGACTGTGTTATCGACCCCTTTACTCATGTTTTGATTTTATGTTTGGCAAGATTCTGTTGCACTTCGTTTTGTTTGAGCAGTGCCCTTATCAGGAGCCCCCCCCCCTTTTAATTTGTCTCTGAGTTTGTTTCTTTTGGTATATTGAGTTGATTAACACCAAAATAAGACATGAAACTTGAAAGGAAGATAAATAGACTTCAAAAGGATACAGACACGTTGGTGAAATGGATGGACATATTTCAGAGCTCATGGAATTAAAGATAAATTATTGACTTGGTTAAAAAATTAGTTATGTAGTAGAAGACAGAGAGGAGGGATAATTGGTATGTACTCGAATTGAAAGGAAGTGATGGTGGTGCCCCACAAGGATCTGTGCTGGGTCCTCAACTGCCCACTATTTATTAATAATTAGATAACACAGTGGGCCATTTTTTTCTGATGACACAAATAATTGTCATATTATAAGCAGCCCAGATGGGAACATAAAATTTCAAAGAGACATTGATTAATTAAGTGAATGGGGAAAACTGTGGCAATTAGATTTCAGCATAGGTTTAGTGTAAGATCATCAATTTTTGGACAAAATAATGATCACATTTTTTAAAGTGAAAAGCTAAGAAAAGTAAAACACCAAAGGGACCACAAACCAGCTATTTGCAAATGTTTCACACACTCAGGGCATATACACTGCAAAGCCATATTATCCAATGGATTGTCTAGATTTTGTTTAACTAAACATTGCTGTTTGAGGAAAGTGGAGCCAGAGGAACAGACAGACACCACACGCTGTTCTATCCCAACTAGAGAAAATCCCCTTGCAAGGTTCTGGTGCTCAAAACTGCAGACAGAAGCAAGGGCTGATATAATACTGGACTAGTATCCCTCCTCTTTTGTCGATCATTGCATTCATATTTTATGTCTCTCCCTCTCCATTTTTTCTTTCATCCATCCCACCCATCAATCCTGGCCATTTTTTCACCCCACCCTTGAAGCCCTCCTTCTATCCCTCCATGGGTGGTATGGGAGCACAGTGGTTAACACTGTTGCGTCACAGTTCCAGGGTCCCAGGTTCGATTCCCGGCTGGAGTCTGCACATTTTCTCCGTGTCTGCGTGGGTTTCCAGGGATTGGCTATGCTAAATTGCCCTTAGTGTCCAAAAAGGTTAGGTGGGGTTACTGGGTTATGGGGATAGGATGGGGTGTGGGCTTAAGTAGGGTGTTCTTTCCAAGGGCCGGTGCAGACGTGATGGGCCAAATGGCCTCCTTCTGCACTGTAAATTCTATGATGTTACCTCCATCCTTCTTCTCAGATTTCTCTTTCCATTTCTTCCTTGATCCTTCTATCTTTTCATCCTTCTTTCCTTCCTCTTTCTTTGCCACTCTTTACAAAAGGCACAGAGCTTCAACAGGAGTTGATAATATTTAATGAGGATTTAGCAGCTCTGACACTATAAAAGGAAATAAAAATAACACCACTTTGAAAATGAAATGTAAAAGGAGAATGATTGTAATTAGATGTTTTGAGCATCCAGGGATTTGATGTGTTAGCTCTCCTTCTGAGCCTCTGCTCTACAATTTACTGATAATTTGCACTGAAAGGGAAGCATGAATACAGGTTCAAAAATCACAGACCCGGACACACGAACACACACAATGAAACATTTTACATAGCATGTACACAACAGAAATAGGCATTCAGTCCAACAGATGTGTACTGTTGTTTATGCTCCACATGAGCCTCTTCCCACCCCTCTCATCTCAACCTGTCAACACATCCTTCTATTCCTTTCTCTCTAATGTACTTAACTAAACCTCCCTCATATTTATCTCTGCTGTTTGCCTCAACCACTCCCTGTGATGGCGAGTTCCACATTCTGACCACTCTCTAGGAAAATAAGTTTCTCCTCAATTCCCCATTGAATTTATTAGCAACAACCCATCACCCTATCTTAATCTTTCCTTTGGTTCTATCTCCTCTCCCTTCCCTGGATGCTTTAAGGCAGTCGAATGTTCACATCAGGTGCTACCCAGCTGAAAGAGTTTATATACAGAAGCTCGATTTGATTGACATGTCAGAGCACCAGTGTATATGGAGACTGTAGGTCATGCTGAATGGCTTGAAGCCATTGTGATATGGTGGCCACCCATTCTCTAAGGTGATGAAGGTGGTTGTGGCACTCACACTTTACACCTCCGGTGATTGCCTGGAGATATTTGCAGGATCTCTCAGTCAGCAGCCCATCACTGCATCAAGGAAATGGTAGATGCCGTGTCCTTGAGGAAATGGCAATACATCATGTACTGTACTGATCAGGCCAGTCAGGCTGAGGGGATTCACTACCATGGCAGGATTCCCTCAGGTCCAATGGGGTATAGATTGATGCATGTGGCTAACAAATCTACCTCAGACCACATGTTCCTCAATGTTCAAATTGTCCGCTCAAAACAATTCTTCAAGCATTCAAATCGACCTCCGACCAGTCAGGCATGTTCCTCAATGTTCAAATTGTCAACACAAATTTTAAGGGAGACCATTGAATGGGGAGTTAATTTTCTGACAATGCCCTTCGAATGCTTATACCACTCTGGAGATGCCCTTCTTTACAACCTCGCAAGGATCTCCTGAATTGTGGTTCTGTGCTGTGCTCTACACAAACTGGCACAACAGAAATAAGTTGAACTGGCAATTGAAGAAAAGAATGAGGGGAAATGCATAAAGACCCGGTAGTCAATGGCCAAGCATGAAGGAACAATAGCCATGGCTATTACACATGTGTAAGGGAACATAGGACTTAGGAATGGGAGGAGGCCAGGCCATTTGCCCCTTTGAGCCTGCTTTGCCATTCAATATGGCCATGACTAATCTGATTGAGGTCTCAACTCCATTTTACTGTCTGCCCCCATAACAATTGACTCTCTGCCTTAAATCTACCAAACTCAGACTTGAATAAATTCAGTGACTCCACCTCCACTGGTTTCTGGAGAAGAAAATTCCACAAACTAATGATCATCTGAGAGAATATATTTTCCTTGGAAAGAGCACATGAGGTGGCTCCCGCCAGAATACTTTGATTATGGCCCTTTTCACCTGGTTTCCGGGGATGATTTGGGGTGGAACTTTGTTAGTTTGATGGGATAAGAGTCCTACGTAAAAGAAATGCCCATAAAGTACAAAACAAGGCAGCAGACAAGTAAAGAATCATCGTCAGACTCAGGTGCCTCGAAGCTTCATCTGCTGAGATAAAGACAGAGGCTCCTGCTGTGTCTTTGCTCACTCCACTAAAGGCTGAGATGCTTAAAGGCATCTTGGCAGTGGACCTTAAGAAATTATGGTACGCTGTCTCTGAAGACCGTGGCAGAGCAATCAAAAGGGCCCTGTCCCCCATTTGTGCAGACTTGGCAAAAAGGACCAGCAAGGCACGGTGCTCCAGAAGTTGGAGGTGGCTCTTTTGTGGCAGAGTGACCAGATCACCCCCCCCCTGGAAACAGAGATGGCATGGGTGGCCAGTGATAACAAGGTGCTAAGGGCCAAAGTGGACAATCTGGAGAATTGCTCAAGGCGGAACTTGAGAACCATAGGGCTGCCGGAAGGTCTGGAAGGTCCGAACCCAACAAAATATATGCAGCAGGCGTTTAGAAAGATGGTGGGGGAGGGTGGAATGGAAACCCCTCCTGAATTGGGACAGGCCTACAGGTCGCTCCAGAGGATGATCATCATGCACTTTCATAGCTACGAAGAAAAGGGTCCTACAGTAGGCGAAGGACCACCAGGACTATAAATATGAGGGCTACATCATTCGGCTCTACCAGGATGTGGGAGCAGAGCTGGTGAAGAGGCGTGTGACATTCAACAAGGCCAAAGCCACGTTGCATACAAACAATGTTCGATTTGATGTGGTATACCCTGGTCGCCTTCGAGTAATTTAAGAATCGAAAGGTGACTATTTTGATGCACTGGAGGAGGCAGAGGCGTTTGTCCAGAAACATGGACTGGGAGCGAGCTAACTGTGTATTGGATTTAGAATCCCTACAGTGCAGAAGGAGAAGGAGACCCATTAGGCCCATCGAGTCTGCATTGATGAAAGAGCACTCCACCCAAGCCCACGGCCTCATCCTATCCCAATAACCCCTTAACTTAACCGACACATCTTTGGACACAAAAGGACAATTTAACAGGGCCAATCCACCTCACCTACAAATCTTTGGGCACAATTTGTTGTGAGATGTCTGTTTGGGGGGGGGGGGGGGGGGGGGGGGGGGTGGATGTGTTATATGTGGGATTTGTTGGGGTGCTTTTTGGGCAGTTTGGAGTTTGTATTTGTATTTTTACTGTTGGTTTGTGGTATAGATATTATTATTCTTTCTTTGACTATCAAAGTTGGATATAGGTGGGGGCTGGTTGGTGTTATGGTTATTTGTCGACATGGTGGCACAGTGGTTAGCACTGTTGCTTCACAGCTCCAGGGACCCAGGTTTGATTCCTGGCTTGGGTCACTGCGGAGTCTGCACATTCTCCTCGTGTCTGTATGGGTTTCCTCCAGGTGCTCCGGTTTCCTCCCACAAGTCCAAAAATACGTACTTTTTAGGTGAATTGAACATTCTGAATTCTCCCTCAGTGTACCCAAACAGGCACCATAGTGTGGCAACTGGGGCATTTTCACAGTAAATTCATTGCAATGTTAATGTAAGTATACCTGTGACACTAGTAAAGGTTATTATTGTTCTGTTTTTCCTCTCAGCGTAGACCACCCTGCTAGCTGTACAGTTAGTTAATGGGAGGGGAGAAGTGGGAGTAACTGCAGCTCATATTGTCGTGGCGTTTATAAGGATGAGCTTAGGATTTTTGTTTTCATTTTGTTTGGGGTTAAGGATGAGGGGAGGGTAGGGACCTTTGTTCGCCTTGTTGCTGCGTGATGGTTTATTTGGGTGTGGTATTGATGGGAGGCATGGTGGGTGGGGGGGGTTAGTTGAGTGTAGTATTTGCCACTTTGAGGAGACAGTTCAGGCAACATTTTAAGTTGGGCGCCATGTCAATGTTAGTCCCAATCTGCAGAAATCATCTCTTCGTAGTGGTGGGTTGGACTCGTCATTGGGATCATGGAGAAAGGAGGGATTGGAGAGGTTTGGGGACATGTTTAGGGCGGGGGGGGGGGGAAGTTCGCCAGGTTTGAGGAATTGTTGGATAAATTCCAACTCCCGTAGACTAAAGTTTTTTCAGGTTCAAGATTTTTTTGCTCAAGAGGATTCCTTCCTTTCCCTTGGCACCCTACCCCTCTCTTTAGGAGAGGGTCCTTTCGTTGGCAGAGTTGGATGAGAGAAAGATATTGGATGTTTCTGGTCGAATCTGGTCAGTGGAGCAAGCTCTGTTTGACAACTAAAAATTCCACCTCCTCATATATTAGGCTCAGCTTGATTCAGTTCAAGGTGGTGCTGAGGGCACATCTGACCAAGGCACGGATGAGTGGTTTTTTTACGAGAGTGGCGGGCAAGTGTGAGCTTTGTTCTTGGGGGGCTGGCAAATCATACACACCTGTTCTGGTCATGTCATAAAGTCGTAAGCTTTTGGGTCTCCTTTTTCAACACCATGTCAGGGATTCTTGGGATTGAGCTGGAGCCTTGCTCGCTGGTGGCCATTTTTCAGGCCTCGGACTCGCCTGAGCTGCAGATGGGGGTGAAGGCAGATGCTCTCGCCTTTGCCTTGTTGATAGCCCGGAGGCGAGTTCTGCTTAGGTGGAGAACTCAAGTTCCTCCCAGTGCTTTGGCCTGGTTGAGTGAACCTGTAGAGTTTTTGTACTTAGAGAAGGTCAAATGCTTCATGAGGGGATCAGCAGACGGGTTCTGCTTGAGAATTTTTAAAAATTCTCCTTATCTCCATCTTAAAAGAGAGACCATTAATTCTTTGGATGATTCCTTCATTCGCACACGATTCAGTTGAGATCCTCTGTCATCCCACCGAGTGCGAAGCAGGCATCTCCATGTGGATGGTGCCCTGTGATGAAACTAATAAGAGCCCGATGATGAGAACCTCTCAAGTGCCTCATTCATCAGAGTCCTAATTCACCAGCCACCATTTTATGGGAACCGTCTCAAAATCTTAACATCCAGTCATTTCTTTTTTTAAAAAAATTTTTTATTAAGGTTTTCACAGAATATCAATAACAAAATGAAAAATGAACCCAACAGGGTTAAATACAAAACACAGTCAAAAAACAACCCTCCATATGTTGCTAACTTTTGGTTGGTTCAATTGGCTCTGTTTTATAACCTTTGCTCTAGAGTCGCCAGGTATCTTTATACCGCCACGAGGTTCAAGTTCAAGTAATGATCAATAACTCAACACACCAATTAGTAAGATTCAAATCAAAGCACATTTATTATACACAGTAAATCACTACTCATGCATAAACTCTACTTTCTAGGCTATTTCTATCAATAACAGGCCTACACTTAGCTTCGGACTGGCCCACCAGGTCAGGGGAACAAATGGCCTATTGTTTGGGTTCTGAGTCTGCAGGATTCAAAAGCTGGTATGGACTGGTAGCTAGGAGCGCCTATCTCGTAGCAAGCGTTGACTTGAGACTTACTTGCTTGGAGGCCGCTGGACAGTTCACTCTCAGGGGTTGCTTCGCGTTGCTGAGTGACCCTGTCAAGAAGGATGATTTGAACTTGGGGCTTTACTTTATAGTCCCCAGGGGCTTCCCGCCTTTCGGGGCGGACCCCGTACCTGGTTCCAAGTGATTGGACTTCGTTCCAATCGCTTGGTTCGATTTCTCCAATACTGGAGCTGTTCCCTGATCGTTGGGTGGTCTTTAAGTGTCTGTTAACCTCTTTTGTGTTGGCTCCTGCTGGCGCCGAGGAGTCTGGCTTGGCTTTGTTGACCTTAAAATGTTTCGATTGTTCCCGGGGATCGCTTATTACTATGTAGATGACTGCCTCATTACTATGCAGATGGCTGCTTGTATCGATGCTGTTTGGGTTTCTGCAGAGTCTAATACACAGTAAACTTGCACCTGCTATTTTTTGCCTGTGTTGGCTGAATTTCCCTTCAGCCTTTGCGGTTCTCCATTTTAAGTCGGGAAGTGGCCAACTCAGGTGGCTACACATGCCCCCCTCCCTCCTGTACATAAATAATAAATTAACACCCCGACTTAACACAAAGCCAACATAGCAAATATATACACCCCCTCAGATCTCCCAGTGCAAATAAACAAAAATAAAGTAACCCCCCCCACCCCCGAGTTGCTGTTGCCATTGACCAATGTCTACCGTTCTGCCAGGAGGTCTACGAACGGTTGCCACCGCCTGAAGAACCTTTGTACCGACCCTCTCAAGGCGAATTTCAACCTCTCCAACTTAATAAACCCTGCCATATCACTGATCCAGGATCCCACGCTTGGGGACCACTGAAGAAGAATCCTCCGCCGGGCTGCCAAGGACGCAAAGGCCAGAATTCCGGCCTCTTTCGCCTCCTGCACTCCCGGCTCCTCTGCCACCCCAAATATTGCGAGCCCCCAGCCCGGTTTGACCCTGGATCCTACCACCCTCGACACCGTCCTCGCTACGCCGTTCCAAAATTCCTCCAGCGCTGGGCATGCCCAAAACATATGGGTGTGGTTTTCTGGGCTCTCTGAGCACCTAACACACCTGTCCTCACCCCCAAAAAACCGGCTCATCCTTGTCCCGGTCATGTGTGCCCGGTGCAGCACCTTCAACTGTGTGACGCTGAGCCTCACGCATGAAGAGGAAGAGTTCACCCTCCCTAGGGCATCTGCCCACGTCCCTTCCTCGATCTCCACTCCGAACTCCTCCTCCCACTTACCTTTCACCTCTACCACCGAGGCCTCCTCCTCCTCCTGCATCATCTGGTAAGTTTCCAAGATCTTCCCCACTCCCGCCCCCCCCCCCCCCCCCCCCCCGAGAGCACCCTGTCCTGTACTGTGCGTGGTAGCAGCCCGCGGGAATTCCACCACCTGCCGCCTGGCAAACACCCTTACCTGTAAGTACCTGAAGGTGTTCCCCGGGGGAGCCCATACTTCTCCTCCAACTCACCCAGGCTCGCGAATTTCCCATCCACAAACAGGTCTCCCAACCTTCGTATCCCTGCCCCGTGCCACCCCGGAAACCCTCCATCTATTTTCCCTGGGACAAACCGGTGGTTCCGGTGGTTCACCCCGGAAACCCTCCATCTATTTTCCCTGGGACAAACCGGTGGTTCCCACCCGGTTCCTCCACACCGAGGCCCCAAATTCCCCCGTGCCGCCTCCACTGGCCCCAGATTTTGAGGGCAGCCGCCACTACCGGGCTCGTGGTATACCTCCTTGCAGGGAGCGGCAGCGGCACCGTTGCCAGCACCCCCAGGCTCGTACCTACACAGGACGCCGTCTCCAGCCTCTTCCATGCATCCCCCTCCCCCTCCATCACCTACGTGCGCACCATCGTCGCATTGGCGGCCCAGTAGTACCCACAGAGGTTGGGCAGCGCCAGCCCCCCCCCCCCCCCCCCTATCTCTACTCCGCTCCAGGAACACCCTTCTCACCCTCGGAGTCCCTCGCACCCACACAAACCCCATTATGCTCCTGTTGACCCGCCTAAAAAAGGCCTTCTGGATAAACACGGGGAGGCACTGGAACAGGAACAAAAACCTTGGGAGCACCGTCATTTTGATTGACTGCACCCTACCCGCCAAAGACAGCGGCAATGCGTCCCACCCCTTGAACTCCTCCTCCATTTGCTCCACCAGCCTTGTGAAATTAAGCCTATGCAGGACCCCCCAGCTCCTGGCCACCTGGACTCCCAAATACCTGAAGCTCCTCTCCGCCCTTTTTAGTGGGAGCTCGCCAATCCCCCTCGCCTGGTCCCCTGGGTGAACCACGAACAGCTCGCTCTTCCCCATGTTGAGCTTGTACCCCGAGAAATCCCTGAATTCCCTAAGAATCCTCATTACCTCCGGCATTCCCCCCACCAGGTCCGTCACATATAACAGCAAGTCGTCCGCATAGAGCGAGAGCCTATGCTCCTCCCCACCCTTCACCAACCCCCTCCAGTTCCTCGACTCCCTCAGTGCCATAGCCAGGGGTTCAATCGCCAGTGCGAAGAGCAGGGGGGACAGGGGACACCCCTGCCTCGTCCCTCGGTGCAACCGAAAGTACTCAGACCTCCTCCTGTTCGTGGCCACACTCGCCATCAGGACCTCATAAATCAGCCTGACCCACCTGACAGACCCCTCCCCAAACCCAAACCTCTTCAGCAGCTCCCACATGTACCCCCATTCTACCCTATCGAAGGCTTTCTCAGCGTCCACTATCTCTGCCTCCCAATCCCTCGCCGGCATCATGATAATGTTCAGAAGCCTCCGCACATTCGCGTTCACAAACCCCGTCTGGTCTTCGTGGATGACCTGCGGCACACAATCCTCAATCCTCGTGGCTAAGAACTTCGCCAGCACCTTGGCATCTATGTTTAGCAACGAAATCGGCCTGTAAGACCCACACTGCAGGGGATCCTTGTCCCGCTTCAGGATCAAGGAGATCAGAGCCCGGGACATCGTCGGGGGCAAAGCCCCTCCCTCCCTTGCCTCATTAAAGATCCTAACTAGCAACGGACCCAACAGGTCCATATATTTTTTATAGAATTCAACCGGGAAGCCATCTGGCCCCGGTGCCTTCCCCGCCTGCATGCTCCCTATCCCTTTGGTCAGCTCCTCCAGCCCAATTGGGGCCCCCAATCCCACCACCAGTCCCTCTTCCACCTTTGGAAATCTCAATTGGTCCAGAAAGCAGCCCATCCCTCCCTCCTCCAGTGGGGGCTTGGACCGATACAATTCCTCATAAAAGTCCCTGAAGACCCCATTGATGCCAACCCCACTCTGCACCACAATCCCTCCCCTGTCCTTAACTCCCCCGATCTCTCTAGCTGCATCCCGCTTCCGAAGCTGATGCGCCAGCATCCGGCTTGCCTTTTCCCCATACTTGTAAATCGCCCCCTGGGCCTTCCTGCACTGCACCTCCGCCTTCCTGGTGGTCACCAGGTCGAATTTGGCCTGGAGGCTGCGCCTCTTCCTCAACAGTCCTTCCTCAGGCACCTCCGCATACCTCCTGTCTACCCTCACCATCTCCCCCACCAGCCTCTCCTTCTCCCTCTGCTCCCTCCTCTCCTTGTGGGCCCTAATGGAGATCAGCTCTCCCCTAACCACCACCTTCAGCGCCTCCCATACCAACCCCACTCGGACCTCCCTGTTATCGTTGGCCTCCAGGTACCTCTCTATGCTTCCTTGGACCCGCTCACTCACCTCCTCGTCCGCCAACAGCCCCACCTCCAAACGCCACAACAGGCACTGGTCCCCTCTCCTCCCCCAGCTCCTCCCCCAGCTCTTAAGTCCACCCAATGCGGGGCGTGATCCGAAATGGCTATTGCCGAATACTCAGTATCCTCTACTCTCGCTATCAGCGCCCTGCTCAAAATAAAAAAGTCGATCTGGGAATAAGCCTTATGGACATGTGAGAAGAATGAAAATTCCTTAGCCCCCGGCCTTGCAAATCTCCAAGGGTCCACCCCTCCCATCTGGTCCATAAACCCCCTCAGCACCTTAGCCGCCACCGGCTTCCTACCCGTCCTAGACCTGGAGCGATCCAGTGCCCGATCCAACACCGTCTCCCCCCATTATCAGGTCCCCCACTTCCATATCTGGGATCCGACCCAACATGCACCGCATAAAACCCGCATCGTCCCAGTTCGGGGCATACACGTTGACCAGCACCACTCTCTCCCCTTGGAGCTTACCACTTACCGCCATTGTCTGCCACAATACTCGCCGCCTCGAACAACACGTTCTTTCCCACCAAGATCGCCACCCCTCAATTTTTGGCATCCAGCCCCGAGTGAAACAACTGACCTACCCACCCTTTCCTCAATCTTACCTGGTCTGCCACCTTCAGGTGTGTCTCCTGGAGCATAACCACATCCGTCTTCAGCCCCTTCAGGTGCGCGAACACGCGGGCCCGCTTAACCGGCCCCTTCAGTCCCCTTACATTCCTGGTTATCAGCCGGATCGGGGGGCTACCCGCCCCCCTCCCCCGCCAGCTAGCCATAACCCCTCCTCGGCCAGCCACGTGCCCGCACCCCACGCTCGGCCCGTTCCCCACGGCGGCAGACCCCCGTCGCGACCCCACCCCCCACTTGCTCCAGCTCCCCCTTGACCATAGCAGCAGCAGCTCGATTCTCCCCCACCCACCCCCGCCTAGGACCCCTCCCAGCTGCTTTACTCCCCCCATTGCACTTCCGCAAGTCAGCTGACTCCTGCTGACCCCGGCCACTCCCGCCTCTCCTTCGACTCCTCCCATTGTGTGACACACCCGCCTCTTCCGTTTCCCATCCGCAGGCTCTCCACCTCCCCTTTCCATCCCAAGCGCGGGAAACAACCTTCGCTTCTCCGCCCTGGCCCCGCCCCCTCCAGTCTTCAGCGCGGGTAAAAGCCCGCGCTTTCCACCTGCCCGGCCCCGCCACCTCTGATGCAGCTCCTTTTACAGGCCCAGTCCCCTCACCCCCGACTCGGGCCTCCCCCTCCCCCGCAGGGCCCCATCTCACTGCTGGCCATCCACCCCTGTTCCATTTGCTTACCCCCCCAACTCCCCCGACCAACCCAACCAAAACAGTGACCAACCCGCCCTAACCACCCTCACCAAACCAGAAAGAAAAAAAACAAGAGCAAAGGACCCCCCCTCAAAAAGTAACATATCAACCGCAATCCCGAAATGCCCATCCCGACCCTCAATCTGTGTCCAACTTCTCGGCCTGAACAAAGGCCCACGCCTCGTCCGGAGACTCAAAATAATGGTGCCGGTCCTTGTAGCTGACCCACAGTCGCACCGGCTGCAACATGCCAAACTTCACCCCCTTCCTGTGCAGCACCGCATTCGCTCGATTGTACCCGGCCCTCCTCTTTGCCACCTCCGCACTCCAGTCCTGGTATATTCGAACTTCTGCATTCTCCCACCTGCTGCTCCTCTCCTTCTTGGCCTACCTGAGCACACACTCCCGATCAGCGAACCCATGAAACCGCACCAGCACCACCCGCGAAGGCTCGTTAGCCTTGGGCCTCCTCGCCAGCACTCTATGGGCCTCTTCCAGCTCCAGGGGCCCCTGGAAGGACCCCGCTCCCATCAGCGAGTTCAACATGGTGACCACATAGGCCTCCACGTCCAGCCCCTTCAGCACCTCCGGGAGGCCCAGAATCCGCAAAGTTCTTCTGCCTCGACCGATTCTCCATCTCCTCGAACCGCTCCTGCCATTTCTTGTGGAGCACCTCGTGCACCTCCACCTTTACTGCCAGGCCTAAGATCTCGTTCTTGTTGTCGGAGATCTTTTGTCGGGCCTCGCAGATCGCCACCCCCGGGCCGTCTGTGTCTCCAGCAGCTTCTCGATAGAAGCCTTCATCGGCTCAAGCAGGTCCGCTTTAATCTCCCTGAAGCAGCGCTGGATACCCTCCTGTTGCTCCTGCACCGACTGCATCCACGCTGCCTGGTCTCCGCCCGCCGCCATTTTGTTCTTCTTCCCTCGCACCTTCATCGGGTCCACCACCACCTTTTTAGTCATCCCGCTGCTGGTAAAAGCCATATACTGTCGGGGAACTATTGTATTCTCCTTCCCACAGCGGGAAACGTCAAACATATGCCATTGGGGGCCCTGAAAAGAGCCCAAAAGTCAGTTTTTTGTGGGAGCTGCCGAATGTGCGACTTCGCTCCGCATAGCCGCAACCGGAAGTCCCTTAACATCCAGTCATAAGCCACTAGGGCATAGATAAGTACATGAGCCGTAAGTATGGATTCAACAGATGTTAAGATGCACAAAGCAAATACACAGTGGCGTACAGGAAATAGAAATCACCCAGTGAGTCCCAAATTGTAACAGTTGCCTTTATACAACTGCTCCCAGATACTTTTACGTTGTGTTCTCCCAGTAGCTGGAGCTGATGTGGGTTCAGACTGATGGCCTTCCTGTTCTGGTGCATGAAGTGCCCATGACAGATGACATCTGGGTTCAGAGCCTGGAAGGGCGCAGCACCCACTACAGTACTTGCATTGGTGCATGGATAGCCTCTGTTATCGGGGATGGTATCATTGACAAAAGGGCCGAGGGTTTGCAGCATCAATGCCAAGAGCATCATGGGCAGTCGCACTCGACCCTGTCAAGGCTCACCTCCACTCTCCTGCTTACCAGAAGTGGATGAACACCTGGCAACAGATTCAGCTGTCATGGGACAATCTTGTTTATCCATCATCGCTCAACACAGTTCATGAGGCCATTCTGTGGAGATTGATTTGCAACTGCTGCATCCATTGGATTGTCACTCTCTCAATGGAAGAGACGTAGTACCATTCATGGCATGGATGAAATCCTCCATTGTCCGTGCACATGAGAGAACAGTTCTGGGAACTCTGACAGAGTCCACACATATCATGCTGCTGCCCCAGCAACTGCCACTTTGCAAACGGCTCCCAAAGATTGGCATCTGCATCACTGGACCTTACATCAATCATCCGATCATAGATCATAGATTGGATACCCGTACAGGAGACTGCTCAGCTCATTATGTCCATGCCAGCTCTCTGCAAGAGCAACTCGGCTGGTCCGACTTCCCAGCCTCTTCCCATAGCCCTGCAAATTTGCTGTCTTCAGACAATTGCCAATTTTCTTTTGAAGTCCATGACTGAATGGCTGAATCTACCAATGGCCTGCTGCACCAGAAAATGGGTGCGGCGGGATGGAGAATCCTGCCTGAAATGTTTTTTTAACTGCTTTCTTTACCTGCTCTGTCAGATCCTAAACATTTGTTATGTGAATTATTTAATCCTCATATCGCTGTTTGTTCTTTTACCAAGGTTTAAATCCGTTGTCAATCCTTCCACCAACAGGAACATTTTCTACCCATCTATTCAGTCCCCTCATGATTATGAACACTTCTATCAAATTCCATCTTGAACTTCTTTTCCGCAAAGAGAACAGTCCAAGCTTCTCCAATTGATTCACATAAATGAAGCACCGAATCCCTGGAACCACTCTCATTTCGGCACCTTCGCTAATGTCTTCAAATCCTTTGTTAAATACGGTGCCCAGAACTGGATGCAATACTTCAGTTGATTCCGAACCAGTGTTCGACACAGGTTTATCGTGCTTTAATGATCCAGGGCCTACTTATAAAGCCCAGGATCCTATGGGGCTGGGTTCTCCATCGGTGGGATCCACTGCGTCGCCAGCAGCGCATTCACGCCCGCAGATTTCCCGATGGCGTGGATGTGCCCACAACGGGAAACCCCATTGGCTGGCTGGCGGGACGGAGGACCCCGCTGCCGGCGGGGGTCTGCCACACCAGACAATGGGTGCGGCGGGATGGAGAATCCTGCCCGAAATGTATTTTTAATTGCTTTCTTTACCTGCTCTATCAGCTTCAGGATTTGTGCTTATGTACTTGCACATCCCTCTGCTCCTGCACCCTTTTTAGAATTATATCCTTTATATTGCCTCTCTTCATTCCCCCTACCACAATGTATAATATCACATTTCTCTGCAGTAAAATTTGTCCATCACTTGTCCACCAATTACACCTGCCTGTCTAAGTCCTCTTGAAGTTTTATTACTACCACTCCTCACAGTTCACAATACTTCCAAGTGTTGTGCTATCTGAAATTTTTCCCTGTGCAGCCAAGTTTATGTCATTAATATAGTTCAGAAAAAGGTGTGGCCATAGCTGTCACTGTGTCTGTTACCTGCTCATATGCATCTGTACTGTGCCCACCGGCTGATGCCACTCATTCTAACCGTGCATCAATGCCCACCAATGTAAGACTATCTACAATGTGGAAGATGCACTAAAGTGATGTTACACTATCTCCTCCTCTGAGGCCCTTGGTAGTGTTTCTTCTGCTCCAGTCACTGCGAGAAGTGTATTAACAGTGTCTCTTTCCACCAACTTCTTCCTGTTTTTCTATGATCCATAACGTCATGAGGCCATGAAGGACCACAAAAATACCACTCAAACACAAACATAAGAAACACAAGCAGGAGTAGGCCATATAGCCCGCTGTGCCTGCCTAGCCTTTCAATAAGATCACGGCTGATTGGATTGTGACCTCCCTGCCCTCATAATGCTCGACTCCCTTGATGAACAAAAATCTGTTTAACTCAGCCTCGAGTACATTCAATAACCCAGCCTTCATTGCTCTCTGTACATACAAGATACGCAGGACTGTCCCCTTTGCCATCATACATGCCACTTATCGTGCCACAACTTGCTCAGTCATTGAAGCGCTCTGACACATTACCCATATTTGTGTGACCACCCTGCTGCTGTTGACGTCCTTGGCCACCTCTAGCATGCCTTCTTCATGAGGCATCCTGGGTTCCTCCACTGGGAACAGAATCTCTATCCATTCCCACGCCATTTGCGAGAGTACCTCCAGGATGTGCCACTAAACCTTGGAGTGTCCCTCCCTCTGACTCCAGCTACTCCGCTACAACTTCCCTTCTGTTGTACCCCTTCATTTGTCTTCTCTGTGTGTAGCCTGAATGAAGGCCTTTAAACATAACATTGTTAATCTTCCCTGCCAGCACCAGCTCTCTCTTGCCACACATTATTAGCCAGCTTCCCCACTGGCTGGACACTAATTGGTCACCTCCTGGAAGATTGCCGTGGAAGGCCTGCCACTGGCCCTTGTAGCCACGCAACCCACAAACAACCCATTAACTCTATATTTTCTCTCTGCAGACGATGCCTGACATTATGAATATTTCCAGCATTTTTTGTTTTCATATGAGATTTCCAACATCTTTAGTATTTTGATTTTGCTTTTATACTTATGTTCCCAGTTCTACTCTGCTTCACAAATTTGAACATCTGCCCTACTGCCTACCCGATCAAACTCTTTCACTATCTTTAAGACATCAATCAGTTCACCGCTCAGGGTCTTCTGGAGTTAAGAGCCCCAGCCTGTTTAATCGTTCTTGACGGTTGTGATTTTCCAGTTCTGATATCGTCCATGTGAATATTTTTGCATCTCCTCCAGTGTGTCTATATCCTTTTTTATGTATGTGCCAGACTTGATCTGATTGAATGGTAGAACAAGCTCAAAGGGCCCAATCACCTCCTCCCGTTCCTTACCTAAGTAGGGTGCTCTTTCCAAGGGCCGGTGCAGACTCAATGACCTCCTTCTACACTGTAAATTATGTGATATCTGCAAACATACTAACATGCAAATAAACAAAGACACTCTACATATCTACAGCTCAGAACAAAGATCAAAGCTGAGCAGCTTCAAGAGCTAAGCATGTCAGTAAACTTCCGACAATGTCTTCTCCCAAATCTCCAAAGTGTCCATTCTAATGAAGTTGAGGAAAACTGCAAAGAGCTGAAGACAGCCATCATCTAAGGCTGTGAAGAAACCATTGGCTATAAGACCAGGAAACACCAAGGTTGATTCGACGAGAATGACCACATCATCCAAGAACTCATTGACAAGAAGAGGAAAGCTCTCCGCATGGAATGTGGCGACTAGGGGCTTTGCGCAGTAACTTCATTGAAGCCGACTTGTGACAATAAGCGATTATTAACTATTATTATGACCTGGCAAAACGATATAACTAGCAAGACAAAGAGGAGAGCTCATCAATCAGCAATGGTGGAGGTCCAAAGAAGAACTAGGGAAATCAAGAACCAATGGGGGACTGAGAAAACTAAGGAACTGAACTCCTTGCCGATAAGCAAAACACTCAGGGCCACCAAGGCAATGTATGAGCCCAACACCCTAGATCTCAAATAGGCAGATGCAGAGTAAGGGCAGAACTCTCTTGAGAGACAGAGAAAATATCAGCCTTCGAAGGTGAGAGAACACTTCAAAGAACTCCAAAAATGTGATACAATCATTTTGGATTTGGAGTTGATTATTGTCACATGTACCGAGGGACATAGAACATAGAACATAGAACATAGAAAATACAGCACAGAACAGGCCCTTCGGCCCACGATGTTGTGCCGAACCTTTGTCCTAGATTAATCATAGATTATCATTGAATTCACAGTGCAGAAGGAGGCCATTCGGCCCCCCGAGTCTGCACCGGCTCTTGGAAAGAGCACCACACCCAAACTCAACAACTCCACCCAACACCAAGGGCAATTTGGACATTAAGGGCAATTTATCATTGGCCAATTCACCTAACCCGCACATCTTTGGACTGTGGGAGGAAACCGGAGCACCTGGAGGAAACCCACGCAGACACGGGGAGGACGTGCAGACTCCGCACAGACAATGACCCAAGCCGGAATCGAACCTGGGACCATGGAGCTGTGAAGCAATTGTGCTATCCACAATGCTATCGTGCTGCCCTTAAGAACAAATAAATCTACACTATATCATTTTACCGTAATCCATGTACCTATCCAATAGCTGCTTGAAGGTCCCTAATGTTTCCGACTCAACTACTTCCACAGGCAGTGCATTCCATGCCCCCACTACTCTCTGGGTAAAGAAACTACCTCTGATATCCCTCCTATATCTTCCACCTTTCACCTTAAATTTATGTCCCCTTGTAATGGTGTGTTCCACCCGGGGAAAAAGTCTCTGACTGTCTACTCTATCTATTCCCCTGATCATCTTATAAACCTCTATCAAGTCGCCCCTCATCCTTCTCCGCTCTAATGAGAAAAGGCCTAGCACCCTCAACCTTTCCTCGTAAGACCTACTCTCCATTCCAGGCAACATCCTGGTAAATCTCCTTTGCACCTTTTCCAGAGCTTCCACATCCTTCCTAAAATGAGGCGACCAGAACTGTACACAGTACTCCAAATGTGGCCTTACCAAAGTTTTGTACAGCTGCATCATCACCTCACGGCTCTTAAATTCAATCCCTCTGTTAATGAACGCGAGCACACCATAGGCCTTCTTCACAACTCTATCCACTTGAGTGGCAACTTTCAAAGATGTATGAACATAGACCCCAAGATCTCTCTGCTCCTCCACATTGCCAAGAACTCTACCGTTAACCCTATATTCCGCATTCATATTTGTCCTTCCAAAATGGACAACCTCACACTTTTCAGGGTTAAACTCCATCTGCCACTTCTCAGCCCAGCTCTGCATCCTATCTATGTCTCTTTGCAGCCGACAACAGCCCTCCTTACTATCCACAACTCCACCAATCTTCGTATCGTCTGCAAATTTACTGACCCACCCTTCAACTCCCTCATCCAAGTCATTAATGAAAATCACAAACAGCAGAGGACCCAGAACTGATCCCTGCGGTACGCCACTGGTAACTGGGATCCAGGCTGAATTATTTGCCATCCACCACCACTCTCTGACTTCTATCGGTTAGCCAGTTCGTTATCCAACTGGCCAAATTTCCCACTATCCCATGCCTCCTTACTTTCTGCATAAGCCTACCATGGGGAACTTTATCAAATGCCTTACTAAAATCCATGTACACTACATTCACTGCTTTACCTTCATCCACATGCTTGGTCACCTCCTCAAAGAATTCAATAAGATTTGTAAGGCAAGACCTACCCCTCACAAATCCGTGCTGACTATCCCTAATCAAGCAGTGTCTTTCCAGATGCTCAGAAATCCTATCCTTCAGTACCCTTTCCATTACTTTGCCTACCACCGAAGTAAGACTAACTGGCCTGTAATTCCCAGGGTTATCCCTAGTTCCTTTTTGAACAGGGGCACGACATTCGCCACTCTCCAATCCCCTGGTACCACCCCTGTTGACAGTGAGGACGAAAAGATCATTGCCAACGGCTCTGCAATTTCATCTCTTGCTTCCCATAGAATCCTTGGATATATCCCGTCAGGCCCGGGGGGCTTGTCTATCCTCAAGTTTTTCAAAATGCCCAACACATCTTCCTTCCTAACAAGTATTTCCTCGAGCTTACCAATCTGTTTCACACTGTCCTCTCCAACAATATCGCCCCTCTCATTTGTAAATACAGAAGAAAAGTACTCATTCAAGACCTCTCCTATCTCTCCAGACTCAATACACAATCTCCCGCTACTGTCCTTGATCGGACCTACCCTCGCTCTAGTCATTCTCATATTTCTCACAGATGTGTAAAAGGCCTTGGGGTTTTCCTTGATCCTACCCACCAAAGATTGTTCATGCCCTCTCTTAGCTCTCCTAATCCCTTTCTTCAGTTCCCTCCTGGCTATCTTGTATCCCTCCAATGCCCTGCCTAAACCTTGTTTCCTCAGCCTTACATAAGTCACCTTTTTCCTCTTAACAAGACATTCAACCTCTCTTGTCAACCATGGTTCCCTCACTCGACCATCTCTTCCCTGCCTGACAGGGACATACATATCAAGGACACGTAGAACCTGTTCCTTGAACAAGTTCCACATTTCACTTGTGTCCTTCCCTGCCAGCCTATGTTCCCAACTTATGCACTTCAATTCTTGTCTGACAACATCGTATTTACCCTTCCCCCAATTGTAAACCTTGCCCTGTTGCACGTACCTATCCCTCTCCATTACTAAAGTGAAAGTCACAGAATTGTGGTCACTATCTCCAAAATGCTCCCCCACTAACAAATCTATCACTTGCCCTGGTTCATTACCCAGTACTAAATCCAATATTGCCACTCCTCTGGTCGGACAATCTACATACTGTGTTAGAAAAGCTTCCTGGACACACTGCACAAACACCACCCCATCCAAACTATTTGATCTAAAGAGTTTCCACTCAATATTTGGGAAGTTAAAGTCGCCCATGACTACTACCCTATGACTTCTGCACCTTTCCAAAATCTGTTTCCCAATCTGTTCCTCCACATCTCTGTTACTATTGGGGGGCCTATAGAAAACTCCTAACAAGGTGACTGCTCCTTTCCTATTTCTGACTTCAACCCATACTACCTCAATAGGGTGATACTCCTCGAACTGCCTTTCTGCAGCTGTTATACTATCTCTAATTAATAATGCCACCCCCCCACCTCTTTTACCACCCTCCCTAATCTTATTGAAACATCTATAACCAGGGACCTCCAACAACCATTTCTGCCCCTCTTCTATCCAAGTTTCCGTGATGGCCACCACATCGTAGTCCCAAGTACCGATCCATGCCTTAAGTTCACCCACCTTATTCCTGATGCTTCTTGCGTTGAAGTATACACACTTCAACCCATCTCCGTGCCTGCAAATACTCTCCTTTGTCAGTGTTCCCTTCCCCACTGCCTCATTACATGCTTTGGCGTCCTGAATATCGGCTACCTTAGTTGCTGGACTACAAATCCGGTTTCCATGCCCCTGCCAAATTAGTTTAAACCCTCCCGAAGAATACTAGCAAACCTCCCTCCCAGGTTATTGGTGCCCCTCTGGTTCAGATGCAACCCGTCCTGCTTGTACAGGTCCCACTTTCCCCAGAATGCGCTCCAATTATCCAAATACCTGAAGCCCTCCCTCCTACACCAATTCTGCAGACACGTGTTCAACTGCACTCTCTCCCTATTCCTAGCCTCGCTATCACGTGGCACCGGCAACAAACCAGAGATGACAACTCTGTCCTGGCTTTCAACTTCCAGCCTAACTCCCTAAACTTGTTTATTACCTCCACACCCCTTTTCCTACCTATGTCGTTGGTACCAATGTGCACCACGACTTCTGGCTGCTCACCCTCCCCCTTAAGGATCCTGAAGACACGATCCGAGACATCCCTGGCCCTGGCACCCGGGAGGCAACATACCTTCCGGGAGTCTCGCTCGCAACCACAGAATCTCCTATCTATTCCCCTAACCATTGAATCTCCTACAACTATTGCTTTTCTATTCTCCCCCCTTCCCTTCTGAGCCCCAGAGCCAGACTCCGTGCCAGAGACCTGACCGCTAGGGCCTTCCCCCAGTAGGTCATCGCCCCCCAACAGCATCCAAAACGGTATACTTGTTTTGAAGGGGAACGGCCACGAGGTATCCCTGCACTGTCTGCCTGTTTGTTTTTTTCCCCCTGACTGTAACCCAGCTATTCTTGTCCTGTACCTTGGGTGTGGTTACCTCCCTGTAACTCTTCTCAATCACCCCCTCTGCCTCCCGGATGATCCGAAGTTCATCCAGCTTCAGCTCCAGTTCCCTAACACGGTCTTTGAGGAGCTGAAGTTGGGTACACTTCCCGCAGGTATAGTCAGTGGGGACACCGGTGGTATCCCTCACCTCCCACATCCTACAGCAGGAGCATGTAACTGGCCTAGCCTCCATCCCCTCTTACCTTACAGAATATAGCTGCTGTGTGGACTAACTAGATCTCCGCCCTCCGACTCGGCTCCCAGTCAGCTACACTTCCTGTAAACTCCTGGCTCTCTTCGCACTCTTTGCGGAAATGTCGGAAACAAAATGAAAGGAGCACCTTACTCCCTCCTCACCTAACTCCCTTGGTCACCAAACTCTCACTATCGCACTCAAAAAGCACCAAATTCAGCACTCCCTCGGTCACCAAACTCTCACTATCGCACTCAAAAAGCACCAAATTCAGCACTCAGTGCAAAACCCAACAGGGTGAAAAGTATTTTTCTGCGAGCAGCTCAACAGATCATTAAGTACATGAAAATAAAATAAAAGAAATACATAATAGGGCTGCTGCTGTTGACGTCCTTGGCCACCTCTAGCATGCCTTCTTCATGAGGCATCCTGTGTTCCTCCACTGAGAACAGAATCTCTATCCATTCCCACGCCATTTGCGAGAGTACCTCCAGGATGTGCCACTAAACACGTGAAGAATGGAAAAGCCACAGGAGTGGATGGGATTCCAGCATATGTTTTAGAGCAGAAGAGATCACCATTCATCTCCTGAAAGTCTGGGACAGAGAAGAATTTCCTGCTGACTTTAGAGATCGTCATTGCCACCATCTTGAAGAAAGGAGACAAAGCGGACTATGGCAACTGTTGAGGAATCTCCCTGCTCTCCATCATTTGGAAGATCATTCAAATCCTTGCTAGCTGCCTTCTCCTGGTCTCTGAAGAAACCCTTCCAGAAAGCCAGTGTGGTTTCTGACCAAACCGTGGAACAGCGACGTGTTTTTCACTGCTTGACAACTTCAAAAGGAATGCCAGGAGCAACATCAACCACTCTACATGGCCTTCATTGATCTGGCCGAGGCTTTTGACTCAGTCAATCAGGAAGTGCTATGGACGACTCTGTCAAAGACCAGCTGTCGAGAGAATCTCATTAACATCCTACAACCCTTCCACAATAAGATGTTCGCGACAGCCCTCACCAACGGAAATAAGACAGAAACCTTAGCGAGACGTGTCATTTCCCTCATCCTTTTCTCTATCTTCATCACCGTCATCCCTCACCTTGTCAAGAAACAGCTTCCCTGTGGTCATCGTCTGCAGGATGGACAGAAAACCTTTCAACCTCAATCATGGAACTTCAGTATGCGATGACATTGCCATCTCCACTCTCTCAGAAGAGAATCTCCAGGCCATGCTTGACACTTTCACGGAGGCATACCAAAGAATTGGTCTCAGCCTCAACCTCAAGAGTGCTCAAGTCCTTTACAACCCACCCCAGGGCAAGATCTGGTCTCTCCCTCCATGAATATCAATGGAGAAACCCTACGACATGTGGAACATTTCCCCTTCATGGGGAACCACCTCTCATCTAAGGCTGACATCTCATGTGGAAATTCAACATTGTATCCAATCCGTGAGTGCCTCCTTTGGACCCCTAAGGATGAGAATCTTTGACAACTGCAACATTCATGCTGACACTAAGATTCTCATGTACAAGGCAGTCGTCCTCCCAACTCTTCTATGCAGCTCAAAACTATGTACAGATGACATCAAGGCCTTGGAGAGGTTCCATCAGTGCTATTTGAGGCGGGTTCTCTGCATCAGCTATGAGGACAGGTGTGCTAACATCAGCGTCCTTGAAGGAGCCAAGGCCACGATTATCCCAAACTAACTCCGCTGGACCGGTCATGTGCTCAGGATGAGTCCCAACTGCCAGAGCAAATCTTCGCCCAGCTCAAGGAAAGATGCCAACAAGAGGAGGACAATGGAAGCGCCTCGAAGACACCCTAAGTCTTTTTTAAAAGAAATGTAACATACACATCAACACCTGGTATACCC
Organism: Scyliorhinus torazame; assembly: GCF_047496885.1. Taxonomy (NCBI): domain Eukaryota; kingdom Metazoa; phylum Chordata; class Chondrichthyes; order Carcharhiniformes; family Scyliorhinidae; genus Scyliorhinus; species Scyliorhinus torazame. The sequence goes on along the minus strand of NC_092723.1, from coordinate 153,231,998 downwards.
TTGCTCAGAAGAGATCTACTTGGAAGAACCTCCTGATAAAGGGACATAGATCTTCGAGGACACCAGACCGTAAGAGGAGGCCCAGAAAAGTAGCCTGATAAAGGAACACCAGCGATCTAGAGTCCAAGGACTGACCCCACCTCCCAGATACACCTGTCAAGTGTGCGGTCGTAGGTGCAGCTCTAGGATCCGGCTCATCAACCTCACAATGGCGTACAGAACCAATGACCAGTACCTTGGAGTTTCTTAGGTGGACAATCATACTCTTTAGTGAATGATCGTCGAAGAAGGAGCAGAAGATTTATGCATCTTCTCCAGTGTCATAGAACATACAGTGCAGAAGGAGGCCAATCGGCCCATTTAAGCCCTCACTTCCACCCTATCCCCGTAACCCAATAACCCCATCTAACCTTTTTGGTCACCAAGGGCAATTTATCATGGACAATCCACCTAACCAGCACATGTTTGGACTGAGAGAGGAAACCGGAGCACCCGGAGGAAACACACGCACACACGGAGAGGATGTGCAGACTCCACACAGACAGTGACCCAGCGGGGAATCAAACCTGGGACCCTGGCGCTGTGAAGCCACAGTGCTAGCCACTTGTGCCACCATGCTGCCTCTATATCCTTTCTTTCTTATGAGCCGTACTTGGTCCGATTGAATGGCTGATCAGGCTCGAAGGGCCAAATGACCTCTTCCTGTTCCTTATGATTTTTTTGATAATTCTTAAACAACATATCTGCAAATATACTAACATGCACATAAATAAAGACACACTACATCTACAAATCTTGACGTCATCCACACTGGGGAATAGTGAAGTGCTCCCATACAGAGACTGGGGAACAGAAGGACACACGCCCGTACCGAGAAGAGGGACACACTCCCACACAGAGACAGAGGGACACACTCCCACACAGAGACAGAGGGACACACTCCCGTACCGAGAAGAGGGACACACTCCCATACAGAGACAGAGAGACACACTCCCACACAGAGACAGAGAGACACACTCCCACACAGAGACAGAGGGACACACTCCCACACAGAGACAGAGGGACACACTCCCACACAGAGACAGAGGGACACACTCCCACACAGAGACAGAGGGACACACTCCCACACAGAGACAGAGAGACACACTCCCACACAGAGACAGAGGGACACACTCCCATACAGAGACAGAGAGACACACTCCCACACAGAGACAGAGAGACACACTCCCACACAGAGACAGAGGGACACACTCCCACACAGAGACAGAGGGACACACTCCCACACAGAGACAGAGGGACACACTCCCGTACAGAGACAGTGGGACACACTCCCATACAGAGACAGAGAGACACACTCCCACACAGAGACAGAGAGACACACTCCCACACAGAGACAGAGGGACACACTCCCACACAGAGACAGTGGGACACACTCCCGTACAGAGACAGTGGGACACACTCCCACACAGAGACAGAGGGACACACTCCCACACAGAGACAGAGGGACACACTCCCACACAGAGACAGAGGGACACACTCCCGTGCAGAGACAGAGGGACACACTATCGTACAGAGACAGAGGGACACACTCCCGTACAGAGACAGTGGGACACACTCCCGTACAGAGACAGTGGGACACACTCCCACACAGAGACAGAGGGACACACTCCCACACAGAGACAGAGGGACACACTCCCATACAGAGACAGAGGGACACACTCCTGTACAGAGACAGAGGGACACACTCCTGTACAGAGACAGAGGGACACACTCCCACACAGAGACAGAGGGACACACTCCCACACAGAGACAGAGGGACACACTCCCATACAGAGACAGAGGGACACACTCCCACACAGAGACAGAGGGACACACTCCCACACAGAGACAGAGGGACACACTCCCATACAGAGACAGAGGGACACACTCCCACACAGAGACAGAGGGACACACTCCCACACAGAGACAGAGGGACACACTCCCACACAGAGACAGAGGGACACACTCCCATACAGAGACAGAGGGACACACTCCCACACAGAGACAGAGGGACACACTCCCACACAGAGACAGAGGGACACACTCCCACACAGAGACAGAGGGACACACTCCCATACAGAGACAGAGGGACACACTCCCACACAGAGACAGAGGGACACACTCCCACACAGAGACAGAGGGACACACTCCCACACAGAGACAGAGGGACACACTCCCGTACCGAGAAGAGGGACACACTCCCATACAGAGACAGAGGGACACACTCCCATACAGAGACAGAGGGACACACTCCCACACAGAGACAGAGGGACACACTCCCACACAGAGACAGAGGGACACACTCCCACACAGAGACAGAGGGACACACTCCCACACAGAGACAGAGGGACACACTCCCACACAGAGACAGAGGGACACACTCCCACACAGAGACAGAGGGACACACTCCCACACAGAGACAGAGGGACACACTCCCACACAGAGACAGAGGGACACACTCCCACACAGAGACAGAGGGACACACTCCCATACAGAGACAGAGGGACACACTCCCATACAGAGACAGAGGGACACACTCCCACACAGAGACAGGGCGACAGAGGGACACACTCCCGTACAGAGACAGGGCGACAGAGGGACACAGTCCCGTACAGAGACAGGGGGACAGAGGGACACAGTCCAGTACAGAGATAAGGCGACAGAAGGACACACTCCCGTAGAGGGACAGGGCGACAGAGGGACACACTCCCGTACAGAGACAGGGCGACAGAGGGATACACTCCCGTACAGAGACAGGGCGACAGAGGGACACAGTCCCGTACAGAGACAGGGCGACAGAGCGACACAGTCCCGTACAGAGACAGGGTGACAGAGGGACACACTCCCGTACAGAGACAGGGAGACAGAGGGACACAGTCCCGTACAGAGACAGGGCGACAGAGGGACACAGTCCCGCACAGAGACAGGGGGACAGAGGGACACACTCCCGTACGGGGACAGAGGGACACAGTCCCGTACAGAGACAGGGCGACAGAGGGACACACTCCCGTAGAGGGACAGGGCGACAGAGGGACACAGTGCCGTACAGAGACAGGGGGACGCTCTCCCGTAGAGAGACAGGGCGACAGAGGGACACACTCCTGTACAGAGACAGGGCGACAGAGGGACGCACTCCCGTACAGAGACAGGGCGACAGAGGGACACACTCCCATACAGAGACAGGGGGACAGAGGGACACACTCCCGTACAGAGACAGGGGGAAAGAGGGACACAGTCCCATACAGAGACAGGGCGACAGAGGAACACAGTCCCGTACAGAGACAGGGGGACAGAGGAACACACTCCCGTACAGAGACAGGGCGACAGAGGAACACACTCCCGTACAGAGACAGGGGGACAGAGGAATACACTCCCATAGAGAGACAGGGTGACAGAGGGACACAGTCCCGTACAGAGACAGGGCGACAGAGGGACACAGTCCCGCACAGAGACAGGGGGACAGAGGGACACACTCCCGTACGGGGACAGAGGGACACAGTCCCGTACAGAGACAGGGGGACAGAGGGACACAGTCCAGTACAGAGACAGGGCGACAGAGGGACACACTCCCGTAGAGGGACAGGGCGACAGAGGGACACAGTGCCGTACAGAGACAGGGGGACGCTCTCCCGTAGAGAGACAGGGCGACAGAGGGACACACTCCTGTACAGAGACAGGGCGACAGAGGGACGCACTCCCGTACAGAGACAGGGCGACAGAGGGACACACTCCCATACAGAGACAGGGGGACAGAGGGACACACTCCCGTACAGAGACAGGGGGAAAGAGGGACACAGTCCCATACAGAGACAGGGCGACAGAGGGACACACTCCCATACAGAGACAGGGGGACAGAGGAACACACTCCCGTACAGAGACAGGGCGACAGAGGAACACACTCCCGTACAGAGACAGGGGGACAGAGGAATACACTCCCATAGAGAGACAGGGTGACAGAGGGACACAGTCCCGTACAGAGACAGGGCGACAGAGGGACACAGTCCCGTACAGAGACAGGGCGACAGAGGAACACAGTCCCGTACAGAGACAGGGCGACAGAGGGATACACTCCCATTCAGAGACAGGGCGACAGAGGGATACACTCCCATTCAGAGACAGTGCGACAGAGGGACACACTCCTGTACAGAGAGAGAAGGACACACTCCCATACAGAGACAGTGGGACACACTCCCGTACAGAGACAGAAGGACACACTCCCGTACAGAGAGAGAGGGACACACTCCCGTACAGAGACAGAGGGACACACTCCCATACAGAGACAGAGGGACACACTCCCATACAGAGACAGAGGGACACACTCCCATACAGAGACAGAGGGACACACTCCCATACAGAGACAGAGGGACACACTCCCATACAGAGACAGAGGGACACACTCCCATACAGAGACAGTGGGACACACTCCCATATAGAGACAGTGGGACACACTCCCATATAGAGACAGTGGGACACACTCCCATACAGAGACAGAGGGACACACTCCCACACAGAGACAGTGGGACACACTCCCATACAGAGACAGTGGGACACACTCCCGTACAGAGACAGAGGGACACACTCCTATACCGAGACAGAGGGACACACTCCCACACAGAGACAGTGGGACACACTCCCATACAGAGACAGTGGGACACACTCCCGTACAGAGACAGAAGGACACACTCCCATACAGAGACAGTGGGACACACTCCCATACAGAGACAGAGGGACACACTCCCACACAGAGACAGAGGGACACACTCCCGTACCGAGAAGAGGGACACACTCCCATACAGAGACAGAGGGACACACTCCCATACAGAGACAGAGGGACACACTCCCACACAGAGACAGAGGGACACACTCCCACACAGAGACAGAGGGACACACTCCCACACAGAGACAGAGGGACACACTCCCACACAGAGACAGAGGGACACACTCCCACACAGAGACAGAGGGACACACTCCCACACAGAGACAGAGGGACACACTCCCACACAGAGACAGAGGGACACACTCCCATACAGAGACAGAGGGACACACTCCCATACAGAGACAGAGGGACACACTCCCACACAGAGACAGGGCGACAGAGGGACACACTCCCGTACAGAGACAGGGCGACAGAGGGACACAGTCCCGTACAGAGACAGGGGGACAGAGGGACACAGTCCAGTACAGAGATAAGGCGACAGAAGGACACACTCCCGTAGAGGGACAGGGCGACAGAGGGACACACTCCCGTACAGAGACAGGGCGACAGAGGGATACACTCCCGTACAGAGACAGGGCGACAGAGGGACACAGTCCCGTACAGAGACAGGGCGACAGAGCGACACAGTCCCGTACAGAGACAGGGTGACAGAGGGACACACTCCCGTACAGAGACAGGGAGACAGAGGGACACAGTCCCGTACAGAGACAGGGCGACAGAGGGACACAGTCCCGCACAGAGACAGGGGGACAGAGGGACACACTCCCGTACGGGGACAGAGGGACACAGTCCCGTACAGAGACAGGGCGACAGAGGGACACACTCCCGTAGAGGGACAGGGCGACAGAGGGACACAGTGCCGTACAGAGACAGGGGGACGCTCTCCCGTAGAGAGACAGGGCGACAGAGGGACACACTCCTGTACAGAGACAGGGCGACAGAGGGACGCACTCCCGTACAGAGACAGGGCGACAGAGGGACACACTCCCATACAGAGACAGGGGGACAGAGGGACACACTCCCGTACAGAGACAGGGGGAAAGAGGGACACAGTCCCATACAGAGACAGGGCGACAGAGGAACACAGTCCCGTACAGAGACAGGGGGACAGAGGAACACACTCCCGTACAGAGACAGGGCGACAGAGGAACACACTCCCGTACAGAGACAGGGGGACAGAGGAATACACTCCCATAGAGAGACAGGGTGACAGAGGGACACAGTCCCGTACAGAGACAGGGCGACAGAGGGACACAGTCCCGCACAGAGACAGGGGGACAGAGGGACACACTCCCGTACGGGGACAGAGGGACACAGTCCCGTACAGAGACAGGGGGACAGAGGGACACAGTCCAGTACAGAGACAGGGCGACAGAGGGACACACTCCCGTAGAGGGACAGGGCGACAGAGGGACACAGTGCCGTACAGAGACAGGGGGACGCTCTCCCGTAGAGAGACAGGGCGACAGAGGGACACACTCCTGTACAGAGACAGGGCGACAGAGGGACGCACTCCCGTACAGAGACAGGGCGACAGAGGGACACACTCCCATACAGAGACAGGGGGACAGAGGGACACACTCCCGTACAGAGACAGGGGGAAAGAGGGACACAGTCCCATACAGAGACAGGGCGACAGAGGGACACACTCCCATACAGAGACAGGGGGACAGAGGAACACACTCCCGTACAGAGACAGGGCGACAGAGGAACACACTCCCGTACAGAGACAGGGGGACAGAGGAATACACTCCCATAGAGAGACAGGGTGACAGAGGGACACAGTCCCGTACAGAGACAGGGCGACAGAGGGACACAGTCCCGTACAGAGACAGGGCGACAGAGGAACACAGTCCCGTACAGAGACAGGGCGACAGAGGGATACACTCCCATTCAGAGACAGGGCGACAGAGGGATACACTCCCATTCAGAGACAGTGCGACAGAGGGACACACTCCTGTACAGAGAGAGAAGGACACACTCCCATACAGAGACAGTGGGACACACTCCCGTACAGAGACAGAAGGACACACTCCCGTACAGAGAGAGAGGGACACACTCCCGTACAGAGACAGAGGGACACACTCCCATACAGAGACAGAGGGACACACTCCCATACAGAGACAGAGGGACACACTCCCATACAGAGACAGAGGGACACACTCCCATACAGAGACAGAGGGACACACTCCCATACAGAGACAGAGGGACACACTCCCATACAGAGACAGTGGGACACACTCCCATATAGAGACAGTGGGACACACTCCCATATAGAGACAGTGGGACACACTCCCATACAGAGACAGAGGGACACACTCCCACACAGAGACAGTGGGACACACTCCCATACAGAGACAGTGGGACACACTCCCGTACAGAGACAGAGGGACACACTCCTATACCGAGACAGAGGGACACACTCCCACACAGAGACAGTGGGACACACTCCCATACAGAGACAGTGGGACACACTCCCGTACAGAGACAGAAGGACACACTCCCATACAGAGACAGTGGGACACACTCCCGTACAGAGACAGAGGGACACATTCCTATACCGAGACAGAGGGACACACTCCCATACAGAGACAGAGGGACACACTCCCACACAGAGACAGAGGGACACACTCCCACACAGAGACAGAGGGACACACTCCCACACAGAGACAGTGGGACACACTCCCATACAGAGACAGAGGGACACACTCCCATACAGAGACAGAGGGACACACTCCCACACAGAGACAGAGGGATACACTCCCACACAGAGACAGAGGGACACACTCCCATACAGAGACAGAGGGACATACTCCCGTACAGAGACAGAGAGATACACTCCCACACAGAGACAGTGGGACACACTCCCATATAGAGACAGTGGGACACACTCCCATACAGAGACAGAGGGACACACTCCCATACAGAGACAGAGGGACACACTCCCACACAGAGACAGAGGGACACACTCCCACACAGAGACAGAGGGACACACTCCCAGACAGAGACAGAGGGACATACTCCCGTACAGAGACAGAGAGATACACTCCCACACAGAGACAGTGGGACACACTCCCATATAGAGACAGTGGGACACACTCCCATACAGAGACCGAGGGACACACTCCCACACAGAGACAGAGGGACACACTCCCATACAGAGACAGAGGGACATACTCCCATACAGAGACAGAGGGACACACACCCGTACAGAGACAGAGGGACACACACCCGTACAGAGACAGAGGGACACACTCCCGTACAGAGACAGAGGGACACACTCCCGTACAGAGACAGAGGGACACACTCCCGTACAGAGACAGAGGGACACACTCCCGTACAGAGACAGAGGGACACACTCCCGTACAGAGACAGAGGGACACACTCCCACACAGAGACAGAGGGACACACTCCCATATAGAGACAGTGGGACACACTCCCATACAGAGACCGAGGGACACACTCCCACACAGAGACAGAGGGACACACTCCCATACAGAGACAGAGGGACATACTCCCACACAGAGACAGAGGGACACACACCCGTACAGAGACAGAGGGACACACACCCGTACAGAGACAGAGGGACACACACCCGTACAGAGACAGAGGGACACACACCCGTACAGAGACAGAGGGACACACTCCCGTACAGAGACAGAGGGACACACTCCCACACAGAGACAGAGGGACACACTCCCACACAGAGACAGAGGGACACACTCCCGTACAGAGACAGAGGGACACACTCCCGTACAGAGACAGAGGGACACACTCCCGTACAGAGACAGAGGGACACACTCCCGTACAGAGACAGAGGGACACACTCCTGTACAGAGACAGAGGGACACACTCCCGTACAGAGACAGAGGGACACACTCCCACACAGAGACAGAGGGACACACTCCCATACAGACACAGAAAGACACACTCCCATACAGACACAGAAAGACACACTCCCATACAGACACAGAAAGACACACTCCCATACAGACACAGAAAGACACACTCCCATACAGAGACAGAGGGACACACACCCGTACAGAGACAGAGGGACACACACCCGTACAGAGACAGAGGGACACACTCCCATACCGAGACAGAGGGACACACTCCCACACAGAGACAGAGGGACACACTCCCACACAGAGACAGAGGGACACACACCCACACAGAGACAGAGGGACACACTCCCATACAGAGACAGAGGGACACACTCCCACACAGAGACAGAGGGACACACTCCCACACAGAGACAGGGGGACACACACCCGTACAGAGACAGAGGGACACCCTCCCGTACAGAGAGAGAGGGACACACTCCCGTACAGAGACAGAGGGACACACTCCCGTACAGAGACAGAGGGACACACTCCCATTCAGAGACCGAGGGACACACTCCCGTACAGAGACAGAGTGACACATTCCCATACAGAGACAGAGTGACATACTCCCGTACAGAGACAGAGAGACACACTCCCATTCAGAGACAGAGTGACACACTCCCATACCGAGACAGAGGGACACACTCCCGTACAGAGACAGAGGGACACACTCCCGTACAGAGACAGAGAGACACACTCCCATTCAGAGACAGAGTGACACACTCCCATACCGAGACAGAGGGACACACTCCCGTACAGAGACAGAGGGACACACTCCCGTACAGAGACAGAGAGACACACTCCCGTACAGAGGCAGGGGGACAGAGGGACAAGCTCCCATACAGAGACAGAGGGACACACTCCTGTACAGAGACAGAGGGACACACTCCCGTACAGAGACAGAGTGACATACTCCCATACAGAGACAGAGGGACACACTCCCATACAGAGACAGAGAGACACACTCCCGTACAGAGGCAGGGGGACAGAGGGACAAGCTCCCGTACGGAGTCAGGGTGACAGTGGTTCATGCTCGCGTACAGAGAAAGGGGGACAGAGGGGACAAGGCCAGGCATGTAACAATACAACAGTACAATACAATACAATACAGTAGTGGTTTACCACATTCACCCCCTGTTAAAAAAGAGTCCGGCGAAGGTGAAGTTGACGGTTGAGATATAGATCGAGTCTGTCGGGGGCTTTGACTCTCCGCCGTGCCGCCTCAGTCCCGGCTGTGGTGTGGATATTGGTGGCGAATGAGGTATTGAGGCCTGCGAGTCCGGGAGCATGTTGTCTTCTGCGTCTCATTGTAGATGAGTAGTAATGTGGGGAGACGGTGTAGGGTCGGGGGTAGTGGTGATGGTCACTTGGGAACCTGTGGGTGCCAAGTCCTGAAGGGAGACGGTGTCCTCCCACCTGTCATGGTGTGCCACGTAGGCATATTGGGGGTTAGAATGGAGGAGAAGGACCTTTTCGACCAGTGAATCCGACTTGTGGCTGCTCGCATGCTTCCGGAGGAGGACGGGCCCTGGGACCATCAGCCAGGATGGGAGCGAGACCCCGGAGGTGGACTTCCTGGAGAAAACAAACATCCTCTCATGAGGGGTCACATTGGTGGTGGTACACAGGAGCGACCGGATGGAGTGGAGCGCATCGGGAAGGACCTCCTGCCAGCGGGAAACAGGGAGACTTCGAGTCCGTAGGGCAAGAAGGACGGCCTTCCAGACCGTCGCGTTCTCCCGCTCCACCTGTCCGTTTCCCCGGGGGGTGTAGCTGGTAGTCCTGCTTGAGGTGATGCCTTTGCTAAGCAGGAACTGACACAGCTCATTACTCATGAAAGAGGAACCCCGATCACTATGGATATAGGTGGGGAAACCGAACAAGGTGAAGAGACTGTGCAGGGCCTTGATGACAGTGGCAGAGGTCATGTCAGGGCATGGCATGGCGAAAGGGAAACGTGAGTACTCATCAATGACGTTGAGGAAGTACACGTTACAGTCAGTGGAGGGGGGGGGGGGGCCCTTTGAAATCGACACTGAGGCGCTCAAAGGGGTGGGAGGCCTTTACCAGATGTGCTCTGTCTGGCCGATAGAAGTGCGGTTTGCACTCCGCGCAGACCTGGCAGTCCCTGGTCATGGTCCTGACTTGTAAGGCAGGTTGCGGGCCTTGATGAAGTGGTAGAGGCGGCCATCTGCCTCGAAGACAGTGTATTGGCGGTCCTCCGGGTGGATAGGGAGCTGGTGGTACACGGACTTCAAGTCGATGGTGGAGAAGACCCAGTACCGCTCAATCTGATTCACCATGTCAGATATGCGGGGAAGGGGGTACGCATCGAGCTGCGTGTATCGGTTGATGGTCTGACTGCAGTCGATGACCATCCGGTGCTTCTCCCCAGTTTTGACGACCACCACTTGGGCTCTCCAGGGGTTGTTACTGGCCTTAATGATCCCTTCCCTCAGGAGTCGCTGGACCTCTGACCTGATAAAGGCCTTGTCCCGAGCATTTGAGGTGGCACTGGATGTTAAACGTTTTAGTTGCTGTGATATGAAGAGTCTAAAGTTCTGTTCCTTTTCAACAAACACACATTTATTTCCTTCCAACAGCCTTTGCACAAAACTCTCACTATACATCACCTGACAGAGGCCACATGAAGCCCCTTTACATATCAGTGTCAAATAATGGATACTTCACATAAATGAGACAACTAATTGCAATGTCTCTTAACCCATAACTTAACAGTCTCCCCTTCCTTGGAGAAAAAAAAAATTAGGTGAAAACAAAATTTCAAGAAACTCAAAAACACACATGATTTCCCCCCTTTTTTTTTATTTGGATGAGAAAGAATAAAAGTCACAGAAACAAGCGCCCTTCATTAACAATATACAAAAGTTTCTGTGAACTCGCCCCTCTTTTCGTAAAACAGTCTGACAGTTGATAGCTCCTGCCGACCCATTTAATTTTTGTTATTTCCCCTCTGTCCAACATCTGCTTCAAACTGGCGATGTCTATCTGCAACCTCTTTTCATTGACACTTTTTGTAGAGTGCACATTTTCCCACAGGGATTTATTGTCAATGTGACAGTCAATAGGTATATTACCCAAATCCCCTAATCCCAGAATTTCTGTTAATATCATACTTATATAAAAGGCCATATCCACCCCCTCTACAAGGCTTAACATCTCAGCAGCCAAAGTGCTTTTTACCACTCTCCTTATTTTCTTTGTTTCCCACACAAGTGGGCAACATTTACCATTGTTCCCCAAAAGGAAAATTATAAAACCTCCTGCGCTTGAAACGCCATCACATAAATTTGCGTAGGACGCATCGCTATGAACTATGAGTTTCAAGTGCCTAAGGTCACCTAAAACAGGGAACTTCAAAACACACTCCTGCATTTTTAGTTTGGCCAACGCTTTATTTGCTCTTATTATGTCTTCCACTTTGGGATCATTCATTTTTGTACTCAACTCTAAGACATTAAAACTCACGTCCGGTGTAGTCTGTCTACCTAACCAGTTCAGTTGCCCAATTAAACTTCGCAGTTGCTCTTTTTTGAAACCATTGCGTCTTTTTGTGAAACTCGGCCACGACTATTTGCTATTGGGCTGATGCTTTCCAAATAAGATTGCTAACGTAAAGTTGCCCCTAACTTAGTCTGTCCAATTTCCAGTCCAATATATTTAAATGCACCGGAAGCCTGACTTCCAACCCTGAATTCTTTCCTCAAACCAGAGATTACAATAGCTTCAAAATCACCACAAAAAATCACCGACATGCATCATAAAAATGCCAGGAAGATTTCCTTTATAGTGCCAGTAAAACATTGCAGAACCTGCTTTCAACTGGCAACAGCCTAACTTTAACAAAACTGACTTTACCGAAAAATACAAGACTCTAGATGCATCATTTAATCCATATACACATTTGTTCAACTTCCAGAGTACCCCTTCTGTGTTAGCTGCTTCTTTAGGAGGACTGAGAGAAATGTCTCTCTGGAGGTGATGCCCCTGCAAAAAGGCAGCTTTTGTATCTATGGATTTGCATTCCCATGCCTTTGTGGCTAATAGAGCCAAGAAGATCTTTAAAATAACCTTTCCTGCTGTAGGTGAATCTACCCTTAAATCCTGATCTTCTAAGTTTTCTTCAAATCCCCTTGCCACAAGCCTGGCCTTTTCCTTATAAATTCCATCCAGAAGAACCTTTTCCGTGCAAATCCATCTGTGGGATAGAGCTCTTTGTCCCCTATCCGGTACTTTCGTGTATACCCCAAATTCACTCCAACTATGTAATTCATGCTGTTTAGCTTCATTGATAACTTTTTCATCTAATTTATTTGAAGCCACCAAAATCCCACATGCATGTGGGCTTCTACTCCTATTAGTATTCGTAGTCTTACTCATGTTCCGAGATCTTGATAAACTACGTCCCCTCTCCCGCCTCGTACCTCGTTCTGTACTGCTACTGCTTGATCTTTCCCTTCTGCTGTAGGATGTCCTTTCAATAGTTCTCGACCTTTTCCTGCGGACCTGTTCACTATCCGATGTACTATCTGAACTGGCACTGCGTTTCTGTGCCCTCCATTTTTGAACTTCGTTTTCCCAATCCATTGTCTTGACTCCTTCCCCTGAATGCTGTACATTCAACCAAAGTTTATACTTTCCAGTGGCCTTCCCTGCTCTACTAATAACAGTTGCATCCTTCCATTGACTAGACCTTTCAAGTATGTCACTTTTGTACCAATTTTTGGCAGTTTCCCTTTCAGAAAAATGGCCTGTTCTCATTCATCAGAAGTGTTGTGTTCCTCCACAGAAGCCTTGTCTATATCAGTTAATTGGTCCTCATAGTTCTGTAACACATGCATACCAGATGACTCTGGTTCCTTGTCATGTCTGTCTGCTCTGTCTAAGTTTGAAAATTTGTAATCTGTACCCATTATCCTTGATGAATGTACCCTAACAGTTTGATTACCATGTTGCAAAATAATTGTTTTGCCATCTATGCCTATGATCTTCCCTGGGCCTTCCCATTCATTAGAATTGTCTCTCTTATAGTATGCCATGCCTCCTTGCTGAAAAACGGCATCTGATGGCCGTACGTTATGTCTTAAAGCTCTGCGAATTCTTTCAGAGACTTCTGCTTCCAAAAAAGCTTTTCTACTGCGATGCAATGCATTTAAATGTTCAGCAAAACCAGAGCTAATTGTAGTCCCCTCCCAAGCTGGAGGCTGGTCATCCAAAATGGATGGAATTTTAGGATTTCTACCAAACACTAATTGATAAGGACTACAGCCCCAACCATCTGCAATGAATTCTTTGCATGGACTGCCCATGCTAAAGCTGAATTTAGCCTGCAATTTTGTTGATCTACCAAAATTTTCCGAAACATGTCATCGATGACATCATGATTTCTTTCACAGACACCATTACTAAATGGGCTTTCTGCAGTCGTATTCATATCTCTGATATTCATGTTTTCACACATATCCCTAAACTCATCATGAGCAAATTCTCCCCCATTGTCCGCAAGTAATTTTGCCGGTGGGCCCATTCCTGTCCCTATCTATTTTTCCACGATTTGATCCAGAATTACTCTCTTTTCTTTACTTCGTTCAATCGTTGATTGACTAAATCTGGTTGCTAAATCTACAAAATAAATATATTATTTGCTTTAACCCAGATCTTAAGGTCCACGGCCACAATGTCGTTAAAATCCCTGGCCAAAGGTAGGGTTACTATCGGTCGTGCTGGTGTCCTTCTGTACACACTTCCTACACACTTCACAGCGGTCACTAACCTGTTCTATCAGTTTAGTATAGTCGTCATCCCTTACCCCTGCATCCTTTAATAACCTTTTCAGCCTCCGAGGAGATGGATGTGCAAATTGCCTATGCAGTTTTAATACCAAAAGCTTTTTATCAGCTAAAGTCCCATTTTCAACTGCCATTAACACATCCTTAACCACTCTACTTGAAATATTATTTGTCAGTAATGGAATATAATAGTGTCCCGACTGTGTAAATTGTAAGTCCACCGTCTTTCCAAAAACTGTTGCCTTATCCTGTTCCATATCCAGTTTCATGTGTGCTTTCTTCATCGACGGTCTGCTCAGAAGCAATGGTATCTCACTTGATACAACATCCGTGCTAATGAAATGATTCACTCCGGCAATATTGCAAGGGATCATCACTCTTTTCAGCAACTTCGGAGTATTATCATCCCCAAACCTGAAACTTGTGGAACTTTCAAATTCCTTAACCTTGTTACGATTTTCAGCATTCAAAGCATCCAGGTAACATTTTAACCAGTCAATTCCACACACAGTAGATGTGCAGCCACTGTCCAATACAGCACAGTTGAAGGATTCTGCAACCAACACCCTCATTACCGACATAAAACTGCTTGTCAATAGAACAATGCCTTCTTTCTGGTCACTATCTTTTTCCTCTTCCGTATCATGTGTCGCTTCAAACACTCTATCATAACGAGTTGGACAGTTGAAAGCATAATGGTATTGAGAGTCACATCAAAAACATCGATTTATCATGCCCCGTGCATTTCTGGGGTTCATCTTCCTATTGTAAGTTCTAACTGGGTTTCTGTCTTCATAATTTCCTTGTCTCGGTCTCCTTCTATAGTCTTGAGCCCTGTTCGTAGCCATACAATTTAGCCATCCTGTTAGTAGTGTATCTTCCATATTCTGCCTTATTGCAGGCTGACTTATTTGGGTCATGAGAGCTATCGGAATCGAATGTATCCCCAGAAACCTTTGTAAAGCTTTTGTCATCTGTTCGAATAAGGTATCCTTATCAGTAAACTGAACTCCCGTCAAAACCAGGAGCCTATCCATGTTGCTCACTCTAGCACAGTCAAGTAATTTAAAGGCCAACAGAGACTGTGGAAATTCCAGGTTGTGTTTCTGCAGCCTTTTATATAGTCTGCCAAATTCCATTATATAGTCTTCCATGGAGATATCCTCCATTTTCCGGAACGTATCAAAATCCGACCATGCTTCATACGCACTTAACAAGTAATCTTTCTTATAAATCTTATCCATATAATGTAATAAAGTTTCCAGACCTTCTTCTGAGTCTAACTCTTCCAATTCCAGCTCAGAAAGCACATTGTTTCGGATTTTACTGCCATATAATAGAGAAAGAGCCAATGCCACACCTTGTTTTCTCTTTCCCAAAGCAGTTACCTTAGTCCACATAACTACTGCACTTCTCCATTGGTCGTACGATTCCCTTTCAGAAAATAAGGGAGGATAGTCATATCCAGCCATCTTTATCCTCGGTTCAGCCATGTATCCCTTTTAAAAAAAATTATTTTCTCACTCACTCCTTGGTTTGATCTGGAAAAGTTGTATCTTTCAACCCTTCACATTTACACAGCAACCATCCTCTGCTACCAATTGTTAGACGTTTTAGTTGCTGTGATATGAAGAGTCTAAAGTTCTGTTCCTTTTTCACAAACACACATTTATTTCCTTCCAACAGCCTTTGCACAAAACTCTCACTATACATCACCTGACAGAGGCCACCTGAAGCCCCTTTACATAATCAGTGTCAATTAATGGATACTTTACATAAATGAGATAACTAATTGCAATGTCTCTTAACCCATTACTTAACACTGGAAGTCAAGACCTAATAGCACGGCCGCGCAGAGTTGTGGGAGGACATAGGGTTTGAACCCTGTGAACTCAACGCCCCGTACTATAAGGGTTGCAACACAGTACCCACGGACTTCCACGGAATGAGATTCGGAATCCAGGGAGATTTTCTGGGTTACGGGAAGATTGGGAGGGAGCAGCGCCGTACCGTATCTCGGTGACTAAAACTCTCTTGTGCTCCCGGAGTTGAACAGGCAGGTCGTCTCGTGACCATTGATTCAGACTGCCATTATGGATTTGCCGAGGTGATGAGGTCGAGGGTGATGGAGGCGATCTTCGGAAGGTGCACGGGCCGATCGGATGAGGTGTTCCGGGAGGCGGCGGGGCAAATCAAAGATGGCGGCCCCCGCGGGCCGCACATGGCAGGTGGCGATGAAGATTGCGGCCAAGATGGCGGCCCCCACGGGTCGCACGTGGCGAGTGCCGTCGAAGATGGCGGCAAAGATAGCGGCCCCCACGCGTCGCACGTGGTGGGTGGTGTTGAACAAGGCGGCCCCCACGCAGCACTGCTGGGCTTACAAACAGGTCAGGCCTGTCAGACTTTAGAGAAGTGGCCCTTCTTACCGCACCCATTGCAGATCGTGCTCCTCGCTAGGCAGCGTTACCTGGGGTGCTTACCCTGGCCACAGAAGTAGCATTTTGGGCCTCCAGGATTGGCAGGTTGCTGTGCGGCACAGGCTTGCAGCGCCCCGGGGTTGAGTGATGGCGGTGCTCACGACGTCCACGAGGGTGCCGCGTGGTCGGAGGTGTAGGCATCCAAGTTGCGGAAGGCCACTCCTAATGAGTCCGAAATCTGTACTGCTTCTTGGAGGTTGAGTGTATCCCCTTCTATTACTCGCTGGCGGATGTAATTCGATTTTATGCCTACGACATAGGCATCCTGGATCAGCAACTGTGTGTGCTCGGCAGCCGACACCGCGTTACAACTGCAGTTCCGGCCAAGTACCCGCAATGCGTGCAGAAATTCGGCTTGCGATTCTCCGGGGCGCTATCGCCTCGTGGCAATGAGATGCCGAGCATACACCTCGTTGACACTCTTAGCATACTGTCCTTTCAACAGCGCTATCGCATCCTCCTACGAGTCAGCATCCCTGATGATAAGGAATACTTGCGGGCTCACCCGGGAGTTGAGGATTTGCAGCTTGTGGGTCTCAGTGATGGCGATCGCGGAGGAACCGATGTAGGATTCGAAGCAGCGTAGCCAGTGTTCAAACGTAATAGTGCCGTCGGCTGCTTGGGGGTCCAGCTCCAGGCGATCAGGTTTTAGCGATGGATCCATCTGATAATTTTAAGCTGATTAAATTGATGTACCATCAATTAACGACAGACGAGGAGTTGGGAGAAAAACTGTGACTTTAATCAGCTTAAAGACACCTGCTGGCAGCCGGTCCCAGAATGAGGGCAGGGCTGGAGGTTGGCCACCTTTATACATGAGCCTGAAGAGAGGAGCCACAGGCGGAGCCAGCAGGGACAAGCCCAGTCATGTAACAATACAACAGTACAATACAATACAGGTTTACCACAGACACGTTCCAGACTGTCCTGTCCAAGTGAGACATGTCTGATCAGGAATTCAGATCCGAGTAAAGGTCACGTGAAATGTCGACTATCCCTTTAAGGAAAATAACCCTCCCTAAATAACCTCCCAGCTCAACCTTCCAGATGAAAGGTTTTATCTGCCCTTCTATAAATGTGAATATTTTCTGGTTAAATTCGGAGACACTCCTGTGTTTAGGAGTCTCAGTCTCTGCCCGTCCAACATCTGAACACTGTAGCAACAAGTTCTCGTTAATACCCAGCTGACAGCTATAAAACGCGATTAGGAACCCTTCCTGTTTGATAGACTTGGTTGACTGGCGCCTGGCAGAATTAGGTTGTGACCGAAAATACCCCGAATGGTCTTTAATGAGTTTACGAATGCCTCGGGTATTAGGTGGATCAGAGGCCGGATGAAGGAGTTTGCAGATTTATTTTCTCAGGTGACTCTCAGTCGGCAGCCTGAAGCCCGTCCGCGTCTCCGTGACAACCACACTGGAACCGGAGTCTCCGTTGACGGGCTGAAATACTTTATGTTGTCAATCTCCATCTGTACATGGACCAAGTGAGTCATAGGTTGAAAATATTTCAAAGCCCATCCGTTACTGTTCCCAAATTTTGCTTTTATTTTTATCTAAAGTTTATTCCCTACCTTAACTTAACCTCTATTAAATGTGAAATAGTTACTATCTTTAGTAAATGGACATTATGCCCCACGATCACAATGCAAGATACTAATTTTAAATAATTTAGAATCTGCTCTCCAGCTATCTGTCTTACTGAAAATACTGATTCGTTCTGTGTACAGAACCCTGGCCAACAGTAACTATCCATTACTAGGTATCGAAGTTTTTTTAGCCTAGCTGTTGGGGTAGTGATGGTGTTTAACCAGCAATGCCGTTACCTGACATTCAAGCAGACATTGGAAGAGGAACTGTGACAGAGATCATCCTCTCCAAAATGCTGAGATCAGAAATACATCATAGATGCAGCACCGGAGCTCTTTTTTGCATTCATTCATGGGATGTGACCGTCACAGGCCAAGCCAGAAGTTGTTGACCATCCCTAATTGCCCTTTAAAAAGGTGATAGTGAGCTGCCTTCTCAAACTACTGCAGGTATGGCCACAGTGCTGAAATGGAATTCCAGGATTTTGACCCAGTGACAGTGATCAAACACGATGTCGTTCCAAACCAAGATGGTGTGTGATTGGGGAATATGGGGATGGAATCTGGAGATGGTGGTGTTTCCAAGTGATGCTGCCCTCTGGATGGTAGATGTTGTAAGTTTGGGAAGTGCTGTTGAAAGGAGCCTTGGTGAGTTACTGCAGTGCATCTTACAGACTGCTGCCATTGTGAGCCAATGGTGGAGAGAGTGTTTAAGGTGGTGGATGGGGTGATGGTCAAGTGGGCTGCTTTGTCCTGGTTGAGCTCGTTGAGTGTTGTTGAAGCTGCAGTCATCCAGGAATGTAGAGAGTATTCCATCACACTTGTGTCTGGTAGATGGTGGATAATCTTTGGGGAATATGGAGATTAGTTACTCACTGCAGAATTCCCAGCCTCTGACTTGCTCTTGTATCCACAGTATTTATATGGCTGGTACAGTTACATTTCTGGTCAATGATAATTCCCATGAAGTGATGGAGGGGAATTTGGCAATCATAATGCTGTTCAAGGTTAAATGGTTTGATTCTTGCTTGTTGGAGTTTCATTGTCTGGAACTTGTGTGGGGCTCCCAAGCTTGAATGTTGTCTAGTTCTGGGTATTGTGGACACGTATTGTTTCAGTATCTGAGGAGTTGCAAATGGAACTAAACACCATGCAATCATCAGTGAACATCCTCACTACTAATGTTTTATTGGAGGGAAGGTCATTGATGAAGCTGCTGAAGATGGTTGGGCCTAGGAAACTAACCCAAGGAACTCCTGCAGTGATATCCTGGGGCTGAGATAATTGGCTTCCAACAATGACCACCATCTTCCTTTGTGCTAAGTATGATTCAAACCAGAGACAAATGGAATGTTGGCATTTAATACAAGGGGAATTGAATATAAAAGTAGGGACATTTTATTGCAACTGTACAGGGCCTTAGTCAGACCACATCTGAAATACTGTGTACAGTTTTCAACTTTTGGGGGGAAAAAAGGTATAATTGGATTAGATGCAGTTCAGAGAAGGTTCATACGAATCCTAAGATAGGGGTCTTATCTTTAAAAACAACAAAAGGTTGAACCAGTTGGGTCTATATCCATTTGAGTTTGGAAACGTAATTTTATTGAAATATACATGATCCGGAGGGGATTTTATAATGTAGATACCAGGAGGATGTTTCCTGTGGAGGGAGTGAGAAATCGGGGGACACAGTTTAAGAATAAGAGGTCTACTGTTTAAGACTGAGATAAGGAGACATTTCTTAAGGTTTGTTAGTATGTGGGATTATCTTCCCCTGAATGCAATCAAGACTGAGTCACTGAATTTATTCAAGGAAGAGTTAGATAGGTTTTTGATGTAAAGGGAGTCCAGGTCCATGGAGGGCAGACAGCAAGTGTTGAGGCCACAATCACTATTGAATTGTGGAGCAGACTTAAAGGACTGAATGGTCTACCCTGATTCTAAGCCACATGTTCCTATGTGCTGGGAACTGAACTTCTGATATAGCAATGCGTCAGAAAAAAGTTACCTGGAAATGTTGTTCCAGAAGGCAGTCACAATCCTTGGGTTAAGTACTTCAGATTTGGTCTGTGATCGGGGAAAGGAGGCAGATATGAGGAATTAGAAGTAGCGTTGGAGGAGCCTTATAGTCCTTTCACTTGTCCAACAAATTCTATGTTCTTGCAGCCTGTGTAGATGAGAGCAGGAACTGCAGGGAGGATGTATAAACTGAGCATGAGACCATGGCTGGAATTCTCTGATCGTTGGGATTCATTTTTCCCGCTGGCAGCACAACCCTGCCAATGGATTTTGCAGTGGCGTGAGGTGGTTTTAATGGAAAATGCCATTTGACAAGTGGCGGGAGGATAGAATCCTGCCACCAGCAATGATGTGCAGCCACAAAACATGCAGCTGGGGGACATGAGAATCTCGCCCCATGTCAATGGGCATTCGGGGGGGGGGGGGTAAGAAGCAATGGAGGAGGAGTGGGGACAGTATAGTTAAGGGGATAGATATTGTTCAGTTGAAAGCATGACCCCTAAAGGCTGTGTTAGCTGCTTTGTGCCAGGATTAAGAATGTCTCCTTGTGGCTGGAGAGGAACTTGGAGAGTTGGTGGGAAGGAGTCTAGTTGTCATGGTCCATGTGGGTACCAATGGTCCATGTAGATACCAACAACATAGGTAGGACTGAAAAAAAGGGTTTTGCTAAATGTGTATGAACAGCTAGGTGCCAAATTAAAAAGCAGAACCACAAAGGTAAGAATTCTTGGGTTGCTACCTGCTCCATGAGCAAATTATCATGGGGTAAATAAGATTAGAGAGTTGAATGTGTGGCTCAAATATTAATGTGTGAGAAATAGGTTTCAATTCATAGGGCACTTGGCACCAGATTTTAATTCATAGGGCACTGATTCTAATTCTGGGGAAAGTAGTAGCTAACCTTCATTTGAGCATGAAGGTATTAGAGATGTATGATGTATGATGTATGAAAAGATGTATGAGAAAGATTCTGGTGTGAGGATTTCTGTTATCTTGACAGATCAGAGATCCCAAGACTGTTTTGCTTTAGAGAAAAGCAAATTGAAAGGGGATTTGATAGATACAGTTTAAAAATAATGAGGGGTGTGGACAGAGTAAATTGGGAAAACTGCTCTTGTTGTCAGAAAAGTGGAAAACTAGAGGACATTCATTGAAGGTGATTGGCAGAAGAACAAAGGCTACATGAGCAAAACCATGAGGACAATGAATGGTTAGGATCTGGTCTGCACTGTCTGGGAGTGCTGTGAAGGTAGATTCAATTGTGGCTTTCAAAGGGGCTACAAAGACGGGGAGTGGGACAGAGTTATTCTTGCAAAGAGATGACATGCTGCCCTTGGTTGAACAGCCACCTTCTCTGTGCTTTAACCACTATATGATTCTATGATAAGCAAGATATTTAAAGTATGTAAAGAAACACAGAAAATATAACAGATACATTTGATCACTTGATTATGAATGCACCATTTTGGATTTTTAAAAAAAAAATCTAGTTTAAACATGTATTTTGGAAATTAGAAAATTCAGTTCCTGACAAAACAAAGCTGAATTCAGAATGGATTTCTCGTTGTGAACAGAGCGCCACCGGATGTCTGATGGTGCAATTACACGGAACAATTTTACGTAGAAACATCTGTCTATATCTAGCCGCTAACTGTAAATAGAGTCGACAAAAGTGTGACAGTAACATGACTTTATTTTAATAAATGTGCGCAGATTAAACCTGTTTCGGCAGAGGTGCATCTGTATTTCACATTTATATGTGGCTAATAGGAACGAAGGTTGGGGTCGAGATACTGACGAGAAACCCCACAGTAAAAAGAACCGTAAAATAGGGGAAGACATGGAAATAAAAAATATCAAGGAGCCAGATAATTTGGGGTGCTGTAAGTTTTCCCAACAATTTCCCAAATTCTCAGCGTTTCACTGAGATCTACTGTTCGCACGGGGCAAAATCTAAATGAATCAAGTGTGACCCCATTTGGGAAATAAATAAAAATATGCATTTCGTAATTGTGCAAAAAAAGGTACGTAATTTTTCCGAAACGCAACATTACTGACTGTAGTGGTGAATATTACAGTTGGTGTCAACTCTGCATGTAGGTGTCGGGAATAGTTTCCGAATAAACGGTGGGGGGGGGGGGGGGGGGGGGGGGGGGTGAAGATTGTGATATACTGATTCCCGGGACAAAAGCAGCGAGTTTATCAGTTTGGGAGAGTTAAGAAAGGATGTTTTCCCCATTCTTGCCAATTAAATGAAACCTAAATGAAATGTGTTTTAATAACACTCTTTCCGATTAGCGCTCGATTGAACCCAGTCCTTTACCCGCCCCAAATGGAACGAAAAACAAGTCAGCCGATAAATCTCAACCCCCAGCAGTTAAAAAGGGAAAGGCAAGAAAAAAAAAGCGGCCTTGTCGAACAAGAGACTTAGTTGGCTCCGAGCCATTTGGGATTGTAGTAATTCTCCATGCTTACTTAGCGCTGAATGGTGCTCAAGACGAGCCCCTCGTTAGCTGTATCCAGGGGCAGGCAACGAACGCGCTTCCCTGTGGCTCCGATAGCCTCCAGCTCCTTACAAACTGCATCCCTCCAGCCTCTGACATTGTGGCCTGAGAGCAGGTAATTGATAGAATAATATGGTCCATCCGGAGTCTCTGGCGCCGGCAGCACAGGGCAGGCCAGCATAGCGTCTAGTATGCCACAAAAAGGCCTTGACGCAAGCGAATAACCAGCAGCTGGAGAGGCACGTTGCGATACCCCCCCCCCCCCCCCCCCAAACACGCAACCCCCACTTGAATGATTAAAGCAGAGAAAAAGGCCACTCGGCCGGTCGCATCCGTGTTGATCGCATAGACCCATTCCCCCGCATTTTCTCCATGGCAATGCCCCCCCCCCCCCCCCAAAGTGCTTAACGAATTTCCATTTTGAAAATGCCTTCACCACACTCTCAGGACCTACACTGTAGATCCAAACTACTGGTTTGGTTAAACAAAAGGTTTTCCTCACGTCATCCTTGCTTCTTTTGCCTCTTTGGCCAAGCACCTTGAGTGGATGCTGTCTAGTTGTTACATGGGGACCGTTTCTCCCTGTCTACTTTGTCCGGACCTCTTGTGATTTTGCATATCCTTACAACATTTCCTCTTAATTTACTCATTTCTAAAATCAGCGCCCAAGCTATTCCAACCTGTCCATGCAACTGAAGACTCTCAACCCTGGAATCATTCTTGTAAATCTATTCTGTTCCCTCTCTAAACTTTTCCCATTCCTTCTATAGTGTGGTGCCCAGATTTGGGCACAATACCCCAGTTAAGGCTGAACGAGTATTTTATGAAGATTTGCAATTACTTCCTTGTTTTTATATTCTTATATTTATGCTGTTTTCATAAAGCACAGCTTTCGAAATTGCTTTATTAACTGCTTTTTCAACCTGCCTTGCCACCATCAATGATTTGTGGACTTATTTGACACTCCCTTTATTTTGTATTGTCTATCCTCGTTCTTCGTACTAAAATGTATCACCTCCCATTTCTCTGCATTAAAATTCATCTACCCTGTGCTGGCCCATTCTTCCATTCCGTCCATGTCCTTTTGAAGGCTATTACTATCTTCACAGTTCACAAATTTTATACCATCTACAAATGTGGAATTTTTTCCCTGTCTAGCTGATTAATGTAAATCAAGAAAAGGGGTCCTGGTATTGACTCCTTCAGATCCCTACTATATACACAGTCTGAAAAACAACCATTCACCACTACTTTTTGTTTTCTGACACTCAAGTCAACTTCAGACCTGTGCTGCCACTGTCCACTTTATTCCATGAATTGCAACTTTTCTAGCAGTCTATTATGTGGTACTTTATCAAGTGATCTTTGGAAGTCCATAAACACCACATCAATTACATTACCCTCATGAACTCGCCCTGTTACCTCATCAAAATACTCAATCCATTTAATTAAGCACAATTTGCCTTTAACAAATCCCTCAAGCTTTCCTCAATTAATCCACACTTGACAAGTTTGTCCTGGATAATCATTTCTAAAAGTTCCCCCACCACTTAAAGTTAAATTCACCGGCCTATAGTTGCTGGGGAAAATGAAAGTTTTAATTATAGTTATAAGAAGGTGGTTTTAAAATATGATAAAAATGCTAGAAATAATAGCTTTGAGAAATTCTGAGACTACAGTTCTGTAATAGAATGGGTTGTATTTAAAGAGGAAATAATTTGGGTACAATCGAGGACCATCCTACGGAAGAATGGGAGTAGGGGGCATTTATCTTTGTCCCAAGTTCAGGAGGTAACCAAACCATAATAGTTGGTTGTCCATTATTCTCTAGAAGGATGGTATCTACGTTCCATTGCTCTTTCAGGCACAGATTTTCATGTGGTCATGTCTGGGCTTGCAAGATGGATTCTTATGGCCATTTAAATCAATCAGATTAGTACCATTCCTATAGGAATGGGCAATTCAAGAGGTAATAGAAAGGGTGGAACCTGGAACAATCAGCATCAATAGGGAGGTGGTACTCAAAAAACTCTTGGAATTGAGGGCAGACAAGTCCCCTGGGCCTAATGGCTGCATCCTAGGCTGTTAAAGGAAGTGGCAGCAGAGATGGTGGATCCGTTGGATTTGGATTTTGTTTATTGTCATGTGTACTGAGGTACAGTGAAAAGTATTTTTCTGCGAGCAGCTCATTAAGTACATGAAAATAAAAGAAATACATAATAGGGCAACCCAAGGTACACAATGTAACTACATAAACACCGGCATTGGATGAAGCATGCAGGGGTGTAGTGTTAATCAAGTCAGTCCATAAGTGGGTCATTTAGGAGTCTAGTAACAGCGGGTAAGAATCTGTTTTTTGGGTCTGTTCGTGCATGTTCTCAGACTTGTGTACCTCCTGCCCAATGGAAGAAGTTGGAAGAGTGAGTAAGCCGGGTGGGAGGGGTCTTTGATTATGCTGCCCGCTTTCTCCAGGCAGCGGGAGGTGTAGATGGAGTCAATGGATGGGAGGCAGGTTTGTGCGATGGACTGGGCTGTGTTCACGGCTCTCTGAAGTTTCTTGCAGTCTTGGGACGAGCAGTTGCCATACCAGGCTGGAATGCAGCCAGATAGGATGCTTTCTACGATGCATCTGTAAACGTTGGTAAGAGTTAATGTGGACATGCCGAATTTCCTTACTTTCCCGAGGAAGTATAGGCGCTGTTGTCCTTTCTTGGTGGTAGCGTTGACGTGGGTGGGCCAGGATAGATTTTGAGATGTGTACCCCTAGAATTTGACCCTGATCTCCACCTCTGCCCCATTGATGCTGACAGGGGTGTGTACAGTACTTTGCTTCCTGAAGTCAATGACCAGTTCTTTAGTTTTGCTGGCATTGAGGGAGAGATTGTTGTCGCTGCACCACTCCACTAGGTTCTCTATCTCCCTCCTGTATTCTGACTCGTTGTTTTCGAGATCTGGCCCACATTGGTCGTATCGTCAGCAAACTTGTATAACACTGGTTATAATATTCCAAATTTCCCTGGACATGGGAAATGTTCCAGTGGATTGGAAAAGTGCTAATGTAACACCCTTATTCAAAAAGTGAGGGAGGCAGAATGTGAGAAATTACAGACCAGTTAGTTTACCATCTGTTGTTTACCATCTGTTGTTGGAAAATTGTTAGAATCAATTATCAAGGATGTAATATCAGGACATTTGGAAAGCCAAAGTACTATCCATCAGAGTCAGCATGGTTTTATGAAGGGTAAATCATGTTTGACTAATTTGCTAGAATTCTTCGACGATGTAACAAACAAAATGGATAATGGGGATCCTGCCGATGTAGTATATCTGGACTTCCGGCACACGTTTGATAAGGTGCCATTCAGAAGGTGAGATCACGTGGGAATAGGGGTAACTTATTAGCTTGGATAGAAGACTGGCTGACGGACAGGAGACAGAGGGTGACAGTGGGACAAATGGGTCTTTTTCTGGGTGGCAAAATGTAACTAGTGAGGTACCACAAGGTTCAGTCCTTAGGGCGCCAGCTATTTACAATCTACATTAACAACTTGGATACAGGGACAGAAGGTTCTGTAGCCAAATTCGCAGCTTATACAAAAATAGGCGGGACAGCAAGTTGCAATTAGGAAATAAGAACCTTACAAATGGATATAGATAGGTTAGGAAAGTGGGCCAAAATGTGGCAGATGGAGTTTAACGTGCTTAAGTGTGAGGTCATGCATTTTGGTCGAAAAAATGGGAAGGCAACTTATTACCTAAATAAGGTAATATTTAGAGAGAGACTTTGGGGTGCCCCAATGCAGAGGGATCTGGGTGTCCTCATGCATGAGCCACAGCAAAGTAGCATGCAGATGTAGCCGGTAATAAGGAAAGCAAATGGAATGTTGGCATTCATAGCAAAATAAATTGAGTATAAAGGTAAGGATGTATTGTTGCAACTATACAAGGCATTGGCGAGACCACACCTGGAATATTGTGCACAGTTTTGACTCCCTCAGAATTGCTCCCAATGTCCCAGAAATCAAAAACCCTCCCCACTGCACGATCTCTCCACCACACATTCATCTCCTCTATCCTTCTATTCCTATATTCACTTGTAGATGGCACTGGGAGTAATACAGAAATGATTACCTTCCGGGATCCTCCTTTCTCATCTTCCTAGCTGTCAGGATTTAATCCCCATTTCCACCTATGCTGTTGGTACTGATATGGACCATGATCTCTGGCACCACAGAGCCAACATACCAACCACCCTTCAGTGAGGGTGTTGTTCCAGTCTTCCCCCTAGAGCTAAATCAACTGTAAGCTGTGAACATTGGTCTGGCTCCACTCCTGAGATGAACCATCACCCTCACTGGTATTCAGAAGTGACCTGGTTGGAGAGTACGATACGCTCGGGGGACTCCTGCCTTGTCCTTCTTGATTGCCTGAAGCTCGTTCATTTCCTCTCTGCTTACATACCTTTTAGCTGCAAAGCAATTATGTGCTATTCACATAGCTCTTAAGCCTCACAATACTGGTGGTGTGACACCAGCTGCTTTTCAAGCTCTAAAGCTTTCAGTGACATTTTCTGTACATGTGGTTGTCCAAGGCACAAGGAGTGTTATGTGGTTCCCACATGGAACAGGGTGTGTATTCCATACAACTAGAATGCCCTGATAAGTTTAACTGAACTTAATTGAAATAAAGGAAAGACTTGTGAAGATGGATAAATTACAAAAACCTAGCAGTTGTTCACAAATCAGGAACCTTCCTTTGTGACAAAGTCACTTTAATTTTTTATCTTGCTCCTTGACACTCCAGCTCACTCCATTCCTCACATCGGGGCTCTCAAAGTAACCAATCACCTACGTGCTGTCCTGTGACATGCTTCCTTTATTTTATTGATGATATGTTCTCAGTGCTCTCTCTCTCTACCAATCCCTTTTATCTCCATTGGGGGTCGAACCTCCCGCTGTTCTCACTCACCACATGACCCCTTCTAAAATCCTACACTGAACACCCACCTCAACATCCAACCATACGATCAGCCCCAACCCTCTTTTCTACCCCAAAATCCATCTCCCACTTTCATCTCCTCACCCCTCTCCAGCCACGAACACACCTCCACATCTCCAATCCTAATCACAGAGCCCTTCGCTATTCTCAGCTTCCCATTCCAATTACAATGCCCACATCCAGTCCTCCAAACCCAATGCGTGTACACAGCTCCAGCCTCACTTCCTTGTCCCATGTCTGTCCCTACTCCCTTCCTCTTCGACTGCTTCCTCTCTTCCGCCTGTCCTCTTCTCCCCCATATCTTCACTCCATGCTCCCCTACTTTCCCCACTACCTCCCTCCTAATTTCCATTACCACCACCTCTCTGGCCCTCTTCTTTCCCGCTCTCCTTTCTCCCTCCCTCAGTTCCAGTCACTCCCCCAACACCACGGTTATCATTCCCCCCTCACTCATTCCCCCTGAATCCCTTCTTCACCCCCCCCCTGAATCCCTTCTTCACCCCCCCCCTGAATCCCTTCTTCACCCCCCCCTGAATCCCTTCTTCACCCCCCCCCTGAATCCCTTCTTCACCCCCCCCCCTGAATCCCTTCTTCCCCCCCCCCTGAATCCCTTCTTCCCCCCCCCCCCGCTGAATCCCTTCTTCCCCCCCCCCCCGCTGAATCCCTTCTTCCCCCCCCCCCCGCTGAATCCCTTCTTCCCCCCCCCCCGAATCCCTTCTCCCCCCCCCCCCCTGAATCCCTTCTTTCTTCCCCCCCCTGAATCCCTTCTTTCTTCCCCCCCTGAATCCCTTCTTCCCCCCCTCACTCATTCCTCCCCTCACTCATTCCCCCCTGAATCCCTTATTCCTTTTTTCTTCTATTTTGCCTTCCCACAATGTTATACCTCCCTTCATTGCCTCTCCCGCTCACCATTCACAATCTCGATCTGTGCTGGCGTCTATCTTGCTGTTCTATGGTCTCTGTGTGTGGCTCTATCCTTATCGATTCTGTATCTTGTGTATCGATCCCCGGGTAATTAACCGGTGCCAGTTGCTGTGGGATCCTGCTAGTGTCGGGCTGTGGCATTGTCGGCCGCTGGTTGGACAGTGGGGAGCTGAGTGATTGATGCTGGTAAATGGGCTGTGACAGCCCTGGCGTCTTCACTGACTCGACAGCCTTTTTGAATGGAAGGCGATGGCGGGGAGCCCTTTGTTCCTGCCGGCTGATTTTCAAACCGTCGACGGGCTATTTTTCTGGTACAGTTCGGCAAGATAATAGCTAATTCAGACCTGAAAGGACGAAAAATTATTCCCGGCCACGGAAATAAGTGAGGGCCAGGCGATAGAATGACATCACAGTTTGAGAGACACAATCGGATTTAAAGCGGATATACCACATTATCCAATTGGCAAATATTTGTTCTGAACGTCTGGAGATTGACATCGTGCCTCAATACTCGGCACTAAATGACACAGTTTGTCTCCAGAACTGAGCAAACAATCGCGAATAGATGTCAGGCCACGCTTTAAGTCCGAGCACATTTTCAAAGGTGAAACAACGATGTGACCGCCTGATTGGGAACGGGAAACATCAAAGGGAATGGACGGGGCGAGGCTGGAGAAAGACGCGTGTTTGGAGAGACAGTCGGCGGACTAAATGTCATTGGAACCCAGTTGGTTATCCATCCTGCAACCCAAATACACAACCTTTCCTGCAATCTCCCATTCCGCCCAAACTCACTTGCACAAACTGAAGTATAAGTAACAACACAAAAATATAAATGATACAAAACTGGAAAATTGCAAATGTCCTACAGTTCAATGTACAGGGCGCAATTTCAAAATATGTGGATGATACAAAACTTGGATTTATTGTAAACTGCAAGGAAGATGGTGTTGAACTTCAAAAGGACGCAGCCAGGTTGTTGGACCGGGCAGACATGCGTGTATGAAATTTAGTGCAATGAAATGTGAAACAATATACCTTGGCAGGAAGAGGAGAGAGAGAGGCAGTGTAAAATAGAGGTGCAATTCTAAAATGAGTGCAGGAGCAGAGGGGTTTAATCTCTATTCATAAAATATAGAATTTACAGTGCAGAAGGAGGCCATTCAGCCCATCGAGTCTGTACCGGCCCTTGGAAAGTGCACCCTACTTAAGCCCACGCCTCCACTCTATCCCCGTAACCCAGCAACCCCACTTAACCTTTTTGGACACTAAGGGCAATTTATCACGCCAATCCACCTAACCTGGACTGTTGGAGGAAACCGGAGCACCCGGAGGAAAACCACGCACGGGGAGAACGTGCAGATTCCGCAGAGATAGTGACCCAAGCCAGGAATCGAACCTGGGACCCTGGAGCTGTGAAGCAACTGTGCTAACTGCTGTGCTACCAGGCTGCTTAATATGAAATATGGACTTGTCCAGGCTGCAGAAATTGCAGGTAGCCTGGGAGTCTGTAAATCAGCTTTACGCATCTATTGGAGCAGGCTGCAGCATGCAATTCTCTCCACACCAAATTCCTGATGGACAAAGGGACAGTTCCCTCACGGAAGCCCCCTTACAAAGAGCCCTCCAGCAATGGCCCATGCCTCTTCTGAATGTTAGGATAAAATGTAACAATGTGTCCGGACAATCTGAGCGTACATGCATATCAATTATTCAACATGGAAGGGCAGGTGAGAACATGGTTAATCAAGTATGCTTTATAGACTTCCGGTGGCGGCTATGAAGGAGTAAGTCGCACATTTGGTGGCTCCCGCTATGGCCGGACTTTTGGACCTTTCCCCCTGACTTTTCCGGTTTTCAGCTGTAAAGTCAAAGGCTGAGGCAATTGGGCACCGTTTCCACGTATCGGTGTATGGAGAAAAGAACCAGAAGTGCACGAAAAGGCAGAAATAGAAAGATGGGCAAGAGCTATGTTGAAGCTGCAGCAAAGAACAAAGAAATGTACAGCACAGGAACAGGCCCTTCGTCCCTCCAAGCCCGTGCCGGCCATGCTGCCCGACTAAACTACAATCTTCTACACTTCCTGGGTCCGTATCCTTCTATTCCCATCCTATTCATGTATTTGTCAAGATGCCCCTTAAATGTCCCTATCATCCCTGCTTCCACCACCTCCTCCGGTAGCGAGTTCCAGGCACCCACTACCCTCTGCGTAAAAAAACTTGCCTCGTACATCTACTCTAAACCTTGCCCCTCTCACCTTAAACCTATGCCCCCTAGTAATTGACCCCTCTACCCTGGGGAAAAGCCTCTGACTATCCACTCTGTCTATGCCCCTCATAATTTTGTAGACCTCTATCAGGTCTCCCCTCAACCTCCTTCGTTCCAGTGAGAACAAACTGAGTTTATTCAACCTCTCCTCATAGCTAATGCCCTCCATACCAGGCAACATTCTGGTAAATCTCTTCTGCACCCTCTCTAAAGCCTCCACATCCTTCTGGTAGTGTGGCGACCAGAATTGAAGACTATACTCCAAGTGTGGCCTAACTAAGGTTCTATACAGCTGCAACATGACTTGCCAATTCTTATACTCAATGCCCCGGCCAATGAAGGCAAGCATGCCGTATGCCTTCTTGACTACCTTCTCCACCTGTGTTGCCCCTTTCAATGACCTGTGGACCTGTACTCCTAGATCTCTTTGACTTTCAATACTCTTGAGGGTTCTACCATTCACTGTATATTCCCTACCTGCATTAGACCTTCCAAAATGCATTACCTCACATTTGTCCGGATTAAACTCCATCTGCCATCTCTCCGCCCAAGTCTCCAGACAATCTAAATCCTGCTGTAAAACTGTAAAGCAGGAGACAGCATGGCCGAGGACCGGACCCCTGGGGTGTCGGCCCAGCGATCAATGGAGCAGTTGATGCAGGTCATCCAGGACGGCTTTGCCAACCAGAAACGGGACTGTCTGGACCCGATTTTAAAGAGTTGATTGATCGGCTGGAGGACAGATTGGACGCCCAGGATCGGGCGATCCAGAAGGCTGCAAAGGCGCAGGCTGAGCAGGAGGAGCATCAAACTGCTGTGGAGCTGGAGGTGGGGATGCTGCGGGACCAGCAAAAAAGGCTTCTGGAGAAGGTGGAGGACCTAGAGAATAGGTCCCGCCGGCAGAACTGAAGAATTGTCGGGCTCCTGGAGGGGTCTGAGGGAGCTGATGCTGGGGCATATGTAGCGGGTATGTTTTGAAAAGCTGCTGGGGAAGTGGACATTCTCCCGACCCTTGGAGGTGGACAGGGCGTACAGAGCGCTTGCGAGGAAGCCGCGAACCGGGGACCCTCCGAGGGCAATGGTGGTGAGATTCCACAGGTTCCTGGACAAGGAATGTATTCTTCAGTGGGCCAAGCAAACGCGGAGCTGTAAATGGGACAACAGTATCCTGCGGGTGTACAAGTACCTGAGTGTGGAAGTGGCTAGGAAAAGGGCAGGCTTCAACCAAGTTTTAAGTCAATCATCTTCAAGAAACAGGTGAAGTTTGGACTGCTGTATTCGGCTCATCTCTGGGTCACATATGAGGACCAGCATTATTATTTTGAGTCGCCCGAAGATGCGCTGGACTTCGTGAAAAGAAAAGGACTGGTGGTGGGCTGAGAACTCTCGAACTTTGATGCAACTTGTTGGCTCATATTGTTTTTTTTAATTTTTCTCTTCTGTTTTTGAGTTCTGTTTAAGAAGGGGGGGGAAAGGTTTTTTTCATTTTCGGGCTTTCTTTTTGGTGAATGTTGGCAATGCCTTTTTCTTTGATGTGCACTTTTGTGGGATGGAGACGTGCTTGTTTGGGTTTGCTGTTTTTTCTTTTCAGCTGGGTGATTGTGTGGGGGACCGTTAGATGAGGGAATTGTTTGTATGAGCAGGGGGGAGGGGAGTGAGGGAACAATAGGTGGGAGACTTTTTGGCGCTGGGGCGGGGGCCACCAAGCTAGCTGGGTGAGCTAGCTCACAGAAGCGCAGTGGGGGGTTTGCATATGTTTAGTTTATCGTATGGATTAGGTTTTAGAGTGGTGTTGCTAGGGGGTGAGTGGGGGGGGGGGGGGGTAGTTGTTCTGCTGATGGGGGAGTGTAGCCATCTAGGATGGCACTTACAACCAGGAACAGAGAAACTTGCAAGTCCTAGCGGGTAAAATGGACAAAGCAAGACTCGGGTAGGCTCAGAGCCTGAAATGTACATTTGCAAGCAAGGAGTTCAGACCGTATCTCAACTCCGAACAATTAGCATTTTGATGGCCCGATTAGCATTTTGATGGCCCATCTTCACCAAGACAAAGGACTGGTACTTGAGCGACCGGTACAGTCCCAGACATTTCGGCACCACTCCCTGTTCAGGGGAAGCGTAAACAACGGGGTCAGTGACCGCTTGGGACATGCCCAGCCCATTTATTGGTTAGGAATCGAACAGTGATCAGGGATCACCCAATTAGTGGGGTCCAAACTGAAGGACCGCCCGAAAGAGCATGATAACCCCCAAGTATAAGAAGAGAGTCCGCCATATGTTCATCCTCTTTTGTACCTGGCACCCCGGCAACGTCCATCTCCAATCGCAGCACTACCAGACGGATGAGCCTAGCTGAGCAGCAGTTACTTCTCCAGACTCAATAGATCCAGAACCGGACAGCAGCCACTGTTCCTCTGACCTAAGCCGGGTGCCTGAAGTTATGTACAGGTTGTCTTAGTCGATAGGTGTAGTTAACTGGTAGTGTTTATGTTGCATGACTAATTGTGTGTAAATAAAGTACCCTTGACCTTGAACTAACTAACTGTTGTTTGGCTCTTTGATCGATAGCCGGTTGAACGTTGTGGTGGTATCATTTGATACCTGCCGACTCTGAGCATTAGAACATAGATATCAAAAGAAAGGAGGGCAAACTCACCGATTGCCATAGTTAGAGCAGAGCCACATAGGAAAAGAAAGGCAACAGGAGGGACTTTGGTCGAGGGACAGAGATGAGGTCGGTGGGGGGGGGGGGCTGGAGGAGGCGCGGTGCATGGGCTGGAGGCGGGCCCAAGAAAGGGGATGGCTGATTGGCGAAGTGGGGGGGGGATTGCCCCCAACTAGGCTGATCACCTGGAATGTTCGAGGGTTAAATGGGCCGGTTAAGAGGGCGTGTGTGTTCGCGCATCTGAGGGGACTAAGGTGAACGTGGTAATGCTGCAGGAGACGCACTTTAGAGTAGTGGACCAGGTTAGATTGAGGAAAGGCTGCATCAGTCAGGTCTTCCACTCGGGGCTGGACACAGACTAGAGGGGTTGCAATCTTGATTAATAAGCGGGTGATATTTGAGGTGGGTAGAATAGTTTTGGATGTGGGGGGTTGATATATTATGGTTAGTGGTAAGCTGGAGGGGATGAAGGTAGTGCTAGTTAAGGTATATGCGCCAAACTGACTTGGAATTTACAAAGAGGACGTTGGGGAAGATCCCGGACCTGGACTCTCTCAAGCTGGTCATGGGAGGGGACTTTAAACAGTTGTTGATCCTGGCCTGGATCAGTCTTGCTCGAAAATGGGCAAGGTGCCAGCAATGGCAAAGGAACTAAGAGGGTTCATGGAGCAGAGGGGGTGGTGGAACAATGGAGATTTAGGCAGCCGAGGGCATAAGGTATACTCTCGGATTGATTTCTTTGTTTTGGGTAGGGGCTTGCTGGCAGAGGTGGTGGACACTGGGTACTCGGCGATCACAATCTCGGACCATGCTCCACACTGGGTTGACCTACATGTTAGTAAAGATAGCAATCAGCGCTCGCAATGGAGGTTAGATGTAGGGCTATTGGCGGACGAAGCCGTGTGCGAGCGATTGAGGAAATGCATACAAAATTACCTGCAGGTAAATGGTATGGGGGAGGTCTCTGCAGCGGTGGTCTGGGAAGTGCTGAAGGCAGTAGTGAGAGGAGAGCTGATCTCGATCCAGGCTCACAGGGACAGGACAGACAGGGCAGAGACGGACCAATTGGTAAAAGAGATTCTACAAGTCACAGGAGGTATACGGAGACTCCAGAGATAGGGTTTTTAAGGGAACGGCAGAGGCTACAGGCGGAGTTTGGCTTGTTAACCACAGGGAGGGCAGTGGAACAGCTCAAAGGCGAGGGGGGCGATCTATGAGCATGGTGAGAAGGCTAGCAGGATGCTTGCACAGCAGCTCAGAAAGAGGGAGGCAGCTAGAGAAATAGGGAAAGTTATTGACGGGGATGGGAACTTAGTTGGGGATTCGGCAAGGGTGCATAAGGCGTTCGGGGATTTCTACAGCAGGCTGTACAGGTCGGAACCCTCTGCGGGGCCAGAGGGGATGAGTCACTTCCTGGAGGGACTGACTTTCCCCAAGGTGGACCGGGACCTGGTAGAAGGGCTGGGGGCCTCCGATCGGGTTGGAGGAGATAGTTGAGGGCTTGAAGGCCATGCAGTCGGGTAAGGCCCCGGGACCGTAGAGGTACCAAGTGGAGTTCTACAAAAAGTTCTCCAGGATATTGGGACCGGTGCTGATGAAGATGTTTAATGAGGCAAGGGAAAGAGGGGTTCTGCTCCAGACTATGTCACAGGCCACTATTTCGTTTATCCCGAAACGGGACAAGAACCCGGAGCTATGTGGGTCTTACAGGCCGATTTCCCTGTTAACGTAGACGCCAAACTGTTGGCCAAAATTTTGGCCTCCAGGATGGAGGATTGTGTACCGAACGTCATCGTGGAGGATCAGACGGGATTCGTTGAGGGCAGGCAGCTGGTGGTGGCCAATGTAAGAAGGCTGTTAAACGTGATCATGATGCCCCCGGAAAGTAGGGAGGTGGAGGTAGTGGATGTGGATAAAGCTTTTGACCGGGTTGAGTGGGATTATTGATGGGAGGTTCTGGGGCAGTTCGGATTTGGGAGGGGCTTTATTGACTGGGTCAGGTTGCTGTACCAGGATCCTCTGGCAAGTGTACGGATGAATAGGACGACTTCGGACTATTTTGGACTGCACCAGGGGACGAGACAGGGATGCCTCCTCTCCCCACTGCTGTTTGCGCTGACTATAGAGCCGCTGGCAATTGCTC
This sequence comes from Scyliorhinus torazame, assembly GCF_047496885.1. Taxonomy (NCBI): domain Eukaryota; kingdom Metazoa; phylum Chordata; class Chondrichthyes; order Carcharhiniformes; family Scyliorhinidae; genus Scyliorhinus; species Scyliorhinus torazame. Next base: position 153,195,959 of record NC_092723.1, on the reverse strand, counting down.
TGAGGGCCTCCAGGGGCTGGTCTGGGAGGGAGGGGGTGGGGCGGGGTGGAGCACATTCTCGTTGTATGCGGATGACCTGCTTCTGTGTGTTTCAGATCCAATTGAGGGGATGGAAGAAATCATGGGGATTTCGGCCGGTTTTCTAGGCACAACCTTAATATGTGGAAGAGCCAGATGTTTGTGGTCCAGGCGAGGGGTCCGGAGAGGCGACTGGGGGAACTGCCATTTAGAGTGATAGGGGACAGTTTCAGGTACCTAGGTATCCAAGTGGCGCGGGATTAGGACCGGCTGCATAAATTGAACTTGGCCCAGATTGGTGGATCAGATGAAAGATGATTTCCGGAGATGGGATGCACTCCCGTTGTCTCTAGCTGGGAGAGTCCAAACGGTGAAAATGACGGTCCTCCCGAGATTCCTGTTTGTATTTCAATGTCTCTCCATCTTCATTCCGCGGTCCTTTTTTAAGCGGGTCAATAAAGTTATTGCGGGCTTTGTATGGGGGGCAAGTCCCCGCGAGTGAGGAGGGTAATGCTGGAGCGGAGTCAGGAGCGGAGTCAGGGAGTGGGAGGGCTGGGGCTGCCGAACTTTAGCAATTATTACTGGGCAGCTAACATAGCCATGGTTAGGAAGTGGCTGGGTGGGGGGGGTGGTCGGCATAGGTGCGTATGGAAGCAGCTTCTTGCAAGGGCACAAGTTTGGGGGCATTGGTAACTGCGCCTCTGCCGTTCCCGCCGGCGCGGTACTCCACCAGCCCCGTGGTGGTGGCGGCCTTGAGAGTCTGGGGACAATGGAGGAGATACGTGGGAGCATCGGTCTGGTCCCCAATCTGCGATAATCACCGGTTTGCCCCGGGAAGGATGGACGGGGGGTTCCGAATATGGCGGAGAGAGGGGATTGAGAGGATGGGGGACTTGTTTATAGAGTGGAGCTTTCTGAGTATGAGGGCACTGGAGGAGAAGTTTGCATTGGTGGGGGGGGAAACAAATGTTGTTATCTGCAGGTATGGGACCTTCTGCGTAGACCGGTATCAACCTTCCCACTCCTGCTTCTAAGGGGGATTCAGGACAGGGTAGTTTCCAGAGGATGGATAGGTGAGGGGAGCGTTTCTGACATTTACAAGGAACCTATGGGATCAGAGGAGACTCAGACCGAGGAGCTGAAGATAAAGTGGAAGGAGGAGCTGGGGGAGAGATAGAGGAGGGCCTTTGGGCGGACGCGTTGAGTAGAGTCAAGCGACCGCAACTTGTGCCAGACTCCGCCTGATTCAATTCAAGGTCGTCCACCGGGCCCACATGACCGTGGCCCAGATGAGCAGATTCTTTGGGTTGGAAGACAGGTGAGCAAAATGTGCGGGAGGACCAGCGAACCATGTCCACATGTTCTGGGCATGTCCAAAGCTGAGGGGATTTTGGCAGGGGTTTGCTGATGTCATGTCCAAGGTACTAAAAACAAGGGTGGCACTGAGTCCAGAGGTGGCTATTTTCGGGGTATCACAGGATACGGGAATCCAGGGGAGAAAGAGGCAGACGTTCTGGCCTTTGCTTCCCTGGTAGCCCGGAGGCAGATATTACTAGCATGGAGGGACTCCAGGCCCCCAAAGTCGGAGACCTGGCTATCGAACATGGCTCGCTTTCTCTGTTTGGAGAAAATTAAGTGCGCCTTGAGAGGGTCATTGTTAGGGTTTGCCCGGAGGTTGCAACCATTCATCGACTTCTTTGCAGAGAATTAACCGTCAGCAGGGGGGGGGGGGGGGGGGGGGAGGGTGAAGGGGGTTAGGTTAGCGTAGATTAGGGGGTTAATTAAATGGTGGGATCTGTTGGAGAGGGAGGTGGTATTTGCACTATGTTTATATTTTCATGTACATTGTTTAAATTGCTGCTGTTACAATGCCAAAAAAAACCTTGATTAAATGTTTATTTTATTTTTTAAAAATAAAGTATGCTTTATAAATAGGGGCACAGCAAATAAAAGCAGAGAACTAATGATTAACATGTATAAAAGGCTGGTTTGCCTTCAGCTAGAGAATTGTGTCCAGTTCTGGGTACCAGAATATGAAGGCATTAGAGAGGGTGCAGAAAAGATTCATGAGAATGTTTCCTCAGATGAGCAAGTTCAGTTACATGGATAGATTGAAGAGTTGGGTCTGTTCTCCTTGGAGATGAGAAGATTGAGAGGATATTTGGTAGAGGTGTTCAAAATCATGAGGGGTCTGGACACAGTAGACAGGGACAAATTGTTCCCGTTGGCAGAAGGATCGAGAACCAGAAGACATCAAACATGCGGAAAAGCATCTTTACATAGTAAGTGGTTAGGATCTGGAATGCACTGCCTGAGAGTGTGCAGGAGGCAGGTTTGATTGAGATTTTGAAAAGTGATTTGGATCATTTTCTGATGAAGAAAGATTTGCAGAGCTATAGGAAAGAGGCAGGGGAGTGGCAGTAACTGCATTTCTCTTGAAAACAGCATCGTAGAACTTCAGGTTGCTTGGCCTCCTGTGCTGTAAGAGTTCTATGATTCTAGAATTCTAATTGCAATGAATTCAAATAATGAGCAGTAATTAATTGGGAAGCACAAAATAAAATTATGGGGAAGGAATAATTGCATCATATTAAAAATGAGCAGGTATTTGGATCAAATTCAAGCAATGGTGTAAATGAACCCACAGTTTCTGCTTTACCTGCAGGAGATGCTATGATACATGTTTACAATATTAAATTAAGTCCACATGCTAATCATAATTTTTTCAAAAATTGTATCTTACAATGCAGAGACTCCGCCTGACTCTCTGCCATGAAAGATTTGATCTATTCTGCCAGTTAGATTGTTTTGCACCAGCACTGTACCCTGCTGCCTTGACATTGCTGCACTCTGCCTCTGGTCCCTTTGCCTCTCCACTGTTCTTCCAAAATTAAAATAAAAGCTTAAGCAAACATATATATTTTATTATATCTGCCAAGAAGTGTCGCCAGTTCAGTGACTCCTGCGATCCACATCTTTCTTCTTCCTTTGCCCATCTCTCCTTTTCTTTCCTTTCACTTCTCTCGCCCCCTTCTTACACCTCTGCCCCTCCCCTCAATGTTTTGACATTTAACACCGATCTGACATCCTGGGATTCTCCATATCCCCAACTCTGAAACTTCTCTTGTCCTCCTACAGGTAAGGCTGTAATTGATATGAAATTGCTATTTTATTACATTACCTCCCACCCCCCACCCTTCACTCTCTCTACATTAATTGCCCTGTGCCACACTTTACCCTCTACTTTCCCTCCCTTCTCCTTTACCCTTTCTACATTCCCTCCCTTGCTTTCTAACTCTGGTCTTGGGTTCCAACCTCTACATTTCTGCTCACCCCCAACTACTAACGATGCTCCATCTTCCCCTTTGGCCACAATTGGCCCCTATAGTATAACCTCTCTGTTTTTCTCTCTGCTTTGAAATCCCTTCCTTTCATCTGTTACTTGCAATCACGTTTCTTAGAAAGTTGTGCGTTCAAGCCCACAGGGCAAAAAGATTAAGGTTGACTGGCCAGGACAGGACTTGGGAGTGCTGCACTGGAAGAGGGACGTGCCCTCTTTCAGATGAGACATTAAACCAAAGTTCTGTTTTCTATGTCAAATATCACGACACTATTTCAAAGACGAGCAAGGGAGTTCGCCCTCGTGTTCCGTTCAATAATTATCCCTCAATCAACATTACAAAAACAAATGATCTGGTCATCATCACATTGGTATTTGTGGGATCAGGTGCTGCTGTATTTGCTACATTATAAAGCGACCACTTAAAAAAAATAGGTACTTCATTGGCTGGTGAGGGCTTTGAGACATTGGTCACGAAGAGTGCTATACAAATGCAGGTTTTAAAAAATGTTGTTCAGCCTGTAACATATGAAACTTGTCTTGTATCAATATAGAAGCTTGGTATAGACATCTAAACAGCACACGCTTTAGAGTACTTCAGTATTGTGACTCGACTTTAAAAAGACAGACAAAAAATTAGACAAAATACCTTTTACTCATTTTTTACATTCCTTGCTGTGCGTTGGGACCGGTACTGACGTAGGATATGTGAGGATTGGTCCTGCGAGGATTGGTCCTGCAATTATTATTCATAAATTGTATGAATTAACAAAGCCAAAGTATATAAATATAAATTAATCCAAAATGTACAAAATGCTGCAACACGTAAATGACTTGGGCAACTGTACTAAAACTCGGGGAGTAACTGGATTAACATAGCAATATTTATTTACCCGAAAATAAAGTTGTGGAGAAACTATCAAAAATTAAATATACAGAGGAAATTGCAAAAACATTTTAAACTCCGGTGTTTGCAGACAAATTAAATTCATACAATGGATCAAATTGAAATATCAATTTAATTATGCAGCGAAGGACCATTGGCACCTTTTATCTCGTGCAGATAGTTGCTACTTCGTGATTTAGTACACAATAAGGCGCTTTTTAAATGTTCTTACTTTAAGTTTGTTTGGATGTTTTATTGTGACCTGATTACTCTCAGCCACGGAGATAAATAGTAATGAGTGGGACTTTGGCCGGGACACAAGCTGGAGATCTGCTCTTCAAACATCTCCATGGGATCAGCAGTAGACCGGGGGGTTGTTTTAAACAACACCTCCAACAATACAGCACTCCCTGAACTGCAGACGCAATCCTGGAGTAGGGCTTCCGGAACCCCGAGTTCTCTGATTGGGAGGCGGGACTGAACCTATTGACACTTGCCTAATAATATATATTTTTTAAATACTTGAGGTGATACGAGAACAAAAAAGACGCCAATGGGGGTAATTGAACGACAATAAACCTGCCTGTGAGGGTCATTGGAAGAACAAATTCAATTTACAAGAGGGCAACTATTTAAAACGGCAAAAAAACTAAGACGACAGGAGAGCAGAATTAATTTACATTGAACTAAGAATTGGACCGAAGGCAGAAACTTGAGTGGAGCCAGGAGACTTCACAGCACCGTGTCTTCAGGATCAGAGCTGCTAACCGACACATTCTCCGGAGTTCCATTTCCCAGCTCAGCTACTCAAGGGCTCCAATCCAGAATGTGCTTAAAATCGGAAATAATAAAACCCTTACGAGCTTTGATGAGATCATCTGCATTTCAGGCTCCCAAGACATTCCTTGCCCTTTGTAAGGCTGATGCCAGGCGTTTCATAGCTTCGTCCTGCGAATGTCCAACTTTACTGATTTCCCTTGTCACAATTCCAATGGAATCTTGCTGCCCTTTCCTCTCTCCGCCCCTCTGCAGCGCTCCTCCTGTCCCCATTGCACATTTAAGAGTGCTCAGGTCACCTGCACTTATGGCTAATACATTTTGGAAATATAGTTTGAAATTCTAACAACTCGTTATCTCATTGATAAATCATTTATGTGCATTATATACATATACAATTATTGGGGTTCCTGGAGTTTTCAGGTGGATTGATCATCCCCACAAATCCCAGTCTCTCGGCTGGCTGGGCCAGGAACATTTCACATCCTGGTTGACTGAATGGTTAGAGCAGATTCTCAAACTCCACGGCAAAGTGAAAGTTTATAGTACCGAGACTGGGGAGAGCTGTCATTGGTCACCGCGCTTTAGAAACGGCTCGGAATGGCAATTCCGCAGAGCTCCAATTGCCCTTTAACTGGCGGGTTACAGTGTGTCATTGCAAGCCACACTTTGATCACTATCTCCGAGTCCTTGCTCCTTGCGAACGGATCTCTACAATGGGCGGGTCTACTTCGCATCACAGTCTTCCTCTGGGTCTTAAAGCTCCATAAAGTCATGATTGTGGGAACTGGAACTGTGTTCAATAAACAGCCTGCTCCTGACAACAGTGTCCATCAGCAAGAGTGGCTTCAAAGCACTGCTATTCACCGAACTGACATAACAGCTAAATTGGGCCTAAGCAAACCAACAAGAGGGCAAAACCTACTTCACCTCATTCTCATCAGTCTATCTTGTGGCAGAAACTTCTATCCATGACTGTACTGGTAGGATTGGTGTTGGTGTATAAAATATTGAGGGGCTTAGAGAGGATCGAAAGACCTATTACTTTAGCAGAGAGGACAATAACTAGGGGGCATAGATTTGAAGTAATTGGTTGAAGAATTGGAAGGGAATTGAGGAGGAGAATTCTTTTAACCCAGATGGTGAAAGGGATCTGGAATTCACTGTCTGCGATACTGGTAGAGGCAGAAATCTCAGTGCATTTAAAAACTACTTGGATGTCCGCCTCAAGTGTCATTACTTACAAGGTGGAATTAGGCTGAACTGCTCTTTCTTAGCTGGGACAGGTATGATGGACTGAATGGATTCTTCTGTACATGCTCTGTTTTCTATGTGTACAAAAAAACCTTACATTTTCTAACTGAAAAAAACAGTACAAGAAGCACTGCGACAACTTGCAACGGCTCCTTCGACATCACCTTCAAACCTGCAACTGTGATCTGCTGGAAGAACCAGGGAGGAGATGTGTGGGAACGCCAACACGTGCTCTAATTCCGCTCTAAATCAAACACCTTTTTTACAAATGTTTTTATTAAGGATTTTTATGTTATACAAAACAAAGGCAACTGTGAATATACATTGAAAACAACAGAAACGAAAAAGATAAAAATATATAGCAGCACGGTAGCCTTGTGGATTGCACAATTGCTTCACAGCTCCAGGGTCCCAGGTTCGATTCCGGCTTGGGTCACTGTCTGTGCGGAGTCTGCACATCCTCCCCGTGTGTGCTTGGGTTTCCTCCGGGTGCTCCGGTTTCCTCCCACAGTCCAAAGATGTGCGGGTTAGGTGGATTGGCCATGATAAATTACCCTTAGTGTCCAAAATTGCCCTTCGTGTTGGGTGGGGTTACTGGGTTATGGGGATAGGGCGGAGGTGTTGACCTTGGGTCGGGTGCTCTTTCCAAGAGCCGGTGCAGACTCGATGGGCCGAATGGCCTCCTTCTGCACTGTAAATTCTATGAAAAAAAAATATATATATACGTACATCGGTTGCCTTTTGTTATTTACATCGGTTGCAGCTTCTTGTTTTGCATTCTCCATGGGTGCTTATTCCCACCGGGTCCCCAACCTCTTCCCCCTTTTCTTGACCCCCCCCTCCCCTTCTAATTGTCTGGAATGCCCTCTTCCCTCTTCAGCCCCTGTATCTTGTTCCTGTTTGGTTGGTGTGCTGCCATGTATTTATTGTTTGCTGAGCCTGGTTGGGCTCCATTTTTCTTTGTTCCCTCCCCCCCCCAACACCCTTTCGTTGGCATTCGTTGTTGCATCGTGGCTTTCAGCTCCCTCTGGCTTACTGGCTGCAAACAGGCCTTGGAACAACTGAGTGAATGGCCACCACGTTTTGTGGAAGCCTTATTCCGACCCCCGGATGGCAAATTTGATTTTCTCCATCTGGAGAAATTTCGATAGGTAGGATATCCAGTCTGCAGCTTTGGGTGGTGTTTCTGATTGGCAGCCAAGCAGGATTCTCTGGTGGGCGATTAGGGAGGCAAAAGGAAGGGTGGTGGCCCTCCTCCCATGAAGAGATCTGGCTGTTCTGAGACCACAAAGACTGTCACCCTCCGATATGGCTCCACTCTCATCCCCACCACCATGTACATTGCCTCAAAGAAGGCTGTCCAGAACCCAAAACGTCTGGGGCAAGACCAGAACACGTGGGCATGGTTGGCCTGACGTCCTTGGCACCGTTCGCATTGATCCTCCACCACCGGGCAGAACCTGCTCATTCAGATTCTAGATAAGTGAGCTCTGTGTACCACTTTCAGCTGCAATGGGCTGCGCAAGTGGAAGTGAAGTTGACCATATGCAGTACTTAACTCCAGAGTCCCCACCCTCTTCCAAACCTTAAGTCCTCCTCCCATTTTTCTCTTGTCTCGTCCAGTTGTGTGTTTGGGCCCTTCCCAGTAGTCGCCCATACAGATCGCTGCAGTTCCTCTTCCTGACGATGTCTGCATCCAATAAGTCTTCTAGCAATGACTGTTGTGGTGGTCACTTGATTCCCTACATAAGAGGTCTTTGACCTGCATATATCTTAGCTCATTCCCCCTGTCAGTTGGAACTTCTCTATTAGTTCCTCTAGTGTTCAGTCTGTTGTTTGTGTAAAAGTCCCAAACGGTCAGTGTCCCTCCATCCTGTCTTCACCTTTTGAAGGTAGCGTCCATTGTCGCGGGCCTGAACTTGTGGTTATTGCAGATGGGGGCCCTAACGGACATTTTGGTTAGTCCAAAGTTCTAGAGCATTTGGTTCCACGACAACTGAGCTTGTTGAGTGGTTGTTCGGTGGGGATGGGAGGCTGTCATGGCCAGGGCCCGGAGGAAGGTCCCCCTGCAAGAGCCCTCCTCTATACCCACCCAGTCGGCTTTTGGCTTTTTTATCCACTCCTTTATCCTCTCCGCAGTTGAAGCGCAGTGGTCATATTGCAGGTTTGGGAGTGCTAGTCCCCCCATGGTTCTTGTTCACTGCCCCTTTTGGGGGATTCTTGAATTTTTACCCCCCACAAACTCCATGATCAGTTTTTCTAATGAGTTGAAGAACGCCTTGAGGATGTAGATTGGTATGATCTAAACAGGAAGAGGAACCTGGGCAGTATGTTCATCTTGATCATCTGCACTCTTCCTGCCAGGGAGAGTGGGAGTGTGTCTCACCTCTGCAGGTCCCTTTTTACTTCCTCCATCAGACTGGTCAGGATCCATTTGTGGATCCCTGACCAGTCATGGGTGATTTGAATCCCAGGTAGCAGAATTTGTGCTGTCCCTGTTTAAATGGCAGTCCCTCCAGATCTGCCCCTCCCCTTTACAGGTTCAGCGGGAAGATCTCACTTTTGCCCAGGTTTCGTTTGTAGCCCGAGAAGGCTCCATACTCTTTTTTGAGCGCCTTGATTCCTTCCACACTGCTTTGTGGGTCCAAGATGTAGAGGAGCAGGTCATCTGCATAGAGAAAAAGACTCTGTACTCTCTATCTCCTCTCCGGATCCCCTTCCAGTTCTTTTCTGTCCTGAGCATGATTGCTAGTGGTTCGATTGCTAGGGCGAACAGCAGTGGGAACAACGGGCATGTGCCTCTGTGGAGTTCGAAGTACTTAGAGCTGGTGGTATTCGCTGTGGGAATGCTACATGAATTCCACCCAAGTGGTGAACCCTGCTCCAAGCCCAAACTGCCCCAGTACCTCTCTGAGGTACTTCCATTCGACTCCGGCGAAGGCCTTTTTTTGCATCCAGGGGGATTATCACCTCAGGTGTTCTCTCCCTGGATGGAGCCATGATCAGGTTCAGCAGGCACCTGATATTCAATATTAGCTGTTTACCCTTGACAAAGCCCGTTTGGTCTTCTGCCCCTCTGGTATGCAGTCCTCCAGTCTCCTGGCTAGGATCTTGGCCAGTATTTCTGCGTCCACGTTTAGCAGTGAGATGGGTCTGTAGGATCCACATTCTGTTGGGTCTTTGTCATTCTTGGGAATCAGCGAGATTGAGGCTTGAGCTAGTGTAGGCAGCAGGGTGTCCCTCAAGTCTGTCAACATCTCCCACAGGTGCGTGGCCAGTGCTGCCACAAATTCTATGTAGATGTCCGCTGGGAATCCATCTGGTCCCAGCGCCTTCCCTGCCTGCATGGAGTTAATACTCTCCATGACTTCTCCCAATTCTATCGGTGCTTCCAGCCCCCATTTTCTGTCTTCCCACATGACTGGCAGGTCCAGTCCATCGAGGAACTTTTTCATCCTCAAGTCCCCTACTGGGGTCTCTGAGGTGTACAGCCCTGGTAGAAGGTCTCAAATGACTCGTTAACCGTTTCTGGCTCCTCCAATAGTTTGCCCTTGTTCTTTCTAAGCTGTACTATTTCCCTTGTGGCTGCCTGCTTTCTCAGCTGTTGAGCGAGCATGTGGCTTGTCTTGTCTCCGTGTTTGGATAGGGTCCCCTGTGCCTGGCAGAGTTGGTGCACTGCTTTCCTTGTGGAGAGCAGGTCAAAGCCCATTTGTAGCTTTTTTTCTCTCTGACAGGAGCTCTACGGTAGGCACCTTGGAGTAACGTCAGTCTACCTCCAGTATGGAGTCGACTAGCTGTTGCCTAGCCACCCTCTCTTCCCTATCACTTTGTGCTTTGTAAGCAATAATTTCACCCCTGAACACAGCCTTCAGTGCCTCCCAGAACGTGGAAGGTGAGATCTCCCCATTCCGGTTATTAGTAATGTCCCACAGCAAAGGAGTTGATCAGTGTATATACCTGGGAGAAGAAGGAGAACACTTTCTCCTCTGGATGGGTGAACCTCCATGGATCCACGGCCCCCATCTCCTTCATGAATATGCAGAGTTCTTTTGCCATGTTGGAAGTCTTCCCTGTTTTGGGATTAAACCTGTCGGTCCGTGAGTCCTGTACACAGTTAAAGTGTCCGCTGTCTCCCAACCCCCCCATGGTCCTCTTTATAAACTCCGTGTTGTCCCAGTTGGGCACATACACATTGACCAGGACTACCGGAGCCCCATCTAGGACACCGCTGACCATGACTTACCATGCCTCTGGGTCCATAATCATCCTCGTCGCAGTAAACACCGCCCTCTTATTTAGCAGTATAGCTAGCCCTGGCGCTCGTCCCATAGCAGGAATGGTAGGTCTTCCCACCCAGCCCTTCCTTACCCACAGTCGGTCCTTCTCCCTCAGATGCGTCTCCTGGAGGAAGACGATGTCAGCTTTCATACTTTCAAGTGGGCGAAGACTCTGGTTCTTTTCACTGGGCTGTTAAGTCCCCTGACGTACCATGTGACTATCCTGATGGTGGTTTCTGTCCCCCTTCCTGGGGAATCAACCATACGTACTTGGTGAACCTGCCCCTATACGCCAGGGTTTCTCTTTTTGTTAGGGGACTATCCAAGATGGCACGGTCACGGTTCTCACCATGAGGCCGGGTCCCTGCACTCCAGGGTTTCCCTGTGTCCAGGGCCATCCAACATAGCCGCTAACTGTGTGTACGCCATGTGGGTCAGCCCCTGCACTCCAGAGGGTTTCCCTTTGTTCAGGGACCCTCCAAAGTGGTTGCTTGCAGTCCCTTTGTGTTCCAAGTCACCATGTGTGGCCTGTTGCAGCCAGCCTAATGCCCTTGCTATCTTGGTTCCTTTGTTTCCCCTATGGTACTTTCTTTCCCCCCCCCCCCCCCCCCCCCCCCCCTATCCCAGGAGCTGTTCCTCCGCCCCATGTTCCCTTCCCTCTGTTTGTTTCTTACCCTGGCCATCACTCTGTTGCTGATGTTCCCCCCCCCTCCCCCCACCCAATTTGCCAAGTGCTGTGGCCTCTCTTTCCTTCATGCCTCCTGGTGCTAGCTTCTCTGCTAGTGTCATGCCACCCCCTCCTCTGGTTGGTTATGTATCCTCCTGTCGCCCCCTTCTCTGTGCTCCCTACCTTCCATTCTCCTCCCCCTTTCTTGAACTCTGCTGCCCTTTCTCTTTCCTTCACCTCCCGTCCTCCGAACGAGGCAGTGCAGTCCCGTGCAAAGTGTTCATCCAGTTGGTTAATTGATTTAGAAAAATAAAGTTTCTTCGGATGTTTCCCTGCTGCCGTTTCTCCAGCCCATTTTTCAGGACAAATTTGTCCTTGGCTGCGGAGGGCATAAATAAATGCTCCCTGCCTTGGCATGTGACCCAGAGTTTGGCTGGGTACAACATCCCAAATTTTACACCGCTCTTGTACAGGACTGCATTCGCCCTGTTGAACTTTGCCCGGCACTTGGCCGGGTCAGCCCCAATGTCCTGGTATATAGTGATCTGGTGACTTTCCCATTTACAGGTTTTTTTGGGTTTTGTTTTATTTTGCCTTGCCCAGCGCAGGATTCTTTCTCAGTCTTGGTACCGGAGTATTTTAGTTATTATCGCCCTCGGTTGTTCCCCAAATTTGGCTTTTGGACGAAGTGACCGGAGGGCTGTGTCTGTTTCTGGTGGGTTGGAGAAGCTATCCCTTCCCACCAGATTACCCAGCATTTGGGCCACATAGTCTGTGGGGTTCCCACCTTCGATCCCCTCCGGCAGGACCACAATCTGTAGGTTTTGGCGCCTCGATCGATTTTCCTGATCCTCAATCTTTCCTTTCAGATTCCCCTGCATCGCGACCAACCTTGTTATTTCCTTTTCCAGGGTGGCAATCTGATTACTTTGATCTGTTGAGGCCTTCTCTGGCTCCTTTATGGTGCTTTCTGGGCTTCCAATCGCCTCTCCGCCTTGTCTGGGGCCACCTGCATGGTCGCCAGAGCTTCCACGACCGCCACCCTCACCACAGCCTGGATATTGGCTTTCATCGCCTCTCTATGTTCTCTTAGTTCCCTTGAGAGAAACATCCTCCAACCACCCTCTGGTGGGGGGGGGGGGGGGGGGGGGCTCCTTGTGCGGCAGGTCGGTCTTTCTCACTCTGGCGAGGCCTGAGTTTCATCTCCTCGTGCGTCTGCCGGCTCAGCGATTTGCTTCTCCTGCATTTTTCCATTTCTTGTTTCTATATGGCCTCTGGAGTAGCTGTTGTTCAGCATCACCCTTTGCATTGATGTTGCTTTAAGTGTGGGCTTGTTTTATTTCTTTGTATTAACAGGCTATTTCGGGGGAAAGAGCCTATTTTCGGGTTCATAGGAGGGGAGCCACCTGATGTGCGACTATTCAACACATTCCCCATCGCCAGAAGACCCCATCATGCACCTTTCCGACTTGGAAATACGTTACCACTCCTTCAATGTCGCTGGGTCAAAATCTTAGAACTCCCAGGGCAGCACGGCGCAGTGATTAGCACTGCTGCATCACGGTGCCGAGGTCCCAGGTTTGATCCCGCCTCTGGGTCACTGTCCATGTGGAGTTTACACATCCTCCCCGTGTTTGCGTGGGTTTCGCCCCCGCAACCCAAAGATGTGCAGGGTAGGTGGATTAGCCACACTGAATTGCCCATTAATAGGGAAAAATGAATTGGGTACTCCAAATTTTTTATTTTTTTTCAATCTTAGAACTCCCGCACACTACTGTGGGTGCACCCACACCTCGTGGACTGCGGCAGTTCAAGAAGGTGGCTTACTTTCTCGAGGGCAATTAGAGATGGACAGTTGATGCTGGCTTTGCCAAAATGCCCACATCCCATGAACAGAAAAATAAATGCATGTCAGGGAGTGAGGTGGTCGGGTGCAGCTAATAGAAACAGGTCCATGTTTTGGATGTAAAATTCTTGGATTGAACCTCTGAAGAGACATTTGTAAGAAGAAATAATTGCATTCTACCGTATCGTGAAGTGTTTGAATGCCAGTTAAGTACTTTTTGGAAGTGTAGTCACAGTTACAATTTAGGAAATGTGGCAATCAATTTGTGCACAACAAGGCCCCACTAACATCAATGTGATAATGAACAGATAATCTGTTTGAATTATATGGCTTGCCCATCCCTACTTGCCAGTGGAAGTACAGGAGCTAGGATCTTTTACTGTGCAGTGCCTTGGTGAGCCCAGAACTTAAGTATTGTGTGCAGTTTTGGTCTCCTTACCTAAGAAAGGATACACTTGCCATAGAGGGAATGCAGTGAAGGTTCACCAGACTGATTCGTGGGATGGCAGAATTGTTGTATGAATAGAGATTTGGTCAACTGGGCCTGTATTCACTGGAATGAGAGTGGACCTAATTGGAATGTGTAAAATTCTGGCAGGGCTGGATAGACTGGATGTAGGGATGTTGTTTCCTCTGACTGTGGGGAAGGGGGGGGGGGGTTCTAGAATGAGGGGTCTCAGTCTCAGGATATGGGATAGGTCATTTAGGACTAAAATGAGGGGAATCCTCTTCACTCAGTGGGTAGTGAACCCGTCAAATTCTCTACCACATAAGGCTGAGGAGGCCAAATCGCTGAATATATTTAAGAAGGAAATAAGTAGGTTTCTAGACTTTAAAGGGGTATGGGGAGAGGGCGGAGGTTGAGTTAGAGGATCAGCCATGATCATATCGAATAGGGAACAGGCTCAAAAGGCTGAATGGCCTACTCCTATTTTCTGTGGTAATGGCAAGTTCTTTCAGGATGATGAAGGTTGTAGTGCTGACAAAGAACAGCCAGCTGTGTTTAATAAACAAAGCTAATTTATTACACTACACTAAATGAGATTCAAACATATTACTAAGGAATTAGTTGGGTAAAGATTACACTACACATCTACACTATTAACTATACTATTAGTTCAATTATCTCACAACTACTCTGTCTTGCTCTCTTCCACTATCTCCATCTATCTCCTAGAAGTCAAGGAGGCATGTGATATTTATATAGTTGCTCTATAGCACCATCTAGTGACTAGAGTAGTAACATTACATTAACCCTTTACGTGCTTTACAATATCCACATATTGTGACATCCCCCTTCTTTTGAAAAATTTGAACTTGCATTCAAATATACATGCACTGTATGGGAATTGTACAATAATGAACATCACTAGAAGTTACACACGAGTTCAATCAGTGTGTTACCTTTCATATATTGAGACAATCGGGTTTCTTTCTTGACCTCCTTGATCTTCTCAATCCAACTGTCAGTGAGTCAGAATTTTCTGACTTCTGGTTAATATTTGTATCATGATGTTAAGTATCAGACATCTGAAAAGATAGGGGGCAGGATTCTCCGCAGCCCTCCGCCAAAATCGCGTTTGTCGCGGGGGGCGGAGAATCCAATTTCACGTAGAAAACGGGCCCGAGAATCGGCGATTTCGCGGAGTATTCCATGCAGCAGGGGGGACATTGCCAGAGGCCTGCCCAGTGATTCTCCGCTCCCGACCGGCAGAGTTCCCGGCAGCGTGGTGCAAATCAGAATAAAACAAGCATCAACACCTAGTAGAGAGAATTTATTCGCATCAACTATTTCAAATTGCACTGGCAGGTAGATATCATTGTTGTTTACTGTTAAACAACACAATCCTCTTGTGCTCATGATATTGCCATTGTAGTCTCTCAATTGACATTTAGTAGCTTTAATTCGAGGAGCGCACTCTACTTTACAGAGGTCTGATTCCATGATCAAATTAACCTGAGCTCCAACTTGAAACATTTTTTTCATCAATTTACTCTTAATGGTACATTCCAATCTTTCTTTATATGAACAGATGATATCTGCTTTAAGTGTCATGTTTCAGCATTATCAATCTTGTTGACTGCATCAACAAAGAATGTGTCTTCTAAATCGTATTGTTGTGCTTCAACATCGGAATGAGAAATTTGATCCGTTTTGCACACTTCTAATCATCATGGCATTGTTAAAAGAGCTTTTCGTTTTAACCTGGTGTTTTTTTACTTGAACGGCCCTGTGAAGCGTAATGATTAAGTTTGCCACAGTTTATGCATACTTTCCCGATTGCTGGACATTTTTTTTCTCTGGTGGGTGTGGCCACAACGTGTGCACATCATGGTGCTCATGACATCACGCGCATGTGCAAAATGGTCGACTTCCGGAATGCCTTGATTCTTCAACTACTCATTTACGAAATGGACTTCCAGATCGCACTGAGTTTTTAGCTGCGCCACAGCATTAATTGCTTCAGCCATGTCGTCTTCTTCTGAGCCTTTTCCCTGGATTGTATTTCTGTATAATGACACACAAGCTCACTCGCTCAACATAAACCTATTGAATCTTCAAACGATATATGATGCTGCCTAAGCCAACGCTCACAAAGTTTTTTAATTTTTAATACCAAACACTATTTGGTCACAGAGGGAATCTGTCAGCATAGAAAAGCTGCAAGTCTGCACTTTTAAATGGAGACTCGTGATGAAAGAATCTACCGACTTCCCTTTTTGTACCCGTTTTCTAAACATATATCTTTCATATGTTTCATTAATTTGAAACTTACAATGCAGATCAAACCTTTCCATTGCTGCATTAAAGTTTTTCTTGTCATCACTATTTTCAAAGTGAAACGCATTAAACAGTTCTATGGCTTGTGGTGCCAGCCACAGTGAGAAACAACACCATTTTTTGCTGGTCACTAGCTGATCGAGCTGAAGCAGAAATATACAACTGAAACCGTTGCTTAAAACGTCTCCAGTTTACATCTAGTTTACCAGAGGTTTTGAAGTGTTTGGGAGTCTGCAGACCTTCCATCTCTTCTTGTTTCACTCTGTGCTTCCAGGTGCAACTGGCTTGTAGAGCGTGATGGGTTTTCTCCATGAAGATTTTTTTCTCTCAACAAAGTTTTTTTTTTTTTTTTTTTTTTTTTTCAACAATTCTCTTGCAAAACTAACTAACTAAAAACCTTTTGCAATCATTCCTAGTAACATGTTGTGTTCTATGTTTAGTTCTTTCAGGATAGTGAATGTTGTAGTGCTAACAAAGAACAGCAAGCTGTGTTTAATAAACAAAGCCAATTTATTACACAACGCTGAATTAGATTTGAACATATTACTAAATAATTAGTTGAGCTTAACAAGTGTGAGTCATCTCAGTTTAGCTGGGTTCTATATGAGAGAGAGGCATAAAACGCACACTCAATAAGCTTTGCACACGTGGAGTTCGAGACAGGAGTGAGAGAGCCCAAGTGAGGATTGAAATTTGGTAATTTGGAACAGTGTGGTATTTTGGTGCAGAGTGGGAGGAGGTGGTAATTTGGAACAGTGTGGTATTTTGGTGCAGAGTGGGAGGAGGTGGTAATTTGGAACGGTGTGGTATTTCGGTGCAGAGTGGGAGGAGGTGCTTTTTTCCATTTTTGTTTTGTTTTCTTTCTTCTGGCTTGTAACTGATAATCTGCAGGGAGAGATCCAGAGAGCATCCTCGGAAGGTAAGTGATATAAAGTCCTTCTCAAATTGTGGGGGACGGGGGACGGGACTGAAGTGACATCACAGTAAAGCTGTGACCTGATTGGCTGGTACCGATCTGTTAAATTTTGGGGGGAAAAACATTGCAAAAGCTAATTAGAACTTATTAATTAACTAGGTAGAAGAGTAACTAAATCTGGGGGCAGAGATTAGTATTTATCTTTTAATTTTACAGTAAAAATCTAGCACCAGGCCCAGATAGTTAATTGTAACTTAATCTCATAATTTAAGTTTTTATTTGGATACTGTTGAGGAGGATAGCCTCAGCCAGAACAGTGGCACTACAACTGGCTCTGTTGCTCAGCAGGAGAGGGCAAAGTGCAGGAGAGTCATAGTTATAGGGGACTCCATAGTAAGGGACAGAGATAGGCACTTCTGTGGAAGTGAAAGAGACTCCAAGATGGTATGTTACTTCCCTGGTGTCAGGGTCAAGGATGTCTCTGAACGAACACAGGACATCCTGAAGGGGGAGGGGGAGCAACCAGAGGTCGTAGTACACATAGGTACTAATGACATAGGCAGGAAGAGTGATGAGGTGCTGCAGAAGGAGTTCAGGGAGTTAGGCAGGAAGCTAAAAAGCAGCTGCTCTAAGGTTGTAATCTCAGGATTACTCCCTGTGCCACGTGCCAGTGAGGCTAGAAATAGGAGGATAGTGCAGCTAAACATGTGGCTAAACTGATGGTGTAGGAGGAAGGGTTTCAGATTTCTGGACCATTGGGATCTCTTCCGTGGGAGGTGGCACCTGTACAAGAAGGACAGGTTGCACCTAAACTCGAGGGGCACCAATATCCTGGCTGGGAAGTTTGCTAGAGTCACTGAGGAGGATTTAAACTAGTATGGCAGGGGGTGGGAACCAGAATGTGAGCTTAGAAGGTGTAATAACTGAAAGGGAAATAGAGAACCAAAATAAGAGAACAACATCACCCTCAGGCAGAGCAAAGAAGGTGACAAGTATGAGAAGGGAGGTGGTCAATGCAGGATTGAGGGTGTTGTACCTAAATGCACGCGGTGTACGGAACAAGGTGTGGTAGTATGTATTAGGGGTCATGTGGGACTGGAAGCCCTAATGTCATTGGCTGACAGATCCCGGGTCCTGGTTGGCCGTTGACCTCAAGCTCCGCCCTGAAGGCGGAGTATAAGAAGCCGGAGTCCTCCCCTGCAGGCCATTCTACTATCGAGCTGCGGGGGAACAGACACGCTTAATAAAGCCTCATCGACTTCACTCTATTCGTCTCACGGAGTCTTTGTGCGCTACAATTTATTAAGCGTGCCTAAAAAGGACTATGGAGCTCAGGATCATTCCGGAATGCCTGAGGATCAGCCCCCACACAGTGAACGCGGCAGCAGCCTTCAAGCACTGGCAGACTTGTTTCGAGGCCTACCTCAGAACGGCCACCGGCCGGGTCACAGAAGACCAAAAACTACAGGTCCTGCACTCAAGGGTGAGCACGGAGATTTTCTCCTTCATCGAAGACGCGGAGGATTTCCAGACGGCGTTCGCAGCACTGAAAAGTCTCTATGTCCGCCCAGTTAACCAAATCTACGCTCGCTACCAGCTCGTGACGAGACGGCAAGGTCCCGGAGAATCGATGGACGAATTCTATGCCGCGCTGCTGATTTTGGGACGAGCCTGCAGCTGCCCTTCGGTGAACGCAAATGAACACACGGACATGTTAATGCATGATGCTTTTGTGGCAGGTATGAATTCCTCCCTAATCCGCCAAAGACTTGTAGAAAGAGAGTCGCTAGGACTCTGAGGCCCGGGCCCTAGCAGCCTCCCTAGACGTGGCCGCGCGTAATACCCGCGCCTACGGCCCCGACCGCGCGGCAGCCCATTGGGCTCCGTATGTACCCGTCGCGACAAACCCACCACCCCCCCCCCCCCCCCGGACACCCCACAGGCTTGCGCGGTCCAAACGCCAAGTCGCACCGGGGGCGCCCGCTGCTATTTCTGCGGCCAGGCGAAACACCCCCGGCAGCGCTGCCCGGCCCGCACAGCAATCTGCAAGAGCTGCGGGAAAAAAGGGCCATTTCGCGGTTGTGTGCCGGTCCCGCGAGGTCGCCGCTGTCCCGGGAGAACAGGGAGCCCTGCAAGCCGTTTACGCTCCCCAACCCCCCCAGCGCCCCATGTACGACCCGCAGGCGCAGCCGCTCTGGGTCCCGACCGCCGCTCTCCCCGGAGAAGAGGGAGTTCTGCGCGTCTCTAACGCCCCCCCAAACCCCCCCCCCCCGCGCCCCACGTCTGACCCGCCGGCGCTACCAACTTGGGTCCCGACCACCGCTGTCCCCAGAGATGAGGGAGCCCCGCGCGGTCCTAACGCTCCCCAACCCCCCCAGCGCCCCATGTGCAACCCGCAGACGCCGCCATTTTGGGTCCCAGCCACCACGAGAGGAGGAAGGGCGCCGCCATCTTGGACCACCCCAGACCTGTACGACGTGCGGGGGCGGCCATTTTGTCCACCCCCGCCGCCATCTTGTGACCCTCCAGCCATGTGCGATGTATGGGGGCAGCCATTTTGTTCATCCCCGACGCCATCTTGGACGGCAACAACGGACCCCACTCCGCTACTACAACCACGTCTCGCTTCAATTACGCTCGATCAAGCTCGGCCCCGGACACTCCAGACGACGACGACAACGGTGCTAATAAACGGCCACGAGACACCATGCCTAGTCGACTCCGGGAGCACGGAGAGCTTTATCCACCCCGACACGGTAAGACGCTGTTCCTTGACCACCTATCCCAGCGCACAAAAGATTTCCCTAGCTGCAGGATCCCACTCCGTACAGATCCAAGGATTCTGCATAGTTACCCTAACGGTGCAGGGGAGGGAGTTCAAAAACTACAAACTAAACGTCCTTCCCCAACTCTGCGCCCACACCTTACTGGGATTAGATTTCCAATGCAATCTACAGAGCCTTACGTTCAAATTCGGCGGCCCAATACCCCCACTCACTATCTGCGGCCTCGCAACCCTCAAGGTGCAACCCCCGTCCTTGTTTGCGAACCTCACTCCGGATTGCAAACCCGTCGCCACTAGGAGCAGACGGTACAGCGCCCAGGATCGGACCTTCATTCGGTCCGAAGTCCAGCGGCTACTAAAGGAAGGCATAATCCAGGCCAGCAATCGTCCCTGGAGAGCGCAGGTGGTAGTAGTGAAGACAGGGGAGAAACAAAGGATGGTCATAGACTATAGCCAGACCATCAACAGGTACACACAACTAGACGCGTACCCTCTCCCCCGCATATCCGACATGGTCAATCGGATTGCCCAATATAATGTCTTCTCCACCGTGGACCTCAAGTCCGCCTACCATCAGCTCCCCATCCGCCCAAGTGACCGCAAGTACACAGCCTTCGATGCAGACGGGCGATTATACCATTTCCTATGGGTCCCATTTGGCGTCACAAACGGGGTCTCGGTCTTCCAACGGGAGACGGACCGAATGGTTGATCAACATGGGTTGCGGGCCACGTTCCCGTATCTCGACAATGTAACCATCTGCGGCCACGACCAGCAGGACCACGACGCCAACCTCCAAAAATTCCTCCAGACCGCCAAAGCCTTGAACCTCACGTACAACGAGGACAAGTGCGTTTTTAGCACCAATCGGCTAGCCATTCTGGGCTACGTTGTGCGCAATGGGATAATAGGCCCCGACCCCGAACGTATGCGCGCCCTCATGGAAATTCCCCTCCCGCACTGCCCAAAAGCCCTGAAACGCTGCCTGGGGTTTTTTTCATACTACGCCCAGTGGGTCCCCCAGTACGCAGACAAGGCCCACCCCCTAATACAGACCACGACCTTCCCTCTGTCGACAGAGGCTTGCCAGGCCTTCAGCCGCATCAAAGCGGATATCGCAAAGGCCACGATGCGCGCCATCGACGAGTCCCTCCCCTTCCAGGTTGAGAGCGACGCCTCCGACTTAGCTCTAGCGGCCACCCTTAACCAAGCAGGCAGACCCGTGGCCTTTTTCTCCCGGACCCTCCACGCCTCAGAAATCCGCCACTCCTCAGAAATCCGCCACTCCTCAGTGGAAAAGGAAGCCCAAGCCATAGTGGAAGCTGTGCGACATTGGAGGCATTACCTGGCCGGCAGGAGATTCACTCTCCTCACTGACCAACGGTCGGTAGCCTTCATGTTCGATAATGCACTGCGGGGCAAAATCAAAAACGACAAGATCTTAAGGTGGAGGATCGAGCTCTCCACCTTCAACTACGAGATTTTGTATCGTCCCGGAAAGCTGAACGAGCCGTCCGATGCCCTATCCCGCGGCACATGTGCCAATGCACAAATTAACCGCCTCCAAACCCTCCACGAGGACCTCTGCCACCCGGGGGTCACTCGGTTTTTCCACTTCATCAAGTCCCACAATCTCCCATACTCTTTAGAGGAGGTCCGTACAGTGACAAGGGACTGCCACATCTGCGCGGAATGCAAACCGCATTTTTTCAGGCCGGATGGTGCGCACCTGATTAAGGCTTCCCGCCCCTTTGAACGCCTTAGTCTCAATTTCAAAGGGCCCCTCCCCTCCACTGACCGCAACACATACTTTCTTAATGTGGTGGACGAATACTCCCGCTTCCCATTCGCCATTCCTTGCTCTGACATGACCGCGGCCACAGTCATTAAAGCCCTGAACACCATCTTCACACTGTTCGGTTGCCCCGCATCCGTCCAGAGCGACAGGGGGTCCTCTTTCATGAGAGACGAGCTGCACCAGTTGCTGCTCAGCAAGGGCATAGCCTCAAGCAGGACGACCAGCTACAACCCCCGGGGGAACGGGCAAGTAGAGAGGGAGAACGGCACGGTCTGGAAGACCGTCCTACTGGCCCTACGGTCCAGGGACCTCCCAGTTTCACGGTGGCAGGATATCCTCCCGGACGCTCTCCACTCCATCCGGTCGCTATTATGTACGAGCACTAATCAAACGCCCCATGGGCGACTCCTTGTCTTCCCTAGGAGGTCCTCCTCTGGAACGTCGCTGCCGACCTGGCTGGCAGCCCCAGGACCCATCTTGCTCCGAAAGCATGTGCGGGCACATAAGGCGGACCCGTTGGTCGAAAGGTTCACCTCCTCCACGCGAACCCGCAGTACGCTTACGTGGAGTACCCCGACGGTCGACAGGACACGGTCTCCCTGCGGGATCTGGCACCCGCCAGCAACACACACCCCCCCCCCCGACACCATTCACCCAACCCCCCCCCCCCTTCCTGCCACCGCCGCACCCCGCGACCGCCCCCTTCCCAGGAGGATCGGTTCCCCTCCCCTCCCCTCCGGCCTGACCAAGAATAAAGCCCAAGCTGAAACCGTAAGGCTCCCGGAGACGACAACACCGGTACAAGCACCACCACCACCACCACCGGGGCCGAGGCGATCGACACGGACGACCAGACCGCCTGACCGACTCGTGGCGTCGATCTAAATCAATATATGGACTTTTCACAAGAACATTTTGCTTTTCTCCCGATACCTTCTGTAAATAGTTGAAACAGGTCAAAATTGTACAATACTGTATTGCCATGTGAATGTTTTCCTCCCAGGACCAGCCCTGTAAACCCTTGCCACCATACGAAGCATCACCCCGCCGGGTTCATTTTTGACAAGGGGTGAATGTGGTAGTATGTATTAGGGGTCATGTGGGACTGGAAGCCCTAATGTCATTGGCTGACAGATCCCGGGTCCTGGTTGGCCGTTGACCTCTAGCTCCGCCCTGAAGGCGGAGTATAAGAAGCCGGAGTCCTCCCCCGCAGGCCATTCTACTATCGAGCTGCGGGGGAACAGACACGCTTAATAAAGCCTCATCGACTTCACTCTATTCATCTCACGGAGTCTTTGTGCGCCACACAAGGTAAATGAGCTTGTTGCGCACATTGAAATTGGCCGGTAAGATGTTGTGAGCATCACAGAGATGTGGCTGCAAGGGGATCAGGGCTGGGATCTAAATATCCAAGGATATGTGTCCTATTGAAAGGACTAGCAGATGGGCAAAGGAGGCGGTGTTCCATTGTTAGTAAGGAATGAAGTTAAATCGATAGATAGGATCAGAAGGCATAGAATATCTGTGGGTAGAGTTGAGCAATCACTAAGGTAAAAAGACCCTGATGGGAGTTATGTACAGGCCCCCTAGTAGTAGTCAGGATGTGGGGCAGAAAATAAATCAAGAGGTAGAAAAGGTGTGTAAAAAAGGCAATATTACAATAATCATGGGGGGGTGGGGGGGGGACTTCAATATGCAGGTGGACTGGGAAAATCAGTTTGTTAGTGGAGCCCAAGAAAAGAAATTTGTGGAATGTCTAAGAGATGGATTTTTGGAGCAGTTTGTGACAGAGCCTACTAGGGAATAGGCAACTCTGGATTTGGTGATGTGTAACGAGGGAAACTTGATTAGGGAACTTAAGGTGAAGGAACCCTTAGGGAGCAGTGACCACAAGTTGTGACAATTTACTCTGTAGTTTCAGAGGGAGAAGCTGCAATCAGATGTAACAGTATTATAATTAAATAAGGGGAACTACAAAGTCATGAGGGAGGAGCTGGCCAGAGTTGTTTGGAAAAGGAGCCTAGCAGGGAAGACAGTGGAACAGCAATGGCATGAGTTTTTGGGGATTATTCGCGAGGCACAAAAGAAATTCATCCCAAGGAGGAGGGAACATGCCAGGACAGCATAAAAGCAAAAGAAAAAGCATACAGCATGGCGAGGATTAGTGGGAAGCCAGAGGATTGGGAAGCCTTTAAAAGCGAGCAGAGGACAACAAAAAAGCAATAAGTGGGGGGGAAGATGAAATATGAGTGCAAGCTAGCTAGTAATATAAAGGAAGATGGGAAGAGATTTTCTCAATAGATAAAAGGTAAGAGAGAGGCAAAAATAGACATTGGACCACTGGAAAATGTGGCTGGAGAAGTAATAATAGGAAACAAAGAATTGGCAGACGAACTGAATATTTACTTTACATCAGTCTTCACGGTGGAACACATCAGTGGGATGCCAGAGCGCCAGAAGAATTGGGGCGCAGAGATGAGTGCAGTGACCATCACTAAGGAGAAGGTTATGGGGAAACTGAAAGATCTGAGGGTGGATAAATCCGCCTGGACTGGATGGACGACAACCCAGGGTTCTAAAAGAGATAGCTGAGGAGATTGTGGAGGCATTGGTGGTGATCTTTCAGGAATCACTGGAAGCAGGAAGGGTCCCAGAGGACTGGAAAATGGCTAATGTAACACCGCTGTTTAAGAAGGGAGGGAGGCAGAAGATGGGAAATTATAGACCGGTTAGCCTGACTTCGGTCATTGGTAAGATTTTCAAGTCCATTATTAAAGATGAAATTGCAGAGTACTTGGAAGTGCATGGTAAAATAGGACTGAGTCAGCACGGCTTCGTCAAGGGGAGGTTATGTCTGACAAATTTGTTAGAGTTCTTTTGAGGAAGTAACAAGGAAGTTAGACAAAGGAGAACCAGTGGACGTGATTTATCTAGATTTCCAGAAGGCCTTTGACAAGGTGCTGCATTGGAGACTTAAATAAGTTAAAAGCCCATGATGTTAAGGGCAAGGTCCTGACATGGATAGATGATTGGCTGATTGGCGGAGATAAAGGAGTCTTTTTCAGGATGGCAGCCGGTGACTAGTGGTGTGCCTCAGGGGTCGGTGCTGGGACCACAACCTTTCACGATATACATTAATGATCTGGAAAAAGGAACTGAAGGCACTGTTGCTAAATTTGTAGATGAGGATACAAGGGACAAGGTAGCATTGGGGAAGCATGCAAGCTGCAGAAGGACTTGGACAGACTGGGAGAGTGGGCAAAGAAGTTGAAGATGGAATACAATGTAGAAAAGTGTGAGGTTATGCACTTTGGAAGGAGAAATGGAGGCCTGGGTAGGGTGCTCTTTTTCAGAGTGTCGGTACAGACTTGATGGGCCGAATGACCTCCTTCTGCACTGTGACAATTCTATGAAATGGTCATTATTTGAGTAAAGCTGAGTGAATGATTTAGGAGAATGTGGGGTTCTTCCTGATTCATCTCAGCAGTTGGAATTTGAATAGTAGTACAGCACTAAACCATAACTGTTTGTTTAAAATAATCCTGGTCAGAGGAATCCTTCTGATCTTTTCACATTTTTGTTCTGAATCCTTGAATTTTAAACTAAGGTCCCCAACCTTGAGAGATTCTTGTTATGGGGGCAGGTGGCAGTGAGGTATGGCGAGACATACAGGGTTGAGGGAGGAGAGAGGGGGGTGGTAATGAGTGTCTTGGGAGGGCAGTCTCCAAGGTCATGTTCTGTTGACTTTTAAAAAATATATATTTTTATTAAACATTTTTTAATAAATACAAAAACAATAAAACAAAACAACCAAACACAGAAGCACAAACATCACTCCTTAATAGCTGACAGTGGCTATCTCTTTAAATAACACAAAAGGCCGCCATCTTTTGTAGGCCGCCATCTTCTGCAGAACTCCTCAACTGATCCCTTAACATGTATTTAACTTTCTCAAGATGGGAGAACTCCAGCCACACCGAGCACTGGGTAGAGAAGCTGACCTCCACTCCCAACAGAATCTTCCTGCAAGCAATAAACAATATCCGCCCCTGCACCCGTCTGCAACTCCAGCAGGTCTGACACTCCACTCGAGGACTGGGCTCCAAATCCATCTGTAAAATCTCTGACACGATGCTGAAGAATGAGCCCCAAAATGTCACCAGCTCGGGATAAGCTCAGAATATATTCACACAGCTTGCTTCCCCCCCCCCCCTCCAGTGTTCATATTTATCTTCCACCCCCTCAAACAACCGACTCAACTTAGCCCTATTTAAGTGTGCCCGGTTTCCCACCTTCAACTGTACCAACCCTAGTCTCGCGCAAGATGATGTAGCGTTAACCCTCCGCAAGGCCTCACACCATAGCCCCTCCTCTAATGCCACCCCCAACTCCTCCTTCCGCTTGGCCTTAATCCCCACCAGGGACACTGTATCCTCCATCATTATCCTCCTGTAAATTCATAAGGTACTTCACTCCTCCAACCCCACAAGCGTCAAAACCCTTTCCAACAATGAGGACAGCGGTGCAACCGGAAATTATGAGAGAACTTTCCATGCAAAATCGCTCACCTGCAGATATCACCTGAGGAAGGAGCAGTGCTCCGAAAGCTAGTGATCTGAAACAAACCTGTTGGACTTTAACCTGGTGTTGTAAGACTTCTTACTGTGCTCACCCCTGTCCAACGCCGGCATCTCCACATCGCAGATATCTAAAGCTTTCCGTCTGCGAAAACCCAACTTCTCTGACAGCTCCACCGCCCCTCCAAAAACAAGCCCCCCTTACCATCCATCCAGGGCTTATCCACCCAGCCCTGAAACCTGGCATCCAATTTGACAGCTCAAAGGTATGATTATCACAATCGGCACCTGCTTCGACCTAATCTAAAATGCTGCCGAATAGACACCAGATTTTGAATGTCACAATCACCACCTGATTACCTAAATACTTCCCTGGAGAGAATGGCAGCGGGGCCATTGACAGTGCCCGCAGCCCCGTACCCTCGTACCCTTACATGAGGCCGACTCCATCCACACCCACGCTGCCTCTTGGTCCCCACACCAACCCAATACCTGCTCTGCATTCACTGCCCAATAGTAGTAGATCAAGCTCGGCAACGCCAAACCCCCTGACTGTCGGTCCCTTTGCAGGACCGTTCGGCGAATCCTAGCAACCTTGCCCACCCAAATAAACAACAAAATCAGCCTCTCCAACCCTGCTAAAAACACTTCTAGCAAAAAAAATGGTAAGCATTGGAACTAAAAACCTAAAATGAGTGCCCGCCAAACAAAACAGCAACAACCCCAAACTAGCTCCCTTCTCCGGCAGGGTAACCAAAAAACACTCACTCACCCCCCTGATTTAACTTATACCCAGAGACCGCACCAAACCGCTTCAACAGCGCCGTTATGCCCTGCACTGTAGGGACCGGCGTGAAATGTACAGTAACAGATCAGCATACGGGGACACCCTATGTTCCACCTCCCCCCTCATTCCAGCAAGGGTAGGATCCCATTCAACAGGCACCACACATTAGAGGACAACTGCTGAACTTCACAAACCCTATTTCATCCTCCCCAGCAATGCTTGGGAGGCACTCCTCCAGTCTGAACGCCAGCACCTTTGCCAGGATCTTTGCATCCACATTCAGTAAGAAATTCAGCCAATATGACCCACATTCTACCGGGTCCTTCTCCTTCATAAGAAGAAGCAAGATAGATGCTTCATCATCATCGCCAGGAGCGACCCCCAAGCCGTCAAATGTCTCCACTAACAATGGTACCAGCCGATTAGCAAACTTTTTATAAAATTCCACCGGGAACCCATCCGACCACAGCGCCTTACCCCTCTGCATATTTCTGATTTCCTTCCGAACTTCCTCTACCCACAGTAGTTCCTCTGACCCTTCCCGATCCTCCTCCTCCTCCAATGTGGGACACTCCAACCATCCAAAACTCCCCCATGTCCAACTCATCCTCCAGTGGTTCCGACCTATATTACCTCTCCTAGATCGCCTCAAATACCCATATTTACATTCTAGGGTGCAGCCACCAGTCCACCTTCCATAACCCGCACCTGAACAATGTCTCAGGAAGCTGCCAGCCATCTCAACTGGCTAGCCAACAACCTGCTGGCCTTCCCCATCATATTTGTACATCGCCCCATTGTGCACCGCAGCTGGTGCACCGCCTCATCCGTGCTCACCAGGTTAAACTGCATCTGCAATACCTTCCTACTAGCCAATAGCTCCAGGCTGGGTCCCTGCACATATTTACTGTCAACCTCCAGAATCCCATCCACCAGCCGCTTGCGTTTCTCCCTCGCCTCCCTGTCCACCTGGCCCTTGTATGCAATTGGATCTCCTTGAACCAGATGCCTTACATTAAACTCTACATACTCATATAAATCACCCTCGACACCCTCACGCAAAAGCCCAAATCTGCTAACAGCGCTACACCTAAGCTCCAGGCTGGCTGTTGGCCTGCCCCCTCTCCAGCACCACATCTACCATGTGCGGGGCATGATCTGAAATTACACTTGTGGTGGACACAGTCATGGTTTTCAAAGGGAATTTGATAAGTGCTTGAAGAGAAATAAATTGCAAGGCTATGGGGAATGGGCAGGGATGGGGGAGTGTGAACTAGTTGAGTTGCTTTTGCGGAGAGCTGGCATAGACCCGATGTGTCAAATGGCCTCTTATGGTTGAACCATTCTATGATTCTATGAGAGTAGTTGGAATTAGAGCCAACCCATTGGCTTTGGTAGGGAGCTAGGAGAAAGAGAATCAAGGTAATATGTGTATTCACTTCAGTTGCAGGATGTGACTGGTTATGTTCCTGAGGGATTTGCACTGCAGCCTCTGCTTTTCACTATATTTAGAAATGACTAGTGAGCTGGATATCTAAGTGTGCATATTTGTTGAAGGTGGATTGAGAAAGCATTTATTGGATATACATGATTCTGGGTTTTATAAATTAAAGGTATGGAGTACAAAAACAAAAAGGTTATGACGAACCTTTATAAAACAGAAGTGGCACAAACGAATAATGTAGATGGGATCAGAAAGTGAAATTAATAGATTAAATGAGTGGGCATGATTGTGACACACTGGGAATGTGTGAGGGTAGCCATTTTGGACCTGAAGAAAGCTGGATCAGAATATTTTCCCAATACGGGGAAGTTGGGAACTATGGATGAGCAGAGGTTTAGGATTCCAAGTGCAGAAATTACCCAAAGGTAGAGTGACAATCAAGAAACCATAACAAGTCTAAAGGACTGTTGGTCTTTTAGGTCAAGGGTGCTGAAATATAAAAGGTTGAAAGTGATGTTACAGCTGTGTCGATCTCTGGTTAAGTCTCATCTGGAGTAATTACATTCAGTCCTGGCATTGCGCGTCAGCAAGGACATATTGGCCGTTATTGGGGGGGGGGGGGGGGGTAGCGCAGATTTACTGAAATAATATAAGGGCAAAAAAAATAAGGACAGGTTGCATTGTTTGGGCTTGTATTCCCTTGAGTTTATAAGATTAACTGTGGTCTAATTGAATTGTTTTAGATGATTAAAGAATTTGGTGGAGTAAATAGAAACTATTTTCTCTAGTAGGGGAGTCCAGAACAAAAGTGGTATAACCTTAAATTACAGACCGGTCTTTCAGGGGTGATTTCAGGAAGCATTTCGTCAGACAAAGAGTAGTGGAAATCTAAAACTCACTTTCCCAAAAAGCTGTTGAATTTGGAGGTGGGGGAGGCTGGCAGCTGGCCAATTGACAATTTCAAAATTGGTCAGTTTTGGAGAGCAGGGCTAATAAGGATAATTAAACCAATATGACCAAATGGAGTTAAGATCCGGATTTGCGGCGATCTGAATGAATGGTGGAACAGGCCCGAAGGGCTGAATGACCTCCTCCAGATGTTCTGTTTTCAGCTGCACCTGGGACAGTGATCATGTTGAAAGGGGAACAGACAGACAATGTTGAAACTATACCAATGTGTTCAGGTTTTAAAGTGTATTTCCACAGTTTACTGTTACCAGTCTCCATCCAATTGCTTATTCAGACAGTGCAATGTTACATCAGTTTAAGAAGATACATAAGGTCTGGTTGCTTGAGAGATTCCAGCTAATCTGGGCTGCTTGAGCTCAGGAGCTGAACCGCTTGAGTCCGGATCTGCTCGGCTTTGCGGGTACCGCCGCCCTTTCCCAGTTAGATCTAAACCCAATGACCTCCCTTTTGAAGCCGCGACAAATCATAAGTTTCTCAAAATGCATTCATTCATTCCCACTAAATATATTTTCCCACTAATTCTTACATAAACAAAATAAATTGTATTTACGTGCCAAAAGTTGACCAATATTTCCTGTAATGTACCGCAGGTTGGAAGGCACCACCCCTGCCGCTCCGTTTTCGCCAAATGTTTGGGGGCTATTTTCCATTAAAAAGTATTATTAAGCTTTCTCAGTCCCATGTTTGAGTAACGCCCAGAACTCTGACCGTGCGTCTGGACTGACACTGAAAATCCACAGATACACTATCCCTCCGATTGATTGGGGAATGGAAGCTCTCGCCCGCTGATTCCACTTCTTCGTGATCAAAGGATTAGGGAATGAGGCCGCATCCCAGTAAATATAGCATCATCTATCCCAGGTACAGCATGTGTTTGATGTCGAGGAAAATTCCCTCTACACCCACATCATGCACTCCCAGGGCAGGTACAGCACGGGTTAGATACCAACATACAAGTAAGGAGCAGGAGAAGGCCTTTCGAGCTTGCCCCACTATTCAATAAGATCATGGTTGATCTAATTTTATCCTCGACTTCACAATCCTGCCTATCCCAGATAACCTTTCACCCCTTGCTTCTCAAGACCTATCTATATCTGCCTTAAAGATATTCAAAGACTCTGCCTCAACCCTTTTTTGAGGAAGCAATTTCCAATACAGCTTCCACTACACTCCCAAGACAGGTAAACTATGGGTGAGATATAGAGTAAAGCTCCCTTTACACCAGTGCCGTTAAATATATGGCCTGTCAGTCATTTCCCTTTTGAAGCTGACTGCCCAACATGAAAATTTCGTGATTGCTCCTGAAATCTTAAACCATGAAAACAGAAGGCTCAGACTGGACAAAGGCGACGCGTGGCCTGGCTTCCTAATCACGCCAATGTCCATCTGACATTGAAAGGTGGAGCAGGAAAATGAAAAAGAAAGCGGATAGTGGCAGAGAGATCCAGCTTTGTCTGGCAAAGGAGCAAAGTATGAAGGTTGAAGGATGAACAGCTGGTGATGAATGGGGAAGCAAACTCCCTCTCAGACCAAATTTAGGAACTCATTACACTACAATGAGACCAAAGCCAGGAATCACTGACACTCCAAAACAAATTCCATGGACCACTTACACCCAAAGAACAAGTCCAAGGACCACTTTAGAAATGTATCCTTTAGCTTATATTGCCTCTCGTTATTCTTTATACAAACATGTACCACTTCACATTTCTGTGCATTAAATTTCAGCTGTCGAGTATCAATTGCACCAGCCTATCCATAACCTGTTGCAGCTTATCACCATCCTGCCCACAATTCACAATGCTTTTAAGATTTATGTCATCTGAAAATTTTGAAATTGTGCCCTGTATATCCATAGAATCCCTACCGTGCAGAAGGAGGCCATTCAGCTCATCAAGTCGCTCCAAAAGAGCACCCTGCACCCTACCTAGGCCCACTCCCCCAACCTATTCCTGCAACCATTTACACCATTCTTTGTTTTCTATCACTCAGCCCACTTTATATCCACATTGCCGCTGTCCCTTTTATTCCATGGACCTGAACTTTGCTGGCTTGCCTACTTAGTTGCATTTTAATAATAGCTTTTAGAAGTCCACGTAAAGCACACCAACTGCATTATCTTCATCAACCCAGCTACTACCTTATCAAATGTGATTTTCCCTTAACAAATTCATGCTGCCTTTTCTTAATCCACCCTTTCTAAAGTAGCTATTGATTTTGTCCCAAAGGGGCAGCACGGTAGCATTGTGGATAGCACAATTGCTTCACAGCTCCAGGGTCCCAGGTTTGATTCCGGCTTGGGTCACTGTCTGTGCGGAGTCTGCATATCCTCCCCGTGTGTGCGTGGGTTTCCCCCGGGTGCTCCGGTTTCCTCCCACAGTCCAAAGATGTGCAGGTTAGGTGGATTGGCCATGATAAATTTCCCTTAGTGTCCAAAATTACCCTTAGTGTTGGGTGGGGTTACTGGGTTATGGGGATAGGGTGGAGGTGTTGACCTTGTGTAGGGTGCTCTTTCCAAGAGCTGGTGCAGACTCGATGGGCCGAATGGCCTCCTTCTGCACTGTAAATTCTCTGATAATCTATGATCTATGATATTATCGTTTCTAGTTTTCCCACTATCACGGTTAAATTGATTTGCCTGTAGCTGCTGGGTTTGGGTTTATCCTTACAATGATTTTGAACAAAAATATAACATTTGCAATTTTCCAGTCCTCTAGCACCACCCATGTATCTGAGGAGTATTGGAAGATTATGGCCAGTGCACTGCCCTTACCCCTCTAAGTATTCTCAGATGCATCATCCCATTCAGTTCCTGTAGCTTCTCAACTTCGATACATCCAGCCTTTCTGATACATCTTATTTGTCACTTTTTAGTCTCAAGTACTTCCTTTCACATTAACAGCATCTTTTGTTTTAGCAACGTAAGATGTAAGGTATTCATTTAGTGCCTCTACCATGCCCTTGCCTCCTTGCATGGATTTCCCTTTCGGTCCCTAATCAGCCTCACCACTCCGGTTATCACCTTTTTACTATTTAAATACCTTTTACTATTTAAATGGCTTTGGAAGACTTTTGGATTCCCTTTTGTGTTACCTGCCAGTCTTTTCTAATACACTCTTTTCACCTTTTGTCGTTTCCCCTCTGAACTTTCTATATTCAACTTGATTTAACTTGTATTATCTGTCATATTCAACCATTTTTCTGCTTCATCTTACTCTCTTTTTTGTCATCCAGAGAGTTTGGCTTTGGGGTCTTGCGTTTCCCCCTTTTGGGAATTTATCTTGACTGTCCTTGAACCATTTTCAAAGGAAGCCAACTTTTCCATTACAGTTTTGCCTGCAATCTTTGATTACAATTTACTTGGAACATATATTTTTCCATCTCTTTGAAAATATTCCTTCTCCAATAAATAATTTTTACTCTGAATTGCTTGTTGTCATTTTCCTTAGCTAATCCAAATCTAAGGAAATTATGATCACTTCCCTCAATATTCCCTGACTGACATTTGATCCACATGATGATCCTCATTCCTGAGATGCGAAGCCCAACCTTCCTCATTGGACCAGAAATACAGTGATCAAGAAAATCCTCCTGAACTCACTTTAGAAATTCATCCCTCTCTCTGTCCTTCACACTTATTATCCCAATCTACATTGGGATAATTGAAGTCCCAAATTCTAACTAATTGTTGGATCGCTCTGCAATTTCGGTGAAAAAAGTCTCTTCTGTATCTTCCCCACTGGAATGCTGCTTTGGGCTGTAGTAGAGTGCTCAAGTTGGAGTTTGGTGACTGAGGGAGTTCAGTGAGGAGGGAATGAGGTAATCTTTTTCTTTTCTACCTTTCCTTAGTAAGGCAAGCGGTGATCTTGGTAAGTGGGACCTGAAAGCTGTGGAGCTCATTGGGATAAAAGAATGCAAGGATACAAACGGGAACACGGGATAAAAGCGCACAAGGAGAATTAAAACAGCAGGGAAAGGGAGAGTATCTTCAAAGCGGTGTTACAGGAAAGTGGTGAGCTGATTGGCTGGTAAGGAGTCTACATTTCGGGACTAATATTAAAGAGCATTAACTTAGAAAATCACATTACAATTAAGGGACTATCTGAGAATAATAGTTTCAGTATTTAAAAAAAACGAATTAACTAAATTAGAGATGGCAGTGCAGATGATGTGTTGTAGCTGTGGTATGTGGGCACTGGTGGATCCCATTGTGAGCCACTGTGACCATATCTGCAGAAAGTGTTTACAGCTCGAGGAACGTCCACTCAGAGTTGATGCGCTGGAGTCTGAGCTTTGGATATCAGGGAGGGAGAGAGTTACCTTGACACTGTTTCAGGCATTCACACCCGTAGGTTAAGTACTTCAAACTTGCCCAGTGGTCAGGACCAGGAGGGTGTGACTGTGAAATGAGGCAGGTAGAGGGATCCTGAATTTGGCATTGGTGGAGCCTCCGCTTTTGACCTTATCCAATAGGTACGAGGTACTTTCTCCCTGTGGGGATGGGGAAAAGGACTATAGAGAGGATGGGAAAACTGACCACTGCACTGTGAGATAAGACGCCATTCAAACAATGGGAGCAAAGATACAAGTGTATTTTATTATTAGGGGGTAGCATCCTTTGTAAACAGGATCCAGAGTCGTAGATGATGTGTTGCTTACTTGGTGGCAGGGTGAGGGACATCTCAAACTGATTTGGAGAGTGAGGGGGGAGGATCTAGTTGTTGTGGTCCATGCTGGGACCATCAACATAGGCAAGAGGTCATGTTTGAGATTCAGGAATTAGGAGCAAAATTAAAAGGACATCAAGGATTATAATCTTTGGAATTACCGAGTTCCGTGCAAATTGGGGATTATTACCTCAGCCATGTTCAAGTTGGCATAGAGATAAGAAAATCAGGGAAGTAAACACGTGGCTAAACGTGTGGTGTAGGAAAGAGGAGTTCCATTTTGTGGGGTAATGGCATCAGTATTGGGGAAGAAAGGTGTTGTTCCGTTGGGACAGGCTCCATCTGAATTGTTCTGGGACCAGTGTCCGAGCAGAAAGACTAAATAGGGTGATCACAAAGACTTTAAAAACTAGCAAACGGGGGTGGTGGGGGAGGGGGCGGCAGTCTCAGGGAACGTCAATACAGTTTCAAAAACAAGTCACAGGACAGAGAGTAAAGGAACAGTCAGAAATCCTACTTCAGGTATGTATCTTGATTAAACAAGAAGAGGGAAATAATAAATGGGTGAATAAAGCATCAGCACTGAGGGACAGGTTAGAGTGCATGACCCACATAAGAATTCTATATACAAATGCACAAGAGTGTAAGGAATAAATTAATTGAACTGCAGGCATAAATTCAAATTGGAGATAATGATATAGTAGCTATTACGGAGACAGTGCTCCGAATAATCAGGATGTGGAGATGCCGGCGTTGGACTGGGGTGAGCACAGTACGAAGTCTTACAACACCAGGTTAAAGTCCAACAGGTTTGTTTCGATGTCACTAGCTTTCAGAGCACTGCTCCTTCCTCAGGTGAATGAAGAGGTACGTTCCAGAAACACACAATGTTGCATTACATTCATCCCCCACCATCTGGCCTGTGAAATCCTACCAACTGTCCTGGCTTGATACAATTCACACCTCTTTAACCTGAGGTTACCCCATCTCTGGATCTGTAAAGATTTAATCACCTGCTAATGCTCGCATTCCAAGCATTGTTTGGCATCTTTGAATTTGTCTCTATATGTGTTTCTGGAACATACCTCTTCATTCACCCGAATAATCAGGATTGGGAACTTAATATACCAGGTTATAAAGTTTACAGGACGGATAGGAAAAATGCCAGGGATGGGGGAGTAACATTTCTGATTAGAAAAATAATCAATTCTTTGGTGATAGAGGATATAACACACCCAGTGGAGACTTTGTGGATGGAAATGAAACAGTAAAGGATCTAAAACTGGAATAGGTGTTAGAATCATACATCATAGAATGTACAGTGCAGAAGGAGACCATTCGGCCCATCGAGTCTGCACTGGCCCTTGGAAAGAGCACCCTACTTAACCCAATGACCCCACTTAATCTTTTTGGACACTAAGGGCAATTTAGCATGGCCGATCCACCTAACCTGCACATCTTTGGACTGTGGGAGGAAACCGGAGCACCCGGAGGAAACCCACGCAGACACGGGGAGAAGGTGCAGACTCCGCACAGTGACCCAAGCTGGGAATTGAACCTGGGACCCTGGCACTGTGCAGCAACAGTGCTGGCCACTGTGCTACCATGCTGTCCTTCAAATTTCCCCATCTGCCATGGCGGGATTCGAACTCTGATCCCCAGAGCATGAATGTGTTGCGTGTAGATTTCCCGCTAGCAGCTCAGAAGTGCTAGATTGTATAAATGCAGTATGTCACAAAGGCAACGTAGTATAATGGGGAATTTTAACTTTAACGGGGATTGGGAGAGAGGCAATCAAGCACCTTTCAGACAGGTAGTCAATTTCTGGAGTGTGTCAGGGATCATTTTCTACAGCAATATGTCCTGGATGCAACAAGGGGACAGGCAATATTGGATTGAGTAATGAGTAATGAGCCAGATTTAATTAGAAACCTAATTGTTTGTGCACATTTATCAAATAGTGATCATAACATGATCGAGTTTAATGAAATGTTTGAAAGTGAACAGCACAAATCAGCTACTAGAATTTTAGATTTAGATAAGGCCAATTTTAATAAGATGAGATGGGGACTGTCCACAGTAGACTGGGACAATCTGTTAATGGGTAAAACAACTAAAAGAACAATGGAAGATGTTTAAAGGAACATTTAACACATTACAGAACTAGTTTATACCCCTGAGAGGGAAAAGCTCCACTTCACAGAGAAAACAACTGTGGACAACTAAAGAAATAAGGGACAGCATAAAACTAAAATAAAGGGTTTGTAAAAGTGCAAAAAAGAGCAGAGATCCGACGATATGGGAAAGATGCAAGTGATGCAAAGTAGCTTTTAAGAGCTACTGAAATGGATAATGAAATGGTTGACAGCTTCAAATTCCTAGATGTGCACATCACCAAATCTGTCCTGGTCCACCCACATTGATGCTATGACCAATAAAGCACCACAGCACCTATACTTCCTCAGGAAACTAAGGAAGTTTGGCATGTCCACAGTGACTCTTACCAACTTTTACAGGTGCACCATAGAAAGCATCCAGTGATAAACAGGAGGAAGATCAACGTCCAGTACAGGTGGCAGAAGGGGATTCTGGGAGAAGTCAACTCAGTCACCTCGACAGTATTATATATGTAGCCGAAGAATTGGTGTTAAAGAGCATTGCAGTTGTGTAAGTTAAGTAATGGCAGGAGAACCCAGACCCGTGTCATGTTCCTCTTACGCAATGTGGGAATTCAGGAACCCTTCCGTTGTCCCTGGCTCCTTCACGTGCAAGACATGTGTCCAACTGCAGCTTCTGTTAGACAGCTTGACGGCTCTGGAGCGGCGGATGGATTCACTTTGGTGCATCCACGATGCTGAGGAAGTCAGGATAGCACATTCAGTGAGTTGGTCACACTGCAGTTAAAAATTGCCGTGGGAGATAGGAAATGGGTGACCAACAGATAGAGGAAGAGTAGGAAGGCAGTGCAGGGGTCCCCTGCAGTCATCTCCCTCCAAAACAGAGAGACCATTTTGGACACTGTTGGGGGAGATGGCTCACCAGGGGAAGGTGGCAACAGGTATATATGACACCATGGCTGGCACTGCTGCACAGGAGGGCAGGTAAAAGAGTGGCAGAACTATAGTGATAGGGGAATCAATAGCAAGGAGAATAGACAAGTGTTTCTGCAAATGCAAATGAGACTCCAGGATGGTATGTTGCCTCCCTGGTACAAGCGTCAAGGATGTCTTGGAGCGGCTGCAGGGTGTTTTGGAGGGGGAGGGGAGCAGCCAGCAGTTGTGGTACATATAGGCACTGTAATAACCTGCACAGGACTCATCCAGCTGGGGATAATTGTTCCCCTTTGTCAATTGGACTGAGTTAACCCAGCACGAGCATAAAAGGCCGGCAGCTGTAGAGCCAGCTAAAAAGGAATGAGGACCTGGTGAAAGGTAACCGGGACCTGTGCATATATGATGCTGTTGCTGAAATAAAGGACTTTTAAGAAGCTCATTGGACTCCCCTGGCTTTATCACAGGCACCAACGATATAGGTAATGATGAGGTCCTGTAAGCTGAATTTAGGGAGTTAGGAGTTAAACTAAAAAGTAGGACCTCAAAGGTAGTAATCGCAGGATTGCTACCAGTGCCACGTGCTAGTCAGAGTAGGAATGTCAGGACAGATAGGATGAATACATGGCTTGCGGGATGGTGCAAGAGGGAGGGATTCAAATTCCTGGGACATTGGAACTGGTTCTGAGGGAGGTGGAACCAGTACAAACCGGACGGTCTGCACCTGGGCAGGATTGGAACCAATGTTCTAGGGGGAGTGTTTGCTGGTGCTGTTGGGGAGGGTTTAAATTAATGTGGCAGGGAGACGGGAACCGATGCAGGAAGTCAGAGGTCATTAAAGTGGGACACAAACAAAAGGTAGTAAGGAGAAAAGTGAAAGGCAGAGAAACAGAAGTCAAAAATCAAAAAGGGCTACAGTACAGAGACTGTGGAGAACTCAGTGAATGGTCAATCAGGCTAAAATAAATAAAACACAGGGAGAGTACACAAAACATGAACAGACAGATGGTCTGAGAAAGCAGGGCAGCGAGCAAGGGAAGTCTAATTAAACTACATTTATTTCAATGCAAGAGGCCTGACAGGCAAGGCAGATGAACTCAGGGCATGGATGGGTACATGGGACTGGGATATTATAGCTATTACTGAAACATGGCTAAGGGAGGAGCAGGACTGGCAGCTCAATGTTCCAGAGTACAGAGGAGGGGGAGTTGGTTTTTGATTAGGGAGAATAATCAGGGCAGTACTGATAGGGGATATATCCGAGGGTTCGCCCACTGAGTCAATAAGAAGGGAGTGATCACTTTCATAGGATTGTACTACAGGCCTCCAAATAGTCAGCGGGAAATTGAGGAGCAAATATGTAAGGAGATTACAGATAGCTGCAAGAAAAATAGGGGGCGGAATTCTCCCCCCGCCCCCCCCCCCCCCCCCCCCCCCCCCACGCTGGGTAGGAGAATCGCCCGGGCGCCGTGCGAATGCTGCCCCGACGCCCGCACGCGATTCTACCACCTCCCCCCTCCAAACCGGCGCGGCGCGAATCACGGCTGTCCACTGGGAGAATCGCCGCTTGCCGTTGGTAATGGGCGAGCGCCAATTCTCCGGCCTGGATGGGCCGAGCGGCCTGTCCAACACGACAGGTTCCCGCCGGCGCCATCCACACCTGGTCGCTGCCGGCGGGAACAGCGCGGGAACGCTGGGGGGGGGGGGGGGGTGGCCTGTGGAGGGGTTCTTCCACCGGGGGGGGGCTCAAAAGGGGTCTGGCCTGCGATCGGTGCCCACCGATCAGCGGGCCGGCCTCTCTGAAGGAGGACCTCCTTTCCTCCGCTGCCCTGCAAGATCCATCGGACATCTTCTTGTGGGGCGGCCGTGGGGAAGATGGCAACCGCGTTGGCGCGGGTGACGTCATTTACACGGCGCCGGTCACGTCATTTACGCGGCGCTGCTTTTACGCTGTGCCAAGGCCCGGCACGCGTAAATGAGGCGGCGCCGCTCCTAGCCCCCCGGGAGTGGGAGAATAGGGGGCTGGGAACGGCCTCCGATGCCGGAGTGAAGCACTCCGGTTTTCACTCTGGCGCCGGGACTTAGTCTCCCGATGGGAGAATTGCGCCCAGGGGGTAATAGTGTGGGAATTTAACTTTCCCAAAATTGACTGGGACAGCCATAGCATTAGGGGCTTGGATGGAGAGAAATTTGTTGAGTGCATTCAGGGGGGGAATTTCTCATTCAGTATGTGGGTGGCCCGACTAGAGAAGGGACAAAACCGGTCCTCTTGGGAAATAAGGAAGGGCAGGTGACTGAAGTGTCAGTGAGGGATCACTTTGGGACCAGTGACCATAATTCCATTAGTTTTAAGTTAGCTATGGAGAATGATAGGCCTGGCCCAAAAGTTAAAATTCTAAATTGGGGCAAGGCCAATTTTGATGGTATCAGACAAGAACTTTCAAAAGTTGATTGGGGGAGTCTGTTGGCAGTCAAAGGAATGGCTGGTAAGTGGGAGGCTTTCAAAAGTGTTTCACCAGGGTTCAGGGTAAGCACATTCCTTTTAGAGTCAAGGGCAAGGCTGGTAGAAGTAGGGAACCCTGGATGACTCGGCTCTGGTCAAAAAGAAGAAGGTGGCATATGACTTGCATAAGCAGCTGGGATCAGGATCACTTGAAGAGTACAGAGGTTGTCGGAGTCGAGTTAAGAGAGAAATCAGGAGGGCCGAAAGGGAACATGAGATTGCTTTGGCAGATAAGGCAAAGGAGAATCTAAAAAGCTTCTACAAATACATAAAGGACAAAAGAGTAACGAGGGAGAGTGGGACATCTTGAGGATCTGCAAGGTCATCTATATGCGGATCCACAGGAGATGGATGAGATCCTAAATGAATATTTCTCATCGGTATTTACTGTTGAGAAAGGCATGGATAGACTTCCAGTGGCGGCCATGGTGTGAGTTGTCGCACATTTGATAGCCCCCGCTTGTGTTTTTGGATGTTTTCCCAGATTAACTGGTGAATGTTTGAGTGTGGAGGAAGAGTTTGTTCCACCGGTGGATGGATTTGTGGACCAGAAGTGGTTTTAGGCGAAAGGAGCTGTTGGAGCGAGAAAGTTTTCCTGCGACACAGGGGAAGATGGCGGAGGGTAGGTGGTCTGTGGAACAGCTGGTGGACTTCTTGAACAAGAAGTTCACCCAGCAGAGGAAGGAGTCTCTGGACGACCTGGCAAGGATGGTCCATCCACTTAAGGCAGGGATCGACTGCATGGAGATGAGGTTTGAGTGTCAAAGCCAGAGATCCAGAAGGTGGGGGAGCATGAGGAGCAGCTTGCTTTGTTGGTGGCTGAGATGCGAGATACCCAGAAGCAGCTTCAGGAGAAGGTGGAGGATCTGGAGAACCGCTCATGGAGACAGAACCTGAGGATCGTGGCGTTGCCGGAGGGCATTGAGGGAGCGGATGCTGGCTCGCATGTGGCCCAGATATTGGAGTAGTTGCTGGGAGAGGGAGTCTTCGAACAGCCCCTGGAGGTGGACCGGTTGCACAGGGCACTGATGAGGCCGCAGGGCAATGAGCGGCCAAGGGCGATGGTGGTGCAGTTGCACCAGCTCTGGACAAGGAGCGGATCCTGAGGTGGGCCAGGCAGATGAGGCGCTGTACCTGGGAGGGCAGTGAACTTCAAATATACCAGGCCATGGGTGCGGAGCTGGCCAAGAGGAGAGCAGGCTTTAACAAAGTGAAGGCTGCCCTCTTTTAAGAAGGGCATGAAGCTTGGGATGCTGTACCTGGCTCGTCTCTGGGTGACGTACAATGGTTGAGAATGCTATATTGGGATGCCAGAAGAAGCAATGGAGATGTGAGAGACAATGGACTGGCAGGAGAAGGAGGACATTGAACTTTGGATGAGGTATTTTATTTCCTCTGGGGGCTATTGTCCTTTGCTCTTTTGTGGGGGTTGGGGGGTTGTTCTTGTCTCTTTCGGTCTTTGAATGTTGATCTTGTTGTTTGCACTAGGAGAGTGTTGGTCCAGGGGGATGGAATCAGTGGGGTGTAGGATGCTAGGTGCCATGGGCGGGAACTGCCAGGCTAGCTTGGCGGGCTAGTTCACGGAAGCGCAGTGGAGGGTGAGCAGGTGGTTAGAGTGTTGATGGGGATTGGGATTGCTGTTCTATGGTGGTGGTGGGGGGGGGGGGGGAGGGGGGGGGGGGGAAACTGCTGAAATATGGTATGGGGGGGGGGGCGGATCGTGGACTGGAGACTGGCTCAGGAGGGGCTATGGTTGATCGGGGGTGGATGGGATGTCCCCTGACCAAGCTGATCACGTGGAATGTGGAAGGGCTGAATGGACCGGTCAAGAGGGCTCGCGTGTTTGTGCATTTGAGGAGCACAAAGGCAGATTTGGCATTCTTTGGCACCTGAACATCAGGGAACAGACTAGGCACAGGAAAGGGTGGGTAGGGCAAGTCTTTCGTTCAGGACTGGATCTGAAGCCGAGAGGGGTGGCAGTCTTGATAAATAAACGTGTAGCTTTTGAAGTGGGGAGCATAGTGGTGGATTCTGCGGGAGGTTTGTTATGGTGAGTGGGGAATTGGAGGGGATGCGGGTTGTGTTGGTGAATGTTTATGCCCTGAACTGGGATGATGTAGAGTTTATGAGGCAGTGCTGAGGAAGATCCCGAACCTTGACTCCCACCGCTTGATAACGGGGGAGGATTCCACAGGGATCAGTGCTGGGACCTTTGCTCTTTGTAGTATATATAAATGATTTGGAGGAAAATGTAACTGGTCTGATTAGTAAGTTTGCAGACGACACAAAGGTTGGTGGAATTGCGGTTAGCGATGAGGACTGTCGGAGGATACAGCAGGATTTAGATTGTCTGGAGACTTGGGCGGAGAGATGGCAGATGGAGTTTAATCCGGACAAATGTGAGGTAATGCATTTTGGAAGGTCTAATGCAGGTAGGGAATATACAGTGAATTGTAGAACCCTCAAGAGTATTGAAAGTCAAAGAGATCTAGGAGTACAGGTCCACAGGTCATTGAAAGGGGCAACACAGGTGGAGAAGGTAGTCAAGAAGGCATACGGCATGCTTGCCTTCATTGGCCGGGGCATTGAGTATAAGAATTGGCAAGTCATGTTGCAGCTGTATAGAACGTTAGGCCACACTTGGAGTATAGTGTTCAATTCTGGTCGCCACACTACCAGAAGGATGTGGAGGCTTTAGAGAGGGTGCAGAAGAGATTTACCAGAATGTTGCCTGGTATGGAGGGCATTAGCTATGAGGAGCGGTTGAATAAACTCGGTTTGTTTTCACTGGAACGAAGGAGGTTGAGGGGAGACCTGATAGAGGTCTACAAAATTATGAGGGGCATAGACAGAGTGGATAGTCAGAGGCTTTTCCCCAGGGTAGAGGGGTCAATTACTAGGGGGCACAGGTTTAAGGTGAGAGGGGCAAGTTTTAGAGTAGATGTACGAGGCAAGTTTTTTACGCAGAGGGTAGTGGGTGCCTGGAACTCGCTACCGGAGGAGGTAGTGGAAGCAGGGACGATAGGGACATTTAAGGGGCATCTTGACAAATATATGAATAGGATGGGAATAGAAGGATACGGACCCAGGAAGTGTAGAAGATTGTAGTTTAGTCGGGCAGCATGGTCGGCACGGGCTTGGAGGGCCGAAGGGCCTGTTCCTGTGCTGTACATTTCTTTGTTCTTTTGTTCTTTGATTTTAACATGATCTGGAGCCGAAATTGGACTGTTCGAGCCCGAGGCCGGGGAGGGTGTCGGTGGTGGCGAGGGAACAGAGGGGGTTAATGGAATGCGGGGGTGGGAGGGGCGGGGGTCACGGAGTTTTGGTAGGCTGAGGGCGAAGGAATTCTCGTTTTTCTCCTACATGCATAGGGTGTACTCCCGAATCAACTATTTTGTGTTGGCAGGGGTGGTCGCTCCGGAGTATTCGGCAGTTGTGGTTTCGGATCATGCGCCACATTGAGTGTACATGCAGATGACTCCGGGGGTGGGTGGGGGGGGCCGTGCCCGCAGTGAAGGTTAGATGTGGGGCTGTTGGCAGACGAGGAGGGCTGCCATTCGTGGATATGTGAAGCTGAATGACACGGGTGAGGTTTTGGCTGCCACGTTATGGGAGGCACTGAAGGCAATAGTAAGCTGGCGGAGATGGCGAGGTTAGTGGAAGAGATTTTGCATGTGGATAGAAGGTATTCGCAGGCCTCGGGGGTGGGGTTGTTGAAGGACTTCAGTTGGAGTTTGGGCTGATATCCACGGGTAAGTTGGTAGGGCAGTTGAGGAGAGCTAAAGGGGTGGTTTATGAGTCCCGGGAGTAGGCACGTAGGGTGTTGGCACATTAATTGAGGGAGATTGGAAAGGTGAAAGATAGTGGGGGGGGGGGGGGGGGAGGGGGTGGGGGGTGGGGGGGGGACAAGGTCTTGGATCCTGTGAGGGTGAATGGGGTATTTGGGGACTTTCTTTATGAGATTGTACGAGTCGGTGCCCCTGGCCGCGGTGGAGGGAACGAGGCGTTTTTTGGAGGGTTTGGAGTTCCCTCAGGTGGAGGAGGACCTGGTGGAGGGATTGGGAGTCCCTTTGGACTGGTGAAGGTTGTGGACGGTATGGGGGCGATGCAGGTGGGGAAGACTCCAGGCCCGGAAGGGTTCTCGGTGGAATTTTACAAAATGTTTTTGTGGCACTGGGGCCCCTGCTGGTAAGGGCGTTTAATGAGGTGAATGAGCGGGGGGGGGTGCTACCCCAGACATCATCGCAGGCCTTGATCTCCTTAATTTTAAAGAGGGATAAGAATCCGGAGCAATGTGGGTCCGATAGGCCAATTTCGCTGTTAAGTGTGGACACCAAGTTGTTGGCCAAGATCTTGGCCTCCAGGATTGAGGACGGTGTGCCGGGGGTGATAGGGGAGAACCAGAAGGGGTTTGCTAAGGGGAGGCATTTGCCGGCCAGTATCAGGCGGCCCTTGAATATTATAATGATGCCCCCGGAGGACGAAGTGTGGAGGTGGTGGTTGTCTTGGATGCGGAGAAGGCCTCCGACCCGGTGGAGTGGGACTATCTGTGGGAGGTGCTGGGACGGTTTGAGTTTGGGCACGGATTTGTGGCTTGGTTCCAGTTGTTGTATCGGGTGCCGGTAGCGAGTGTACGAATGAACTGGATGAGTTCGGAATATTTCAGACTGCACCGGGGAACGAGGCAGGAATGCCCACTCTCCGCACTGCTCTTTGCCTTGGCTATAGAGCCATTAGCAATGGCGCTGAGAGCGTCAAGGGACT
Organism: Scyliorhinus torazame; assembly: GCF_047496885.1. Taxonomy (NCBI): domain Eukaryota; kingdom Metazoa; phylum Chordata; class Chondrichthyes; order Carcharhiniformes; family Scyliorhinidae; genus Scyliorhinus; species Scyliorhinus torazame. The sequence goes on along the minus strand of NC_092723.1, from coordinate 153,151,852 downwards.
GGCGGGGTATCATGCTGGCGGGATGGAGCACAGGGTCTCATTGTACGCGGACGATCTGCTGCTCTACATTTCAAACCCTTCGGAAGGTATTGGGAGGGATTATGGGTATATTGGAGGAGTTTGGCCAGTTTCCAGGATATAAACTGAATTTGGGGAAGAGCGAGGTTTATCCGATTCAAGCGTGGCGGCAGGAGGAGAGGCTGGGGGAATTACCATTTAAAGAAGTGGGGGCAAGCTTCTGGTATTTGGGTATTCAGATGGCGAGGGGTGGGAGCAGTTGCACAAGTTGAATCTGGCGCAGTTGGTGGAACAGATGAAGAGGGGTTTCAGGAGGTGGGATGTGCTCCCGCTGATGCTGGTGGGATGGGTGCAATCAGTGAAGATGACATTCCACCCAAGGTTCTTGATTGTGTTCCAGAATCTTCCGATCTTCATTCCGCAGTCTATTTTAGGAGGGTGAATGCACTGATTTTGGGGTTTGTTTGGGCGGGTAAAGCCCCACGGGTGAAAAAGGTGCTGCTGGAACGGGGTTGGGCGGGGGGGGGGCGGTTTGCTCTCCCAAACTTGATGAATTACTACTGGGAGGCGAATATAGCCAAGGTTAGGAAGTGGGTAGTGAGGGAGGGGTCGGTGTGAGAACGGATGAAGGCAGCCTCTTGTAAAGACACGTGTTTAGGGGCACTGTTGACGGCGCCTTTACTGTTCTCGCCGGCCAGGCACTCCACAAGCCCTGTGGTGGTGATGGTCCTGAGGGTGTGGAGAAAGTGGCGGCAGCACCTGAGGCTGGAGAGGGCATTGGTTTGGGCACCGATTTGCGGGAATCATAGGTTTGCTCAGGGGGCAGTGGCATCGGGTGGGGATTGAGCGGTTTGGGGACCTGTTCGTTGGGGGCAGCTTTCTGAGCCTGGAGGGGTTGGTGGAGGAATTTGAGTTGCCTGTCAGGAATGGGTTCTGGTATTGGCAGATGAGGGATTTTGTCCGGAAGCAAATACCGTCTTTTCCTCACCTGCCATCCCAGGGGCTACAAGACAAGGTGGGTGTCAAAAACAGGGGTAGGTGAGGGTAAAGTGTCGGAAAATGATAAGGAGTTGGTGGATTAGGAGGGAGCCCCGATAGGGGTAGTGAAGCATAAATGGGAGGAAGAGTTGGGGAGAGGTGGAGGCTGGGGTGTGGGAGGAAGCTTTGAGGGGGAACACGTCCTTGTCATGCCTTATACACTTTAAGGTGGTCCACAGAGGACATATGACTGTGGCCAGAATGAGCAGATTTTTTGAAGGAGTGGAGGATGGGTGTGGGCGGTGCATGGGTGAGGCTGCAAATCATGTCCACATGTTTTAGGCCTGTCCGAAACTTGGGGGATTCTGGCAGGGGTTTTCCGAGATTATGTCGGAGGTTTTGAAGGTAAAGGTGGTCCCGAGTCCGGAAGTGGCGATCTTTGGAGTGTCAGAAGACCCGGAAGTCCATGGGGCAAGAGAGGCCGACGTCTTGGCCTTTGCCTCCCTGGTAGCCCGGTGACGGATCTTATTGGAACGGAGGGACTCTGGGCCGCCGAAACCAGGGTGTGGAGGGGTTTGCCTGGGGGGTGGCAGCCGTATCGACTTCTTTGAGAACAGTTAAGATGTCAGCCGTGGGAGGGGGGGGGGTGCACAAGGGATTTGGGGGGGTGGGGGTGCGGGAGTGGGGAGCGGGACGGAGAGGCTAAAAAAATAGATGGGGATTCTGGCAGGGGTTTGCGGATGTTATGTCCAAGGTGTTGAAGACAAGGGTGGCGCCGAGTCCGGAGGTGGCGATTTTCGGGGTGTCGGAAGATCCGGGATTCCAGGAGGAGAAAGAGGCCGATGTTCTGGCCTTTGCCTCTCTGGTAGCCTGGAGACGGATATTATTAGCTTGGAGGGACTTAAAGTCCCCAAAGTCGGAGACCTGGCTATCTGACATGGCTGGCTTTCTCTGTCTGGAGAAAATCAAGTTCGCCTTGAGACGGTCAATGCGAGGGTTCGTCCGGAGGTGGCAGCCATTCGGCGACTTCTTTACGGAAAATTAACTGTCAGCAGAAGGTTGTGGGGGGGGGATTGTGGGGCTAATTTAGTGTAGAGTAGGGGGTTAGAAAAGGTGGGACCTGTGAGAGAGGAAGACGGCTTTTGCACTATGTTCATATTTGTATGTACACTGTTTCTTCTGTTGTTGTTATAAAACCATAAATATCTTAATAAAATGTTTATTTTTTAAAAAGGAGGTGGGGGAGTTGGGGAGCGGGAGGCGGGATGGTGGGTGTTAGGTATTTAGTTGGTTTGATTATTTGCTGCCCTGTTAGCTTATTTTGTTTTATGGTTGTGTTTGATGTGTAAATATATATAAATACCTCAATAAAATATTTTTCAAACAAAAAAAGAGAAAGATAAGGATGTTAGGGAACTTGGGGAAATAAATAGTGATGTCTTGAGAGTGTACGTATTACAGAGAAGGAGGTGCTGGAAGTCTTAAAGCGCATCAAGATAGATAAATCCCCGGGACCTGATGAAATGTATCCCAGGACGTTGTTGGCGGCTAGGGAGGAAATTGCGGGTCCCCTAGCATAAATATTTGAATTGTCAACAGCCACAGGTGAGGTGCCTGAAGATTGGGCGGTAGCAACTGTTGTGCTTTTGTTCAAGAAGGGCTACAGGGAAAAGGCTGCGAACTGCAGACTGGTGAGCGTAACATCTGTGGTGGGTAAGTTGTTAGAAGGTATTCTGAGAGACCGGATCCTTCGGCATGTAGAGAGGCAAGGACTGATTAGGGACAGTCAGCATGGCTTTGTGAGTGGAAAATCATGTCTCTCAAATTTGATTTGAGTTTTTTGAAGGGGTAACCAAGAAGGTAGATGAGGGCAGTGCAGTCGATATTGTCTACATGGACTTTAGCAAGGCCTAAGACCAGGTATCCTGTGGTAGGTTGTTGCATAATGTTAAATCTCACGGAATCCAGGGTGAGGTAACCATTTGAATACAAAATTGTCTTGACAACAGAAGACAAAGGGTGGTTGTAGATAGTTTTTCAAACTGAAGGCCTGTGAATAACGGTGTGCCTCGGGGATCAGTGCTGGGTCCACTCTTATTTGTTATTTATATTAATGATTTGGATGAGAATTTAGGAGGCATGGTTAGGAAGTTTGCAGATGACACCAAGGTTGGTGGCATAGTGGACAGTGAAGAAGGTTATCTAGGATTGCAACAGGATCTTGATCAATTCGGCCAGTGGGCCGATGAATGGCAGATGGAATTTAATTTTGATAAATGTGAGGTGATGCATTTTGGTAGATTGAATTGAGGCAGGACCTACTCAGTTAATGGTAGGGAGAGTTATAGAACAAAGAGATCTAGGAGTACATGTTCATAGCTCCTTGAAAGTGGAGTCGCAGGTGGACAGAAATTTGGCATGTTTGGTTTTCATTGGTCAGAATATTGAATACAGGAGTTGGAACGTCTTGCTGATGTTGTGCAAGACATTAGTAAGGTCACACTTGAAATACTGTTTGCAGTTCTGGTCACCCTATTATAGAAAGGATATTAATTCAACTAGAAAGAGCGCAGAAAAGATTTACTAGGATGCTACCGGGACTTGATGGTTTTGAGTTACAAGGAGAGGCTGGATAGACTGGGACCTTTTTCCCTGGAGTGTAGGAGGTGATCTTATTGAGGTCTGAAAAATAATGAGGGGCATAGATAACGTAGATGGTAAACATCTCTTTCCAAAGGTGGGGAGTCTAAAACTAGAGGGCATATGTTTAAGGTGAGAGAGGAGAGATACAAAAGAGGGTCAATATTTCACACACAGGGTGGTGAGTGTCTGGAACGAGCTGCCAGACGCAGTAGTAGAGGTGGGTACAATTTTGTCTTATAAAAAACATTTAGACATTTATATGGGAAAGCTGGGTATAGAGGGATATGGGCCAAATTGCAGGCAATTGGGACTAGCTTAATCGTAAAAACTGAGCGGCATGGACAAGTTGGGCCAAAGGCATGTTTTTATGCTGTAAACTTCTATGACTCTATCTGGATTTTTAACAGCGTGGTATGGCAACTGCTCAGCCCAAGACTGTAAGAAACTACGGAGAGTTGTGAACACCGCCCAGCCCATCACACAAACCCGCCTCTCATCCATTGACTACGTCTACACTTCCTGCTGCCTTGGGAAAGTGGGCAGCATAATCAAATACCCCTCCCACCCGATTTACTCACTCTTCCAACTTCTTCCATCAGGCAGGAGTTACAAAAGTCTGAGAACACTCACTAACAGATTTAAAAACAGATTCTTCCCCATTGTTACCAGACTCCTAAATGACCCTATTATGGACTGATCTGGTCTCTTCACGCACCTTCTCTACCAAGTAGTACTACACTTCTATAAGCTTCACCAGATGCCGTGTCTATGTATTTACATTGTGTATTTTAAAGGATGTAGGGGAGCACATTGTAGATTCCTCACTATAATCTTTCAGAGTTCACTAGATTCAGGAGTCAACCCTCTGAATAGGAAATTGTTCATGTTATTCCGCTCTTTAACGAGGGCGAAGAGGAAAACCAGGGAATTACAGACCAGTTAGCCTGTCGATATCTGTGGTGGGGAAATTGGAGCCTATAATCAAGGATAGGCTAAATGAATACCTCAAAGTTTCAGTTAATCAGGGAGAACCAGCTTGGATTCATGACAGATAGGTCACACCTGACAAATCTGATTGAATGTTTGGAAGAGGTGGCTCAGGTAGTGGACAGGGGAATGTCTATGGATATTGTTTATATCGATTTCCAGAAGGCATTTGATAAAGTCCCATGTAAGAGACTGTTAACTTAGGGAGAAGCCCATGGAATTGAGGGCAAATTACTGACATGGCTGGGAAATTGGTTGAGTGTCAGGCAACAGAGAGTAGGAATAATAGGTAGCTACTCAAACTGGCAGGAAGTGACTAGTGGTGTCCCACAAGGATCTGTGTAGGGGCCTCAATTGTTCACATTATACAATAACAACTTGGATAATGGCATAGAAAGTCACATATCCAAATTTTCTGATGACACAAGGTAGGGTGGCTTTATAGACCGTGTAGATGACAGTATAAAATTACAAAGGGATATTGATAGACAAGGTGAATAGGCAAAACTGTGGCTGATGGATTTCAATGTAAGCAAGTATGAGGTTACCCATTTTGAACCAAAACAGGTTATCTGGATGGTATGAAGCTAAAGTCAGCGGATGTCCAAAGAGACCCGGGGGTTCAGGTGTATAGTTCTTTAAAATGTCAGAAGCATGTGCAGAAAGTAATCAAGAAGGCTAATGGAATGCTGGCCTTGAAATCTAGAGGGCTGGAGTATAAGGATGCATAAGTTATGCTGCAGGTTTACAAAACCCTGGCTAGACCCCACCTGGAATACTGTGAGCAGTTTTGGGCACCACACCGCCGGAAGGATATTTTGACCTTGGAGGGAGCACAACGTAGGTTTATAAGAAAGATAACTTATCCCCATGTAATCCAGGTATGAGGAGAGATTATACAAATTAGGCCTGTTTTCTCTAGAATTTTGAAGGTTAAAGATAGATCTGATCAAGGTCTTCAAGATATTAACAGGGAAAGACAGTGTAGATAAAGATAAACTATTTCCACTGGTTGGAGATTCTAGAACTAGGGGGCATATTCTAAAAATTAGGATCAGACCATTCAGATGAGATATTAAGAAGCATTTCTACACAGAGTGGTCGTGGTTTGGAACTCTTTTCCACAAATGGCAATTGATGCTACATCAGTTGTTAAGTTTAGATCTGAGATTAATATTTTTTTGTTAAGCAAAGGTGTTTAGGAATAATGGGCCAAAGGCAGGTATATGGAGTTATGCCACAGATCAGCCATGATCTCATTGAATTGTGGAGTTGGCTCAAGGGGCTGAGCGGCCTATTCTGTTGCTAACTTCCACCAGTTAGTGTTGTGTAGAATATATTCAGGAGTGTAGTAGTGTAGTGGTGTAATATTTCTTAACTCTACCACATGGATTCTGTTCTTGACCTCACCAGGACATCCTTTCTCTCTAGAACTGTAATACTTAATCAATATTGCCAACTCTCCTCCTTTCTTTCCTTCCATATCTTTCCTGAATACCTTGTACCCAGGAATATTTGGTACTCACTCCTGTCCCTCTAGGATCTAGGTTCCAGTATTGCTACAACAACATATTCCCAAGCAGCTATTTTTCCCTGCAGTTTCCCTTGTTGTGTTCTCTCACACTCTCATTGCACTTATAACCTCATTATTTCATATGCTAGTGTTATCTGTCTCTCCCAATTCTTTATGCACCTTGTTTTTCCTTTTCAATTCTTCCACCTGGATCTGATTCACATTCCAACATAGTTTAAACCTTTTCTAACAGTACTCGCAAATCTACCTTGTAAGGACATTGGTCCTGGCCCTACTGAGATGCAATCTGTTCAGTCTGCACATGCCCCAAAAGGTCTGAATATCCCAGGAATATAAAACCCTCCCTCCTGTACCACCTTCCAGCCATGCATCCATTTGTAATATCCTCCTGTTCTTATACTTCCTAGCAGATTCTAGAACTAGGGGGGCATATTCTAAAAATTAGGATCAGACCATTCAGGAGATATATTAGGAAGCATTTCTACACAGAGTGGTCGTGGTTTGGAACTCTCTTCCACAAATGACAATTGATGCTGAAATGAAATGAAAATGAAAATCGCTTATTGTCACAAGTAGGCTTCAAATGAAGTTACTGTGAAAAGCCCCTAGTCGCCACATTCCTGCGCCTGTTCGGGGAGGCTGGTACGGGAATTGAACCGTGCTGCTGGCCTGCCTTGATCTGCTTTAAAAGCCAGCGATTTAGCCCAGTATGCTAAACCAGCCCCCAGATCAGTTGTTAAGTTTAGATCTGAGATGAATATTTTTTTGTTAAGCAAAGGCGTTTAGAAATAATGGGCCAAAGGCAGGTATGTATATATTGTTCCATGGGAACCCCAGGATGCTTCCCATGCCTTGAAAAATCCCATGTGCAGGAAGTGTCAACAACTGGAGCAGCTCAAGTTCCAGGTTTCAAAGCTTTAGCGGCAGCTGGCATTACTGCAGTGCATCTGGAGGCTGAGAGTTTAATGAATAACAGGTTTTGGAAGTGAATATCCCACATCTTAAGAGTGTGCAGGCAGGGAGGGGAGTGACTGTCAGACAGTTAAAGAGGGCAATGCAGGTAGCGCAGAGTCCCCGGAGTGTAACTCATTTTCCAACCGGTATTCAGATTTGAATACTTGCAAAGGCGATGGTTCACCCTGGCCAGTGTCAAGACCATGGGTTGGCTCAGCCGTTAAGGGCAGTCAGGAGGAAGATTGGAAAAGCAATAGTGATAGTGGATTCTAGAGTTAGAGGAACAGACAGTCATGTCTGTTTTCACAGGCAGCACTCCAGCTTGGTATGTTACCCTCCTGGCTCCAGGGTTAAGGTCACTGAGCAGCTGCAGAAAATTCTGAGGGAGGAGGTTGAACCGCCAATGGTCATTGTCCATATAGGTACAAACAACATATGTTGAAAGTGGGACAGGGTCCTGACTGCAGATCTTAGGCAGCTAGGAAGGGAACTAGCTCAAAGGTAGCAATCATAGATTATTCCCAATGGACTGAGATGTCCTACCATGCCTCTGTTTATTAGATTGACTAAACTTGGCAGATATAACCAAAAACATATTATGTATGATACTCGCCCTGTTGAGCCCTCTGCCCATTCTCCACTCTTTAGGTGCTTGTTGCTGATATCGGCAGTGACGGTGCATGGTTCGGAACTTGCTGTCCTGGGGCGAGGAGTGGGTGGTCACTACCAGGAGTAAGTGAGGTCAGCAGATTAGAGAACAGGGCTGAGGCCAGGAGATTCCTTAAGGTGGGTCTGGGAGCTGGGAAGGTGGGGGTTTGGGAGCTGTGAGGGTTTGGGGGCTTTGGAGCCAGGAAGGTGTTGGTCTGGTGTCTGGGAGCAGCGAAGTCCGTGTATGGGGTTGTTGAGAGCACAGAGGCTGTGAGTTTTGAGGTTAGGGATCGGGGTGCATGTAGGTTTGAGATGTGGCAGGGTGAGGGTTTGGGGGTTTGAGATTAGGAGGATTATGGGTTTATGGATTAGACAGCGGGGAGTGTACAGCTTTGGAATGTGGGAAGGTACCTGTCTGGTAGCCAGGAGGGTGCAGATTTGGGAGTTGACACGGTGTGGATTTGGGAGGCAGAAGGGTGGGGATTTGAGGATTGGGTGCCAAGAGGGTGCAGGTTTGAAGATTTTGGACCTGGGAGGGTGTGGGTTTGAGGATTTCTTAGCTGGGAGGGTGAGTTTGAAGGTTTTGGAGCTGGGAGGGTGTGGGTTTGAGGGTTTGGGAGCTGGAATGGGAGGGTGGTGTGGGTTTGGGAGCTGGGGGTGTGGGTTTGAGGGTTTGGAAGCTGGGAAGGTGTGGGTTTGAAGGTTTTGGAGCTGGGAGGGTGTGGGTCTGAGGGTTTGGAAGCTGGGAAGTGTGGTGGTATGTATTTAGGGGTAGTACGGGACCTGTGAAGCCGAGAGTCTTTTGGCTGACAGGCACTGGGTCCTGGTTGGATCTGCCGCCTGCTGGCTCCGCCCAGAAAGGCGGAGTATAAGAGCCCGGGTTCTCCCAGCAGCCGCATTCTGTAACTGAGCTGCTGGGGAACAAGTCTTGCTTAATAAAGCCTCGATTGACTTCATCACTTCTCGACTTGAGTGAGTAATTGTTGCGCTACAATTTATTAAGCAGACTTAAAAGACTATGGAGCTCCGGATCACCCCGGAGTGTCTGCGAATCAGCCCCCATGCAGCAAACTCGGCGGCCGTGTTTAAACACTGGCTAGCATGTTTCAAAGGTTACCTTCGAATGGCCCCCGGCCGGACCACGGAAGATCAGAAAATGCAGGCCCTGCATTCCAGGGTGAGCCCGGAGATCTACACGCTCATCGAAGACGCGGAGGATTTCCCGACGGCGCTCACCATGCTGAAAGGAGGCTACATTCGGCCCATAAACCAGGTCTACGCACGCCACCAACTCGCGACGAGACGGCAAATCCCTGGAGAATCGCTAGACGAGTTCTACAGCGCACTGTTGATATTGGGAAGGAACTGCAACTGCCCATCGGTGAGCGCGATCTCGAGCACACGGAGCTCCTAATCAGGGATGCTTTTGTGGCAGGTATGACTTCTTCTCAAATTCGCCAAAGACTCGTTAGGACTCACAGAGGCACGGGCCCTTGCGGCCTCCCTCGACGTGGCCTCACAAAATGCCCGCGCCTACGGCCTCGACCACGCGGCAGCCCCTTGGGCTCCGTGGACCCCCGTTGCGACCGACTCCCCGGCACCCCCCACCCCCCCCCGCAAGCCTGTGCAGCTAGAGCACCAGACCACCCCGGTGGGCCCCGCTGCTATTTTTGCGGGCAGGCAAAACACCCCCGGCATCGCTGCCCGGCCCGCTCAGCTATTTGTAAGAGCTGTGGCAAAAAGGGGCATTACTCAGCGGTGTGCCAGTCCCGGGGGGTCGCCGCAATCTCCGGGGGAGAATGGGGACAGCAGACTCCACCCCCCCAATGATCCATGTGCGGCCCGCGGGCGCCGCCATTTTGGGTCCCGGACACCACGTGGGGAGGATGGGTGCCGCCATCTTGTGACCCCCCCGGCCACGTGCGATCCATGGGGGTGGCCATTTTGTCCGCCCCCGACCGCGTGCGATCCATGGACGCCGCTATCTTGGCTGATAGCCAAGGAACACAGCATAGACGGCTCCACGGGGTCTGAAGAAAATGCCGTGATGCAACAACCATGACTGGCTTCGGTGACCCTGGACCAATCGCGGCCCCGGACGCTCCAATCGGCAACAACAACGGTGCTGGTCAACGGGTACGAGACGCCATGCCTGATCGACTCTGGGAGCATGGAAAGTTTTATCCACCCGGATACGGTAAGACGCTGTTTTCTTTCCATTCGTCTGAGCACCCAAAAGATTTTCCTGGCAGCGGGATCCCATTCCGTAGAGATCAAAGGGTTCTGCATCGCGAACCTAACTGTGCAAGGGAGGGAGTTTAAGAATTATAGGCTTTATGTCCTTCCCCAACTCTGCGCTCCCACTCTCTTAGAGTTAGATTTCCAATGTAACCTCCAGAGCCTTACGTTCCAATTCGGCGGCCCAAAACCCCCACTCACTATCTGCGGCCTCGTGACCCTCAAGGTTGAACCGCCTTCCTTGTTTGCGAACCTCACCCCGGATAGCAAACCCGTCGCCACTAGGAGCAGATGATAAAGCGCCCAGCGGCTGCTGAAGGAAGGCATAATCCAGGCCAGCAATAGTCCCTGGAGAGTATAGTCAGACCATCAATAGATACACGCAGCTCGATGCGTACCCTCTCCCCCGCATAGCCGACATGGTCAATCGGATTGCACAGTACAAAGTCTTTTCCACCGTGGACCTCAAGTCCGCATACCACCAGCTCCCCATCCGCCCGAGTGACCGCAAGTACACGGCCTTCGATGCAGACGGGCGGCTCTACCATTTTTTAAAGGTCCCATTTGGCATCACGAACGGAGTCTCGGTCTTCCAACGGGAGATGGACCGAATAGTTGACCAGCACGGTTTGCGGGCCACGTTCCCATACCTCGACAATGTAACCATCTGCGGCCATGACCAGCAGGACCACGACGCCAACCTCTGCAAATTCCCCCAGACCACTAATGCCCTGAACCTCACCTATAATGAGGAAAAATGCGTTTTTAGCACCAACTATCTGGCCATCCTGGGATACGTAGTGCGCAATGGAGTGATAGGCCCCGACCCTGAACGCATGCGCCCCGTTATGGAATTTCACCTTCCCCACTGCTCCAAAGCCCTGAAACGCTGCCTGGGCTTCTTCTCGTACTACGCCCAGTGGGTTCCCCAGTACGCAGACAAGGCCCGCCCGTTAATCCAGTCCATTACCTTCCCCCTGTCGACAGAGGCCCGCCAGGCCTTCAGCCGTATCAAAGCGGATATCGCAAAGGCCACGATGCACGCAATCGACGAGTCCCTCCCCTTCCAAGTCGAGAGCGATGCATCCGATGTAGCTCTGGCGGCCACCCTCAACCAAGCGGGCAGACCCGTGGCCCTTTTCCCCTGGACTCTCCACGCCTCAGAAATCCGCCACTCCTCAGTGGAAAAGGAGGCCCAAGCCATAGTGGAAGCTGTGCGACATTGGAGGCATTACCTGGCCGGCAGGAGATTCACTCTCCTCACTGACCAACGGTCGGTAGCCTTTATGTTCGATAATGCACAGCGGGGCAAAATCAAGAATGACAAGATCTTGAGGTGGAGGATTGAGCTCTCCACCTATAACTATGAGATCTTGTATCGTCCCGGAAAGCTGAACGAGCCGTCCGATGCCCGATCCCGCGGCACATGTGCCAACGCACAAGGAGATTGCCTCCAAGCCCTCCACGAGGACCTCTGCCACCCGGGGGTCACTCGATTCTACCATTTTTTGAAGTCCCGCAACCTCCCCTGCTCTGTTGAGGAGGTCCGTACAGCCACCAGGAACTGCCAAATCTGCGCAGAGTGCAAACCGCACTTTTTCAGGCCAGATAGAGCGCACCTGATAAAGGCTCCCAGTCCCTTTGAACGCCTCAGTTTGGATTTCAAAGGCCCCCTCCCCTCCACCGACCGCAACGCATACTTCCTAAACCTGGTGGACAAGTACTCCCGTTTCCCCTTCGCCATCCCCTGCCCCGAAATGACAGCGGCCACAGTCATTAAAGCCCTCGGCACCATCTTTACACTGTTCGGTTTCCCCGCGTACATCCATATCGACAGGTGGTCCTCCTTCATGAGCGACGAACTGCGTCAGTTCCTGCTCAGCAAGGGCATTGCCTCGAGCAGGACGACCAGTTCCAACCCCCGGGGGAATGGTCAGGGAGAGAGGGAGAACGGTATGGTCTGGAAGACCGTCCTACTGGCCCTACGGTCCAGAGATCTCCCAGTTTCCCGTTGGCAGGAAGTCCTCCCGGATGCCCTCCACTCCATCCGGTCGCTGCTGTGTACCACCACTAATCAAATGCCTCACGAGCGCCTCCTTGTCTTCCCTAGGAAGTCCTCCTCCGGAACATCGCTGCTGACATGGCTGGCAGCCCCAGGACCAATCTTGCTCCGAAAGCATGTGCGGGCGCACAAATCGGACCCATTGGTCGAGAGGGTTCACCTTCTCCACGCAAACTCTCAGTACGCCTACGTGGTGTACCCTGACGGCCGACAGGACACGGCCTCCCTGCGGGACCTGGCGCCCGCCAGAAACACACACACACCCCCAACACCAATCACCCCCTCCCTCGCACCGGCGCACCCCACGATCGCTACCTTCCCGGGTGGATCGGTCCTCCTCCCGTGCCCGCCCAGGAGTAAAGAAACCGGGACAAACAGCGCAACGCTCCCAGAGATGACAGTGCCCGAGCCAGCACCTGCACCACCACCGGGGCTGAGGCGATCGACAAGGACGACCAGGGCACCCGCTCGACTCGTGGAATCCGCGTGATGAAAATCTGTAAATAATTCTGTCAAAACCTGTACATAGTTAACTGTTGGGCAAAATGCATAGCCACTGTACGAAATTAGTTCCAGGATCAGCCTTGTAAACCCCTACCACCATGCGACTCACCACCCCGCCGGGTTCTTTTTTAACAAGGGGTGAATGTGGCGGTATGTATTAGGGGTAGTACGGTACCTGTGAAGCCGAGAGGCTATTGGCTGACAGGCACTCGGTCCTGGTTGGATCTGCCGCCTGCTGGCTCTGCCCAGAAAGGCGGAGTATAAGAGCCCGAGTTCTCCCAGCAGCCGCATTCTGTAACCAGCCGCATTTGGGAGCTGGGGGTGGGTTTGAGGGTTTGGGAGCTGGGGGTGTGGGTTTGGGAGCTGGGGGGGTGGGTTTGAGGGTTTGGGAGCTGGGGGTGTGGGTTTGGGAGCTGGGGGTGTGGGTTTGGGAGCTGGGGGTGTGGGTTTGGGAGCTGGGGGTGTGGGTTTGGGAGCTGGGGGTGTGGGTTTGGGAGCTGGGGGTGTGGGTTTGGGAGCTGGGGGTGTGGGTTTTGGAGCTGGGGGTGTGGGTTTGGGGGGCTGGGGGTGTGGGTATGGGGGTGTGTGGGTTTGGGGGGCTGCGGGTGTGGGTTTGGGGGGCTGCGGGTGTGGGTTTGGGGGGCTGCGGGTGTGGGTTTGGGGGGCTGCGGGTGTGGGTTTGGGGGGTTGCGGGTGTGGGTTTGGGGGGCTGCGGGTGTGGGTTTGGGGGGCTGCGGGTGTGGGTTTGGGGGGCTGCGGGTGTGGGTTTGGGGGGCTGCGGGTGTGGGTTTGGGGGGCTGCGGGTGTGGGTTTGGGGGGCTGCGGGTGTGGGTTTGGGGGGCTGCGGGTGTGGGTTTGGGGGGCTGCGGGTGTGTGTTTGGGGGGCTGCGGGTGTGTGTTTGGGGGGCTGCGGGTGTGTGTTTGGGGGGCTGGGGGTGTGGGTTTGGGGGGCTGGGGGTGTGGGTTTGGGGGGCTGGGGGTGTGGGTTTGGGGGGCTGGGGGTGTGGGCTTGGGGTGTGGGGCTGGGGGGTGTGGATTTGGGGGCTGGGGGTGTGGGTTTGGGGGGCTGGGGGTGTGGGTTTGGGGGGCTGGGGGTGTGGGTTTGGGGGGCTGGGGGTGTGGGTTTGGGGGGCTGGGGGTGTGGGTTTGGGGGGCTTGGGGTGTGGGCTTGGGGTGTGGGGCTGGGGGGGTGTGGATTTGGGGGCTGGGGGTGGGAGTTTGGGAGCTCGGGTCTGGGTTTGAGGGTTTGGGAACTGGGGGGTGTGGGTTTGAGGGTTTGGGAGCTGGAAGGGTGGGTTAGAGGGTTTGGGAACTGGGAGGGTAGGTCTGAGCGTTTGGAGGCTGGGGGTGTGGTTTTGGGAGCTCGGGGTGTGGTTTTGAGGGTTTGGGAGCTGGGGGTGTGGGTTTGGGAGCTGGGGGTGTGGGTTTGGGGGTTTGGGAGCTGGGGGTGTGGGTTTGGGAGCTGGGGGTGTGGGTTTGAGGGTTTGGGAGCTGGGGGTGTGGGTTTGAGGGTTTGGGAGGTGAAGGGTGGGTTTGAGGGTTTGGGAACTGGGAGGGTGGGTTTGCGGGCTGGGGGTGTGGGTTTGGGAGCTGGGGGTGTGGGAGTGGGAGCTGGGGGTGTGGGTTTGAGGGCTTGGGAGCTGGGGGTGTGGGTTTGAGGGTTTGGGAGCTGGGGGGGTGGGTTTGAGGGTCTGGGGGCTGAGGGGTTGGGTTTGAGGTTTGGGAGCTGGGGGGGTGGGTTTGAGGGTTTGCAGGCTGGGGGTGGGGATGGGGGGTGGGTTTGGGGGTTTGGGAGCTGGGGCTGTGGGTTTGGTAGCTGGTGGTTTGGGAGCTGGGGGTGTGGGTTTGGGAGCTGGGGGTGTGGGTTTGGGAGCTGGTGGGGTGGGTTTGAGGGTTCGGTAGCTGGGGGGTGCGGTTTCAGGGTTTGGTAGCTGGGGGGTGGGGTTGAGGGTTTGGGAGTTGGGGGGTGGGTTTGAGGGTTTGCGGGCTGGGGGGGTGGGTTTGGGAGCTGGGGCTTTGGGTTTTTGAGATGGTGGTTTGGGAGCTGGGGGTGTGGGTTTGGGAGCTGGGGGTGTGGGTTTGGGAGCTGGGGGTGTGGGTTTGGGAGCTGGGGGGTGGGTTTGGGAGCTGGGGGGTAGGTTTGGGAGCTGGGGGGTGGGTTTGGGAGCTGGGGCGGTGGGTTTGGGAGCTGGGGGTGTGGGTTTGGGAGCTGGGGGTTTGTGGGTTTGGGAGCTGGGGGTGTGGGTTTGGGAGCTGGGGGTTTGTGGGTTTGGGAGCTGGGGGTTTGAGGGTTTGGGAGCTGGGGGTTTGAAGGTTTGAGGGATTGGGAGCTGGGGGTGTGGGTTTGGGAGCTGGGGGTGTGGGATTGGGAGCTGGGGGTGTGGGTTTGGGAGATGGGGGTGTGGGTTTGGGAGATGGGGGGGTGGGTTTAGGAGCTGGGGGGGTGGGTTTGGGAGCTGGGGGTGTGGGTTTGGGAGCTGGGGGGGCGTGTTTGGGAGCTGGGGGGGCGTGTTTGGGAGCTGGGGGTTGGGTTTGGGAGCTGGGGGGGGTGGGTTTAGGAGCTGGGGGGGTGGGTTTGGGAGCTGGGGCTGTGGGTTTGGGAGCTGGGGGGGCGTGTTTGGGAGCTGGGGGGGGTGGGTTTGGGAGCTGGGGGTTGGGTTTGGGAGCTGGGGAGGTGGGTTTGGGAGCTGGGGGTGTGGGATTGGGAGCTGGGGGTGTGGGATTGGGAGCTGGGGTTGTGGGATTGGGAGCTGGGGGTGTGGGATTGGGAGCTGGGGGTGTGGGATTGGGAGCTGGGGGTGTGGGATTGGGAGCTGGGGGTGTGGGTTTAGGAGTTGGGGTGACTGGAGGGTGCGGTTCTGGGAGTTTGGGTCGGGAGGGTGCGGGCCTGGGATTTGGGGTGATGGGTGGGTGCGGATCTGGGAGTTGGGGTGGTGGGAGGGTGCGGGTCTGGGAGTAGGGGTGACTGGAGGGAGCGGGTCTGGGAGTAAGGGTGACGGGAGGGTGCGGGTCTGGGCGTTGGGGTGGTGGGAGGGTGCGGGTATGGGAGTTGGGGTGGTGGGAGGTTGCAGGTTGGGGAGTTGGGGGACGCGAGGGAGCGGTTTTGGGAATTGGGGTGACGGGAGGGTGCGGGTCTGGGGGTTGGGGTGGTGGGAGGGTGCCGGTCTGGGCATTGGGGTGGTGGGAGGGTGCGGGTCTGGGAGTTGGGGTGATGGGAGGGTGCGGGTCTGGGAGTTGGGGTGATGGGAGGGTGCGGGTCTGGGAGTTCGGCTGGTGTGAGGGAGCGGGTCTGGGCGTTGGGGTGACGGGAGGGTGCGGGTCTGGGAGTTGACGTGGTGGGAGGGTGGGGCATTGGGACTTGGGGTGGTGGGAGGGTCCGGGTCTGGGAGTTGGGATGGTGGGAGGGTGGGGCATTGGGACTTGGGGTGGTGGCAGGGAGCTTCTTTAGGAGTTGGGGTGGTGGGAGGGTGCGGGATTGGGTGTTGGGGTGATGGGAGGGTGCGGGTTTGGGAGTTGGGGTGACGGGAGGGTGCGGGTCTGGGTGATGGGAGGGTGCGGGTTTGGGAGTTGGGGTGGTGGGAGGGTGCGGGTCTGGGCGTTGGGGTGATGGGAGGGTGCGGGTTTGGGAGTTGGGGTGGTGGGAGGGTGCGGGTCTGGGCGTTGGGGTGATGGGAGGGTGCGGGTTTGGGAGTTGGGGTGGTGGGAGGGTGCGGGTCTGGGCGTTGGGGTGATGGGAGGGTGCGGGTTTGGGAGTTGGGGTTGTGGGAGGATGCGGGTCTGGGAGTTGGGGTGATGGGAGGGTGCGGGTCTGGTA
This sequence comes from Scyliorhinus torazame, assembly GCF_047496885.1. Lineage (NCBI taxonomy): Eukaryota > Metazoa > Chordata > Chondrichthyes > Carcharhiniformes > Scyliorhinidae > Scyliorhinus > Scyliorhinus torazame. The sequence goes on along the minus strand of NC_092723.1, from coordinate 153,135,472 downwards.
GTTGGGGTGACGAGAGGGTGCGGGTCTGGTAGTTGGGGTGGTGGTAGGGTGGGGCATTGGGACCTGGGGTGGTGGGTGGGTCTGGGTCTGGGAGTTGGGGTGGTGGGTGGGAGCGGGTCTGGGTGTTGGGGTGACAGGAGGGTGCGGGTCTGGGATTTGGGGTGACGGGAGGGTGCGGGTCAGGGAGTTGAGGTGGTGGGAGGGTCTGGGAGTTGGGGTGGTGGGAGGGTCCGGGTATGGGAGTTGGGGTGGTGGGAGGGTTCGGGTCTGGTAGGTGGAATGGTGGGAGGGTGGGGCATTGGGACTTGGGGTGACGGGAGGGTGGGTTTTGGGGAGTTGGGCTGATGGGTGGGAGCCGGTCTGGGAGCTGGGGTGACGGGAGGGTGCGGGTTTGGGTGTTGGGGTGACGGGAGGTTACGGGTCTGGGAGTTGGGGAGACGGGAAGGAGCGGGTTTGGGAGTTGGGGTGGTGGGAGGGTGCGGGTCTGGGATTGGGGAGATGGGAGGGAGCAGGATTGGGACTTGGGGTGGTGGGAGGGTGCGGGTCTGGGAGGTGGGGTGGTGGGAGGCTGCGGTCTGGTAGTTGGGGTGGTGGGAGGATGGGGCATTGGGGTTTGGGGTTGTCGGAGGGTCCGGGTCTGGGAGTCGGGGTGGTGGGATGTTGCGGGTCAGGGAGTTGACGTGGTGGGAGGGTGGGGCATTGGGACTTGGGGTGGTGGGAGGGTGCGGGATTGGGGGATGGGGTGACGGGATAGTGGAGTTTGGGGAGTTGGGGTGATGGGAGGGTGTGGGTCTGGCAGTTGGGGAGACGGGAGGGTGCGGGCCTGGGTGTTGGGGTGGTGGGAGGGTACGGTCTGGGAGTTGGGGTGACTGGAGGGTGCGGTTTTGGGATTTGGGGTGATGGGAGGGTGCGGGTCTGGGAGTTGGGGTGATGGGATGGTACGGTCTGGGAGTTGGCGTGGTGTGAGGGTGCGGGTCTGGGAGTTGGCGTGGTGGGAGGGTGCGGGTTTGGGAGTTGGGGTGGTGGGAGTGTGCGGGTTTGGGAGTTGGGGTGGTGGGAGGGTGCGGGTCTGGGTGTTGGGGAGACGGGAGGGTGCGGGCCTGGGTGTTGGGGTGGTGGGATGGTACGGTCTGGGACTTGGGGTGGTGGGAGGGTGCGGGTTTGGGAGTTGGGGTGGTGGGAGGGTGCGGGTTTGGGGGTTGGGGTGGTGGGAGGGTGCGGGTCTGGGGGTTAGGGTGAGGTGTGGGTGCGTGTCTGGGAGTTAGGGTGGTGGGAGGGTGGGGCATTGGGAGTTGGTGTGGTGGCAGGGTGCGGGTCTGGTAGTTGGAAGGGTGGGGCATTGGGAGTTGGGGTGACGGGAGGTTGCGGGTTTGGGAGTTGGGGTGGTGGGGGGGTGCGGGTTTGGGAGCTGGGGTGGTGGGAGGGTGCGAGTTTGGTAGTTTGGGTGGTGGGACGGTGCAGGTTTGGGAGTTACGGTGGTGGGCAGGTGTGGGTGTTGGGGTGACAGGAGGGTGCCGGTTTGGGAGTTGGGGTGACGGTAGGGTGCGGGTCTGGGAGTTTGGGTGATGGTCGGGTGCGGGTTTGGGTGATGGTCGGGTGCGGGTCTGGGAGCTGGGGAGACTGGAGGGTGCGAGTCTGGGAGTTGGGGTGGTGGGAGGGTGAGGTCTCGGAGTTGGGGTGGTGGGCGGGTGCGTGTCTGGGACTTGGAGCGACGGGAGGTTGCGGATCGGGGAGTTGGGGTGACGGGAGGGTGCGGGTCTGTGTGTTGGGGTGGTGGGAGGGTGCGGGTGTGGATGTTGGGGTGGTCGGAGGGTGGGGCATTGGGGAGGTGGGAGGGTGTGGGTTTGGGAGTTGGGGGACGGGAGGGTGCTGTTTTGGGAGTTGGGGTGGTGGGAGGGTGCGGTCTGTGAGTTTGGGTGACGGGAGGGTACGTGTCTGGGAGTTGGGGTTGTGGGAGGGTGCAGTCTGGGAGTTGGGGTGGTGGGAGGGTGCGGGTCTGGGAGTTGGGGTGACGGGAGGGTACGTGTCTGGTAGTTGGGGTTGTGGGAGGGTGCGGTCTGGGAGTTGGGGTGGTGGGAGGGTGCAGGTCTGGAAGTTAGGGTGATGGGCAGGTGCGGGTTTCGGAGTTGGGCTGACGGGAGGGTGCGGGTCCTAGTGTTGGGGTGACGGGAGGGTGTGGTTTGGGGAGTTGGGGTGACGGGAGGGAGCGTGTCTGGGTGTTGGGGTGATGGGAGGGTGGGGTTTGGGGAGTTGGGGTGATGGGAGGGTGGGGGTCTGGGAGTTGGGGCGACGGGAGGGTACGGGCCTGGGTGTTGGGGTGGTGGGAGGGTACGGTCTGGGAGTTGGGGTGACTGGAGGGTGTGGGTTTGGGAGTTGGGGTGACGGGAGGATGCGGGTTTGGGAGTTGGGGTGGTGGGAGGGTGCGGGTCTGGGAGTTGGGTTGATGGGATGGTACGGTCTGGGAGTTGAGGTGGTGGGAGGGTGCGGGTCTTGGAGTTGGCGTAACGGGTGGGTACGGTCTGGGAGTTGAGGTGGTGGGAGGGTGCGGGTTTGGGAGTTGGGGTGGTGGGAGGGTGCGGGTTTGGGAGTTGATGTGATGGGAGGGTGTGGGTCTGGGGGTTAGGGTGAGGGGAGGGTGCGGGTCTGGGAGTTAGGGTGGTGGGAGGGTGCGGGTCGGGAAGTTGGGGTGAGGGGATGGTACGGTCTGGGAGTTGGGGTTGTGGGAGGGTGCGGGTTTGGGAGTTGGGGTGAGGGGATGGTACGGTCTGGGAGTTGGGGTGGTGGGAGGGTGCGGGTTTGGGAGTTGATGTGATGGGAGGGTGTGGGTCTGGGGGTTAGGGTGAGGGGAGGGTGCGGGTCTGGGAGTTAGGGTGGTGGGAGGATGCGGGTTGGGGTGGTGGGAGGGTGCGGGTTTGGGAGCTAGGGTGGTGGGAGGGTGCGGGTTTGGGAATTTGGGTGGTGTGAGGGTGCAGGCTTGGGAGTTACGGTGGTGGGCAGGTGCGGGTGTGGGTGTTGGGGTGACGGTAGGGTGCGGGTCTAGGAGTTTGGGTGACGGTAGGGTGCGGGTCTGGGAGTTGGGGAGACGGGAGGGTGCGGGTTTGGGATTTGGGGTGACGGGAGGGTGCGGTTCTGGGAGTTGGGGTGACGGGAGGGTGCGGTTCTGGGAGTTGGGGTGACGGGAGGGTGCGGTTCTGGGAGTTGGGGTGACGGGAGGGTGCGTGTCTGGGTGTTTGGGTGACGGGAGGGTGCGGTTCTGGGAGTTGGGGTGGTGGGAGGGTGCGTGTCTGGAACTTTGAGCGACGGGAGGTTGCGGGTCTGGGAGTTGGGGTGGCGGGAGAGTGGGGCATTGGGAGTTTGGGCGTTGAGAGAGTGCGGATTTCGGAGTCAGGGTGACGGGAGGGTGCGGGTTTGGGAGTTGGAGGGACGGGAGGGTGCGGGCTTCGGAGTTGGGGTGCTGGGAGGGTGCGGGTCTGGGCGTTGGGGTGATGGGAGGGTACGTGTCTGGGAGTTGGGGTGGTGGGAGGGTGCGGGTCTGGAAGTTGGGTTGGTCGAAGGGTGGGGCATTGGGGAGGTGGGAGGGTGTGGGTTTGGGAGTTGGGGTGGTGGGTGGGTGCGGTCTGGGAGTTGGGGTGATGGGAGGGTACGTGTCTGGGAGTTGGGGTGGTGGGAGGGTGCGGGTCTGGGAGTTGGGGTGACGGGAGGGTGTGGTTTGGGGAGCTGGGGTGACGGGAAGTTGCGGGCCTGGGTGTTGGGGTGGTGGGAGGGTACGGACTGGGAGTTGGGGTGACTGGAGGGTGCGGTTTTGGGAGTTGGGGTGATGTGAGTGTGTGGGTCTGGGAGTTGGGGTAATGGCAGGGTGCGTATTTGGGAGTTGGGGTGATGGGAGGATGCGGGTTTGGGAGTTGGGGTGGTGGGAGGGTGCGAGTTTGGGAGTAGGGGTGATGGGAGGTTGCGGGTTTGGGAGTTGGGGTGGTGGGAGGGTGCCGGTTTGGGAGTTTGGGTGGTGGGAGGGTGCGGGTTTGGGAGTTGGGGTGATGGGAGGGTGCGGGTCTGGGAGTTGGGGTGATGGGAGGGTGCGGGTCTGGGAGTTGGGGTTGTGGGAGGGTGCGAGTTTGGGAGTAGGGGTGATGGGAGGGTGCGGGTTTGGGAGTTGGGGTGGTGGGAGGGTGCCGGTTTGGGAGTTTGGGTGGTGGGAGGGTGCGGGTTTGGGAGTTGGGGGGATGGGAGTGTGCGGGTTGGGGTGGTGGGAGGGTGCGGGTTTGGGAGTTGGGGTGATGGGAGGATGCGGATCTGGGAGTTGGGGTGAGGGGAGTGTGCGGGTTTGGGAGTTGGGGTGGTGGGAGGGTGCCGGTTTGGGAGTTTGGGTGGTGGGAGGGTGCGGGTTTGGGAGTTGGGGGGACGGGAGTGTGCGGGTTGGGGTGGTGGGAGGGTGCGGGTTTGGGAGTTGGGGTGATGGGAGGATGCGGATCTGGGAGTTGGGGTGAGGGGAGTGTGCGGGTTTGGGAGTTGGGGTGGTGGGAGGGTGCGGGTTTGGGAGTTGGGGTGAGGGGAGTGTGCGGCTCTGGGAGTTGGGGTGGTGTGAGGGTGCGGGTTTGGGAGTTGGGGTGAGGGGAGGATGCGGGTCTGGGAGTTGGGGTGGTGGGAGTGTGCGGGTTTGGGGGTTAACGTGGTGGGAGGGTGCGTTCTGGGAGTTGGGGTGATGGGAGGGTGAGGTGGGAGGGTGCGGGTTTGGGAGTAGGGGTGGTGTGACATGGCGGGTTTGGGAGTTGGGGTGATGGGAGGGTGCAGGTTTGGGAGTTGGGGTGGTGGGACATGGCGGGTTTGAGAGTTGGGGTGATGGGAGGGTGCGGGTTTGGGGGTTCGGGTAGTGGGAGGGTGCGGGACTGGGAGTTGGGGTGACAGGAGGGTGCGGGTCGGGGAGTTGGGGTGACGGGAGGTTGCGGGTCTGGAAGTTGGGGTGGTGGGAGGGAGCGGTCTGGGAGTTGGGGTGGTGGGAGGGTACGTGTTTGGGAGTTGGGGTGACGGGAGGGTGCGGGTCTGGGAGTTAGGGTGACGGGAGGGTCGGGTCTCGGAGTTAGTGTGGTGGGAGGGTGCGGGTCGGGGTGTTGGGGTGGTGGGAGGGTGCGGGTCAGGTAGTTGGCGGGCGGGAGGGTGCAGGTTTGGGAGTTGGGGTGGTGGGAGGGTGCGGTCTGGGAGTTGGGGTGACGGGAGGGTGCGGGTCCTAGTGTTGGGGTGATGGGAGGGTGTGGTTTGGGGAGTTGGGTTGACGGGAGGGAGCAGGTCTGGGAGCTGGGGTGACGGGAAGGTGCGTGTCTGGGTGTTGGGGTGATGGGAGGGTGGGGCATTGGGAGTTGGGGTGACGGGAGATTGCGGGTTTGGCAGTTGGGGCGGTGGGAGGGTGCGGGTTTGGGAGCTGGGGTGGTGGGAGGGTGCGTGTCTGGGAGTTTGGGTGATGGTCGGGTGCGGGTCTGGGAGTTTGGGTGATGGGAGGGTGCGGGTCTGGGTGTTGGGGAGACGGGAGGGAGCGGGTTTGGGAGTTGGGGTGGTGGGAGGGTGCGTTCTGGAAGTTGGGGTGACGGGAGGGTGCGTGTTGGGGTGACGGGAGGGTGCGGTTCTGGGAGTTGGGGTGGTGGGACGGTGTGGGTCTGGGAGTTGGAGTGGTGGGAGAGTGGGGCATTGGGAGTTTGGGCAGTGAGAGAGTGCGGATTTGGGAGTTAGGGTGACGGGAGGGTGCGTGCTTCGGAGTTGGGGTGCTGGGAGGGTGCGGGTCTGGAAGCTGGGGTGGTAGGAGGGTGGGGCATTAGGGAGGTGGGAGGGTGTGGGTTTGGGAGTTGGGGGACTGGAGGGTGCGGGTTTGGGAGTTGGGGTGGTGGGAGGGTGCGGTCTGTGAGTTGGGGTGACGGGAGGGTACGTGTCTGGGAGTTGGGGTTGTGGGAGTGTGCAGTCTGGGAGTTGGGGTGGTGGGAGGGTGCGGGTCTGGGAGTTGGGTTTGTGGGAGTGTACGTGTCTGGTAGTTGGGTTTGTGGGAGGGTGCGGTCTGGGAGTTGGGGTGGTGGGAGGGTGCGGGTCTGGGAGTTGGGGTGACGGGAGGGTGCAGGTCTGGAAGTTAGGGTGATGGGCAGGTGCGGGTTTCGGAGTTGGGCTGACGGGAGGGTGCGGGTCCTAGTGTTGGGGTGACGGGAGGGTGCGGTTTGGGGAGTTGGGGTGACGGGAGGGAGCGTGTCTGGGTGTTTTGGTGATGGGAGGGTGGGGTTTGGGGAGTTGGGGTGATGGGAGGGTGGGGGTCTGGGAGTTGGGGCGACGGGAGGGTACGGGTCTGGGAGTTGGGGTGACTGGAGGGTGCGGTTTTGGGAGTTGGGGTGACGGGAGGATGCGGGTTTGGGAGTTGGGGTGGTGGGAGGGTACGGGTCTTGGAGTTGGCGTGACGGGTGGGTGCGGTCTGGGAGTTGAGGTGGTGGGAGGGTGCGGCTCTGGGAGTTGGGGTGATGGGATGGTACGGTCTGGGAGTTGGGGTGGTGGGAGGGTGCGGGTCGGGAAGTTGGGGTGAGGGGATGGTACGGTCTGGGAGTTGGGGTGGTGGGAGGGTGCGGGTTTGGGAGTTGGGGTGAGGGGATGGTACGGTCTGGGAGTTGGGGTGGTGGGAGGGTGCGGGTTTGGGAGTTGATGTGATGGGAGGGTGTGGGTCTGGGGGTTAGGGTGAGGGGAGGGTGCGGGTCTGGGAGTTAGGGTGGTGGGAGGATGCGGGTCGGGAAGTTGGGGTGGTGGGAGGGTGCGGGTTTGGGAGCTAGGGTGGTGGGAGGGTGCGGTTTTGGGAATTTGGGTGGTGGGAGGGTGCATGCTTGGGAGTTACGGTGGTGGGCAGGTGCGGGTGTGGGTGTTGGGGTGACGGTAGGGTGCGGGTCTGGGAGTTTGGGTGACGGTAGGGTGCGGGTCTGGGAGTTGGGGAGACGGGAGGGTGCGGGTTTGGGATTTGGGGTGACGGGAGGGTGCGGTTCTGGGAGTTGGGGTGACGGGAGGGTGCGGTTCTGGGAGTTGGGGTGACGGGAGGGTGCGGTTCTGGGTGTTTGGGTGACGGGAGGGTGCGGTTCTGGGAGTTGGGGTGGTGGGAGGGTGCGTGTCTGGAACTTGGAGCGACGGGAGGTTGCGGGTCTGGGAGTTGGGGTGATGGGAGGGTACGTGTCTGGGAGTTGGGGTGGTGGGAGGGTGCGGGTCTGGGAGTTGGGGTGACGGGAGGGTGTGGTTTGGGGAGCTGGGGTGACGGGAAGTTGCGGGCCTGGGTGTTGGGGTGGTGGGAGGGTACGGACTGGGAGTTGGGGTGACTGGAGGGTGCGGTTTTGGGAGTTGGGGTGATGTGAGTGTGTGGGTCTGGGAGTTGGGGTAATGGCAGGGAGCGTATTTGGGAGTTGGGGTGATGGGAGGATGCGGGTTTGGGAGTTGGGGTGGTGGGAGGGTGCGGGTCTGGGAGTTGGGGTGATGGGAGGGTGCGGGTCTGGGAGTTGGGGTGATGGGATGGTACGGTCTGGGAGTTGGGGTTGTGGGAGGGTGCGAGTTTGGGAGTAGGGGTGATGGGAGGGTGCGGGTTTGGGAGTTGGGGTGGTGGGAGGGTGCCGGTTTGGGAGTTTGGGTGGTGGGAGGGTGCGGGTTTGGGAGTTGGGGGGACGGGAGTGTGCGGGTTGGGGTGGTGGGAGGGTGCGGGTTTGGGAGTTGGGGTGATGGGAGGATGCGGATCTGGGAGTTGGGGTGAGGGGAGTGTGCGGGTTTGGGAGTTGGGGTGGTGGGAGGGTGCGGGTTTGGGAGTTGGGGTGAGGGGAGTGTGCGGCTCTGGGAGTTGGGGTGGTGTGAGGGTGCGGGTTTGGGAGTTGGGGTGAGGGGAGGATGCGGGTCTGGGAGTTGGGGTGGTGGGAGTGTGCGGGTTTGGGAGTTGGGGTGACGGGAGGGAGCGGGTTTGGGGGTTAACGTGGTGGGAGGGTGCGTTCTGGGAGTTGGGGTGATGGGAGGGTGAGGTGGGAGGGTGCGGGTTTGGGAGTAGGGGTGGTGTGACATGGCGGGTTTGGGAGTTGGGGTGATGGGAGGGTGCAGGTTTGGGAGTTGGGGTGGTGGGACATGGCGGGTTTGAGAGTTGGGGTGATGGGAGGGTGCGGGTTCGGGTAGTGGGAGGGTGCGGGACTGGGAGTTGGGGTGACAGGAGGGTGCGGGTCTGGAAGTTGGGGTGGTGGGAGGGAGCGGTCTGGGAGTTGGGGTGGTGGGAGGGTACGTGTTTGGGAGTTGGGGTGACGGGAAGGTGCGGGTCTGGGAGTTAGGGTGACGGGAGGGTCGGGTCTCGGAGATAGTGTGGTGGGAGGGTGCGGGTCGTGGAGTTGGGGTGGTGGGAGGGTGCGGGTCAGGTAGTTGGGGGGCGGGAGTGTGCAGGTTTGGGAGTTGGGGTGGTGGGAGGGTGCGGTCTGGGAGTTGGGGTGACGGGAGGGTGCGGGTCCTAGTGTTGGGGTGATGGGAGGGTGTGGTTTGGGGAGTTGGGTTGACGGGAGGGAGCAGGTCTGGGAGCTGGGGTGACGGGAAGGTGCGTGTCTGGGTGTTGGGGTGATGGGAGGGTGGGGCATTGGGAGTTGGGGTGACGGGAGATTGCGGGTTTGGCAGTTGGGGTGGTGGGAGGGTGCGGGTTTGGGAGCTGGGGTGGTGGGAGGGTGCGTGTCTGGGAGTTTGGGTGATGGTCGGGTGCGGGTCTGGGAGTTTGGGTGATGGTCGGGTGCGGGTCTGGGAGTTGGGGAGACGGGAGGGAGCGGGTTTGGGAGTTTGGGCAGTGAGAGAGTGCGGATTTGGGAGTTAGGGTGACGGGAGGGTGCGTGCTTCGGAGTTGGGGTGCTGGGAGGGTGCGGGTCTGGAAGCTGGGGTGGTAGGAGGGTGGGGCATTAGGGAGGTGGGAGGGTGTGGGTTTGGGAGTTGGGGGACTGGAGGGTGCGGGTTTGGGAGTTGGGGTGGTGGGAGGGTGCGGTCTGTGAGTTGGGGTGATGGGAGGGTACGTGTCTGGGAGTTGGGGTTGTGGGAGGGTGCGGTCTGGGAGTTGGGGTGGTGGGAGGGTGCGGGTCTGGGAGTTGGGTGACGTGAGGGTGCGGGTCTGGAAGTTGGGGTGATGGGCAGGTGCGGGTTTCGGAGTTGGGCTGACGGGAGGGTGCGGGTCCTAGTGTTGGGCTGACGGGAGGGTGCGGGTTTGGGGGTTGGGGTGGTGGGAGGGTGCAGTCTGGCAGTTGGGCTGACGGGAGGGTGTGGTTTGGGGAGTTGGGGTGACGGGAGGGAGCGGGTCTGGGAGTTGGGGTGATGGGAGGGTGCGGGTCTGGTAGTTGGGGTGATCGGATGGTACGGTCTGGGAGTTGGGGTGATGGGAGGGTGCGGGTCTGGTAGTTGGGGTGATTGGATGGTACGGTCTGGGAGTTGGTGTGGTGGGAGGGTGCGGGTTTGGGAGTTGGGGTGACGGGAGGGTGCGGGTCTGGGAGTTGGGGTGATGGGAGGGTGCGGGTCTGGGAGTTGGGGTGGTGGGAGGGTGCGGGTTTGGGAGTTGGGGTGATGGGAGGGTGCGGGTCTGGGAGTTGGGGTGGTGGGAGGGTGCGCGTTTGGGAGTTGGGGTGATGGGAGGGTGCGGGTTTGGGAGTTCGGATGGTGGGTGGGTGCGGGCTGGGAGTTGGGGTGACGGGAGAGTGCGGCTTTGGGAGTTGGGCTGACGGGAAGGTGCGGGTCGGGGAGTTGGGGTGGTGGGAGGGTGCGGGTTTGGGAGTTGGGGTGGTGGGAGGGTGCGGGTTTGGGAGTTGGGGTGGTGGGAGGGTGCGGGTTTGGGAGTTGGGGTGGTGGGAGGGCGCGGGTTTGGGAGTTGGGGTGATGGGAGGGTGCGGGTTTGAGTGTTCGGGTGGTGGGAGGGTGCGGGACTGGGAGTTGGGGTGACGGGAGGGTGCGGGTCTGGGAGTTAGGGTGGTGGGAGGGTGCGAGTTAGGGTGATGGGAGGGTGCGGGTCTGGGAGTTAGGGTGGTGGGAGGGTGCAGGTTTGGGAGTTGAGGTGGTGGGAGGGTGCGGTCTGGGAGTTGGGGTGTCAGGAGGGTGCGGGTCTGGGAGTTGGGGAGATGGCAGAGAGCGGGTTTGGGAGTTGGGGTGATGGGCGGGTGCGGTTCTCGGAGTTAAGGTGGTGGGAGGGTGCGGTCTGGGAGTTGGCGTGACGGGTGGGTGCGGTCTGGGAGTTGGGGTGGTGGGAAGGTGCGGGTCTGAGAGTTGGGGTGGTGGGAGGGTGCGGATCTGGGAGTTGGGGTGGTGGAAGGGTGCGGGTCTGGGAGTTGGGGTGGTGGGAGGGTGCGGGTCTTGGAGTTGGGGTGATGGGATGGTACGGTCTGGTATTTGGGGTGGTGGGAGGGTGCGGGTTTGGGAGTTGGGGTGGTGGGAGGGTGCGGGTCTGGGAGTTGGGGTGGTGGGACATGGCGGATCTGGGAGTTGGGGTGATGGGATGGTACGGTTTGGGAGTTGGGGTGATGGGAGGGTGCGGGTTTGGGAGTTCGGGTGGTGGGAGGGTGCGTGTTTGGGAGTTCGGGTGGTGGGAGGGTGCGGGACCGGGGGATGGGGTGACAGGAGGGTGCGGCTTTGGGAGTTGGGGTGACGGGAAGGTGCGGGTCGTGGATTTGGTGTGGTGGGAGGGTGCGGGTCTGGGAGTTGGGGTGGTCGAAGGGTGCGGGTCTGGGAGTTGGGGTGGTGGGAGGGTGCGGGTCTGGGAGTTGGGGTGGTGGAAGGGTGCGGGTCTGGGAGTTGGGGTGGTGGGAAGGTGCGGGTTTGGGAGTTGGGGTGGTGGGAGGGTGCGGGTCTGGGAGTTGGGGTGGTGGGACATGGCGGGTCTGGGAGTTGGGGTGATGGGATGGTACGGTTTGGGAGTTGGGAGGGTGCGGGTTTGGGAGTTGGGGTGATGGGAGGGTGCGGGTTTGGGAGTTCGGGTGGTGGGAGGGTGCGGGACTGGGAGTTGTGGTGACAGGAGGATGCGGCTTTGGGAGTTGGGCTGACGGGAAGGTGCGGATCGTGGATTTGGTGTGGTGGGAGGGTGCGGGTCTGGGAGTTGGGGTGGTGGGAGGGTGCGGGTCTGGGAGTTGGGGTGGTGGGAGGGAGCGGTCTGGGAGTTGGGATGATGGGAGGGTGCGGGTTTGAGAGTTGGGGTGACGGGAAGGTGCGGGTCAGGGAGTTGGGGTGGTGGGAGGGTGCGGGTTTGAGAGTTGGGGTGACGGGAAGGTGCGGGTCAGGGAGTTGGGTTGCTGGGAGGCTGCGGGTTTGAGAGTTGGGGTGACGGGAGGGTGCGGGTCGCGGATTTGGGGTGACGGGCGGGTGCGGGTTTGGGAGCTGGGGTGACGGTAGGGTGCGGGTCAGGGAGTTGGGGTGCTGGGAGGCTGCGGGTTTGAGAGTTGGGGTGACGGGAGGGTGCGGGTCAGGGAGCTGGGGTGCTGGGAGGCTGCGGGTTTGAGAGTTGGGGTGACGGGAGGGTGCGTGCCAGGGAGTTGGGGTGACAGAAGTGTGCGGGCCAGGGAGTTGGGGTGACGGGAGGGTGCGGGTCCGGGCGTTTGGCTGACGGGAGGGTGCGGATTTGGGACTTTGGGTGACGGGAGGGTGCGGGTCTTGGAGTTGGGGTGACGGGAGGGTGCGGGTCTGGCAGTTGGGGTAGTAGGAGGGTGCCAATCTGGGGCCGGGTGAAGGTAGGGTGGAGTTTCGGGAGTTCGGGGGGTGGGAGGGTGCGGATTTGGGAGTTGGGGTGGTGGGAGGGTGCGGGTTTGGGAGTTGGGGTGGTGGGAGGGTGGGGCTTCGGGAGTTGGGGTGGTGAGAGGGTGGGGTTTTGGGATTTGGGGGGGTGGGAGGGTGCGGGTTTGGGCGTTGGGGTGGTGGGAGGGTGGGGTTTTGGGAGTTGGGGTGGTGGGAGGGTGCGAATTTTGGGTGGTGGGAGGGTGCCAATCCGGGACTGGCTGACGGGAGGGTGCGGTCTGGGAGTTTGGGTGGTGGGAGAGTGCGGTCTCGGAGTTGGGGTGACGGGAGGGTGCGTGTTTGAGGGTTGGCGGGGTGGGGGGAGGTAAGGTGTGGGTTTGGGAGTTGGGGGGGTAGTTGGATGGGGGGTGCGTGTTTGGGAGATGGGGGGTTGCGAGTTTGGGAGTTGGAGGGGGGGTGCGGATTTGGCAGTTGGGGGGGAGTTGGAGGGGGGGTTTGGGAGTTGGGGGGAGTTGGAGGGGGGTGCAGGTTTGGGAGTTGGGGGTGGGGGGTGGGCTTGGGAGTTGGGGGAGGGTGCGGGTTTGGGAGTTGGGGGGGAGGGTGCGGGTTTGGGAGTTGGGGGGGAGGGTGCGGGTTTGGGAGTTGGAGGGGGGGCAATCCGGGTTGGGTGATGGGAGGGTGCGGGTTTGGGGGGGAGGGTGCGGGTTTGGGTGTTGGGGGGGAGTTGGTGGGGGGGTGCGGGTTTGGAAGTTGGGGGGGGGGAGGGTGCGGGTTTGGGAGTTGGGGGGGAGTTGGTGGGGGGAGGGTGCGGGTTTGGAAGTTGGGGGGGGGAGGGTGCGGGTTTGGGAGTTGGGGGGGGAGGGTGCGGATTTGGGAGTTGGGGGGGAGGGTGCGGGTTTGGGAGTTGGGGGGGGGAGGGTCCGGGTTTGGGGGTTGGGGAGGAGGGTGCGGGTTTGGGAGTTGGGGTGGGGGAGGGTGCGGGTTTGGGAGTTGGGGGGGGGGTGGGGTTGGGGAGGGAGGGTGCGGGTTGGGGGGGAGGGTGCGTGTTTGGGAGTTGGGGGGCTGGGTGACGGGAGGGTGCGGGTTTGGGAGTTGGAGGGAGGGGGGTGCGGGTTTTCGGGGGGGCAATCCGGGCTGGGTGACGGGAGGGTGTGGGTTTGGGGGGGGGGAGGGTGTGGATTTGGTGGTTGGTGGGGGGGGAGTTGGGGGGGTGCGGGGTTTGGGAGTTGGGGGGTGGGAGTTGGGGCGGGGTGCGGGGGTTGGGGGGGCTGGGTGATGGAAGGGTGCGGGTTTGGGGGGCTGAGTGACGGGAGGGTGCGGGTTTGGGGGTTGGGGAGGAGGGTGCGGGTTTGGGAGTTGGGGGGGGGTGGGGTTGGGGAGGGAGGGTGCGGGTTGGGGGGGAGGGTGCGTGTTTGGGAGTTGGGGGGCTGGGTGACGGGAGGGTGCGGGTTTGGGAGTTGGAGGGAGGGGGGTGCGGGTTTTGGGGGGGGCAATCCGGGCTGGGTGATGGGAGGGTGTGGGTTTGGGGGGGGAGGGTGTGGATTTGGTGGTTGGTGGGGGGGGAGTTGGGGGGTGCGGGGTTTGGGAGTTGGGGGGTGGGAGTTGGGGCGGGGTGCGGGGGTTGGGGGGGCTGGGTGATGGAAGGGTGCGGGTTTGGGGGGCTGAGTGACGGGAGGGTGCGGGTTTGGGGGTTGGTGGGGGGTAGTTGGGGGGGTTTGGGGGGGATGCGGGTTTGGGGGTTGGGGGGCTGGGTGACGGGAGGGTGCGGTGTTGGGGGGCTGCGTGACGGGAGGGTGTGGGGTTGGGGTTGGGGCTGGGTGACGGAAGGGTGCGGGTTTGGGGGTTGGTGGGCTGGGTGACGGGAGGGTGCGGGGTTGGGGGGGTGCGGGGTTTGGGAGTTGGGGGGGGTTGCGTGTTGGGGGGGCTGGGTGACGGGAGGGTGCGGGTTTGGGGGTTGGTGGGGGGGAGTTGAGGGAGGGTGCGGGGTTGGGGGTTGGGGGGCTGGGTGACGGGAGAGTGCGGGGTTGGGGGCTGGTGGGGGGGAGTTGAGGGAGGGTGCGGGGTTGGGGGGCTGGGTGACGGGAGGGTGCGGGGTTGGGGGTTTGTGGGGGGGAGTTGGGGGAGGGTGCGGTGTTGGGGGTTGGTGGGGGGTAGTTGGGGGGGGATGCGGGTTTGGGGGTTGGGGGGCTGGGTGACTGGAGGGTGCGGTGTTGGGGGGCTGCGTGACGGGAGGGTGTGGGGTCGGGGCTGGGTGACGGGAGGGTGTGGGTTTGGGGGTTGGTGGGCTGGGTGACGGGAGGGTGCGGGGTTGGGGGGGTGCGGGGTTTGGGAGTTGGGGGGTGTGGCGTGTTGGGGGGCTGGGTGATGGGAGGGTGCGGGTTTGGGGGTTGGTGGGGGGGAGTTGAGGGAGGGTGCGGGGTTGGGGGGCTGGGTGACGGGAGGGTGCGGGGTTGGGGGTTTGTGGGGGGGAGTTGGGGGAGTGTGCGGTGTTGGGGGTTGGTTGGGGGGAGTTGGGGGAGGGTGCGGGGTTGGGGGGGAGTTGGGGGAGGGTGCGGGGTTGGGGGTTGGTGGGGAGGGAGTTGAGGGAGGGTGCGGGGTTGGGGGGCTGGGTGACGGGAGGGTGCGGGTTTGGGGGGTTGGGTGACGGGAGGGTGCGGGGTTGGGGGGCTGGGTGACGGGAGGGTGCGGGGTTGGGGGGCTGGGTGACGGGAGGGTGCGGGGTTGGGGGGCTGGGTGACGGGAGGGTGCGGGGTTGGGGGGCTGGGTGACGGGAGGGTGCGGGGTTGGGGGGCTGGGTGACGGGAGGGTGCGGGGTTGGGGGGCTGGGTGACGGGAGGGTGCGGGGTTGGGGGGCTGGGTGACGGGAGGGTGCGGGGTTGGGGGGCTGGGTGACGGGAGGGTGCGGGGTTGGGGGGCTGGGTGACGGGAGGGTGCGGGGTTGGGGGGCTGGGTGACGGGAGGGTGCGGGTTAAGCTGTTTGGAGGCTGTGGCGGGTCGGGGCAGGCGGAGGGCGGGGGGAAAGGTGTCAATCAGGAGCGGGGAGCCGGCCCCGGGAATTCTCCGGGACAGGGATATTTAACCTGGAGCCTGAGGCTCGACAGCAGTGCGGGAGCAGCAGGGGACAGGACGGAGACAGGACGAGACCGGATCAACACTGAAAGCGATTCCGGTAGCAACACCGGGACCGGGATCCGGACCAGCATCAGCACCGGGATCAAGACTGCGATTGCGGCGGACTCTCCCCTGGGCAGCACCGCCAGCTCAGTGCCGGAGTGGAGCCTCCGGGGCCGGCCCTGGGCCGGGCTGGACTTCTCTCCCGGAGCCGTCCCGCTCTCTCCCGGGCTCCGGCTCCTGTCATCCCGTCTAGACAACTTGTGGCAGTGAGTCCTGCCGTTGCCATGGCGACTGGCAGCAACCCGACGTGAATTTTGGGGTAAAGAAGCTGGAAAAAAAGGGCAGCTTTCTGGAGCTTTGCACTTTCCCGGAGGTGGATTCGGTGGAAAAAGCCAGGAGGGGAAAGGAGGCGAGAGAGAGACTGCGAGAGACATCAGCTTAATCCGGCAGCAAAGTTAAACCTCAGCACGTCCTGTACGTGCCCGTCATTCAAAGCCCAGTGTGTTCTATTAAAAGTATCAGTCTGCTCGCTTTGCTGCCTATTTATAAACCTCTGGGCTCGGCGAACTGGCCCGTTTAAAACATGGAGCTGCCACAGTATATGTTAAGCTGTTTCTGCATGCTGCTTCTACAGCACGGACTCTGCCAGCCTTATCTACACCTCCGACCCGTCCCCAGTGACAGTTTGCCCGTGGTGGACATTATCGAACACCCGGACCCAGACAACGACCCCAAGGACAACGATCTGGACGAACGGACTTTGCGGAAGAAGCTCGGCAGTCACTTCGATCCCAACTTCATGTCCATCACTCTGCCCCAACCGGAGGACTCTCAGTCTCGGGACCCGAATTCCAGGTTCAAACCCTTGGGCGCCATGCCCAACGACATCAAGAGGTTGGATTTGTCTGAGACCCCTTATGGGAGGAAAATGAAGCTGGGCAAAAAGGCCAGAAGGAAGTTTCAGCAATGGCTTTGGTCCTACACATACTGTCCGGTGATGTACACATGGAAGGACCTGGGAGGCCGTTTCTGGCCTCGGTTTGTTAAAGAAGGGAACTGTTACAACGAGAGGTCCTGTTCATTCCCCGAAGGGATGCTGTGTAAACCTGTCAAATCTATCAGCAAGACTTTCTTAAGGTGGTATTGCCAAGGATGGTCAAAGCCTAAGTACTGCACGTGGATACCTGTCCAATACCCAGTCATTTCCGAGTGCAAGTGTTCCTGTTAAAGGGAGAAATGTTCTCATGCAGACTGGGTGAATCCTTATACAGATGGTCTATAGTATAACAGCGCCCTATAGTGAAATCTATTTTTATATATCGCATTCTAAAGAAGCGCCAGCTTTGTACCTATATAACACAATGAGATTTAAAGTTGCAGAAAATCGTGGATTTTTTTGGTGAGGTGGGGAGGGTTTTGGGGGGGGGGGGGGGGTGGAGAGAGAACTAACGGACCATAAAGAAGCTCAGCTCAGAGGAAAGGGATATTCGCACTCCACACTGCGGGTCCCGACCGCTGACTTTGAGAACTATCAGGAGCTCCGAACAAGTCTAGCCTGGGTTTCCATTCACTGAATCCTAATAACTGCCTTTACTGCCATGTGCCTAGATATTTTTTGTAAAATAATAATAATGATTATAAAAAGTTGAGGTGAAGATATTACAGAGTGAAATCTCAACTTTCCAATACATTATAGGAGTGTAGAAGAGTAAAAACCTTGTGTCCAATTATTTATTACTTTTAACGTTTGTTGATATAAAGTAGATGATATCGTGACATTTGGAGATGTTTACTTGAATATTCTTTCTAAAAAACATATCAATGTAAATATAATGGTTCAATGTTTTTAGCAATAAAATCTCATCTTTGAAACAAAAGGTTTTGGAAATCTGAAAGCATTCAGAGCCTTGGCATTTTTGGCTGCGAGAGGGTGACCCCGCTACAAGGGAGTGGGAACACCATCAGTCCATGGGCTATCTAAAAGGAGAGAGCCCTTAATCATTCCAATAACTTAGAGCTGCTTTTGAAACGCCCCATTCCCTGCACCCAACAAACTCCTTCAGAGGCCGTTCTGTCGCGAATGTGTACTAACTGTTCCATCTCAAACTTTAACAAACGTGCAGCGTCTGCTTATCCCCTCAATTTACGATATATTATCACAGGTATAAACAGTTACAAATGGTACTTAAATTCCAGTCACGGGAGATATGTGTCCTCTTCCAATATTCAGCCTATATCATCGCATGTGTAGCTGGTCTATCAAATAAGCGCTGCCTAGGGAACTACTATCAATATAAAAGGCAGAGAGAGATCTGTCCTGCCCAAGATAACAGTATCACTTCGCGCGAAGTCAGAACCTAACCGGTTGTACAAAAGCTTGGTTCAAAATTTGGGAAGGAATAAAAAAAATGCAGTGCTGATATTGGAAGGACCAAGCTCGGGCAGGTCTGCGGACACCCCCACATAAACAGGTGAAAAAACTATCAGACTACTGAAAAACAAACACATCAAAAGATGTTTTTAATTTGGAATGCGTCCAGCAGGATTGGGGACACGTTGTCTGGGCATCTGAGTGGGTTACCCCTCCCCCTCACACACAAACACAGATATTTATATAGCCATGCAGATTTGTCTCCGAGTTACTCGCTAAGAAATGTGGTGAAACTTTACAAGCCGCTTTCACTGGAGTAAATGGATAAAGATTGGGAAACTGCACGGAATAGAATAGGCAGTTGATAGGAGCACTTTCTTCTGTCTGCTCCCTCGGCGTTTTTCCAATCTCCAGCAAGCCCCAAACACTGTTAGCTGTTATTAGTGGTGCTCACCAAAAGATTTTAACGCGGCTCGGCTCTCTTTTCTGAGGTGCCGGCGACTGCTATGACTGGAAATCATTCTGCGAATAATTTCGTCGCATTGCTAATTTGAAGTGTATGTTCAGAGTGAGGTGAGACTTGATCCTGATTACAGCATTCATTCGCTGTGCGCTCCTTTTCACATATTTAACTATCATTATTTATTTATTAAAGAAACCCTTTTTAGGACGCCAAGGCGCGCTGCCAGTTACTGCAGAGAGAATCCTCATACAGGTTTTTCTTTCTGAGGGAGAGTCTAGTGACGCCTGGTATTTCTGGGACTGTGAAAGGCTCTCCTCTGTATCACGGCGTTGCAAAGCCCCTAGCTTGATCCCTGTGTGCAGTTGGATTCAGAGTCTCAGGCTGGGCTACGAGCAGATGCTGTCGGCTGACTCATAGGCGCCGCTCAGCCGCCCCCTCTCGACAGCTCGGAATGTAGCACTAAGACCCTACACACACACACAGAAAATCTATTAACCCTCTCCACACTTTCCTCAGTCAGCCCTTCTATCGTTGACATCCCGGGGGCTATCACACGGAGGGGGGTCACATTACTTACTGACTTACTGTTAATAAATGCTTGTTCTTTCACTCAAGCGTTTCCTGTTAACTACGTCTGCCTGTCTTTGTGTGGGCCCGGGAATTCTATCAAATGTCAGAGGCACCTCTAAAATTCTCGAAAATTGAACGCGCCAATTTTTATTTTTGTTTTGTTTGTAGTCTGGTTATCTGATGTGACATCTCGGAGACGCTTGCGGCGGAATGATTAACATTCTCTTTTATATGTGAAACAGAAAATTGAAGTTTAGACAAAACAACAAGGCTGACAGGAATCATCTACTCTGTTGTAAGCCCCAATACTTTCTGTATATTGATTGGCGGAAATGTACAGATAGCTGAATGGCGACGGCCTTAGACCTTCAGCCCTGTATCACCCATTGAAAAGCCGCTTGCTAAAAAGACTGGCTTTGCTGGTTAGACCATTCGAACCCAGCCGAACTCCTCTGTCAATTGCGATGTAACGACACGAAGTGAGTTTGATCCAGTCTTAACCCATTTCCTAGTGGGCATAGTGCCACCATGCACTATTTCCCTTAATTTAGGACTAAACTGATATTTTATGCATAGAGGCCACAGGAAGGTTGAAATATGAAGAATATTTCATTGAAATATGAAAAATATCACATTGGTGTCGTCAGGTGGGGGTGGGGACATTGAAGGGATGTTTCTGAGGTACACTATATTGTTCCACCAATGTATATGGAGCTTTACTCTGTTACGGTAACCTGTGCTTTATCTGCCCTGAAAGTGTTTGATGGAACATTATAGAGGAAGCTTTATTCTATATCTAACCTGTGCTGCATCTGCCCTGGGAGTGTTTGATGGGACAGTGTAGAATTAACTTTACTCTGTAGCTAAACCATGTTGTACCTGTCCTCATAGAATACCAACAGTGCAGAAGGAGGTCATTCGGCCCATCAATATGCACCAACCCTCTGAAAGAGCACCTTAGCCAGCACCCCCCCGCCCCCTCCATCCCATTCCCCTAACCCCACCTAACCTGCACATCTTTGGACACAAAGGTGTAATTTAACATGGCCAATCTGCCTAAGCTGCACATCTTTTGACTGTGGAAGGAAACTGGAGCACCCGGAGAAAACCCACACCGACATGGGGAGAATGTGAAAACTCCACACAGTCACCCAAGGTTGGGATTGAACCTGGGTCACTGGTGCTGTGATGCAGCAATATAACCACTGTGCCACCGTGCTACCCAAAAATCGAATTCAAATTTTACCATGTGCCATGGCAGGATTTGAAGCTGGGTCCTTAGACTTTGCTCTGGGTCTCTGGATTACTAGTCCAGAGACAATACCACTGCTTATATTTACCTCCTGGGAGAATTTGATTCAGAGTGTAGAGGGAGCTCTACTCTGTATATAACCCATACTAAACCTATCCTGGAAGTGTTTGATGGGACAGAAATGAAAATTGCTTTATTCTCCTGCGCTATAATCTCTCACCCTAAAGAACAAAATTCCAGGTATCTGGGAGCTTTTATTCAATGAGAAACAATGATTTCACAAAGAAGTAAAATAATGATGGCTTTTGTTGTTATATGTGTTTGCTGGCAATAATAACTGACCAATCTTGTATTCTCCTTCATTAAACTTTTCGCCCTTACATCCAGCGATGGTACAGTTTTTTTATCTGGATTAATGGGACCATTTTAACAGGCATATTGGGAGTTGGTATTTTGATTTTGCATGCAGCATTGTCAATAATTGCTGTAAACTGACATGGCTGACCCTCCATGAGGATTGAGTGGGTTAGGTTGGATGTCTGCACCTGACCTACACAGACCCCCAAAGGTGCTGGATTCTTTCCCAGCTCTGTGTAGTGGACTCTACAGTGAGTGTCTGCAGTAACTTTCAATGCTGCTGGCCACTGATAGAGAGATGGACTAAGGTAGTAACTTCTGTTTGCTATCCTCAGCTGGTTAGATGGTGGGTTCACAAATATAAAATGTAATTCAGTGAAAATTTTCATAATGGAATTATCACCATATCACCACTTGCAGATACAAGCTCTTCAAAATGTTACTGATATAACATAGATCAGAGCTGCAATCTGGGACTGTCCAGCTTTGTTTGCTTAGCATCCAGTAAGTATCACTGGTGTTTTTATTCCACAATATTCTGGTCATTAAATGGCAATTACAAACCTCTATTAAGACAGTTCCTGGTAAAATAAGAAATTCTGTCCAAAAGATTAATATTGAACCCCAAATGTGCTCCCAATATGCACCCAATGTGGCCCCAAGTGAAGGTAAAATCAGTTTAGCTGTTTCACTCCAGTTCAATCAATCTTTGTCTTTTCTTCATTGATAGATCCCAGGGTTCTTGACCACATGCACACTCTTCCACATAAACTGTTCTTCTATCTTGCCGACAATCTGCCAAAATACATTATGTTCAAAGCAGTAATAATGTAAAGCAGCTTAAATGCTGGAAACTGTTCCTCTGCAGTTCAAAGTCAGGAAGAATAAGCTGCGCATCGTGTGTCACTGAGGCCTACTGACCAAAGCCCTAGCTTGGATTGTGATCTTGGTTTTTTTCGGAAATCTGAGCCAAGGGTACCCCTATGACTAGGCTCAAGAAGTCCTTATGTAAGGAAGGAAGAATCAGACAGGGTTCCTGCTCCTGCTCACTAATGTGTGAGTTTTATTTGGTAGAACTGGTGTGTCTAAATCAGAGTAAGAATAAGGGATTGGATTCTCCGTTTTTGGGACTATGTCCCCACACCGTCTTGAAAACTTTTTTTTACGGCAGGAAAACTGGTGTCAAAAGGCCAGATTTACAGCCTTGCAGGGGGCTAGCAGGCAGCTGTTATGGAGCTCTCCGCTTGAGCTGCCGATACGGTCCCCCGCACTTCCAGGTCAGAGGCTGCTCATGCGCACGGCAGCGGCCTCCAGCGGCCGCACCGTGCTCCAATGGTGGACTCAGCCCACGGACGAGGACCCCCAAAATAGTGCCCTGTATCAGCCGTTCGCCCGACTCGGACTGCCCGCACACATTGCCCGAATGAGGGCACCCCCCCCGCCCTCCAATCGGCCCTTCCCCGACTGTGACGGCCCTGGACTGTGTCCGCAGCCACCATGCAGGTATCACAGACGGTGGGACCATGAGTGGTCCATGCCATCGGGAATTCGGCTGTGCGGGGACGGAGAATGACGGGGCGGGCCTCAATGTCCTGAGGCGGTGGATAATCGGCCCGCGTAGTGCCTGAGTATGCCGCTTTTCGGCGGGCGGAGAATCGCAGAACAGGCGACGGTCCCGATTTCGTGCGGGAAACCGGATTCTCCGCCCCATCGCCGATCATGATTTTGGCATCGAGGTGCGGAGAATCCAGTCCAAGGTGTCTATGATGCCCACCTTGTAAAACAGTACTGATACTCCTGTTAAGGCTCACATATGATAGAACTGTATCACAGTGAAAGTTAACATCTGAGTAGAAGAGGGAAAACAATTGGAGCAAGAAAGGATATAATGCAATATTGACCAGTGCTTGGAATTAGGAAGGAACTGAGAATTGAATAATTCAAATTAAAAGGCGGACAACCTCCTTTTGTCAATGGGCTGAATGGCCTCCTTCTGTGCTGTAATGAGTCTATGATTATATATCTTTGCTGCAATGTAAGGATGTAAGAAATCTTCACAATGGGAATAAATTGAAGGTGATTTAGACTATTGGAATGCTTTATGGTGGTAAGTCATTTGATCCATTGGAATTACAATAAATGGGAAATGGATGGAGCTGCAGTCTAGCCCTGGAGTAATGGAGAAGTGTTTAATCCATTGAACTGCTGTGCAATAATTTCTTAGTTACAATGCATGGATTGCTGAGATTTTGACTATAATCTAACACATGAAAGCTGATTGTTAGCAGCTTCCAATAATGTTGACAGGGCAGAGGGAGTGCTATACTGCAGCACATGCATGTGATGCCACCAACCACTGGGTGAAATTTCTAAGGAGAGAGGGCAGTTGCCACGGTAGTCAGCCCTTTTAAGTAATTAGAATTTGAATAGTAGTGCAGTCTACCTGACAATTAAAAAAAAAGAAGTAAAAAGTGGGCTGAGGAATTGTCACAGCACCTCATGCAGAGCATGAGAACTACAGACCTGCCCTTACACCAGTCTGCCTCCTGCTGCCAAATCTTTGTTTTCTATATCAGTGGCTGAATATCTGCATGGTGTCAAAGTTGTACTGCAGATAGTGTCACATTACCACTGCATTAATGTAAGGAGTTTGGGGTTTATTGGAACTCTACAGATTGAAAAATATAGTTCCAGTTCATTGTAAACATTTTATTAGCAAAGGTGAGAGTGCACATAATTGGAGGCAGCTTTGACTTGAGTTGGAAATTGTTTGGGAGTTAGAAGACAGAGATTTGGCATAAAGTCTCTGTACTCTAATGGGATATTGAACAGTTGGGCCTGTGTACATTGGGGTTTAGTAGAATGAGCGGTGAACTTATTGAAGCATTTAGGATTTTGAGGCAGCTTGACAGGGTAGATGCTGGTAGGATGTTTGCCCTCTTGTGGGGGAATCTATGACTTGGGCTTACAGTGTTAAATAATGAGTACAGGTTGTATAATTCTGGTTCGTATTCCGTTAAATATAGAAGGTGGAGGAATGATCTGATTGGCGTGTTTCAAATGTTGAAAGGATTTTGTAGAGAATTAGAGAGAAGCCATTTCCTCTCGTGGGGAGAATCCAAAATGAGGGGCATCAACTTGAAAGTAGAATCAGGCCTCTTTAAGAATGAAAGCACTAAGGCTAGTGACCATGTCAAACTCTCCCCCCCAAATAGCTGTGGATAATGGGATGTTTCAAGCCTGAAATCAGTAACTTTTTGTTGACAAAGGATATCAAAGGATCTGCAGGAAAGGCAAGAAATTGGATTTGAGGTGCATTAGCCAAGACACGATTGTATGACAGAGCAAACTTGAGGGGTTGAACAACTCTCCTATTCCTAATTTTCCTGTATTCCTATTTGATACTGATTTCCTTTAAACTGGAAATCTCACTCTTAATTAAAATACCACATTTGCAGTAGGGGAAACTCCCCAGAAATTGCAGCAGGTGCACAACGTTGGAGCTATACTCTGTATCCAACCTTTACTGCACATCCCCTGGGAGTGTTTGATGGGACAGTATAGAGCAGGATTTTTCAAACTCAGGGTCATGATCTGTGCTCGGGACAATCATGGAGCGATCGGTTGTGGCGATTCCGATGGCGGGAGTGGCACCCAATGGCCGCGACCAGCTTTTAAGTTGAGAATGCTGGCTGTGACCGTCATTTAAATACAAACAATGTATTTAAGTACCACCAGAGGCAGTGGCACAGAGCAGATCATGCACCCAGCACGTACGCTGACATCACATGCCCTGTACGTCCGTGCTTTGGGCATGAAATCATGGAGGAGAGATTCCTCCATTTTATATCTACCAGCAAGCAAGCAAGAGGACTGTGTGAAGAACTGAAGATGGGTCATTTTGTAATAAGGAAGAGAGAGCCAGAGACTCAAACAGACCACATCAGGTCAGGATCTCACAACTGAATCTGCTGGATAGAGCTTCACAGGAGAGTCCACGGAAGGACAAAACAGTGCTGGTGTGACCTTGTATGCAGAGCTCCAGGGCCTCTGGTGAACACCCAACAAAGAAAAAACTGAATCAGGAACAAAGCTGTATAAAAATGATTTCTTGAGATGTGGCTATATTAATTGTGTCGATGCAAAGCCCATGTGTGTTATATGCAGGGAAGTACTGGTAAATGATAGTTTAAAACCCTCAAAACTTCAAAGGAATTTGAAGACTAAACATGGCAAGTTTTGAGGACAAACCTCAAGTTCCAATTCAGTCATCAAACATTGCCATGATCTTTTCAAAGAATGCAGCGAGAACTTAAATTGTCAGCTGAAGTGTAACATTGAATGACAAAGCAAGTGAGATTGTGACGTCCAAGCAGTCGCATTAGAGGGAAGAATAACGATGGGTCAAAGCGGTCGGCCGGCATGGGTTGCGAAGGTCGGCCGACATTGGTCGCGAAGGTCGGCCGGCGTGGATCCTGAAGGTTGGCCAGTTGGTAAAAGTGGGCCCTGGGGAAATACGTTTGAAAAATGCTAGTGTAGAGGGAACTTAATCTTGTATTTAACCTGTGGTCTACATGCCCTGAGAGTGTTTGATGGTGCAGTGTGAAGGGAGATTTACTCTGTATCTAACCCATGCTGTATCAGCCCTGCGAGTGTGACATCAGATGGTGTAGAGGAAGTTTTTCTCTGTATCAGACCCGTGTTGTACTTGGCCTGGGAATGTTTGATGACTGAATTGGAACATGCTTATTTCCCAGCTTTATTTCACCTTACATTTGTTAGCAAAAAACAACTTTTGAAAAATGAAATGATACATAATTTGGCTTTAAGGGCACCCTCAATTGGGTAACTCTATTGACCAGAAGGGAAGAAAATAGATGGATGAAGGGAGCACAGAGAATATGGAAAGTTTAACAATTATTTTTGAAAGGAATTGGAGCAGTGCTAGACCTTTATATCTGATGGTGAGTAAACTGTCTGAAACTCATTCTTTTCTGAGAAAACTTGCATGAATAGAATAATTAAGAATGTTATCCCAGGGCACACAATAAAAGAGGGATCTGCACCCTGCACCTAACTCCTGCCACATCTGCAAGGTATATAATGATAGGAAATACATACGTTTGGTTACCTCAAATTAAAATTCTGCAACAATGTCGATACTGTTCTATTCTTTAATGTCTACAGTTTGTATATACATTTTAAATCTGTTTTGTTTAAATGGCGACAGATATGTTTTCATTTTTGCCCATTACTATCCTTTTGCCAGGTGTGTCAGTTGACAATGAGTACAACTAACAACAACTTGCATTTATTTAGTGCCTTTGATGTAGAGACAACCCAAGGCACTGCATAAGTGTGTAATCACACAAAATTTGATGCTGAGCAATATAAGGAGAGATTATAAAGTTAAGGTAGATTTTTAAAAATGTCCAAAAGGAGAAAAGAGAGGTAGAGAAATAACCAGGTTTATGGAGGGAATCCAAGAGTTTAGTGTCCAGCAGCTGAAGGCATGGTCATCAATGGCTGAACAATTAAAGCAGGGAATTCACAAGGCACCAGAACTGAAGAGTGCAATGTTCTCACAGGGTTGTAGGGCCGCAGAAGTTTACCGACATCAGGAGGGTGAGACCATTGGGAGATGTGAACACAAGATTACAACTGAGCCTTTGCTGAACTAGAAGCTTGCATAAGTTAACAAACAAAGGGGTGGCACAGTGGAGCAGTGGTTAGCACTGCTGCCTACGGCGTTGAGGACCCGGGTTCGATTCCGGCCCCAGGTCACTGTCCATGTGGAGTTTGCATATTCTCCCCTTGTCTGTGTGGGTTTCACCCCCACAACCCAAAGATGTGCAGGGTAGGTGAATTGGCCATGCAAATTTACCCCTTAATTGGAAAAAAATAATTGGGTACTCTAAAATTTTAAAAAAGTTAATAAACACAGGGGTGACAGACTTGCATTGATATAGTGCCTTTCACAACCACTGGATACGTCAAAGTGCTTTACAGCCAATGAAGCACTTTTGAAGTGCAGTCATTGTTGGAAATGTAGGAAATACTGCAACCAATTTGCACACAGTTTTCGTGATGTTGATTGACAGATAAATATTATCCAGGACACCGGGGAGAACTTCCCTGACTGTCTTCAAAATAGTACATGGGGGCTTTTACATACACCTGAGAGGGTTGACAGAATTAATATCTCATTTGAATGAGATAGACACATTTTTAATCAGTAAGGGAATTAAGGGCTATGGGAATAAGGTGGGAAAGTGGAGTTGAGAATTATATCAGATCATGGTCTCATTGAATGACGAAGCAGACTCCATGGGCCAAATGGGCAACCTCTGCTCCTACGTCTTTTGGTAACCTCTCACAATTCCTTCAATACTGCACTGGGATATCAACTTTTATTTTTGTGTTCAAGTCCTGGATGGAACTTTTCTGACTGAGAGGGGAGAGTACTACCAAATAAGCTGCAGCTGGAACCTGATTAAATGTGGGTGAACAGGATAATTTAAGATATAGATAGCAGAGTGTTATATGAGCTGAAATTTATGTAGGGTGAAAAATGGGAGGCCATCTAAAGAATTTTTACAATAGTTTAAAAAAGGTAACAAAAGCATGGGTGTGGGTTTCTCCAACAGATAAGCTTAGGCAGGGGCTGGAAGCTCAGTTCAAAGTAAAAAAAAACACTGATTGTGAATAGTTTGGTTTAACCACAGACAATACCTGGGGAGGAGACAGTGGAAAGGAGAGAGTGGGATGATGGAGGTTGATTGAGTTGATGGCTGGGGAACAGAGTTTGTGACAACACTGTGAGAGCACCTTCGCTGCACATGATTCAATGGTTGAAGAAGAATGTCTGCAAATACCTTATCAGGGCAACTGGAGGTGCACTGCAGGAACTCACCAAGGCTCCTTCGGCAGCAGCTTCCAAACTCACGACTGTTACCATCTAGGAAGACAAGGGCAGCAGACACATGGGGACACCACCACCTGGAATTTTCCCTCCAAGCTACTCATTATCCTGATTTGGAAATATATCACCATACCTTTACTGTCACTGGGTCAAAATCCTGGAACTCCTTTCCTGACAGCACTGTGGTTACACCGACATCACATGGACTGCAGCGGTTCAAGAAGGCAGCTCATTACCATCTTCTCAAGGGCAATTATGGATGGGCAGAAAATGCTGTCCTAGCCAGCAATACCCACATCCCATGAATGAATTTTAAAAAAAAGACAAGTAATGCTGGTCTTGATAGTAACATACATCTGGAAAATTAATTTTTTTTTAGAAATGTGTGCACTAGTTGTGCAGGTTCACGATACATGTTTGCAATGTGTACCACAGTTCTTGTTATTATTTAAACCATGACTGTCAGTTTAGCTCAGTTGTCTGGCCCGCTGGTTTGTGATGCAGAGTGAGGCCAACAGCGCAGGTTCAATTCCTATAGTGGCTGAGGTTATTCACAAAGGCCCGCCTTCTCAACCTTGCCCCTCGCCTGAGGTGCGGTGATCCTCAGGTTCAAACAGCACCAGTTAGCTCTCCCTGTCAAAGGGGAAAGCAGCCGATGGTCATCTCGGACTATGGTAACTTTAACTTACATTACTGTCTTAAACTTAAACCAGACACGTGGCGGGATTCTCCCGCAATTGGCGGGGCGGCCCATACCAGCGTGAAGAGCTGCGCTAACCACTTCGGCGTCGGGCTGCCCGGAAGTTGCGGAATCCTCCGCACTTCTGGGGGCTAGGCCGGTGCTGGAGGGATTGGCACTGTGCTAACTGGCGCCGAAGAGCCGCCGCGGGCCAGCACGAGTTGGCGCATGCGCAGGACTGACGGCGTGTTTCCTGCGCATGCACGGGGGGTTTCTTCTCCGCACCGGCCTTGGCGGAGCCTTACAGAGGCCGGCGCGGAAGGAAAGAGTGCCCCCACGGCACAGGCCCGCCTGCAGATCGGTGGGTCCCGATTGTGGGCCAGGCCACCGTGGGGGTACCCGGATCCCCCCCGGACCTCCCCCCGACGACTCCGCAAGCCGCTCTCCAAGCCAGGTCCCGTCGGGATGGTCCACGTCTATTTCATGCCGATGGGACTGGCCGAAAACGGGTGGCCGCTCGGCCCATCGGGACCCGGAGAATTGCCGGGGGGGCCGCTGCCAACGGCCCCTGACTGGTGCGATCCCCCCCCCCCCCGCGTGAAAACCAGCGCCGGAGAATTCGGCAGCCGGCGCCGGAGCAGCGGGCCGGGATTCACGCCCCCCGCCCCCCCCCCGGCGATTCTCCAACATGAAAACTGCAATTAGAGTTAAACACACTCCAGTATTAAAGTCTAAAAGGTTTCTATTTCACATCCACTCTTGCCCAAAGGAAAAGCCTTAACGAGGCATTATCAGTTTAAATTGAAAATGTCTGGAAACGCCAAGGGACATTGTGAAAATATAAGAAAAACAGCAAATGACAAAAGGGATGAGCTAAATGAGAAAGTGGTGATGAGGTGATGGCAGGTGGAGGGTAGCCTAAGCAGCATGAGAACTGTGAAAGAATGAGTCAGAATAGGAGATGACACAATGAGTCTTGGATTTTAGAAAAGTGAGATTGCAGGGAGAAGGAACTGCGTGTAGGCTGGTGGCAGTGGTGGTGAGAGGTTGCTGCTTTAGCAATTTAGGAGGAATTGAGGGGAACGTTTAGAGGTCACTGACCTTATAAATAAAGGGAAGAAAAACAGCTGGGATAGAAAGAGTTTTTAAGAATTAATTAATGGGATCTGGGTGTTGCTGGCTGGGCCCATTTGTTGCCCATCACTTATTGCCTCAAATTGAGTGGCTTGCTAAGCCATTTGCAGAGTGTATTTAAAAGTCAATCATATTGCTGTGGGTCTGGAGTCACATGTAGGGACCAGGTAAGGATGGTAGGTTTCCTTCCCTAAAGGTCCTAAGTGAACCAGATGGCTTTTTTACGATAATTGACGATGGACATCATTTGACTTTAATTCCAGGTTTTTATCGAATTCAAATTTCACCATTAGCCATGTTGGGATTTGAATCTGGATCTCCAAAGCATTACCCTAGGCCTCTGGATTACTCGTCCAGTGGCAACACCATTACACCACCGTGAGTGAATTGGAAGAGTCCATTCAGCCCATCATCTTTGTCGGCTCCATCCAAAACAAATCCCATTACCCTGTGCTCTTCCCTATATCTTCTCCTGCTTCAAATATTTATCAGGTTTTGCTGTAAAAGTGGAAAAGAGTTAAAGGAAGAATCTTGCATCAGACAGGAATATGTCAAATATTCTGAATTGCTGCTCCAGGCATTAAATTAAGTCGAAAATGATTGAAGAACAAGAACATATCAGAAAGGTGAGGTGCCAAGTTCAGAAAGGAATTTGCCTGGACAAGGTGAGCTAAAGCTTAATTCGTTCAGTGTAAAGAGATGTCTGTGGGGATCCGAATTGCCTTTTCTGTGCTGGGCGATTTCTGTAATGGAACTGCTGAATTTTGAAAATAATGCAGTGCAGAAAGTAAAATTGGATTGATCCCCCATTACAACTAACTGCAATTAATTCCCTTGTTCAGATGGCATGAGACTGGGAGGTTGTTGTATTTGTTCAGCGGTCTTAATGTACAAAACACATCAAAGACGATTCGTTCAGGACTATATCGAACCCTCTTGTCCAGGCTGCTTTCTAGTATCTTTAAATTGGCTTTAAAGCTATCTCGTTAGAAGAAAAGATGTAAAAGCATTTATGTACATTTAATTTAAAGGACTATTAGGTAATAGAATGGCTAGATAAGGTACAAAGTAAACAGTTAATGGATAAATAGTAAATAGGATGAGGGGAAATAAGAGAAATGTGAGGGAAATGATATACAACTACATTTAGCAATATGGGAATGTTTACATTTTTAGTTTTAGTTACAATTATACTTAATCACAAATTAAGAACCCTGTAAGGCATTTGATAAGGTTCCCCATGGTAGGCTTCTGCAGAAAGTAAGGAGGCATGGGATAGTGGGAAATTTGGCCAGTTGGATAACGAACTGGCTAACCGATAGAAGTCAGAGAGTGGTGGTGGATGGCAAATATTCAGCCTGGATCCCAGTTACCAGTGGCGTACCGCAGGGATCAGTTCTGGGTCCTCTGCTGTTTGTGATTTTCATTAATGACTTGGATGAGGGAGTTGAAGGGTGGGTCAGTAAATTTGCAGACGATACGAAGATTGGTGGAGTTGTGGATAGTAAGGAGGGCTGTTGTCGGCTGCAAAGAGACATAGATAGGATGCAGAGCTGGGCTGAGAAGTGGCAGATGGAGTTTAACCCTGAAAAGTGTGAGGTTGTCCATTTTGGAAGGACAAATATGAATGCGGAATACAGGGTTAACGGTAGAGTTCTTGGCAATGTGGAGGAGCAGAGAGATCTTGGGGTCTATGTTCATACATCTTTGAAAGTTGCCACTCAAGTGGATAGAGCTGTGAAGAAGGCCTATTGTGTGCTCGCGTTCATTAACAGAGGGATTGAATTTAAGAGCCGTGAGGTGATGATGCAGCTGTACAAAACTTTGGTAAGGCCACATTTGGAGTACTGTGTACAGTTCTGGTCGCCTCATTTTAGGAAGGATGTGGAAGCTTTGGAAAAGGTGCAAAGGAGATTTACCAGGATGTTGCCTGGAATGGAGAGTAGGTCTTACGAGGAAAGGTTGAGGGTGTTAGGCCTTTTCTCATTAGAACGGAGAAGGATGAGGGGGGGACTTGATAGAGGTTTATAAGATGATCAGGGGAATAGATAAGAGTAGACAGTCAGAGACTTTTTCCCCGGGTGGACCAAACCATTACAAGGGGACATAAATTTAAGGTGAAAGGTGGAAGATATAGGAGGGATATCAGAGGTAGGTTCTTTACCCAGAGAGTAGTGGGGGCATGGAATACACTGCCTGTGGAAGTAGTTGAGTCGGAAACATTAGGGACCTTCAAGCAGCCATTGGATAGGTACATGGATTACGGTAAAATGATATAGTGTAGATGTATTTGTTCTTAAGGGCAGCACGGTAGCATTGTGGATAGCACAATTGCTTCACAGCTCCAGGGTCCCAGGTTCGATTCCGGCTTGGGTCACTGTCTGTGCGGTGTCTGCACGTCCTCCCCGTGTCTGTGTGGGTTTCCTCCGGGTGCTCCGGTTTCCTCCCACAGTCGAAAGATGTGCAGGTTAGGTGGATTGGCCATGATAAATTGCCTTAGTGTCCAAAATTGCCCTTGGTGTTGGGTGGAGGTGTTGAGTTTGGGTAGGGTGCTCTTTCCAAGAGCCGGTGCAGACTCGCTGGGCCGAATGGCCTCCTTCTGCACTGTAAATTCAATGATAATCTATGATTAATCTAGGACAAAGGTTCGGCACAACATCGTGGGCCAAAGGGCCTGTTCTGTGCTGTATTTTCTATGTTCTATGTAACAAAATTATTCTTGAATCCTGGATAGCTTTGACACTATAGCATGATTGGTTGTTTCACATTAAAATGAGTTGTAAATTTGTAAAAGCTCAAGAAGTCAGTAATTCCCCTGGAGCTAATTGTTGCATGTAATGATAAAATTATCTCATGCAGCTGCATTAAGGGTGCTAGAATTAATGTCAGTGTACCTAAGTTAGGGCAGGATTAAACCAACCAATGTTCGTTATCACTGCTCTTGCATTGTCAAATACACTTCCTGCACTAAGGCTTGGATTTTTGCAAAGCCTTTTCGTCATTGTGAAAATGCCAGAAGAGGCCAACATTTGGAAGTTGTAAGGGCCCTTTCTGTTTATTCCCTGTTTATTCACTTATTTCCCGCTTTCTTTTATTTTTGATTATTTTTGATCTATGGATGATTAATGGACATGTACCTTTAAGCTAAGCAGCAGAATTCAGAAGTTACAGGAGAGAACACTCTGCTCATCTCTGTTGGGTTAAACAGGAGCACCAGGCATGTCGGCACTAGAGAGAGAGAGAGAGATAAACTTGGGGTGATATTTCGGTTTCATTGATTGGCTGTTGGCCAGTGAATTGGTGCAAAGGCTGTACTCTGCCTGGTAACAGGTGGTGATTGGATCATATCCCAGTGGAATGATTTTCAGAGTCCCAAGGAGTTTCAGTTTTGATCCTGTCAGCACAAGAAACAAGGTCCTGCTATTCTCTCTCTTCTGTGTTTTCACCAGAAAAGCTGTGAGTGATGTACTCCTGAAACTGCAGAGAACCTGAATCAATAAATCTACAGAAAATACATTACAGGCTGTAAACCAAGACCAGGACTTGCTTTCTTTCTCCAAATAGGCTGTGATTGCTGTATTTATGAAGTTGCAGAGAACCTAAATGCACAAATCTACAGAGAAGACCAGTACATGCTGCACACATAGGCTTTAACCTGCAAGTTTGCTGTGAAGGACGGTGTGCTAAAAAGCCACCATCTGAAAGCAAGACTCTTTTTCATTTTATTTATGTGTTTTACCCTTTGTGCTTGTCTGTCTTGTGTATGTGCGTGTGTAGAGGTTGGGGGGGGGGGGGGGCAAATTAAAGTGGACAATTAGGAATTACATAATAGTTAACCAGCTGAATATTTCATTATAGCTCTTGTTATAAATAAACAGTAATTGTTTAACACTTTGCTACTAATTGAATTGGATTGGATTGGATTTGTTTATTGTCATGTGTACCAAGGTACAGTGAAAAGTATTTTTCTGCGAGCAGCTCAACAGATCATTAAGTACATGGGAAGAAAAGGGAATAAAAGAAAATACATAATAGGGCAACACAACATATACAATGTAACTACATAAGCACTGGCATCGGATGAAGCATACAGGGTGTAGTGTTAATGAGGTCAGTCCATAAGAGGGTCATTTAGGAGTCTGGCGACAGTGGGGAAGAAGCTGTTTTTGAGTCTGTTCGTGTGTGTTCCCAGACTTCTGTATCTCCTGCCCGATGGAAGAAGTTGGAAGAGTGAGAAAGCCGGGTGGGAGGGATCTTTGATTATACTGCCCGCTTTCTCCAGGCAGCGGGAGGTGTAGATGGAGTCAATGGGTGGGAGGCAGGTTCGTGTGATGGACTGGGCGGTGTTCATGACTTTCTGAAGTTTCTTCCGGTCCTGGGCCGGGCAGTTGCCATACCAGGCTGTGATGCAGCCCAATATGATGCTTTCTATGGTGCATCTGCAAAAGTTGGTAAGAGTCAATGTGGACATGCCGAATTTCCTTAGTTTCCTGAGGAAGTATAGGCGCTGTTGTGCTTTCTTGGTGGTAGCGTCGACGTGGGTGGACCAGGACAGGTTTTTGGAGATGTGCACCCCTAGGAATTTGAAACTGCTAACCATCTCCACCTCGGCTGAAGTACTTTGGAAGTATACGTTGCAATGCAGCCAATTTGTGTACAGCCAGTTTCCACAAACAGCAATGTGATAATGATGAGATTATCTTTTTGGAGATGTAATTGGGGAATAAATATTGGCTTGGACATCAGGGATAACTTTCCCAATCTTTGAATTGTGGTCATGAAATCTTTGAAGTCCTCCTGAGAGGAAAAACAGAGCCTTGGTTTAATGTCTCATCTGAAGAATTGCACCTGTCCAACACCTGTCTGTCCAACACTCCCTCAGTCCTGCACTGGAGTGCCAGCCTAGATTTTGCACCCAAGTCACTTGAACCCACAATCTTGAATGATGAAAATTCAAAGTCCTTAACCGCTAAACGAGAAGAGCCCCTAATTAGTAACTTTCTTTCGTCAAGGACCTTAATTATTCATCCAGCAATGGAAGAGGTATTCGACACTTCGTTTTTATGCTGATTCTTCGAAAGAGCAATGAAATTTGACCCAATTCCTATTCTTTCCCCATAGCCCTCCAAATATTTTTCCAACTCCTTTTGGGGGGATGGGTGGATGTTGGGGATGGGCTTAGCCCAGACACCCCAGGTCACCCAGCACTCACTCCTCTGCTACCCCATCCCTAACCCACATTGCCCCCGACCCACCGTCCCCACCTCCTCCACTCCAGGGATTTGATGGGATTATGTGGTGAAATGGCCAGCTTGTATGCAGGGATCAACAGGTGGATGGTGGAAAGTGCTACCATGGACAGGATTCAGACATCATCGAACGATGCGGAGCACCAGGGCTCATCCCAGAGCAGATTATCATCTCCAGCCCATGGACCAGACTCATTGCTACTGCCAATTCAGGGCCTGCACCCTGTAGTGAGACAGGTAGGTATGACGTATGAGGGTGTGGGGGTTGCGCAGCGGGGGCTGTTCATGTGAGGGTCTGGTCAGCCAGAGAGGGGAGGGGGTGGATGAGTTGTCCATGTCGCTGGCCAGTCCGCCTAGTCGGTGAACCTGGAGGCGATTAGAGCGTCCCGTGCGTGTCAGCCCTGGCGCATATGTTCTGCGGCCTCCGATGCCTGCCTGAGCCCCATATCCTGCCCGTCCCCCGTCCTCGCCCTCTCATGAAACCTCCTTTCAGATGAGGACTGGCGTTCATTACCCCTCCTTCAGCTCGCCCCCCCCCCCCCAACCCCCGCTGCGCGATGTTGAGGATGATGCAGCAGGCCACCACGATGTGAGAGACACTTCTAGCACTATACTTGAGGGTCCCTTCAGAGTGGTCCAGGCACCTGAGCCACATCTTCAGGATGCCAAAGCACTGCTCGATCATGCCCATGCTCGCTGCATGGACGTCGTCGTAGCGGGTTTCTGCTTTGGTCTGTGGCCTCTGGTTGGGCATCAACAGCCACAGCCGCAGTGGATAACCACTGTCACCCATGATTCAACCCGTCAGCAGGGGGTAGCAGGGGTGGTCAGGGGATGGGCCTCACTACAGGTTGCAGAGGTCAGGAACCGTTGAGTGTGGCAGAACAAAGGCGTCATGCGCACTGTCCAGGTATCGGCCGCAGATCTGCATGATGCACACCTCATGGTCACACACCAGCTGCAGGTTGATCAAGTGGAGCCCCTTTTGGTTTGTGAAGACCGGCCTGTCATGGGCCAGTGCTCATCAGGGGACATGCATTCTGTTGATCAACCCCTGGACCCGGGGCATCTCAACGGTGATGACGAACCCGCATCTCAGCGATGGTGACGAACCCGCCACCCAAGGATCCTGGTGGGCTCGCTCCACGTTGAATTTGACATATTGTGGTAACCGGGCATATCGGGCCTGCATGATGGTGGTCACGATGGGCAGTCAGTGGGGTGTGCGGCAAGATGGCTGCATTGCAGGCCATGGCAATGGCGGTCTGTGCTTGGACACCTCGGTCCCGTGGGGGGGGTCACCCCAACACCACGGCCCATCTCGTGACCATCCCTGCCACTCCCCGCTGCCCCCCAGCAGCTTGGCGGATGCCCAACGCTCCCCCCCACCAGCCGTGCCAGCGACAGGACCGGCAGCCTCAGCGTGTCCTACCTCCTCTCTCTCCCTTATCAACCACGGGGCCTGTTTCTCGCTTTAAAACCTTTAGTGTACCCGGTAAATATTTTCCAATTAAGGGGCAATTTAGCGCGGCCAATCCACCTACCCTGCACATCTTTGGGTTGTGGGGCGAAACCCACGCAAACACGGGGAGAATGTGCAAACTCCACACGGACAGTGACCCAGAGCTGGGATGGAACCCGGGACCTCGTCGCCGTGAGGCAGCAGTGCTAACCCACTGCAGCACCATGCTGCCATTGTTGCTCGATCTTCAAAACCGCAAGTGACACTCGCCATTGGGAATTCGCCCCCCGGCGGAGGCGCAGCATCGTGGAGGCCCCGGAGAATACGGTCTCAGGCCCACTAATGATATGCAAATATGTTTACTGTACATGCGGACTACAATGCATTGGTGCCGCTGTCAAGGTGCTGGAACATTGCAATTTGACATGCACCCAGAGCCCGCTACGATTTTGGCTTCACGCCCAATTCTCCACCCAATCACCTTTCCCGATTTTGGCGTTGGCCCACGGAGAATCCTGCCCTACATTCATGGCCCCCTCTGGTCCAGGTCCCCTCTGGTCTTCTCCCACTCTCGGCAGTTGTGGGTTGCCTTCTCCTGTGGGGTCAGGTAATGCACATTTTGAGACAATCAGACACGGTCATAACAGGGGTCTGTGGCTAGTGGCCTGTCTGTGCAGGCACCCAACCATGACGGGCGGAATGGATGCTGATGGGTGGGTTCGATCGCCCTCGAGGAAGTGGGTGCACATGCAGGGTGTGGGAAGGGGGGGTGGTACCTGGCACGCAAAGGTAGTATCTCACCCTGGCTGGCATGGGGGAGGGGTTGCCAATCCTCATGCAGCACTGGCTACCCGTCTGCTAGGTGGGGGCCGCTGGGGGGATGAGGGGTAAGGGACATGGGTGCTGCGAGGGGCATGAAGGTGAGGACTCACCCTGGCTGGCCTGGGGGGTTACACATCTTCACATGGCACTGACTACCCATCCGCCTGGTGAGGGCCGGAGGGGTGGGGGTCATGGGTAGTGCCTGGGGCACGGAGATGGGCACTCACCCTGACTGGCCTGGGGGGTTGCCCATCCTCACACAGCACTGTCTACCCATCTGCCTGGTGGGGCCACATGGAGCTGGGGGGGCTTGAGGAATGAAGGGTGTGGGACAGTGTGATGCCAGCAGCATAGAGGTAATGACTTTACCTGTGCCGCTCTGAAGAGGTCGTGCAGCTTCTTCCGGCACTGCTGGCTGGTCCTCGCATTGGGGCTCACGGCGCTCACCTCCTTTGCCATTTCCGCCCAGGCTGGGTTGACCTCAGCAGATGCCAGACTCCTTCCCACCCCTGGGCAGTGGGTGTCCTGCCTCTCCTCCACAGTATCCACCAGTATCTCCAGCTCTGCATCTGCAAACCCAGGGGCCGCTCTCCGTGGTACCATCGTCTTGGCGGGAATGCCGTGTGTGGGGAGTGGAGTGCTTGTGTGCAGCTCCAGCTTGTCAGCCTCTCCAGTGCCAATTCTGACTCCAGCGAATCCGAAGCTGCCATTGGTTGGAATGCCACTAGCTTCACATGGCGCGATTGCTGGTCTATTAGCATATCCTGAATGGCTATGACAATGGCGCTCCCACCGGGACCTGGGAACACCCCCCATTCAGTCCCGGTATCAGCACTTAGGCTCTCTAACGGAGAATCCCTCCTATAGTCTGCCAAACGAAGAATCTTGCCCACGACATACCTCCCTCCAGTCGAAAAAGAGCCATTCATCAATACTTTTGTTTTCTGTCCCTTAGCCAATTTTCTATTCAGGCTGTCAAAATCCCTTTCACCTTCCATTTCCTAGAATAATCCTCTTCATTCTTTAATGAAGTATGTCAGGTGCAATTGACCTTAACTTTTTATAGTTAAGGGCCCCTAACTGATAGTCCGCTCACTGAACTCAGATGTGTGTGTGTCAACTGCTACCTTGCAGGATAGATGGTGAGTGACTCACTTGGACTAACTCAAACTAACCTGGGTGAATTGCTGTAGTGAAGCAACCCCAGGGGTCCCAGCACTTACAGGGTTAATATTCTTTTCATCTTGACTTACGGTGGCGGCCATGGAGTGAAAGGTCGCACATTTGGCAGCTCCCGCTCATGGTGGTCTCTTTGTGGCTTTTACGCCGGATTGTTGCAGGAATTTTGTGAAGTAAGGGTGTAGAAGCAGGAACAGAAGGAGGGGACCCCTAATTTATGGAGCTGCGCCCCAGGTAAAATCGGAAAAAGAGGAATCAGACTTTGTTGGCGAGTGAGGACCAGATTTTGAGTGTGGCAATGGCGGATGCGCAGGGTTTGGCCCCGCCAGCTCAGTGATCGCCGGACCAGTTGGTGAGCTTCTTGAATGAGAAGTTCTCTCAACAACGTAAGGAGTGTGCGGAGGGCCTGGGCGGTGGACTCGATTAGGGCGGTGGTTG
The DNA here is from genome assembly GCF_047496885.1 of Scyliorhinus torazame. Taxonomy (NCBI): domain Eukaryota; kingdom Metazoa; phylum Chordata; class Chondrichthyes; order Carcharhiniformes; family Scyliorhinidae; genus Scyliorhinus; species Scyliorhinus torazame. The sequence goes on along the minus strand of NC_092723.1, from coordinate 153,097,751 downwards.
ACCTCGTGGAAGCGAGACTGACGATTTGCTCCTTTACATAACAGACCCATTGGGGGATGCTTGAAATTATGGAGATATTGGAAGAATTTGATCGGTTCTCAGGCTACAAGTTAAATATGGGTAAGAGTGAGGTGTTCGTGATCCAGACACGGAGGCAAGAGAGGAGACTGAGGGAGTTACCGTTTAAAGTGGTGGGGATGAGTTTTAGATACCTGGGAATCCAGGTGACTAGGGACTGGGGTCAGCTCCATAAGTTAAATCTGGGTAGGGGGGTCGAGCAAATGAAAGGAGTCGTCCACAGGTGAGACATGCTCCTGCTGTCATTGGCGGGAAGGGTACAGACTGTGAAGATGACAGTCCTCCCAAGGTTGCTGTTTGTTTTTCAATGTTTTCCAATTTCTATCCCTAAGGCTTTGCTCAGGAAGATGAACGCGGCGATCTTGGGTTTTGTGTGGGCTGGTGCGACCCCGAGGGTGAAGAAGGTACTTTTGGAATGGGGGCGCGGGGAGGGGGGCTTGGCCCTTCCGAATTTTATTAACTATTACTGGGCCGTCAACATATTGATGATTAGGAAGTGGGTAGTGGGGGAGGGGGTCAGTGTGGGAGCGAATGGAGGCAGCATCTTGCAAGGGTACGAGTTTGGAGCCTTTACTATCGGCGCCCCTGCCGTTCTCGCCGGCTCGGTACTCCACAAGCCCGGCGGTGGTGGCAGCCACGAGGGTGTGGGGACAATGGAGACAGCACATGAGATTGAAGGGGGTATCAGATGGGTCACCGATCTGTGATAATCACCGATTTGTTCCGGGGGGATTGGACAGGGGCTTTAGGAGGTGGCAGTGGGCAGGGATTGAGAGATTTGGGACCTCTTCATTGAGGAGGGTTTCCCAAGACTGGAGGCATTCGAGGAGGAGTTTGAGTTACCGGGCGGGAATGGATTTCGGTACCTGCAGGTCCGGGACTTTGTCCGGAGGCAAGTTCCAAGCTTTCCTGCCTCCCACTAAGGGGACTACAGGATAAGGTGATGTCAAAAATGGAGGTTGGGGAGGGGAGGGTTTCGGAGATATACAAGGAGTTGATGAAGTGGGAAAAGGTCCCTTTCGGGGAGGTGAAGAGGAAGTGGGAGGAGGAGTTGGGAGGGTAGTTGGAAGTCGGTCTATGGGAAAAGGCCTTGAAGAGAGTCAATTCATCCTCGTCGTGTGCCAGGCTTAGCTTGATCCAGTTCAAGGTGATTCATCGGGCTCATATGACTGCCCAGATGAGTAGGTTTTTTGAGAAAGTGGAGAATAGGTGCAGGCGGTGTGGGGGTAATCCGGCAAACCATGTACACATGTTCTGGGCATGACCGAAGTTGAGGGATTCTGGCAGGGATTTGCGGACGTCATGTCAGAGGTCCTGGAAGGGAGGGTGACTCCGAGTCCAGAACTGGCAATATTTGGGGTATCGGAGGATCGTGGGCCCAGGGGGGGGCGGAGAGAAGCCAATGTTTTGGCCTTCTCCTCCCTGGTGGTCCGGAGATGGATTTTGCTGGGATGGAGGGACTCGGAGCCTCCAAAGTCAGGAGTGTGGGTCAGTGACATGGCGGGGTTTCTCAGGCTGGAGAAGATTAAGTTCGCCTTGACAGATTCAATTCAGGGGTTTGCCCGGAAGTTCATCGACTACTTTAAGGAAAACTGAACGCCAGCAGAAAGATGGGGGGGGGAGAAAAATGAGTGGCCTGGCAGTGTAAAATAAGAGACAGGGAATCTAATATACGGGTAGTTAGGAGCTAGGGCGGTGGGGTAGTTGGTTATGTTATTGTAATAATGTTTCATGTGTCAGGCCGCTGTGCTGTTTAGAATGGTAATTTGGTAAACTGTCAAAATTACAAATGCTTCAATAAAATGTTTTCTTAAAAAAAAATATTCTTTTCATCTTGTGCTTTATCATTTTATGGGTGATTGAAGGCGCGGGGATGGGTTGCAAATGGAAAAAGGTTTTAGTGGATGATGGTTGGTTAGGGGAAGCGCACACTGAGAGGGGAATGCAAATTCCACTGGAGTACTGGGCTAGATTTTAATCCTCAATGAAAATGAAAATCGTTTATTGTCACAAGTAGGCTTCAAATGAAGTTACTGTGAAAAGCCCCTAGTCGCCACATTCCTGCACCTGTTTGGGGAGGCTGGTATGGGAAGTTATGAGCAGGATACTGGGGAGAGGTGGGGGAGTTGGAGGAGGAAATGGGGGGGGGAGCGTGGAGATAGGAGGAAATGGAGGGCAAGATCAGTGAAATGGAGGGAGAGAGATGGATAGGTAGATGGCGGAGAGAAGGAGGGAGATGGTAAAATATGAAGAGGAAGTTGGGGAGGGACAGAGATGGGAGAGAGAGAGAAAGATGGAGGATAAAGAGAGATGGATAGGAGAGAAATGGATAGGGAGAGGAGGCAGGTGTGGTGATATGCATCACTGTAAATACACAAGGGGTTAATTTAAATACACTATGACTAAGTAAACTCTAGAGGGAGCACCAGAGACGTCATGACATGCAGACATACAGCTAATGAACACATAGAATAGGACACGACCAACGGGCAGTCAAGACACCCAGAGGTGACACTACCACAAGGGGGCAACCCATATATAAGGACAGGGCACACATGCTCTGTCTCTTTCCGCAGGCGACACTTCGAGAGTAGGACAGGGGCAGATCAGAAGCATCACACCCACCACGCGGCTTAGAGCAGACTGGTTAGTTAGACTATAGCAAGATTAGCAGGACAGTCGAACTCATAGAGAACTGTGCTAATGGTACAATAAATCACATTGAACTTACTTCAAAGTCTGGAGTATCTTTTGGTCAAAGCTGCATCGAGTTGCAGCCTGTGTTATCACAGAGAACATAACACAACATGATACCAGTAGTGCCTGTTGAATATATATAGTACAACTCAGCAAGATCCATGACTACCAGCAACAGCACCCAGGCAAGATGATCGAGATTCCGGTTCCTCAGCAGCTCAGGTACTACTGCAATCTCAGAGCCAGCTGGCGCGCATTCAAGCAGAGATTTGAGATTTACATGGTAGCATCCGACCTAGATGGCATGGCTGATGCTGAGACGATAGATCTTCTACTCACCATTGCGGGTGAAAGTGCAACAGAAATCTTCAACTCCTTCAAGTACTCAAAACGGCAGGACGAGAGAGACTTCCAGACAGTCCTGGACAAGTTTGAAAACTACTGCAAGGTGAACACAACTGAAATCGGTAAAACTGGCGCCTATACTCACCACGAGGCAAAGGTAGGCTTGCAGCAGAAGCAAATGGCAATTTTGATTGGCAGCCATCTTGCGCAAGGAGCCGCACATGCGCAGTTGAGAAAAGAGCGCACAGTAAAGGAAAAGCGATCTGCGCATGTGCAATCCATTTCTACGCTCCACGTCACAAGTGTCATGATATCAGAGGCCCCGGACCACGCCCACGTAAAGGGGAAATGTCTGAAAATAGTGAAGAAAAATTTTAAAGCCAGAAGACACATTCTTTCACCTGGAACGACAGCATAATGCCTGAACTTCGACCAGTGGCTGAAAGTAACCTCCGCAGAACCCTGCAACAAGCAGTTAGCACCGCCCTAAGAGATGATTTAGTCCTTGAAGACTACGACTCAGACGATGATTTCATCATTGGACGTGGCGACCTCAGTACCAAATCCGAACCGCAACGAGATGTGTTGTACATTGAAGCATCTGACACAATCATGGACGGGTTCTTCAGATTTGAGGATCCTCAGTCCAGCATAGACGACATCCCAACCCATGAGTACAGGATTCTGCTGCGGCCTGACGCCAAGAGACAGAGAGCAGTACAAGCCTCCACAGCGAGCTCGTTGACAGACTCCATGATGAAAGCAACGTAAGACTCCAGAGCGCAGACCATGCTTGAACAAGACCATGAAGATCTAGCAACCTTATCTGAGCAACCAGCAGCAGACAATGCAAGTCTGCCACGCTCAAGTGCACAGCAAGACGACTATGACAGTCTACCCAGATTATTTGAGCCACCAGAAGAAGACTCTGACAGTCTACCCAGCTCATCTAACCGACAAGAAGACACTGAAGGTCTACCCACTGTATGTGTGACAAGTGACAAAGGCTTCACAATTCCCATACAAGATGTGTGACATCTCAGCGAGACTGACAGACCTCAGCTAGTATGTACAGAGGCACTCGACAATCAATGTGAGGCTACTAGTGACTCCAGTGACACCACGTTAATTCAAACCTCATCAACTCGAGCCTCTCCACAAGAACCTGACATGACTCCAGACGGGGAGCATCAAGAAACCAAAGGTGATTCAGGTGAACCAGAAAGGGCTCCAGACGGGGAACATCGACAAGCCAAAGATGATTCAAGTGACCGGACATGACTCCAGACGGGGAGTGCCGAGGAATCAGAGACAGCACGCTCAATGAAACAGCAGATGCCACAAAGGGCACTGACACAAGTAACTTAGTGAAGGACCCGAATTCTCCACTCGGTGTGGTCATTGAGCGCAACAAACACAACAACAACCTACAAAAACAACAACAAAGACAATAACAAGAAACCTACCAGAGGCAACAAACACAACAAGCATGTCAATGACAACAACAATACAACAACAACTGGTACGACATGATACAACTCTACCCATGAAGGACAATGTTACTGCTCAGCTCAGAACAATGGCGAGAGCGCAAACATACCATGGCATGTCAACGCATCTTACCAATTCACAGTTGCTACACTACGGACAAGCGAACCAGCTTTCAGGAAAGATGTCATCAAGAATTGCTACCACAAGCATAAAAAGAAAAGAGTCCACCTCAGACAATGAAGTGATTTGACCATTTGAACACCTCCTGATGACTTCTTGGTTACGTAAACACCAGGACACTGATGGCGTTCACAAGGGAATGACAACATCAACATTGACACTTCCATAACAGCCCAAGAAAGCCACTCAACCATGTAAATTCATGAACTTTGGACTCATAACTATTATTTGGTATTGTATAATACTCAACGTCATCATAACTATTCTTTGATCTTGTATCATCATCACAGTCATCATAACTTGCACATGTCATCACTTATTTACCTGTTTTTGGACAGAAAATATGTAACACGTAAAAAGAGGGATGTGGTGATATGCATCACTGTAAATACACAAGAGGTTAATGTAAATACACTACGACTAAGTAAACACTAGAGGGAGCTCCAGAGACGTCATGACATGCAGACATACAGCTAATGAACAAATAGAATAGGACACGATCAATGGGCAGTCAAGACAACCAGAGGTGACACTACCACAAGGGGGCATTACACAACCCATATATAAGGATAGGGCACACATGCTCTGTCTCTTTCCACAGGCGACACTTAGAGAGTAGGACAGGGCAGATCAGAAGCATCACACCCACCACGTGGCTTAGAGCAGACTGGTTAGTTAGACTGAGTTACTATAGCAAGATTAGCAGGAGAGTCGAACCCATAGAGAACTGTGCTAATGGTTCAATAAATCACATTGAACTTACTTCAAAGTCTGGAGTATCCTTTGGTCAAAGCTGCATCGAGTTGCAGCCTGTGTTATCCCAGAGTACATACACAACAGCAGGGATGGTGATGGAGATGGGGAGAGGGGAGATGGAGAGAGAGGGAAAAGGAGTCTGGGAAAGATGGCAAGTGGGAGATGGGGGAGAAATGAGGAGGGAGAGTCCCCGTTAACTGTCTGTATTTGCAGGGAGTCGCAGGGGAATCAGACAGCGAGGGAGCCAGTAATGTCGATAATCCCATGGGGGCTCATTTTTGGCATGAGGTGGAGTTGAATACAGGCCACGATCTCACCAACACGGCTGTTGAGAAACACCCATCAAGCGCGCCCAAAATGACACTTTGAAATATTTCCATTAAATCACGCTCATTGTAAATACAATCAATCACCTGGAACTCCTTGTAAATACAGTCACATGCCCAGGACTGACAGTAAATACAGCCACTCACCTGTGACTCACTGCTAATAGCGATACTCACCTGAGACTCCCTGCAAATACAGCCATTCACCTGGGACTCCCTGTAAATACAGACACTCATCTGGGACTGACTGTAAATACAGGCACTCACCTGAGACTCCCTGTAAATACAGCCATTCACCTGGCACTCCAAGTAAATACAGACACTCACCTGGGACTCACTGTAAATACAGACACTAACCTGGGACTCATTGCTAATATCGATACTCACCTGAGACTCCCTGTAAATACAGCCATTCATCTGGGGCTCCCTGTAAAATCAGAAACTCACCTGGGACTCACTGTAAATACAGACACTCACCTGGGACTCACTGTAAATACAGACACTCACCTGGGACTCACTGTAAATACAGACACTAACCTGGGACTCATTGCTAATACCGATACTCACCTGAGACTCCCTGTAAATACAGCCATTCATCTGGGGCTCCCTGTAAAAACAGACACTCACCTGGGACTCACTGTAAATACAGACACTCACCTGGGACTCACTGTAAATATAGACACACAGCTGGGACTCACTGCAAATACAGGCTCTTACCTGGGACTCCCTGTAAATACAGTCACACACCTGGGATTCCCTGTAAATACAGTCACACACACCCAAGAATGTCTATAGGTACAGTCACACATCTGGGATTCCCAGTGAACATAGGCACTCAGCTGGGCTTTCTTGTAGGTACTGCCATACACCTGGGAACTTTGCACAAGCTGTGACTCTTTGTGCCCCTGAAGATATTAAGATGTGCCAGATATATATATGTTATAACCTGCCTACTTACGATTGGCTGGGAACTAATGACTATCCCACAATCCTATGGGAGTATGAACTTCCCCAATGAGGGGGGTGGAGAAACTCCTAGTATAAATAAGCTGGCCAGTTCAGGAACCAGCAGGAAGGAGAAGGTAGCAAGGGAAGTTACTGCTACTGTTGTGTATATATTATTATAGTAAATAAACGTTATTACATTGTATCCTTAAAACTCGTGCTGGATTCTTCGTGGCCCTTACAAAAATATCCCAACTACCCCTTGTCCTTTCAGAACAGTGACTTGTTCACAGCAAAAGCCATGGTATCAGTTCTGAACATTATTCGGGACAGTAGTAGAAATAATGATATGTGTTGTTAGCCAACATTGTCAATATGGAATTCAGCAGTGTGCAACAATGCGACCATCAGATGGCCGAGGAACTTGAGGACATTTAGCCCCTCAAATCATTCATGTCATTGAACATATTCATGGCTAATCTGTATTTTAACTTGATATACCTGCCTTGGCTTCTTATCTCTTATTACCCTACTCTGCAAAAATCTATTAATCTCAGTCTTAAAATTTTCAATTGATGCCCCCCCCCCCCTCGTTACAACAGCTTTTTGAGGGAGTGAGTTCCAGATTTCTAACACCCTCTGTGTGAAGAAGAGTTTTCTGACACCAACCCTGAAGAGTTGTCCTAGAACCACAGGAAGTTGCTTCTCTCTTGATCTACTCCATCCTTTAATCAGCTTAAACATTTCAAACAGATCACCTCTTGATCTTATAAACTTGAGGAATACAAGCCTAGTCTATGAAACCTGTCCTCATAGTTTATCCCTTTCAGCCCTGGTATCATTATTGAATCTGCGCTTACACCCCCTCCAAGGCCAATATATCCTTCCTGAGATATGGGACCCAGGCTGAAGGCATATACTCCAGGCGGGGTCTAACCAAAGATTTCTACAACAGTGATTTGAATTCTACCTATTTGTACTCCAGTCCGTTCAAGATGATTCCATTAACCTGTAAAATTACTTTTGTACTTGTCCCATAGTTTTTAGCGATTTCTGCACTTGGACTCTTAAACCTCTCTGCTCCTCCACAGTTCCAAGTTCCTGTCAAGATGTTATAGCTTCTTGCTGTGTAGAAAATACTCTGATTTATCTTTCCTGGGTCCAAAGGGGATGAATTCACACTTCCCAACATTGAACTACTACAATGTAGTCCACTCACTGCAATGTTCTGCTTCCACCTACACAAGTTACTCTGCCACCTAACTCCGTGTTCTCAGCTAGTTTGGGTGTACGGCTTTCCTCCATCCAAGTCACATTTATAAATATAATAAAAAGCTGAAATCCCAGCACAGACCCATAGTGGAAACCACATGTCACATTGTACCGGTTAGAAGACATAAAAACTTTCGAGTTGTAGAAATCTATCCATGTTCAGTCCCATGGGTTTTGCCATCACCATGTTTAGATTGCTTTAGTTGTTGACTTTGATTTATTTTTAGTTTTACTTGCACCTCTGATACTTCTCTTTATTCACTAACTAATATGTTTTCCTGATTTCTGATTACAGTATTATCTGCCTCTATTCCTAAGGGCCCCTATTACTTGCAGTTTGCGAGCAACACTCACAACCCATGAACAATTTTTTTTAAAAGGAAGAAGTTATCATAGAATCTATCGTGCAGAAGGAGGCCATTTGGCCAAACGAGTCTGCAAGAGCCCTTGGAAAGAGCACCCTACTTAAGCCCACACCTCCACCCTAGCCCGTAACCCTATCTAACCTTTTGGACACTAAGGGGCAATTTAGCATGGCCAATCTGCCTAACTTGCACATCTTTGGACTGTGGGAGGAAACCGGAGCACCCAAAGGAAACTCGCGCAGATACGGGGAGAAAGTGCAAACTCCACACAGAAGGTCACCCGAAGCTGGAATTGAACCTGGGTTCCTGCTAGAGCTGTGAGGCAGCAGATCATAATATTCTCATCACAACATGCCCTTCCTCCTATTTTTGTATCATCGCCAAATTTGGAAACCTTACATTCTGTTCCTTCCTCCAGGTCATTAATGTTAATAGTGAACAATTATGGGCCAAGTACTGATCCCTGTGGTACTCCACTAGTTACATCTTTCTACTCTGAAAAGGACCCATTTATTCCAATTCTCTGCTTTCTATGTGACAGCCAGTTTTCAATCCATGCTAACACACTTATTTCAATTCCATGACTTTTACTTTGTGTAACGGCCTCTTATGTACAATCTTGTTAAATGCCTTTTGGAGATCTAAATACACTACATCTACAGGTTCCCCTCTATCTACTTTCCCTGTTACATCCCCAAATAATTCAAGCAAATTTGTCAAACATGATTTACCTTTCATAAAACTAGGTTTCATTATATTCAGCTTTCCTAAATGATTAGCTATTTCCTCTTTGACTATTAACTCCAGAATCTTGCTAATAATAGATGTTAAACTAACTGGCCAATAGTTTTTACCTTCTGCCTTTCTCCTTTTTTGAACAAGGGAGTCACATTGGCTGTTTTCCAGTCTTCGGGTACCCTCCTGGAATTTAGAGAGTTATGAAAAATGTCAACCAATGGGTCCACGTTCTCTGCAGCCACTTCAGTTAAATCCCGATCGTGAAGTTCATCGCATCCTGGCAATTTTTCCGCCTTTAGCCCCTTGAGTTTCTCTAATCCCTTATGACTGGGATTTTTATAAGTTCTACCATATTATTTGAAATCAGCCCATCTGATATCTTAGGGATATTTGCAATGTTTTCCATGGTGAAGACTGATACAAAAAAAATATTTAGCATATCTGTCATTTCTGTGTTTGCTATTATTAATTCACCAGCCTCGTTCAGTAGAGATTCCATATTTACCTTAGCCACCCGCGTCCTATTTATATATCCATAGAAACTCTTACTGTTTATTTTTATACTTCATGCAAGCTTTCTCTGAAAATTAATTTTCTCCCTTCTTACGAGCTTTTTTGTCTTTTGCTGTTGGATCCTAAAAACTTCCCAGTCCTCTGGTCTACCACTATCCCTTGCCACTTTGTATATCCTACTTTTCAATTTAACATTATCCTTGACCTCCTTTGTTAACCATGGATTTTGCCTCTTTTTCGTGAAATCCCTCTGCGATGATAAGTAGTTCATTATCATCTGTATGTGTATTATAAGTTACATGTTTTATTGTTGCAGTTCAAGCTTCCAGCCAGCAGGTAGCGTAGTATGCAGGCACATGACCCAGACACATAATTCTCCGACTCTGATGCTATGTCCCCACACTGGCGTGGGAACGGTGGCGTTTCACGACTGAAAGTTTGGTGTAAAACGGTCACCGATCCTCTGTTTGGCTGGGGGCTAGCAGCTGAGCAGCGTTGAGCATCCGGCTTTAGCTGCCGATATGGCCCGGAGAATTGCCGGGTCCGTGGCTGCGCTTGCGCATGGTGGCGGCGGCCTGTAACGGCTGTGCCGTGCAACATGACGCCGGCCGCTCGCGGACCCGGCCTGCACAATAGTGCCCTCCTTTTGGCCGGCTCGCGCGCCCCGGCCCACCCCCAGCAGTGCCCCTAGCCCCTGACAAAGTCCCCCCTGCCCGTGGATCGGGCCTTCCCCGATTGTGACGGCGCTGGGCTGAGTCCAGAGCCGCCACGTCGAGTTCCCGACGGATGATAGCACACGCGACCGACGCCGTCGGAAACTCGGCGGTCGGAGGCGGAGCATCGGGGGGGGGCGAGCCTCAGGTGTCATCCTGAGGCCGTCGGTACGGAGAGGGCGGGGCTTCGCAAAAGCAGCGCCGTCACCGATTTGGGCGGAAACCAGTATTCTCCGGCCGATCGCCGAATGCGATTTCGACGTCGGCAGCCGGAGAATCTCGCCCCATGTGTTCCAGGACAAGGTGTTAGTGAGGAGTTGATAGCAGTTGCCTATTAGAGTAGTTCTGTAGTATCTTAGTGTAAGTTAGTGTTAGACAATTATTTCCAACTGTATTAATCTTAGACATTATAGTAATCCTTTCGAGTAGTGTTGGTAATAAATAGTTTTGTAGCAAACAAAGTCTAATTTCTTTGTTAACGCTACCACATCAAGATTCAATATCAGCAGAATCACAGAACAGTACACCTTCTTTTTGATTGGAATAAACTCCAGCTGAGCATTGTGGACCAGCTTTTTGAATATCTGCCACTAATCAACTACTGACCTGTATCTTAGCGTGTTTACCCAGTTCACCTTAGACAACCCCTCCCTCAAACCATTATCACTGCCATTATTTAAGCTAAAGACACTGGTTAGGGACCTATAGTGTTAACCCTCAAACTCCATCTAGAATTCTATGATTTTGTGGTCACTACCCCCTAGGGGATCCTTAACCACAAGGTCCCTTATTAATCCTGCTTCATTGCACAAAACCAAATCTAAAATAGCCTGTTCCCGGGTAGGTTCCACAATATGCTGCTCTAAAAAACAATCCACAAATTCTTCTTCTACGCTACCCTTGGCGTTTTGGTTCGTTCCATCAATATGCAGATTGAAACCTCTGATGATAATTGCAGTTCCCTTCAAACATGCCCTTGATATTTCCCCATTCATGCTCTGACCTGGAGAGTGGTCACATTTTGGGGGTATATAGACTACTCCCACCCTTGTTTTCCTTCACTGCTATTCATGATTTCAACCCAAACAAATTCTACATCATTATTCACTGCCTTATTCACTGCACTCCACTGAAAATCTCCTTGATTAACAACCCTACCACACCTCCTTTCCCCTTTGACTTGTTCTTTTGGAACATTGTACACCTTGGAATGTTGAGCACCCAGTCTCATAGAATTCCTACAGTACAGAAGGAGGCCATTCGGCCCATCGAGTCTGCACCGGTCCCGGGAAAGAACACCCTACTTAAGCCCACATCTCCACCCTATCCCCGTAACCCAGTGACCCCAACTAACCTTTTGGACACAAAGGGGCAATTTAACATAGAACATAGAACATAAAAAAATACAGCACAGAACAGGCCCTTCGGTCCACGATGTTGTGCCGAACCTTTGTCCTAGATTAATCATAGATTATCATTGAATTTACAGTGCAGAAGGAGGCCATTCGGCCCAGCGAGTCTGCACCGGCTCTTGGAAAGAGCACCCTACCCAAACTCAACACCTCCACCCAACACCAAGGGCAATTTTGGAGACGAAGGGCAATTTATCATGGCCAATCCACCTAACCTGCACATCTTTCGACTGTGGGAGGAAACCGGAGCACCCGGAGGAAACCCACGCAGACACGGGGAGGATGTGCAGACTCCGCACAGACAGTGATCCAAGCCGGAATCGAACCTGGGACCCTGGAGCTGTGAAGCAATTGTGCTATCCACAATACTACTGTGCTGCCCTTAAGAACAAATAAATCTACACTGTATCATTTTACCGTAATCCATGTACCTATCCAATAGCTGCTTGAAGGTCCCTAATGTTTCCGACTCAACTACTTCCACAGGCAGTGCATTCCATGCCCCCACTACTCTCTGGGTAAAGAACCTACCTCTGATATCCCTCCTATATAAGAACATAAGAACTAGGAGCAGGAGTAGGCCATCTGGCCCCTCGAGCCTGCTCCACCATTTAATGAGATCATGGCTGATCTTTTGTGGACTCAGCTCCACTTTTTGGCCCGAACACCATAACCCTTAATCCCTTTATTCTTCAAAAAACTATCTATCTTTATCTCAAAAACATTTAATGAAGGAGCCTCTGCTGCTTCACTGGGCAAGGAATTCCATAGATTCACAACCCTTTGGGTGAAGAAGTTCCTCCTAAACTCAGTCCTAAATCTACTTCCCCTTATTTTGAGGCTATGCCCCCTAGTTCTGCTTTCACCTGCCAGTGGAAACAACCTACCCGCATCTATCCTATCTATTCCCTTCATAATCGCATATGTTTCTATAAGATTCCCCCTCATCCTTCTAAATTCCAACGAGTACAGTCCCAGTCTACTCAACCTCTCCTCGTAATCCAACCCCTTCAGCTCTGGGATTAACCTAGTGAATCTCCTCTGCACACCCTCCAGTGCCAGTACGTCCTTTCTCAAGTAAGGAGACCAAAACTGAACACAATACTCCAGGTGTGGCCTCACTAACACCTTATACAATTGCAGCAGAACCTCCCTAGTCTTAAACTCCATCCCTCTAGCAATGAAGGACAAAATTCCATTTGCCTTCTTAATCACCTGTTGCACCTGTAAACCAACTTTTTGCGACTATATCTTCCACCTTTCACCTTAAATTTATGTCCCCTTGTAATGGTTTGTTCCACCCGGGGAAAAAGTCTCTGACTGTCTACTCTATCTATTCCCCTGATCATCTTATAAACCTCTATCAAGTCGCCCCTCATCCTTCTCCGTTCTAATGAGAAAAGGCCTAGCACCCTCAACCTTTCCTCGTAAGACCCACTCTCCATTCCAGGCAACATCCTGGTAAATCTCCTTTGCACCTTTTCCAAAGCTTCCACATCCTTTCTAAAATGAGGCGACCAGAACTGTACACAGTACTCCAAATGTGGCCTTACCAAAGTTTTGTACAGCTGCATCATCACCTCACGGCTCTTAAATTCAATCCCTCTGTTAATGAACGCGAGCACACAATAGGCCTTCTTCACAGCTCTATCCACTTGAGTGGCAACTTTCAAAGATGTATGAACATAGACCCCAAGATCTCTCTGCTCCTCCACATTGCCAAGAACTCTACCGTTAACCCTGTATTCCGCATTCATATTTGTCCTTCCAAAATGGACAACCTCACACTTTTCAGGGTTAAACTCCATCTGCCACTTCTCAGCCCAGCTCTGCATCACTGCGTCCTATCTATGTCTCTTTGCAGCCGACAACAGCCCTCCTTACTATCCACAACTCCACCAATCTTCGTATCGTCTGCAAATTTACTGACCCACCCTTCAACTCCCTCATCCAAGTCATTAATGAAAATCACAAACAGCAGAGGACCCAGAACTGATCCCTGCGGTACGCCACTGGTAACTGGGATCCAGGCTGAATATTTGCCATCCACCACCGCTCTCTGACTTCTATCGGTTAGCCAGTTCATTATCCAACTGGCCAAATTTCCCACTATCCCATGCCTCCTTACTTTCATCAGAAGCCTACCATGGGGAACTTTATCAAATGCCTTACTAAAATCCATGTACACTACATCCACTGCTTTACCTTCATCCACATGCTTGGTCACCTCCTCAAAGAATTCAATAAGACTGGTAAGGCAAGACCTACCCCTCACAAATCCGTGCTGACTATCCCTAATCAAGCAGTGTCTTTCCAGATGCTCAGAAATCCTCTCCTTCAGTACCCTTTCCATTACTTTGCCTACCACTGAAGTAAGACTAACTGGCCTGTAATTCCCAGGGTTATCCCTCGTCCCTTTTTTGAACAGGGGCACGACATTCACCACTCTCCAATCCCCTGGTACCACTCCTGTTGACAGTGAGGACGAAAAGATCATTGCCAACGGCTCTGCAATTTCATCTCTTGCTTCCCATAGAGTCCTTGGATATATCCCGTCAGGCCCGGGGGACTTGTCTATCCTCAAGTTTTTCAAAATGCCCAACACATCTTCCTTCCTAACAAGTATTTCCTCGAGCTTACCAATCTGGTTGAGAAATAGAAAACTCCTAACAAGGTGACTGCTCCTTTCCTATTTCTGACTTCAACCCATACTACCTCAGTAGGGTGATACTCCTCGAACTGCCTTTCTGCAGCTGTTATACTATCTCTCATTAACAATGCCACCCCCCCACCTCTTTTACCACCCTCCCTAATCTTATTGAAACATCTATAACCAGGGACCTCCAACAACTATTTCTGCCCCTCGTCTATCCAAGTTTCCGTGATGGCCACCACATCGTAGTCCCAAGTACCGATCCATGCCTTAAGTTCACCCACCTTATTCCTGATGCTTCTTGTGTTGAAGTATACACACTTCAACCCATCTCCGTGCCTGCAAGTACTCTCCTTTGTCAGTGTTCCCTTCCCCACTGCCTCATTACACGCTTTGCCGTCCTGAATGTCAGCTACCTTAGTTGCTGGTCTACAAATCCGGTTCCCATTCCCCTGCCAAATTAGTTTAAACCCTCCCGAAGAGTACTAGAAAACCTCCCTCCCAGGATATTGGTGCCCCTCTGGTTCAGATGCAACTCGTCCTGCTTGTACAGGTCCCACCTTCCCCAGAATGCGCTCCAATTATCCAAATACCTGAAGCCCTCCCTCCTACACCAATTCTGCAGACACGTGTTCAGCTGCACTCTCTCCCTATTACTAGCCTCGCTATCACGTGGCACCGGCAACAAACCAGAGATGACAACTCTGTCTGTCCTGGCTTTTAACTTCCAGCCTAACTCCCTAAACTTGTTTATTAACTCCACACCCCTTTTCCTACCTATGTCGTTGGTACCAATGTGCACTACGACTTCTGGCTGCTCCCCCTCCCCCTTAAGGATCCTGAAGACACAATCCGAGACATCCCTGGCCCTGGCACCCGGGAGGCAACATACCTTCCGGGAGTCTCGCTCGCGACCACAGAATCTCCTATCTATTCCCCGAACCATTGAATCTCCTACAACTATTGCTTTTCTATTCTCCCTCCTTCCCAATTTAGCATGGCCAATCCACCTAACCTGCATATCTTTGGACTGTGGGAGGAAACCAGAGCGCCCGGAGGAAACTCACGCAGACACGGGGAGATAGTGCAAACTCCACACAGTCACTTGAGGCCAGAATTGAACCAGGGCCCTTGGAGCTGTGAGGTAGCAGTGCTAACCTCTGTGCCACCGAGCTGCCCAGGTCACCCTGCAACCATGTTTCAGTAATAGCTAATACATCATACTTATATGTTGCTATTTTTGCTTCCAATTTATCTAACATGTTGCAAATGCTTTGGACATTCAGATAAACAACATTTAGGAACATAGGAACAGGAGTAGGCCATTCAGCTCCTCGAGCCTGTCCCACAATTCAATTAGATCATGGCTGATCTGTGACCTAACTCCATATACCTCATATCCCTTAATATCTTTGCTTAACAGAAACCCATCTATCTCAGATTTAAAATTAACAACTGATTTAACTTCAACTGCTGTTTGTGGGAGAGAGTTCCAAACCCCCACCACGTTTTGAATGAAGAAGTTCTTCCTAACATCTTTCCTGAACAGTCTAGCCTAATTGTTAGACTATTCCCCCTAGTTTTAGAATCTCCAGCCAGTGGAAAGTCTCTCCCTGTTAATATCTTGAATACTTTGATCAGCCAACCCCTTAACCTTCCAAATTCTAGCGAAAACAGGTCTAACTTGAGGAACCTCTCCTCGTAACTCAACCCCTGTAATCCAGGCACCATTTTTGTAAACCGACGTTGCACCGCCCTCCATAGCCAAAATATCCTTCCTCAGATTTGGTGCCCAAAATTGCTCACAGTACTCTAAGTGGGGTCTAACCAGGGTTTTGTATAGCTGCAAGATAACCCCTGTCTTTATATTCTAATCCTCTAGATATAAAGGCTAGCGTTCTATTAATAATCTTAATAATCTTTATTGTCACAAGTAGGTTTACATTAACACTGCAATGACTTTACTGCGAAGAGTCTTTTTGATTATTTACTGAACTAGTTCCTGACATTTTAAGGACCTATGCACCTGAACCTCCAAGTCTCTTTGGACATCCACTGTACCTAATCTCTTTCCATTTAGAAGGTACCCTGCTCTATCCTTTTTTGGTCCAAAATGGGTAACCTCACACTTACTTACATTAAATTCCACCTGCTACAATTGTGCCCATTCAGCTAGTCTGTCAATATCTCCATGCAATTTTGTGCTATCATCTAGGCTGTCTACAATGCCACATAAGCTTGTATCATCCGTAAATTTGCATTTAGCTTTGATTTTTCATAGTTATTTACAACTCTGGATTTGCTCTGTGTTGTATATTTTTGTTTACGTTTCCTGCCCTGGCCTGTCACATTTTGACAGTCAAGTTCCACCTCGCTATCCTCTGCCACCGCTCCCTCATATACCCCTGATGTTTTCAGCCTCCTGTTCTTGGAAGTCTCCCCCCTCCTAGTCAGGGCTCTTGTATGAGTCCTTGGTGCAAAATAATATTTATATGATCTGTCCCTACTTGTTGTTTTCTGTTGACACTCAGACTGGTCACTAACCTGCACTCTACCTTTAACTTTGACTTCCTAATTTGCCAAGCAACTGAAGCCTCATCCCCACTCTTTAGTTTAAAGCCCTCTCTACATCCCTAGTTACCACCACCTGCAAGTTGCCTCCAAGTCATTCACAATTCTGACTTGGAAATGTATCGCTGTTCCTTCACTGTCGCTGGGTCAAAATCCTGGAACTTCCTCTCCAACAGTACCGAGGGTGTATCTGCACCAGATGGACTGCAGTGTTTTCAAGAAAATGGCTCACCATCACCTTCTCAAGGGCAATTAGGGACGGGCAATGCTGGACGAGCTCGTGATGCCCACGTGAACAATTAAAAGAAAATTGTGAAGTGATGCGCTTTGGTAGGAAAAATAGAAACATCACCTTGGAAAATGAGAAAATGAATGGGAGGAATTTTCTGGCCCTGTTGCGGCAAGAGTGGAGCTGTAAAATGGGGCTAAGCAAGAGTGGAGCTGTAAAATGGGGCTAAGCAAGAGTGGAGCTGTAAAATGGGGCTAACCATTAAGAATGCCATTGACTTCAGCAGGACCGTAAAATCCTACCGACATAAAATTCCACCCAATGGGATAGAAAATAAAGACGTAAGGGTGAGAAATTCATCAAAACTGCATCACAGGTCAACAAATCAATTTTTTTTGGGGGGGGGGAAACGATACACTAGGATGGTACAGGACTGATGGATTACTGCTATCGGAAAAGATTGATCAGTTTATCTCTTTTGAAGTGAGAGGCTTAGAGGTCCTAACAGTTTGAATATCGTGGACAGGTTAGATGTGGAGTGAATGTTTCCATTTGTGGAAAATAGAGGTGATAATTACACAACAGTTACTAATAAATCCAATTAGAAAATGAGGAGAAATCTATTGATCAGCGGTTAGAATGCGGAACTCACAACCACAGGAAGTCGCACAGGATCACAGAATTGTTATGGCGCAGAAAGAGGCCATGTGACCCGTGTCTGCACCCGCCTGTGATGATAAACCAATTCTGTACATAATATTATATATGACCTCTGACCACCAGGTGGCAGTGTAAACCTACCACGTGACTCTGTGTGTAGGGGAGTTGGGAGCGTTGGTGGATAGACGTTGTTATAACCTGCCTGCTTACCACTGACTAGGGACTAATGGCAATCCCACAATCCTTCGGGAGTATGAGCTTCCCCAATGACGGGGGCGGATCAATCATTAGCAGATTCCCTGCATAAATATAGCTGGCCAGTATGGAACCAGCTAGAGAGGAGTGAACCGCAAGGGAGTTACTGCTGCTGCTCAGTATATATATATATATGTATATATGTTGTTGCAAATAAAAGTTATTTCTTTCTATTCTACAACTCGTGCTGGATTCTTCATGGCCATCACAAAACTGGCGACGAGGGTTAAAGTGGCTAGCTGTCTACACTGCTGAAGCCACCTCCCTGGATTTTTGTTGGATACAGGTTGGAAGTTTTTTTCTGTTACACCATGCCTCTGTACGGACGTTTGGATGTCTTTGGTGCTGCGCTGGAAAGTTGGAACCAGTACGCACAACGGATGCGTTACTATTTCCGGGCAAACAACATCACCGAAAACGAGCAGCAAGTGGTCATTTTGCTCACCGCCTGCGGCCCGCATACGTTTGGGGTATTAGGACCCTTACGTACCCAGCTGCGCCGGATACCAAGGTGTTTGATGAACTTGTGACCTTAGTGGGCTAACATTTTAACCCAATCTCATCCACGATAGTCCAGCGTTACCGGCTTAATACTGCTGAGAGGACCCCAGGAGAATCCCTTGCAGAGTTTCTATCCAGGCTACGCAGGATAGCAGAGTACTGTGACTATGGTGAGACCTTGTCAGAAATGTTACAAGACCGTTTGGTTTGCGGTATTAACAATGCGGCCACCCAGAGAAAGTTGTTAGCTGAGCCAACATTGACTTTTCAACAGGCCATTCAAATAGTATTGTCATGAGAGAGCGCAGAACGGGGAGTGCAGGAGCTACAGGGAATGGAGGTGTATGCCTTGGGACGCAACCCCTTCCGTCCAAAAGCGTCTCCCTGCACCCCTGCGATACCTTGGGCGGGACAGTGTCTGGATCGATGGCAGTGGCCGTCGAACGTTCCTCCCCGAAGGGAGCCTTCTCCAGAACCAATGGATGAGGAGCCATGTCAGTGTCGGACTTGTGGGCGCCGACCCCGTCGCGGACACCAGTTCTGGGGGTGCCAGAGGCGCCATCGTTCCATCAGAAACTGGGGCCAGCCCAGGGCCGTTTCATCCAATGGATGGACCTGCGGTGACTACTCCCGAGGACGTGGAGACGGAGGACGACTGCCTGCAGCTGCATTGTGTGGCAGCTCCCCGTGTGGCCCCCATTAAGGTGACAGTACGGGTCAATGGTCACCCGCTTGAGATGGAGTTGGACACTGGCGCAGCGGTCTCCGTGATCGCCCAGAGGACATTCGACAGGATATCCAGACCCTTACATTAACTGACACGCAGGCCAGGTTGGCCACCTACACGGGGGAACCATTGGACATTGCAGGAAGTATGATGACCCCTGTTGTTTATGGATGCCAGGAGGGGCGTTTCCCACTTATTGTGAGACTACTATAAACTTACAGTAAATACGGCTTCCCGGCTCTCCAATGCCTCGCATAGAAGATCCACACGCGAAGCTTGCAGGCAGACTCTCAGTCACAAAATTAGATATGAGTCACACCTACCTACAGTTGGAGCTGGACCCTGCCTCCCGGCCATGTGTAACTATTAATACACACCGGGGCCCGTATAAATAGACACGGTTGCCATTTGGGGTATCCTCTGCCTGCGCTATCATTCAACGCATCATGGAGGACATCTTGAGAGGTTTACCACATGTCGCTGTCTACTTAGGCAACGTTTTGATTACAGGGACATCGAAGCAGGAACATTTGCATAATTTGGAGGCTGTCCTTAGACGCTTTTCAGAGGCTGGAGTCCGTTTACATTGTACAAAGTGCGTCTTTCAGGCGAAGGAATTAGTCTACCTGGGTTATCTGGTGGACCGCGAATGTTTGCACCCCATCGCAGAGAAGGTGCGCGCAATTCAACAGGCCCCCGCCTCCGACTGACACTTCGCATTTTCATTCTTATTTCGGCCTCGTAAACTATTACGGGAAGTTCCTGCCCAATCTGGCAACTACGCTGGCCCCGTTGCACCTTCTGCTAAAGAAGATTCACACCTGGGTTTGGGGTCAGCTGCAAGAAACCGCTTTCCGGTAGGTAAAACAATAATTGTCGTTGTCTGGGTTACTAACCCACTATGATCCTGGAAAGCCTTTGCCCGTCATATGTGATGCATCCCCGTATGGTATTGGAGCCGTCCTGTCCCACAAGATGGAGAATGGGGCTGAGCGGCCGATAGCTTTCGCCTCCCGCACATTGACTGCAGCGGAGAAAAAGTACACGCAGATCGAGAAGGAGGGCCTGGCGGTGATCTTTGAGGTGAAACGCTTCCACCAGTACGTGTATGGCTGCCACTTCACTATCGTCACTGATCATAAGCCCCTGCTGGGACTTTTCAGAGAGGATGAGCCAATACCGCCCATTGCTTCCGCACGGATCCAGCGCTGGGCTTTGTTGCTCACTGCCTACGAGTATTCTCTGGAGCAAAACCCAGGAACTCAGATAGCGAATGACGACGCACTGAGCCGATTGCCTTTATCGATCGGCCCCATGTCGACCCCCATGACCGGTGAAGTGGTTGCAACCCTAAATTTTATGGACTCCTTGCCTGTTACGGCATCACAAATCCGTGAGTGGACCCAGACGGAGCCAGTCCTGTCAAAGGTTCGGCACATAGTCCTGTATGGTGGGCAGCATAGACAGCTCCCAGGCGAGTTGCGGGCATTTTCCTCCAAGCTGTCAGAATTTAGCGTGGAAGGCGGTATCCTCTTGTGGGGGACGCGTGTGATTGTCCCGGAAAAAGACCAGGAGCTGATATTAACAGACTTGCACAATGGGAATCCAGGTGTGACCAAATTGAAAATGTTGGCCCGGAGTTATGTTTGGTGGCCAGCCTCGACACCGACATTGAGAAGGTGGCCCAAAACTGCTACATTTGCCAGGAGCCTCAGATGCTTCCGCCGGCCCCGCCCCTTACATCACTGGGAATGGCCAGGGATCCTTGGGCGCGCTAGCATGCAGATTTCGCAGGCCCTTTTCAAGGATCCATGGTCCTTCTATTAACCAATGCCCAGTCTAAATGGTTAGTGTTGCATAAGATGCTAGGCACAACGTCCTGCACAACAATCGAGAAGATGCGTTAGTCTTTCAGTACGCAAGGCCTCCCCGAGGTGCTGGTCATGGATAACGGCACTCCGTTCACCAGTGAGGAGTTTGCGAGGTTCATGAAGATGAACGACATACGCCATATTCATACCGCTCCATATCACCCGGCTTCCAATGGGTTGGCGGAGCGCGCAGTGCAGACATTCAAACGGGGCCTAAAGAAGCGGTTTTCCGGATCTATGGACACGAGGCTGGCTCATTTTTTGTTTTCATACAGGACCACTCCACATGCGATGACTCGGGTAACTCCCGCGGAACTCCAAATGGGCCGGAGACTTCGCACCCGCCTTAGCATGGTTTTCCCGGACATTGGCGCAAAAGTACACCTCACTCAAGAACGGCAGGGACATGGCCTTTCTCGGCATCAGCCGATTCGGCAGTTTGTGCCCGGTGACCCAGTGTTCGTTCGGAATTTTGCTGGTGGTGCCCAGGGGTCCCTGGCATTATCTTTCGCCGAACGGGCCCTATCTCTTACCAGGTGCAAGCCCAGGGTCGTCTCCAATGCAAGCATGTAGACCACATTCAGTACAGAAGACCACTTCTTCCAAAGATTCCCCGCCCCAGGAGCTCACTTCTACAGCCACAGAGACCAGACACAGTGGAGAGTCTGCCTCACAATCTTCCTCTGGTGCCGCACTCAAAGCCTGCGCAGGTCGTTGTAGAACCGCGTGGAGATAGGGACGCTGAGATGATGGAGGCAGTGGACTCCGACTCCGAGATGGAGACACAGGACGCCTCAGAGAGGGAGTCCTCGGGCCCACGGGCCGTGGATGTCCAACCGTTATGCCGCTTATCACGGAAGCGCCGGTCTCCATCTCGTTACACGTCGCCCGATCCAGCGCCTCGTGCAAATGGTGTCCGGCCTGCAGCAAAGCGAGTCCGACGCCCTGCTTTGTCAGGGTCTTCGGTGGATTCCTCGGACTTTGGGGGGTGGAGGGATGTTATAACCTGCCTGCTTACCACTGGCTGGGGACTAATGGCAATCCCACAATCCTTAGGGAGTATGAGCTTCCCCAATGATGGGGGCGGAGAAATCATTAGCAGATTCCCTGCATAAATATAGCTGGCCAGTCTGGAACCAGCTAGAGAGGAGTGAGCAGCAAGCGAGTTGCTGCTGCTGCTGTTGTGTGTATATTTGTTATTGTAAATAAATGTTGTTCCTTTCTATTCTACAACTCGTGCTGGATTCTTCGTGGCCCTCACAAAATATATATTTTGCAGTAGCTCGATAATAGTTGTGTAATAGTTATTTATTTATTTATTCTAGTTATCTTTATCACGCAGTTGCTTCGGAACAAATTATTCAAAGTAGATGTTCTGCAGTCTACAGAACATGACAAAGCCCTCTAAGTAACTTAGTGAGCACCATTCCCCTGCCTTCTTCCTGTTCAGATAGCGGTCTAATATTATGTTGAATGCTTCAGTTGAATCTGCTTCCACCACACTCACAGGCAAAGCATTCCAAATTCTAACCGCTTGCTGTGCAAAAGATTTCTCCAGATATCACTTTTGCTTCTTTTACTAATTACTTAAATCCCTTTCCTTGTGTTGTTGATCCATTCACAAGTTGGAACAGTTTCTCCCTATCTACTCTGCACAGACCCCTCATGGTTTTGAATATCTCTTGTCAGGTATTTGAATGATCAGATGGGTGGAATGGAGGACACTGAAAGTGTTGCTTTGTTTTGAGATTGCTGGGGAAGGGTCGCCACCAAGTGGCAAGGAGGAAAACTACAGGTTGCCTCGAAGTGGTGAGGATTTGGAATGTATTGTTGAAGAATGTGAAGGAGGCAGATTCAGTTGTGGCTTTCAAAAGTATCTGGCGAGAAAACATTTGCAGGGCTACATTGAAAGGACCGGGAAGTGGGATTAGCTGAGT
Source organism: Scyliorhinus torazame (assembly GCF_047496885.1). Classification (NCBI taxonomy): domain Eukaryota; kingdom Metazoa; phylum Chordata; class Chondrichthyes; order Carcharhiniformes; family Scyliorhinidae; genus Scyliorhinus; species Scyliorhinus torazame. The sequence goes on along the minus strand of NC_092723.1, from coordinate 153,074,516 downwards.
TGCTCTTCCAGAGAACCGGCACGGACATAATGGACTGAATTACCTCCTTCTGCACTGTAACTATTTGAGAATTCCATGATCTGGGTCAAACCACTCCCTGAATTGAAAGATCTCAAAGATGAAAAAAAATCGGAAATTTCGTGGCTGCTGCCAGTGCTGAGAGCTACTAGATCAGGATTAGAGGTGTGGATTGGAAATCATAGGGCAGGAGAGATGAACAGGGCTTAGACTGGTACCCCGATGATGATCAATTCAGTCTGTCGAGGAGGGAGGTATGGTAAGATATTATCGCAGCAGCGTGTAAGGGAATGGTGGTGGAGAATCAAATAACTAACTGAGGAGGAGGCTCCACAAATATCCCCACCCTTAGTGATGGCATTTGCAACCATCTTCAGTCAGATGTGCAAAGTGGATGATCCATCTCAGCTTCCTCCTGAGGGCCCAGAATCACAGGTACAAGTCTTAAGCCAAGTCAATTCACTCTGCATGGTGTCAAGGAATTGCTGAAGGCACTGCATACTGCAAAGACTAAGTACCCCGACTACAATCCAGGAGCAGTACTGAAGACTTGTACTCAAAAACTGGCCACACCCTTAGCTAAGCTGTTGTAGTATAGTTACAACACTGGCATCCATCGAACAATGTGGTAAATTATCCAGGTTTGTCCTGTTCTAGAAAAGCAGGACAAATCCAACCCAGCCAATTACAGCCCAATCAGTCTACTCTCTATCATCAGTAAAGTTATGGAAATTGTCATTGACAGCGATACCAAGCGGCTCTTCCACAGCAATAACCTGCTCACTGACACTCAGTTTGGGTTCTGTCCCTGACCTTGGTCCAAACATGGACAAAAGAGCTGAACTCAAGAGGTAAGATGTGAGTGACTGCCCTTGACATCAAGGCAGCATTTGACATGGTGGCACCAAGCAAGCCCAGCAAAGCTGGAGTCAATGTGAATCAGGGAGAAATTCTCCTCTGATTGGAGTCATTCTTTGCATGGATGCCACGATCGTACTTCACAGCTGTCATCTCCACCCTCCACCAGCGCAGATACACACAGCTCGGTGGGCAAATTTAGTGGTCAGGCTTCTGGGGCACAATCTGGTGAGCACCACACTGCTGCTGATGTACATTAGGTGGAGGTCGTAATGCCCAGGTGAGACAGCAGTCGGAGGTCTGCTCGATCCCGGGACTCAGCTGGGTCCCAGCCAGATGCTGAGCCTCTGGAATATGCTATTCTGGAGGTGATGGACACGTTTGGGAGCAGCTGGAACACTCCGAGGGAGGTGTCAGCGATACTTCAGCGGGTCTATAGCTGATTGGAGGTGTCCCAGAGGCTACGGGTGCAGCAGATGTCGTCGGCAATGCGTGGCACAGAGCCCAGCACTACTAGGCTGGCGTCCGCAGTGGAGAGCCTGGGGCACAACATCAGCAGCATTAGCGGCGGTATCCAAGGTGTGGCGCAGTCGGTGACGACATGGTTGAGAGTCTTGGCAGAATATCCCACTCTGTGGGGGACGTGGCCCAGTACCAGGCTGACCTTGATGAGATGCTGCGGGACATATCCTGCTCTCAGATGGGAATGGTCGAGGCGCTGTGGAGCTTGTCCCGGTCGCAGGTGGGCACTGCCAAGGCAATGCAGAGCATGGCCTAATCATTGTGAAGCATCATCAAGGGCAGCGACATGATGCTGCAGACATCGGGGAGCCTGCGTGGCTTGCTGAACCAGATGACGGAAAGGCAGCCGGGGTTCGGACCAGCTGACCCTCCATCCCGAGATGAATCCCAGAGCCCTATGGGCACCGGGAAGGTGCGCTGGGTGCCAACCTGGACCTGTCCGATGGAGTGGGGATGGTGACCACCAGCTCCCCCGAATTCCACCCCTCTGATGAGGCTGCGTCTCGCAGTCAGCACACGGGACATGGCGGCATGGCTGTGCAGGTGCCGCCAACAAGCGTGCCGGGGCCTTCTGGCCCCAGAGCTCCCACAGGATGCCCTCCAGGGGCATCGAAGGCCACCAGACATGGTAAGCAGCTGGCTCCCTCCGTCTCTTATGTGCATCTTGGGGTTACACCTAGATGTAGCAGTAGAGCAAGGAAGGCTAAGCACGTTGCGGATCACTAAGGGCACCGACGCTCAGCTCTCTGCGGGCTATCATTACCTCAATAGTGACCCGCTGACGGTGATGACACAGTCCCAGCACCCTGGAGTGATGTCATACATACCCAGGGAGGGTGGGAAATGGGGGTGGGGGGTGGGGAAGGTCGCGATTACTGACCATGCCACGTCCTATGTGAATGGGCATGTTTGAGGGCCTCCCTGGCCCTCCGGGCTTGCTGGATCCTCGCAGCTGTTGCCTGTTCTGCAGCCTCTGGCTGGTCCTCTGGTTCATCCCTGGGATTGTCCTCCAGCTCCTGCTGGTCTGACTCCTCATCCTCGTCCTTCTCCTCCACATGTTCCTCATCCCCCACCTCCAGAACGTCGCCCCACTGCTGTGCCAGGTTTTGGAGGATGCAGCAGACCACCACAAAGCGGGCGACCCTCTGGGTGGTGTACTGCAGGGCAACACTGGAGCGAGCGTTTGAGGCATCGGAACCACATCTTGAGGAGTCCGATGCCCCGCCCACTGACAGGCTGACTGGCCACATGGGACTCGTTGTATCAGGTCTCCACTTCGGTCTCCGGCCTCTGTACTTGAGACATTAGCCAGATCCTCAGTGGGTACTCCTTATCCCCCAAGAGCCAACCAGCCATCATGGGGTGGTCTTCGAAGAGGCCGGGGAGGTCTGACTTGCTAGCTGAAGATCTAGCTGTCGTGCACACTCCCTGGGAAGCGTGCATACACGTGCATCATCTTCATTTGGTGGTCACACATGAGCTGTTTGTTGAGGGAGTGGAACCCCTTCCTGTTCATGTCGGGCACTCCCAGGTGGCAAGGCAACATGCGTGCAGTCTATCAGCCTCTGGACCTGGGGCATCCTGGCAATGGTGGAGAATCCTGCTGCCTGGGAGTCTTGTTGGTCTTTGTCCATGTCAAAGTGGATATCGTTTACCGCCGGGCAAACCGGGCATCTGTGACCTGTCGGATGCACCTGTGGGCTGTGGCCTGCGAGATTCCACACAGCTCCCCGCTTGAGCCCTGGAATAATCCCGAGGTGTAAATGTTTAGGGCTGCAATGACCTTGATACAGACACCTGGTGTCCTCCTCCTCCACGTCGTGCCAAGTCCATGAGGACATGGCACAGGTGCCGCACCGTCTCTTTGTTGAGGCGGACCCTGCTGCAGCACACGCAGTCAATCATCTGTTCAAAGGTCCAGTGACGCCTGTACACCCTGGGCCATCCAGGGCCTCTCCCTCTGGGTCTCACCGTGGCGTGATGGGAGTCTGGGTTCTCAGAGGGTGGGGCGGGTTCTTGCACATGGGCCGCGGCCTTGCGCCTCTGCAGAAGCTGCAGGCCACAGCCGTTTACGGCATCTGGCCACCTGGCCTACCAGCAGCACAACCAGGGCCTGTTCTGCAGGGTCCAGAATACCGTCCGTAAAATTCAATATTTGTAAGGAATTGGGAGAGGGTGTTAGACTGACAAAAAGTGGTTGCTCCCACCCCGGGACCCTCCACTCCCCCATTGATCCCACCTTCCCCCCCTCCTCCTCCACACCCAGGAACCCCCTGCCCAAGTACTCCCGGCCACAGCGCCCCCCCCCCCCCAAAGGGCCCCGGACCCTGTATCCCAGACACCTGAAGCTGATAGCTTTTGTTCAGTAGGTGTTTTCAGGATTATAAAACGTAGATGAGTAAAAGATAAAACAGGCATGATCTCATTAAATGGTGAACAGACATGAGGAATAATAGTTTACTTTTGTTCCTACATTCCAATTTTCATAATCCTGAACTGAACAGGTTTTCAAATGCTCATCCAGTCTGTACATGTTAACAGTTAAAGTTAATTCCTCCACCCCTTCTTCATAAAGGAAAACTAAATTTGAAGGGTGCTGAAACGAGGTGTCATCCTTTTGTTGAGACCATTATTCTCTCACTCTAATTTCTAGTCCTGAACTAGAATTCCACAATGCAACTCCCCATAAATTCTGAGGATAAATAAAATATCCTATCCAAGTTGCAATTCCCCAGTAAATATCAGCCAATGTTCATGTGTTCCCAGCACAGCATCATGGGATCACTTATGATAGAATGAGAGGGTGGACTTGTGACTGGATTCAAACCTGAAATCCAAACTCAATGACTTTTCAAATAAAGCTGTCAGTTGCATGAAAACACAGTGGCTAAACTTCCTGCTTTAAAAAAAATTCATTTACGGGATGTGGGCTTCGCTCGTTAGGCCAGCATTTATTGCCCATCTTTAGTTGCCCTTCAGAAGGTGGTGATAAGTTGCCTTCTTAAACCACTGCAGACCCGGAAGTGTAGGTGCATCCTCAATGCTATTAGGGAGGGGGTTCCAGGATTTTGCCCCAGTGACAATGAAGGAACAGCGATATATTTACAATTCGGGGTGGTGAGTGACTTGGAGGGGGAACTTCCAGGTGGTGGGGTTCCCAGGTATCTGCTGCTTTTGTCCTTCTAAATGGTAGTGGCCGTACGCTTGGAAAGTGCTGCCTAAGGAACCTTGATGAGTTCCTGCAGTGTACCTTGTGGATGGGACACAGGGCTGCCACTGTTCATCAGTGGTGGAGGGATTGAAATCAATATTTTCCTGCTTCTGGACTGCAGTAGAAAGATTCAACAACGCTCGTTAAGGCAAAATAACAAAGCTTTATTTACGAAGAGACTGCATGCAGTCATGGCTGAAACTTAAGTTCAGAGAGCAGTTAGTACAACTGCTGATTCCTTCCCAAGTCCGCGTTTTCACAGAGAATCAGCTCAGTATTTATACATTATCATTATCAGGATTGCGTGACTGCAGCTTAGTCAGGAATTCGATCAGAGGTACAAACATAAGCAATATCATAAAACAGACCTAACCTTGCTGACCTTCTCGGGCTCTTTGTCGTATCACTCATACCATTATCTTGTCCTTGGAGGGAACATTAAAAGGTCAGAGGAGATTTATTCCTTCCTGACCTTATCTTGGCTTATTCATACGGCCCTGGGTTATGACAAGTTAGTCTTATCAGGAGTTGCCGAGGTCAGGCATTTTGGAATGGCTTGACCTTCTCTGATCTTATTCAGATTTCAAGTTATGCGGAGTCGGCCTTATCAGTCTTACAGGGGTCTGGAATGGTTGGGGCAGCATTCCTTACAGGGGTCTGGTGAACTGTCAGCATTCCTTACAGGGGTCTGGTGAACTGTCAGCATTCCTTACAGGGGCCTGGTGAACTGTCAGCATTCCTTACAGGGGTCTGGTGAACTGTCAGCATTCCTTACAGGGGTCTGGTGAACTGTCAGCATTCCTTACAGGAGTCTGGTGAACTGGAATGAGTAGGTCAGCTTTTCTTACATTGTATCAAACATTTTGACCAGTTTTCCCATTGACGAGTTTTCCCATCATGCCATTACTTTATTCGTACCATATCACATTCCCTCCTTTTGTCATATCATGACAACTAGTTAAATAGGTATATCCATGACTCGATTGAAAATGCATTTACACAAGCAACCAAGCAATTCTATCCCTACTAGCAGTAGTAGTAACAGCATGAAGGCCTTAAAGATCCAGTCAAATAATCCGTGACCCAACCACCCTAGCCAACCCGGTGGGTTATAGTCATGAAATTCACTGCCATTCTCTTGAATTTGAGCAGCCTGTCTCATAATATGGTCGGCCAGGTTAGTGATATTTTCAGAGCCATCTGGAATATAAGTACAGCACTCCTGACCTACGATAGCGCACGCTCCTCCCTGCGAGGCTAACAGATAATCCAAAGCCAGTCGATTTTGTAATGCCACGGTCCGGACAGCCTCTAGCTCAGCTGAGACCTCGGCCAGTGTCTGTCCAGTTTCCCTGGCTTCTGCTGCCGTTACGTTCGCCAGTTGTTCCAATGCTGAGGCCATGTGGATCAGTTTGTTGGCTGCCTTGCCCGTTCCATACAAGGGAAAGGCCATCATAAAGAACTGTTCCGTTTTAGAAATAGTCCTTTTTGCTCGCAAGGGGGAGTGCTTAAGGGTGGGTAGGTGACGCATTTGAGGTACAACATATCCCAAAAAGCAGGATCCTGTCCAATCAATGGGGAGCCACAGATATGCTTTAGTGCCGCATATGAAATAGGTTCCATTATAGGCCGTAAAATCATCAGCTAATGTCATCCAGGGGATTGGGGATGTCTGTCCCCATGAACTGTTAGAGGTTATATTCCATACCCTGGACCAATCACAGTTAAACATGTCCTTGCTGGATATGCCTGGTACCGGTCCTTGCCAGTCAACTGTAAGGTTGCACCTGCTTTGCCCCATTAACTTTCCTTTCCCTGATTTATTAAAACACATGGAACCTTGAACATTATACGAGTGGACAGTGAGGGAGGGTGGAGTCAAGGCATGATTATAGGTTGGTTGTTACGAAGCTGAAAATTTAGTCATGTCATAGCCAGCAGATCTCCATATTTCCATATCCCCCCTATCTCCCCTGCTCCCTGTTTGATTTTGTCATAAAATCCATTCAACCGTCTCTGCGATATGAAAGGGGAGGGATTGGAGAGGTATTCCTTCCCTCGAATGGACGGGGATGTGGGTACAAACCCAACACTTGCTTACATTCAATTTTTCGGCATAAAGATATGACATATATAAATAGGTATTGGAATGCAGGTCACATTTAGGTCGTTTTTTTTACTACCGAGTGGCCATTAAGGCTAAATAGTCCAGAGAGTCCAAAAATTATACTGAAGATCTTCATCCTGTGTTCTCGTCTGGGTTGGAGAATCTTCTTGCAATCGGATAGATGTATCCAACTTGAACGTCCTTCAAGCTTGACGGATGTCGGTGTAGTCAGTAGTACGAGGAAGGGTCCGCTCCAGCGTTGTCCTAGTTCCTTTCTGTCCCAGTTTTTCACCAACACGTGGTCTCCGGGTTTGATCACTGGATATCGAGGGACGGCTGTCCTTGCCGTTACTGGGAGATGTGCCTGTTTTACCTGTGAGTGGAGAAACTTCAGAGAAAGTGTTAATTGCTTCAAATAGTTCTGCATTTGTTCCCCCATCACATGGAAGTCTACTCCCTCCAGGGGTTTTTCATGGGCATCCCAGGGAGTCCTCATTGGCCGACCATAGACTATCACTGCAGCTGACAGTCCGGTCCACGAATGGGGAGTCACTCGCATGTGAAACAGTGCCAAGGGTAATACTTTTAGCCAATTTAACCCAGTTTCTTCAGTTAATTTAGATAATTTTTCTTTTAAAGTCCCGTTGGCTCTTTCCACAATTCCTGCAGCCTGCGGGTGATACGCGCAGTGCAGTTGCTGTTTAATTACGGGTGCTTCGCACAATTCAGTATTGATTCCGAAGCAAACAATCGTGTGGCGGGTCCGCAAGGTTATCGGGGGGCTGTTCGAGGAACACAGCAGGATTTAAGGTAGAACAGTAATGAAAAGAGAGGTAGGGGTTTTGCAATAGTGAAACCTCATAGCGGCGCAAGCGGGCTTGAGTCAGATGCTGGGTTTGCTGAGACGTTAGGAGAGCCACAATAGAGCGTGAGGTATACACTTGTACTGGCTGGTGAAGGGTCAGATTATCGGCTGCCTACGCTAACAAATGGACAGCCGTAAGAATTTGGGTGCAGGGAGGTAGACCGCAAGCTACAGGATCCAATTTCGTAGAATAGTAGGAGACCGGGCGACGCCGGTCACCGTTTTCTTGTGTTAGAACACCAGTGGCACATTCATCAAGAACATTAACGTACAACTGAAAGGGTCTGTCATACATAGGTCGTCCTAGTGCTGGGGCGGTAGTCAGGGCATTTTTGAGAGTAACAAAAGATTGTTTTGCTGAATCAGGAAGTTCAAACTTAAGAGGAGCATTTTGAGAGGAGTTCGGAGTTAAATCTTGAGTATGGACAGTAACATTCGGAATCATGGTCTGCAAAAGTTCACCAATCCTAAAAAGGCTCACACCTGCTTGGGCGATGTAGGAAATGGGGTCTGCAGTACAGGAGTAATACTTTCCTGAGTAAGGGAGCGATCCGTAGCACTTATTAGGACACCCAAAAACTTGACCTGCCGTTGGCCTTTATGAACTTTAGCGGGCGGGATCACATATCCCCACAAATGGAGACGGATGAGCAGGTAAATGGTGTCACGCTGGTTAGCGTTGAAGTCAGGGCTGGCAAGGAGTAAGTCATCAACATATTGGAGATGGTGGAGCCACCAGGAGGTGATAATGTCGCTAACTGGGAGTGCAATGTCTGTGAGAAAAGGGTTGGAGAATGCACAAAGTCCTGTTGGAGCCTAGTCCAAGTGTATTGGTTGCCCTTAAATGTAAAGGCAAACAAATACGGTGATTCAGGGGCAAGGGGGATCGTAAAAAAGGCATGTTGTAAATCAACAAGGGTGAAAACAGTCACTTCCGGTGGGACATTACTAAGGATTGTACCCGGGTTTGGGACAATAGGATGTAAGGGGTCCACTATCTGATTAATACGTCGGAGGTCTTGGACCAAACGCCATTCGGATGGTCAACCTATCTTAGGAACTGGAAGAATCGGGGTGTTACAGGGCGATTGGCATGGTACCAAAATTCCCTGTTGAAGGAACGATTGAATCATGACCGAGACACCTTCTTCAGCCTCGGGGCGCAAAGGGTACTGTGAAATCGAGGGCAAGGGCATGTCAGGTTAACTTTAATAACAACGGGAGGGACATTAGTGAGACTAACTTCGTGTTTGGAGGCCGCCCATAAATCTGCGGGTAGTTCAGAAGTCGTAGATTGGACTGAACGATGGTTGTGCAGTGTGCCAATGAGGACAAATGGGCGTTGAAAATATTCTAAAGTGCCTGCAGGTAGGGTTTGATTTCCATTAAAGAAAGTATCAGCTTGTCCTCGTAGTGCAGCTGCCAGAAATCCCAACGACTTGGCACTGTAGCCTTCGTTGACAGAAAGGGTCACGTGGGGTGACACATGTCCCGACTGACCCCAGAGGCCATGGGGTAAATTGACAAGAAAGGCAGACCCTTCTTTTCCCTTAGTGAGGCCAACAAAGGAAACGGATTGTAGCGAACCGAGGGCGTCTTGGTAAATGCTCTCCAAATCAGGCGAGCATTCTGTATGATCGTAGCAAAGAGTGACATGTGGATCGGGAATATCTAAGGGAGGTGAAAAGTGTGAGGGATCAAAATCAACCGACCACCAGTGTGGAGTAGTGAAAAGGGGAACATTTCGAAGCTGGGCCTGCGGGATAGCTGATATAGTAATGCCGTTATCAAGGCAAACAATTTCCACCTGCAAGGGACACAGCAAGTCACATCCAGCCAGGTTGACACCGAGGACGCAGGTAACTGTGAAAGGGATGCAACATTCCCTGCCCTCAAATTGAACAGAGAGCAGCTTCGTAAGTGGATAAACAGCAGCTTCCCCCATGAAACCAACAAGTTCCACATGCTTATCAGAGAGGGGAAAGCCATGTTTCTGAATTCATGTCTAGTCCAGCGTAGAATGAGTCGCGGCGGTGTCAGTCAGGAACGGGATAGGCACACCTTCTATGTAAATCGTAGCGGTGGGCTCGTCAGAGTGGTCTGTTGAGAGGACCGGAAAGTTCGATCGGACTAGTCAGTAGGGGTTAGAGGTAGTGAAGGGTGTCTGCCGATGGGTGTCTGAAATCTACCTTTTCGTCGGGGTGCTGGACAATCCCTAGCGTAGTGGCCTGTACGTTGACAGTTGAAGCAAGTGACATTATATCTGGCAGGTGGACAGCGTGGAGGAGCGCCGTCAAAATCGTCCGAGTGTGGAGTGCAGGGGTAAGGGGCCTGTGAGCGGTTAACAAATTCTGGAGGGTCCGTGTAATCTGAGCGATAGTAGCATGAATCTGGATGAGAGTTTTGACCTTTAGGGGTTTTCTTTGAGAGGGACGTTGGACGAATTCGGATTTAATTCTGGGCGAAGTGTCTTTGTAACAGGTCTCATGGTTGCGGCCATTGCTCCAATAATAAGACACAGTCTGTTTCATTTGAGATTTAGAATTGTCAGACCAGTCCATGTTATTAGTTTTAATACTGGATGCTACGCGGTCAGGTAAAACCTGTATTAATAGTGCATTAAATTGGGGAGACTGTGTGCCTGCATTGAAAGCAATGTCCCCGGAGCAAAGAGCGTACACGCCACAAAAGCGGTCAAAAAATTCTGGACCATCTTCCTTATAAGTGGGGGTACATTCAAGATGTTTGGCGATGTCAACGGGTTTACGGAGAGCCCGTTTTAGTGCAGGGAACATTAAAGTACGCTGATCGTCCTCTGTTTGGTGTGTGGCGCTGAAGTCCATCCACGTGTCCCCATGAAGTCCTAATTCATTTTTCCATCTTTCCCCTAATTCTGGGGAAAGGGATGAATAAATCAGTGAATATTGATCACATGCGGTAGCACCATACATGGTCGTAGTTCTCCTCAAAAACTCAGTGAACCCTTCTGGGTCCTCTTTGCAGGAGGGACATTGGGCCATGATCAAACATAGCTCATGGGGTTTAAAAGCCTGCCACACCTCAATGAATGGGTCGTCATTGTCACCAACGTGGGGGTTAATAACACTCCTCATGGGATAATTTGCAGGGGGAGGTGGTGGCGGAAAAGTTTCCTCCTCCGTAGGTTGGAGTGATAAATCAAGAAGAGCCCGATTGACAGAGGTGAAGGGTTGTTCCATATCCACGGCTTGTGTATGTGACCGAGTGCGTATTGCTACGAAGGGACGCGGCAGCAGGAGTTTCATTGGCAGTGGGACCATAAGGGGGAGGCTGGACTTGGGACGGTGGAATTGTAGGATCGGGGTATGCAGGATGAGGGTGGAGTGCAGAGGTTAAATCCTCCTCCTCTTCCATATCGCCTGAATAGGAAACATCGGCATGCCAGAGCAACTGGGAGGATCCTCCTTTCATTTAATCTGATGGGCTAGCCCTACCTGCCTATTGGTTGGAGATTTCTTATTTTCACTTTGTTGTTTATGCTTCCTATCCCAAAGTTCACATTCCAATTTTAAAGTCTCCCAATTTTTTGTTTTACCATCCACACAATTATCAATTCCTTTTCTGCGGGCGTTATCTCTCCACCTCATTAGTAGCGATTGTTCGTGGCGATTAGTGGACTGTTTTTTCCACTCTGAAATTAAAGATTTCCATTTGAAGCTAGCTTTTCTCTCCCAAATAGCTTTCTCTGCAGCAATGCAATTATCATAGTTCCCAGTGCCACCCAGTGACCAAATATCGTTACCCAATTTATTGTTTAGCGCAGCAGATAATCTTCGGAAATTACGTTCTTGAGAAAGGGTCTCAGAACACCTAAAAATTTGAGGGGAATTGCCCCCGGTTTTGTTTGAACTCTGTCCCATCATGTCTGTAAAATGTGCCCCTGGCAACAAAAAATAATCAAAAAAAATCCCTGGCACCAAATCAAATTGCAGGGTCCCTGACCCAAACTTAAGCCTGTGTAACAAGAGGTCCCTGACCTAAGGCTAACCACAATTGGGGTCCCTGACCCTAAGTACTCTACTAACAGTCCAATTTAGATTCGAGCACCGTCACCTGTTAGTTGCTTCCGTCAGAGATGAGGGACTGAACCACCGATCCGAGAGAGAGAGAGAGAGAGAGAGACCAAGGTGAATCTTACCTTTTGCCGGCGTCCGTCTCTTTTCTCCGGGTCATGGCTCGATAACTTCTTCAGTTCCCCACGGAATCAACTCAGGGTATTGGTAACTGCTCGCTTGCGCCAAATGTTGAAGTCAATATTTTCCTGCTTCTGGACTGTAGTAGAAAGATTCAACAATGCTCATTAAGGCAAAATAACAAGGCTTTATTCACATGAAGAGACTGCATGCAGTAATGGCTGAAACTTGAGGTCAGAGAGCAGTTAGTACAACTGCTGAGTCCTTCCCAAGTCCGCGTTTTCACAGAGAATCAGCTCAGTATTTATACATTATCATTATCAGGATTGCGTGACTGCAGCTTAGTCAGGAATTCGATCAGAGGTACAAACATAAGCAATATCATAAAACAGACCTAACCTTCCTGACATTCTCGGGCTCTTTGTCGCATCACTCATACCATTATCTTGTCCTTGGAGGGAACATTTAAAGGTCAGAGGAGACTTATTCCTTCCTGACCTTATCTTGGCTTATTCATACGGCCCTGGGTTATGACGAGTTAGTCTTATCAGGTGTTGCCGAAGTCAGGCATTTTGGAATAGCTTGACCTTCTCTGATCTTATTCAGACTTCAAGTTATGCGGAGTCGGCCTTATCAGTCTTACAGGGGTCTGGAATGGTTGGGGCAGCATTCCTTACAGGGGTCTGGTGAACTGTCAGCATTCCTTACAGGGGTCTGGTGAACTGTCAGCATTCCTTACAGGGGTCTGGAATGGTTGGGGCAGCATTCCTTACAGGGGTCTGGTGAACTGTCAGCATTCCTTACAGGGGTCTGGTGAACTGTCAGCATTCCTTACAGGAGTCTGGTGAACTGGAATGAGCAGGTCAGCTTTTCTTAAATTGTATCAAACATTTTGACCAGTCTTCCCAGTGATCAGTTTTCCCATCATGCTATTACTTTATTCGTACCATATCACAGAAGGATTGAATGTTTATGGAAAGGGTAGCAGTCAAACGGGCTGCTTTGTCCTGAATGGTGCTGAATGGTGCTGAGTTTTTTGAGTGTTGATGGAGCTGCACTCATCCAGGCAAGTGGAGAGTATTCCATTACGTTCCTGACTTGTGCTTTGTAGATGGTGGACAGGCTTTGGGGGATCTGGAGGTGTGTTACTTGCTGTAAGATTCCTAGCCTTTGACCTGCTTTGGTATCCACAGTATTAATATATCTAGTTCCTGATCCATGGTAACCCCCAGGATGTTGATTGTTGGGGATTCAACGATGGTAATGTCATTGAATGTCAAGGGACGATGGTTAGATCCTCTCTTGGAGGAGATGGTCATTGCCTGGCACTTGTGTGGCGCAAATTTAACTTGCCACTTGTCAGTCCAAGCCTGGATATTGTCCAGGTCTTGTTGCATTTTTATCATCGACTGCTTCATTATGAGAAGTTGCGAATGGTGCAGAACATTGTGTAGTCATCTGTGAACATCCTCACTTCTGCCCTTATGATGGAAGGAGATCATTGATGAAGCAACTGTAGATGGTTGGACGGAGGGCACTACCCTGAGGAACTCATGCAGTGATGTCCTGGAGTTGATACGATTGACCTCCAACTGTCACAACCATCTTCCTCTGTTCCAGGTATGACTCCAACCAATGGAAAGTTTCCTCCCGGATTTCCATTGACTCCAGTTTTTCTGGGGCTCCTTGTTGACATACTCGGTCAAATGCTGCCTTGATGCCAAGGGCAATCACTCTCACCTCCCCTCTCGCATTGAGTTCTTTTGTCCATGTTTGTACTGAGACTGTAATGAGGTCAGGAGTTGAGTGACCCTGGCAGAACCCAAACTGAGACTCCGTAAGCAAGTTATTGCTGATTAAGCACCACTTGATAGCACAGTTGATGACTCCTTCCATACTTTGCTGGTAATGGAGAGCTGACTGATTGGGTGGTAAATGACTGGTTTGGATTTGCCCTGTTTTTTGTGTACAGGATGTACATGGGCAATTTTCCACATTGCCGATAGATGCCAGTGTTGTAGCTGTACTGGAACAGCTTGGCTAGGGGTGTGGCAAGTTCTGGCGCACAAGCCTTCAGTGCTATTGCTGGAATATTGTCAGGGTCCATAGCCTTTGAAGTGTCCAGAACCTTCAGCCGTTTCTTGATATCACATGGAGTGAATCGAATTGACTGAAGACTGATATCTGGGATGTTGGGGGCCTCTGGAGGAGACCGAAATAGATCTTTCACTCGACATTTCTGGGTGAAGGTTGTTGCGAGTGCTTTAGCCTTGGCCTTTGTACAGATGAGGGCGGCACGGTGGCACAGCTGCCTCACAGCACCAGGGACCTGGGTTCAATTCCAGCCTTGGGTCACTGTGTGGAATTTGCACATTCTCCCCGTGTCTATGTGGGTTTCCTCCGGGTGCTCCGGTTTCCTCCTACAGTCCAAAGATGTGCAGGTTAGGTAAATTGGCCATAATAAATTGCCCCTTAATGCCCAAACGGTTAGGTGGACTTATTGGGTTACGGGATAGGGTGGGCCTAGATAGGGTGCTCATTCAGAGGGTTGGTGCAGACCCAATGGTTCGAATGGCCTCCTTCTTCACTGCAGTGATTCTATGTCCTAGGCTCCTCCATCATTGAGAATGGGGATATTTCTGGAGCCTCCCCCTCCAGTTAATTGTCTACCAGCATTCACGGCTGGATGTGGCAGGACTGCAGAGCTTAGATCTGATACGTTTGTTGTGGAATTGATATCTCTGTCCGTGCTGCTTATGCTGTTTGGCATACAGGTAGTCCTGTGTTGTAGCTTCACCAGGCTGACACCTAATTTTTTAGATGTTGCTCCTGACCTGCCCTCCAGCATGCTTCATTGAACCAGGGCTGATCCTGTGGCTTGGTGGCAATGGTAGAGGGGGGACGGGGACGGTACACAAGTGAGACATTAGGAAATTGGGTCTAGAAATGAAACCCCATTGCAGCAGATAATTTAAACAGACCAAGAGAGGACATGGAAGTTACAGAGGAGAAGGCTTTGGAAATCGACCGAGAGAAGTCATGAAAGTTTTAATGGTGAGAGATAAGGAGATATGTGCTTTGGCAGGCACATTGTCGGAAAAGGTGATAATGTGTGGGATTGATAGTGAGAACAGTGTGCCACTAAGTAAGGTAAGGTTAGAAAGTCAGTTTTTTAAAAATAATCTTTATTGTCACAAGTAGGCTTACATTAACACTGCAACGAAGTTACAGTGAAAAGCCCCTAGTCGCCACATTCCGGCACTTGTTCGGGTACACAGAGGGTGAATTCAGAATGTCCAATTCATCTAACAGCACGTCTTTTGGGACTTGTGGCAGGAAGTCGGAGCACCCGGAGGAAACCCACGTAAACATGGGGAGAACGTGCACAGACAGTGACCCAAGCCGGGAATCGAACCTGGGACCCTGTGTTGCTCTATTTATTTATCTCAGTGAACCACAGGCCTTCCCTTATATCGATCAAATGACCACACAGCCAGTTAGTTAGTTCCAAAGATGGTTTATTTACAGACACAACAGTTATCTCAACATGCAAACACAATATCTACTACGAGTTAAACTACACCTATCAGCTACAATAACCTATACTTAACTTCAGGGTGACCGGCACTGTGCAAATGGATAAAGGCCTTTATCTGGATTTCCCTTGGCTGGTTCGAAGAAAGTGGCTCTGTGTCTGCTGGGCTCATCCGTCAGGTAGCGATCGTTGGTCTTGAACTTGGCTGGCTGTTCCTGCTGCAATTGGGTGGCACAGGCCAGATCCAAAAGAGACAGAACACATGGCTGTGTCCTCTTTTATCCCTCTGGGATTTCACGCTCTTTGGGGTGGTCCTTCAGGACCCAATAGTTCGACAGGGCTCTGATCACTGTCTTCGATTTAGGCCAATAAAGGGGCGGGTGCCTTGGTAGCTGGGCGGGTCCTTGGCGCTCATTGACCTTGGCAGTTGGGCTTTCTGAGTAAGGGGAGTGGCGCCGACCAGTCTGTGGCTGTACCGGTTGCTTGATTGGAGTTCTATTGTCCTGGGAAAATGGGCCATTAAAATGCAAATGAGAGAAGGTGAAACTAAGGCCAGCCAAAGGCAATGCAGAGTATAGAGAACGATTCCAGACCATATGAAGTGACGGGAACATGAAGTGCGTGTGGGCCGCTGCGGGAGAAGAATGGGTGGAATCCCCGGGTAGGGCGGGGATTAGTGCCGTTACTGCACTACCTGAGCTTAACTGACCGGATGAATTTGGGGTCCTCAAGTAGGGCAGGAATCAGTGCCGTTACTCCCTACCTGGGTGACCTGGGTGGGCGGTAAGAGTTTGTAGTCATGTGGAAACTTGTCATAAAGACTGGGAGAACAGTGATCTGTTTCTCAACAAACTTGTGCCTTTAACTGACATTGGGTATCGTACCTTCGAATCAGAAGAGTAATTTTGTGTCGGGCAACATGAATTAAAACCATGTAGTAGAAAAAAGAAGGAAAAAGGCGGGCAGGCTCCATCATAACTTTGGACACCTTAATACTTAGGCGGTATTTCTTTCTCACTCGCTGTCGTCGGAGTCGAGGTAAAGGTGAAAGTTCGTACTTGTTCGAACTTGTGCCGACAAGTTCGGGTCTGTGGGCGTAGACAAGGGATAAATGCCGGCATGGCTGGGGGAGGGTTGGCGTAAGGGTTGGACTAGGTTGTCGATGGGCGGGGCGTAATCGTCTCCTATTGCCAGAGATGTGGTGGGAGTGGCTACATTGGGATCCGTAGACTTTGAGTTGGTTGATGCGGAACCAACCAGTTTTACTGTTGGGGTATGTTATCTTGAACACGGAGGGGCTCACTTTGTCGGAAATGGAGTAGGGTCCTGCAAATTTGGGGGAAAGGAAAGAACTGGGGTTGTAAAGTGAAACCATTACTTGCTGGCCGACTGTGTACTCTACGGGGTGGACGGTTTTGTCAAAGCAGTCTTTACTCTGCTTCTATCTAGCTCCTAATCGGACAGCTGCAGCGAGTTGTGCCGCTTTAATGTTATCTGTAACCTGTTGGACTGCTTTTTCGTGGGTGAGGGCGGATACTGTAGGGCTTGCCAGATCGAGGCCTAATAATTATTCAATACCTTTCATGGGCCGTCCGGTCATGAGTGTGTGGGGGGTGAAACCTGTGGAACTGGAAACGGTGTTCCGAATAAACGTGAGAGCAAATGGGAGGACTGTGTCCCTTGTGGTATTGTCCTGTTGCACCATCTTCCTAATGGTCGCTTTTAAAGTTCGATTCATTCTCTCGACAGTGCTACTGGATTGGGTTGATATGCTACATGGAATTTCTGCCTGATCTCAAAAATTGTTAAAACATTTTGCATGACTCTGCCGGTGAAGTGGGAACCTTGGTCTGACTCAATGCTGCGGTGGAGACCCCAGCGTGGGAATATCTGTTGGGTCAAAATCTTAGCGGTGGCCTTTGCTGTGTTTGTCCGTGAGGTAAATGCTTCTACCCATTTAGTAAAGGTGTCGATTACAACCAGCTCATATTTGAAACTGTTTCTGCAAGGGGGAAAGGGGCCAATGTAATCGATTTGCAAATTTGTCCAAGGGCCATTCACAGGTCGAGTGTGACCTAATTGTCCTTCCTTTGAGTAATGTTCAAGATTGTTCTGAGCACAGATAAGGCAATTCGCGACATAATGGGTTACATCGTTTTTTAAATCGGGCCACCAACACAAAGGTCTTAAATGGGCAATTGTATTGTTTGTCCCCTGATGCCCGTGTCCGGCATGAAATTGGTAAATGAGCTGAGTGGGGATCACATAAATTCCGTTTTTTAAAACTATGCCATCCTGTACAGTCAGTGCGTCCTTCCATTTATCATAGGGGGCTGGGAAGTTGCCGTCTAAAACCTGTTTGAGGGTGCTGTCTGCTTTTTGGGCTTGTGATAGATCCTCAATATTGGTCTGGGAAACCTGGACTGAGTGTATCGGTTCGTTTTTGGGTGGCTGCCAGAAGTGACCATGACGTGATCCTGCTTTAGCTAAGGTGTCTGCCTTTGCATTACCAGGTGGGGAGGAGTGATGATGGCTTCGTACTTTAATGATACCATATGTGCGATCTGAGGCTGTCTAGAGAATGTGCTTTAACAATGGGGCAGAGGGTAGGGGTTTTCCATCGGCTGAAACAAAACCTCAAGATTCCCACAGGGGCAGGAATTCTGTTAAGCTGTTGCACACATACAGACTGACCGAGTGGACATCGGCGCGGGTTGGGCAAGAGTCGGGTGCTGAATTACATAGGCTATGGCTGTGAGTTCTGTTGTTTGTGAACCGAGATGGCTGGGCAATTTTAAAGAGATCTCTTCTAGTGGGCGTCCCTGCGCATCTTCCAAGTAAATTCCACAACCAGTAATTCTAACTCCATTTTCGATTGTGGAGGAACTGTCTACATAAATTTTTTTTAAAAATATATTTTATTCAAGTATTTTGGCCAAACATAACAATACGTAGTGTTTCTTTTACACAACAATAAAGCAATATAAATAGCCGTGGCCAGTTTTAAACAAATAAATAAATAATATATATAAACAAAAACAAAAGAAAAGCAAAACTAAATGGCAACTGCCTTGTCCAAAATAAATACTCTCCAAAATTACAGTCCAACAGTCCAATATACAATTACATATGCCAAATACCTATACATGTACAATAACATCCCTGAGAGTCCGTCCGATTCTTCCCCCCCCCCCCCTCCCCCCTGGGTTGCTGATGTTATCTACTTCTTTTCCATTCCCTCTATCTTTCTGTGAGGTAGTCGACGAACGGTTGCCACCGCCTGGTGAACCCCTGAGCCGAACCTCTTAACACGAACTTAATCCGTTCTAACTTTATGAACCCTGCCATATCGTTTATCCAGGTCTCCACCCCCGGGGGCTTAGCTTCCTTCCACATTAACAATATCCTGCGCCGGGCTACAAGGGACGCAAAGGCCAACACGTCAGCCTCTCTCGCCTCCTGCACTCCTGGCTCTTCTGCAACCCCAAATATAGCCAACCCCCAGCTTGGTTCGACCCAGACCCCCACCACCTTCGAAAGCATCTTTGCCACCCCCACCCAGAACCCCTGTAGTACCGGGCATGACCAGAACATGTGGGTGTGATTCGCTGGGCCTCTCGAGCATCTCGCACACCTATCCTCTACCCCAAAAAATTTACTAAGCCGTGCTCCAGTCATATGCGCCCTGTGTAGCACCTTAAATTGTATCAGGCTTAGCCTGGCACACGAGGACGATGAGTTTACCCTACGTAGGGCATCCACCCACAGCCCCTCCTCAATCTCCTCCCCCAGTTCTTCTTCCCATTTCCCTTTCAGCTCATCTACCATGATCTCCCCCTCGCCCCTCATCTCCCTGTATATGTCCGCTACCTTACCGTCCCCCACCCATGTCTCTGAGATCACTCTATCCTGCACTTCCTGCGTCGGGAGCTGCGGGAATTCCCTCACCTGTTGCCTCACAAAAGCCCTCAATTGCATATACCGAAATGCATTCCCTTGGGGCAACCCATATTTCTCCGTCAGTGCTCCCAAACTCACAAACGTCCCATCTACAAATAGATCTCTTAATTGTACTACCCCAGCTCTTTGCCATGCTCCAAATCCCCCATCCATTCTCCCCGGAACGAACCTATGATTGTTTCTTATCGGGGACCGCACCGAAGCTCCCGTCCCTCCCCTATGCCGTCTCCACTGCCCCTAAATTCTCAATGTAGCCACCACCACCGGGCTTGTGGTGTATTTCTTTGGTGAGAACGGCAACAGCGCCGTCACCATTGCTTGCAGGCTAGTCCCCTTGCAGGACGCCCTCTCCTTTCTCTTCCACGCCGCTCCCTCCCCTTCTCCCATCCACTTACACACCATTGAAACATTGGCGGCCCAGTAGTACTCACTTAGGCTCGGTAGTGCCAGCCCCCCCCCTGTCCCTACTACGCTGCAAGAATCCCCGCCTCACTCTCGGGGTCTTCCCAGCCCACACAAAACTCAGAATGCTCTTCTGAATTCTTTTGAAAAAAGCCTTCGTGATCACCACCGGGAGGCACTGGAACACAAAAAGGAATCTCGGGAGGACCACCATTTTAACCGCCTGTACCCTACCTGCCAATGGCAAGGACACCATGTCCCATCTCTTGAAATCCTCCTCCATCTGTTCCACCAACCGTGTTAAATTAAGCCTATGTAATGTACCCCAATTCTTGGCTATCTGGATCCCCAGGTACCGGAAGTCCCTTGTTACCTTCCTCAACGGTAAATCTTCTATCTCTCTGCTCTGCTCCCCCGGGTGCACCACAAATAACTCACTTTTCCCCATGTTCAGTTTATACCCTGAAAAATCCCCAAACTCCCCAAGTATCCGCATTATCTCTGGCATCCCCTCCGCCGGGTCTGCCACATCTAGCAACAAATCGTCCGCATATAGAGATACCCGGTGTTCTTCTCCCCCCCTAAGTACTCCCCTCCACTTCCTGGAACCCCTCAGTGCCATGGCCAGGGGTTCAATCGCCAGTGCAAACAATAACCAGCAACCCAGTTAACCCCCCCCCCTCCCCGCTAGACCCAAGCTAGCATAATTGCACTCCCCATGTTGCTCCCAGAAGTCAGCAAACTCTGGCCGACCTCGGCTTCCCCCCGTGACCTCGGCTCACACTGTGCGAGGCCCCCTCCTTCCTGCTTCCCTGTTCCAGCCATGATTACCATAGCGCGGGAACAAAGCCCGCGCTTCCCCTTTTGGCCCCGCCCCCAATTTGCCGGCGCCCACAGCTCCTCATCCTCCCTCACCCCCTCCCCCACGACATGGGGAAGAGAGAGAAGTTACAGGGTCGCAGGTTTAACAATCTGGGAAGTCTTCTCTTCCCCCTTTTCCCCCCTTCATCCCACAAATTCACTCCCCCCCTTTTGTCCCAAACGTTCTTTTTCTTCTGGCCCGCTCACTCCAGCTTCTCCTCGACAATAAATGTCCACGCTTCGTCTGCCGTTTCGAAATAGTGGTGTTTCCCTTGATGTGTGACCCACAGTCTCGCCGGCTGCAACATTCCGAATTTGACCTTCCTTTTATGCAACACCGCCTTGGCCCGATTAAGGCTTGCCCTCCTTCTCGCCACCTCCGCACTCCAATCTTGATACACGCGGATCACCGCATTCTCCCACCTACTGTTCCGAGTTTTCTTGGCCCATCTGAGGACCATCTCTCTGTCCTTGTATCAGAGAAATCTCACAACTATTGCTCGAGGAGTTTCTCCAGCCCTCGGTCTTCGCGCCATAACTCGATAGGCTCCCTCCACCTCCAGCGGAACCGTCGGGGCCTCCGATCCCATTAACGAATGCAGCATCGTGCTCACATATGCCCCGACGTCCGCCCCCTCTGCACCTTCGGGAAGACCAAGAATCCTTAAGTTCTTCCTCCTCGCATTGTTCTCCAGCACCTCCAGCCTTTCCACACATCTTTTGTGTTGTGCCTCGTGGATCTCCGTTTTCACCACCAGGCCCTGTATGTCATCCTCATTCTCAGCAGCCTTTGCCTTCACGACCCGAAGCTTCTGTTCCTGGGTCTTTTGCTCCTCCTTTAGCCCCTCAATCGCTTGTAATATCGGGGCCAACAGCTCCTTCTTCATCTCCTTTTTGAGTTCATCTACGCAATGCCGCAGGAACTCTTGTTGGTCAGGGCCCCATATTAAACTGCCTTCTTCCGACGCCATCTTGCTTTGTGCCTGCCTTCCTGGCCGCTTCTCTTGAGGATCCACCGCAATCCGGCTACTTTCCTCTCTTTTTTCCATCCGTGTCCGGGGGGATTCCCTTCTGGATTACCGCACAGTGTTATTTGCCGTTAAAATTGCCGATGGGGCTCCTATTAAGAGCCCAAAAGTCCGTTCCACCGGGAGCTGCCGAAACGTGCGACTTAGCTAGTCATCGCCACACCTGGAAGTCCTACATAAATTTTTGAAGTATCCCCTGTGGTTTGGGAATCCTGTGTCTTACTGCCTGCTCGTGGGTGTAGTGACTTTGGGATAAAGGGTCCTGTGTGGTGTTGGGCTGCTATGATCAGGCAATCATGTGGGGTCCCTACATATTGGTGTTTATCGGCCAGAAATGTGTGGGTTTTGGTGCATTTTACCGTAATGTCCCTGCCTTGTAACAGTAGTGTCCAGCGAGCTGGTCTGATTTGGCTGACTGAGCCGTCCTTTAATCTACCGTCTAGTAATGGTTGCGTGGGGGTGTGCTCGGTCAAGATCGTGACTGGGCTGAAGTCTGTGATGTACGCAAAGTACTGTACTGCCCAAAAGACTGCAAGCAAGTGCCGTTCGCAGGCTGAGAATCCTTGCTCCATGGGGTCCAATACTCTTGAGGCATAGGCTACTGGTCCTAAGTGATCGTGTCGTTCTTGCAGGAGCACTGCTGATAGGGTTCGGTCAGTGGTTGCTACTTCTATGGCATAGGGCAAGTCTGGGTCTGGAACTTGTAAAGTGGGGGCTGTGCCTAGGGTGCATTTTAAATTGTCAATTGCATCTGTGTGCTGCGGAAGCCATTCCCATGGGACATTCCTTTTAAGGAGCTCTGAGAGTGGGGCTGCTTTGGTGGCAAAACTATCTATATAATTTCTGCAATATCCTACCAAACCTAGGAATGACTGGAGTGCAGTGACATTTTGGGGCAAGGGGCAATTTAACAATGGACTCGATCCGTTTTTGCTCAATTTCTCTCTTCCCAAGGGTGATGATGGTGCCTAAATAAAGAACCTTTTCCTTTAAAATCTGGGCCTTTTTGGGGTTGACCTTACAATTGATTGCAGTAGGCTTAGTAATCCAGATAAGAGCTCTACGTGTTCCTCTTTTGTGTCCGTTTGCAAGAGCAGATCTTCGACATATTGTATTAGGCATTCGGGTCGGGAAAACTTAGAATGTCCGTTGGCCAATTGTTGGTGGAAAATGGAGCGGGAGTTATGGAATCCTTGTGGGAGGCATGTCCACATGTACTACAGCCCTTGAAACGTAAATGCGAATTTATACCGGCAGACCCTGTCTAACGGGATGGACCAAAAGCCATTGCTGATGTCCAGCACTGTGAAATATTTTGCCTGTACTCCCTCTTTGAGCATGGTCGTGGTGTCCGTGGCAACAGTGGGGGCTGCAAAAGGGGTTACCTTATTAAGTTCTCGGTAGTCGATCGTTAGTCGCCATGAACCATCGGGCTTTTTTACGGGCCAGATTGGGGCATTATTTGTGGATGCTACGGGTCGAATAACTCCTTGGTCTAACAAACTGTTAATAACCTTCAAAATCTCACCCTCGGCTTGCTGTGGGAAACCGCATTGCTTGTGCGGCTTTGGATCGGGACCTGAAATCTTTACTGTACCTGGGATCTTCCCACAGTCGTGTTTGTGTTCTGCGAATGAAGCTTTAGGATTTATGAGGACCTGTCTAATCATCTGGTCTGCACTAATTGTTTGCGGATTAAACCAATAGTCCCCTACTGAGCAAATCCTATTTTCATAATCCCCTACTGTGAGGTAGCGGGAGCCCTAGCTGTTTTAGCCATTCGTCGTACACATTTGTTTACTGGGTCAAACAAAACGTTATGGGAGCTCATAAAATCAATGCCTAAAATGTGCTCTAAAGTTTGGGGTAAGTCAACTAAAACGGCGGGGTGTTTGGTGCTAATGTTCCCTATCTGAATGGGTACGGGAGTTGTGATATATCCTTGTTGCATGTGGCCTGTGAATCCACTCAGGGTAATGGTGTCTGTGGTGGGTCATTTGTCCTGTTGAAACATGGTGGAGGAGTTTAAAGTGGTGCGGGATCCTCCTGTGTCCCAAATAAATCGACTGTATGTCCCCGGAACACCGTCAATCTGTGGAGTTAAACGCTAAGTCGTCTGAACGGGCGCTAACATTGTGCATGGGCCTAACATTGTTCCTAGGTGGGGGGTTTGGTTGTTTGTATCGTTGATGGTTCGGGGGTTTTGTTGGCAATCGCAGGCGTAATGTCCTATGTGGCCACAATTGTAACAACCTCATGGTACCTGTGCTCCGGGGTGCTGTCCCTCGTGTCCACCCTCGTTTATCCATGCTGGGTCCTGGCTAGTCCTAACTGGGTGCATGTTTGCTTCTATATCGTCCTGATCTGTCTGTCGGTGTGGGGTTTGTTCCCATGCTCTAGAAAGTTGTTTAAGTACCCAAACTTCATTGTGTGTGTGTGTTCTGCGGAGTCGTAGTTTACACAGGCCTTTTGACCTGCATCTGTGGCATGCGAGACTAAGGTGCGGGACCATTTAGTGGTGTCCTCCTCATTTAGGTTGCACGGTTCAATTGTCTGTAGACTGCCATGAAATGATTCCATAGACGACCAGCAAACGCGGTCGGATGTTCTCCCTTCTTTTGCCTGCAGTGATTTAAACCCTCGACTGGATCTCCTTTCGTGGAAGGGAAATTAATGAGTTGCCAACTTAGAAGCATGCTGGGAAATGCTTGACGAGAGTTCAACACTGCTTTTGAATTAAAATAAGTAGGTCAGGTAACATAAATGAAATACTGCTTAATATTCTGGTCTCGGCCTTATGAAAACACATTGTCCTCCGAAAGATAACAAAATGTGTACTCGAGTTGTTTTTAGCCAAGGGCAAGAACATGCGTACTACGTATTTCATCTTACGTACTTTCCAACGTCTATTTAATATAAACATGCCTGTTTACTTCAAGCTGTTATTCCAGACTATAAAAATATGCAGTCTTCAATTGAATCTCGGAGAGCAGTGCACTGGCTTTACAGCTGGAACACTCTCTCTCTGCAAATATACTTGTGTAAATAAATGTCCTTAAATCGAACCTTGAGGAATTTGTCTTTATTATGATTTCCACGACAAATTGCCGTAGTCGTTGCAGTTTCCCTAATTTAATGGGAAGTGAACCCCGAAACGAATCTCTAAACAGGACTCTCTCAGCTGAAAGGGAGAAAGCCATAGCGCGACCCCAGCTGAAAGGGGGTTCTGCGGCTCGGCAGCCTTAATTACTGGCCAGTGACTCATGCTAGGATGAGTTATCTTAATTGATAAATTAACGATAGCTGCATGGGAAGAAAAAAGGTGCCTTAGAGACTAAAATTTAAAAGAGAAAAGACTTTGAGGTTTGTGAAAGGATAAACACCGGTATGCGCTCCCTGTAGTATTTGTAAATGATTTCCTCGGTCGTTGTTATTGTTATATGTATGTTCTAAAGTATTTTGCAGAAGGAACGACGAGCAATAAACTCGACGCCCCCTCACAGGTCGTCCCGAAGCCTCGGTAAAGACATCCGGAGCGAGAAAGAAGGTGAACTCCTTAAAGAGCACAGATAAGGGAGTCAAAATGAATAAGAAAAGAAAAAGAAAAAAATCGTAAAGCAACGGAATGAGGTAGGAAAACGTATATGTCCTGCATAGGAATCTAATAAAGCTGACCCCCTCTCGAAACAAAAAATAGGGGAATAAAAGTAAATAGAAGATTAAGGTAAAAGTGTAACAGATGGGTTCCTGTAGAAAAAGGGAATTCAGATTTAGCTGTAGCCGTGAGATAAGGCTACCGGTTAACTGTGATTTTGTGAGCTGTGAGAATCTGTGTGTTTTGTTTAACCAATTAATTTTTGTCAAAGCATGCAGTGCTAAGTGGGTTGTATTTTCTATCGTCTGTCATTGTGAGTCAGAGATTAGAACTTAAGTGATTTTTGTTGAGATTTCTCTAATGAACTGAAACATATGGAAATTAAAATCAGTTTAAAAGAAAGAAAGTGCCTTGCGAATAAAAGTAATTGAATATGAATAAGTTCTTAGATTACGTGAAAAGACGTAAATGGCATCATTCCAAGTTCTCCGCCCCTTCGGTTCTGCAGGAAACATTAACCATTTCAGCAGACAGTTGACCTTTTCTGAATTGACGAAGAAAAATATACTTCTCTAAGAATAGCTAATGCCTATAAAATCAATCATTGTAAATTGACTTAAATGTGTGCTATTTATAGCCCCCTCCCAGGGTATGTTTTGCTGCTTCTAAAATACTCTTACGATGCATCTTGGCCAGCTTTGAAGGATGGGATTACAGTCCCACCCTGCATAAATGGGGGCTGGGTTCCCAATAATGATAATCATTTGAATGAAGGAAATGAGTCCCTCAAACACTGGTTAGCAGATAAAGGGAAAGAGGCTATCATGCAAGGGGCCAAGAAGCTTTTAACCCCCAGGAAGGATGTACCCCACATAGCGACACCTTCCCCTATTAGGCAGACAGACACTGTGCAAATTAGGAGCGGTAATACATTGCATTGATAATGGGATGTTTATAGAACTGTCCCAAATACAAGCTCATCAACTGCAAAATTTAATAACTTCTGAGCCTGCACCCGATGCTCTGTGTCTATGTTGTATGCTGGCAGCTGAACGTTAACCCTTACAGTACCACTGTTTTTTAAAAAAAAGTTAAAACTGCAGGAAGTCTTACAAAAGGTTATTGACCCTTGGGCACAGCTATTAAAACACCTGATGGAGTCCAGACGAGAGAATATAGTGACCCATTGCACAGCTTGGTATGCTCGTGAGGATGAGCACGCATACAATTTACAAACGCAAAGTCACTTAGGAAAGCAGACCTCATTGCATATCACTCCTTTTTATTTTTCGGTGTTGTGGTATTAGGAATGTTAGTACAGTTGACCCATAGAGGGACCTTTTTAGGATGGGTTTAACTTCAGAACCCCATTTAACATTGGCCGCAAGGCATCCCGCTAAGGCAAAGCAAATCGGAGAAGTGATCAAAGAGGCCAAAGGAAAAAAGTAATACATGGGATTTATATTGAAATGGACGGACAAAATTGCCTGATAGAATTTTATGGCAAACAGGAGGGCAAAGTGACCTGGAAAGAGGAGCAATGGCCCGCTACATTTGAAAGACAACAATCTCACCTGAGGAAGGAGCAGCGCGCCAAAAGCTAGTGATATTGGTGTTGTAAGACTTCTAACTAAAACTATACAGGTTGGCACCGGAAGCAGAGAAAGCGATAGAGGGAGTGATCAATGCACTATTACAGCAAGGGGTGCTGAAGAGAACACAAAGCCCCTGTAACACCCCCATACTCCCCATTCCAAAAGTAGGAAGACCCAATGAGTGGTGGTTTGTGCAAGATCTTAGAGCCATCAATACATTTTTTATCACTATTGCTCCAGTTGAACTTCCATCCACCATAACAGAACCAAAGTTAAAACGGGCACAGGAACAAACCTCCCTACAGGAACATCGCTCTTGGCTAAAAGCGGGTTGCTTTCAAGGCAATCATCAAATCTGGATCCACCCAGATACCCGCGCAGTATTCCCCAGAAGTCTGTTTTGCCACTATGTCGCCTTGCCCATGGACAGGCTCATGTGGGCAAAGGAGGAATGACACATGCCGTATGTCAACAATGGTATGCTCGAGGTATTACGGTAAAAATTGAAAAAGTAGCCTGCACATATATGATTTGTCAAAGGAATAATCGGTGATAGCCGACATGTTGTCACGGTCGGTAAAGGCTTTTCCAACCAAAAGAGATGATGCTAGAACAGTGGTAAATATTCTGTGAAAGGAAATAATACCAATGGGTATTAACAGCGACAGGGGAACTCATTTCACTAGCAAATTGACCAAAGCCCGAACCATATCAGCCACAATCCTCAGGAATGGTGGAAAGGGCGGA
This sequence comes from Scyliorhinus torazame, assembly GCF_047496885.1. Lineage (NCBI taxonomy): Eukaryota > Metazoa > Chordata > Chondrichthyes > Carcharhiniformes > Scyliorhinidae > Scyliorhinus > Scyliorhinus torazame. Next base: position 153,047,040 of record NC_092723.1, on the reverse strand, counting down.
TGGAATAATTAAAACTGCAGTTACAAAAGTGTGTCAACAAAATGGGCTGCTATGGCCAGATGCCATACCCATAGTAATGTATGCCCTGAGAAATCAGAGAAATCGTAATATGGGTTTAACCCCGTATGAGATACTAATGGAACGTCCCATGACAACTGGAACTAAACCCCCAATGACTCCAGTAGCAGTAGCCTTAATATGGGCAGATGAGGCAGGCCATGTGTGAAACCGCTGAAAGAAAAAACATGAAAAGGTGCGACAGGCTCAGATGCATCCAAAAGAGGGAAATACACACCCTTTAAACCTGGAGATCAAGTATATCTGAAAGCACTAAACAAAGATTATTTTTCTCCTCGGTGGAATGGACCCCACCAAGCGCTGCTAACAACCCGAACAGCCGTTAAAGTAAAAGAAAAGCCAGATGGGATCCACGCAACTCGTGTAAACTACATCATACGGAACTTTGAGAGTACTAGCGAAACGCTGACCTGAAGAGAATGACGGCGCTACTGTTCTTATCATATTAATCCAACACTATGTAGAGAGTAAACTGCATACTAACACCTTAATATACATATCTCACTCATACGCAGAGAGGGTAAATAAATCCAGTTGTTGGGTTTGTACACAAATTACCAGATGCTCGGGGGAGGGCATCCCCATGCGACCCATCCCATTCATCTGCAACGAGATAGCCGAGTGGGCCCTCAGATAAAAAAGTACAGGATGCGGTGAAGATACACAGAATATGTTCGATTGGAGATTAGCTGGATACGATATGAATAGGTTTGAGGAAAGGTTTAATGTAACACGTCAACCGCCCTAGTTGATCCTTCCCAATTATACTGGAGTCCCAAAAGGAAGTATATGCGTTAAGAATCATAAAACATATGGGACCCACTCAGTAGGCACGAGTCTGTGTGATCAGACCTTGAACTGGCAACCCCCTATGTTCCACCTTACAGCTAAAGGACTATTCATCTTTGATTGGTCAGGAGGTGAAAATCGAACTAGTGGAGACTCCTGGGAAGAGGATCTGATTAGACTACTGATGACTGATAGTAAAGGAAACCTGACCACATATAACGGCACGTATTTTATCTGTGGACGTAAGGCGTACCCGTGGTTACCAGAAAATTGGGAAGGCTCCTGCTATTTGGGATATGTAGGACCACCCCCATCACAGGACGACACAAAGTGTTATGACATGGGCACAAATGCTGGGAATAATGATACCACCATTAGGAATAGCCACTAATGCATATGAACTACGCGAACTACGAGACATCGTTGAGCAGGTAGCTAATGACACTGCAGAAGCTGTTAACCAGATAGAAAGTGAGATGGTCGCTATAAGAGCAGTTGCCCTGCAGAATAGAATGGCTCCTGATTTCTTGTTAGCTGAAAAGGGAGGCACTTGTGCCCTGATTGGAAGTGACTGTTGCACAAACATTCCTGGTAACTCAGAGAAAATTGATAATCTGGTGGATCACATTTGTAGAGAGGTGACAAGATTACACGAAAATGAGGGATAGGACTTTGGCTTTGGATGGTAGGATCGTCAGAACAGAGGATTGTGTTCTGGATTATAATCGCCATTGTAATCTTGATTGTCGTATGGTTACTGTTTTATTGTTGTGCCATATATTTTTATTGTACGAACACGGGAACAGTCCTAGCCTCCTTGCCTCCTTGCTACCAGGCTCATAACATGCAGGGAACTGTCATGCGTCCGTTCCCCTTATATTATAACCCACCCTACATGATAATTTACTAAAAGGTGTTGATCAAAAGATCAACAAGGAGGGAATTGTGGAAGGGAAATTAATGAGTTGCCAACTTAGAAGCATGCTGGGAAATGCTTGACGAGAGTTCAACACTGCTTTTGAATTAAAATAAGAGGTCAGGTAACATAAATGAAATATTGCTTAATATTCTGATCTCGGCCTTATTATGAAAACACATTGTCCTCCGAAAGATAACAAAATGTGTACTCGAGTTGTTTTTAGCCAAGGGCAAGAACATACATACTACGTATTTCATCTTACGTGCTTTCCAAGGTCTATTTAATCTAAACATGCCTGTTTACTTCAAGCTGTTATTCCAGACTATAAAAATATGCAGTCTTCAATCGAATCTCGGAGTGCAGTGCGCTGGCTTTACAGCTGGAACACTCTCTCTCCGCAAATATATTTGTGTAAATAAATGTCCTTAAATCGAACCTCGAGGAATTTGTCTTTATTATGATTTCCACGACACCTTTATTATACCTGATGGCATCTAATATGGCTGTTTTCATTTCCTGTAGGGTTCCTCCTGCTACATTTTGGGGTTCTGGCAAAGCTGACCTTACGGACTGGCTAAGGCTCATAACTATTACCTTTACTTCCTCCCTCTCATCTAGGCCGTAAATAACTTTTTCTTGGTGCACCTCCTCAAAGAAGCTGTGCGGGTCTGCGGTGGGCTGGAATGGACTAATTTTCATGCAAGCTTCTCTTAATTGGGTTATGGATAATGGGGTGGTGTAAACGATATCAGGCTCCTCCTGATCCAATGACCTGCGTTCTGTGGTAACTGGATTCAGGGGGGTCGAATAGTGAGTGGGGGTGTGTGCTGCCTGTGCAGTCGGTGCTGCGGGTGCTTTTCTTGTTGGGGCGTGGGGGGTTCGATTTTGATTTCCCGTGTCCTCTATATATCTTTGGGCGCTTTTCTTTAACTCTTGCCAATCGGGAGCATATTCCTCATCTAAATCCTGCCTGAAAGTGTACCTGAAGCCATTCTGTACTGACAGTAGCGACTGTAACTTTTCTATCTTCTGTTGGCATTTAACATGGTCAACGGTACTCTGCCTCTGTTCCTTAGTGGAGTGTGGAGCACTCTGAAAGCTGCTTTTAAATCTGTGTATTTGCTAGTTTGATGGGCGACCTGTTGTTCTGTTTCCTCTCTTACCAGGACTGCGCGCTGTGTATCTTGGTAGGCTTTATCGTACTGGGTCTGGAAGCTACTAAGGTGAACTAGACAAGATTGATGTGCATGTTTTACATCGGCCATTTCCTTATCCGTAGCTGCTAACTGTTCCCGGAGTTGTTCAATTATCTTCCCGCTTTCGTTACCGTTTCCCTCGTTCTTTTCTTCCTTCTCAATTAACTGCCTACGGAGCGTCTTCACGACCTTCTCTGTGCCTCATAACTGTGCCCAACAGGACACTATTGCCATTGGCTTTCTGCCTTTCCCTACATTTTTCTTGTGGACCTCACTTAGGTTCTTCCACCAAGCCTGTCCTATCTTTCCTGGACCTGACTCATCATTAGCGCAGAAATTTGACCAAAGGGGCCATCCTTTCCCCTTTAAGTATTTCCTTAACTCTTCCTCCCATATGGAGCATTGCTCTGCTCTGTTGGTCACTGTGACCTCGGGTTCCTGTGGATTCATCAATCTTTCTATTGCTTTAGTGGCCATTACTTCTCTTATCTCTTTCTCTACTTTTAATTTGGGACAGGGGAATAAGGCGGCGATTTGAACAGCGGGTATGGCTTAAGCTATTTTCCGGCTCACAATCCCTCGATAGTTGTATACAATTCTAACGAGTTTACCTTACTCTTCCTGTTAGGTATGCATGTGGGTTAGTACACACTTCCAAAATTCTGTTATTTGGTCGATATGGGACTTGCACTTGTGGTTCTTTCTCTTTCTCGCAATTGGATTCAAAGTTTGTGGGTTCTCTTGGAGTGAGAAAGTCACTTTTAATCGAGTCCCGTCAGAGGTCGCCAATAATGTTGCTCTATTTATTTATCTTGAAGAACCACAAGCCTTCCCTTATATCGATCAAATGACCACACAACCAGTTAGTTAGTTCAAAAGGTGGTTTATTTACATACACAAGAGTTATCTCAACATGCAAATACAATATCTACTACGAGTTAAACTACACCTATCAGCTACAATAACCTATACTTAACTTCAGGGTGACCGGCACTGTGCAGATGGATATGGCCTTTATCTTGATTTCAGTTGGCTGGTTTGAAGAAAGTGGCTCTGTCTCTGCTGGGCTCATCCTTCAGGTAGCGATCGTTGGTCTTGAACTTGGCTGGCTGTTCCTGCTGCAATTGGGTTGGCACAGGCCGGATCCAAAAGAGACAGAACTCATGGCTGTATCCTCTTTTTTCCCTCTGGGATTTTGCGCTCTTTGGGACGGTCCTTAACCTTGGACCCAGGGCAGCACGATGGCCCAGTGAGTAACACTGCAGCCTCACGGCACCGAGGTCCCAGGTTCGATCCCGGCTCTGGGTCACTGTGGAGTTTGCACATTCTCCCCGTGTTTGCGTGGGTTTCGCCCCCACAACTCAAAGATGTTTGAGGGTAGGTGGATTGGCCACGCTAAATTGCCTCTTAATTGGAAAAATGAATTGGGTACTCTAAATTTATTTTAAAAAAACCCTTGGACCCAATAGTTTGACAGGGCTCTGATCACTGCCTTCGATTTCGGCCAATAAAGGGGCGGGTGCCTTGGTGGCTGGGCGAGTCCTTAGCGGTCATTGACCTTGACAGTTGTGCTTTCTGAGTAAGGGGAGTGGCACCAATCAGTCTGTGGCTGTATCGATTGCTTGATTGGAGTTCTATTGCCCTGGGGAAATGGGCCATTAAAATGCAAACAAGCAGGGGTTTCGATCAGGTCTGGTTACCTGTGTTTTAGATACACATAGGTTGTGTATCTGTCTGAATCCTGGGTTGGCCATAATTCCCATGGTCCTTTGCAGGTGGCCATCTTAGATGGCTACACCTGGCGCTGTGAAGCAATGCTAACCACTGTGCTACTGTGCTGCCCAGCAGTTGAAAAGTGAAAAGTGATGAAGTGGTAGCAAGAATAATAGAAAAAATATCATTGCCCGAGATACAATTTATCCTGGGTAATGATGTAGCTGGATAACAGGTAGGAATGTAGTCTACTGTGGTTGAATAGCCAGTGAAAAATCAAACAACAGAGTTATTGCATGAAGTATATTCAGGAGTGTTTCCTGATTGTGTGGTAATCTGATCACAAACCCTCAGGCTGAAAAAGGAGGACGAGAGCTTGAGGACTGCTGATAAGGAGGCTGAGATTCAATTATCGGAAAACAGGTTTGATCAGATGGTTAGTCAAGACAAAGAGCAAGTGGTAGATTAATTGTCAGGAACCATGTTTGATCAGATGGGTAGTACAAAACCCAAGCTGGTGGTAGATGAAGCGGATGTCTTTACTTCAAGCAAGTTGGCTGAATTGCAACAAAGCAATTCAGAGATAAAGAAGGTATACCAGAAAGCATATCCGGAAATGGAATCTTGAGTGTATACCGGAATGTTATTACATTAGAAATAATGTATTAATGAGAAAATGGAGACCGTTACATATTTAAACAGATGAGAAATGGGCAAAAGTTCATCAAGTTATATTACCTGTGGGTTATAGAAAGGAGGTTTTGTGGGTAACGTATGAAATTCCAGTATGGGGACTTCCGGTTGCGGCGATGACCAGCTAAGCCGCACGTTTCGGCGGCTCCAGCTCCAACGGACCTTCGGGCTCTTTTAAGAGCCCCAACGGGAAATTTTTGGGCGACGAAACCCGGTGTGGGGTGAGTGAATAGGGAGTCCCCCCACAACGAAAGAGAAAATATCGGCGGCGGCGGCTGCAGCGTGAGGAATCTTTGACGAAAGGGACAGAAAGGGAGAAGACACAAGATGGCGGCGGAGAAAGCCCAGGTGACATGGGGGCCCGAGCAAGACGAATTCCTGAGACGGTGTGTGGAGCTACTAAAGAGGGAGGTGCTGACCCCGATGCTACAGGCAATTGAGGGGCTCAAGGAGGCACAAAGGACCCAGGAGACAGAGCTCCGCGTGGTGGAGCAGAAGGTGACGGATAATGAGGACGAGATCCTGGGCCTGGCGGTCAAAACACAGATGCACGAGGCACTCCATAAAAAGTGCATTGAAAGGATTGAGCCCTAGAAAACAGAGCGCGAAGGAAGAACCTTCGGATACTGGGTCTCCCTGAGGGAGTGGAAGGAGCGGACTGTGGAGCTTATGTAAGTACGATGCTCAGCTCATTGATGGGAGCTGAGGCCCCTACGGGCCCCTTGGAGGTGGAGTGGGCACATCGGATCGCGGCGAGAAGACCAAAAGCGGGAGAACCACCCAGGGCGACAATCGTGCGATTTCACCGCCTTAAAGATAGAGAAGAGGTCCTGAGATGGGCTAAAAAGGTGCGGAGTAGCAGATGGGAGAATGCAGTGGTCCTGGTGTACCAGGATTGGAGTGCGGAGGTGGCGAGAAGGAGGGCGAGTTTTAACCGAGCCAAGGAGGTGTTACACAAAAAGAAGGTGAAGTTCGGGATGCTGCAGCCGGCACGACTATGGGTTACGTACCAGGAGAGACACCATTATTTCGATACGGCGGAAGAAGCACGGACCTTTATTAAAGAGGAGAAATTGGATCGGAACTGAGGGACTGATACTGGAGGGAATGTTATTGTTATTGTTATGGTTGATGTAAATAGAGAAGTAAATTGGGATGGGGGGAGACACTAGGAAATGTGGGCGCCGGTGAGGAGGGAAAGAAGGGACATAGGCGGAGAATGAGGAATGGGAGGGGGAGAGGAAAGGGAGCTGCGCCACAAGAGGCGGGTCAGATAAAGGGATGTTCCCACGCCAGAAAGACAGGCGCAAGGCGGATGGGAGTTCCCCACACGGGGGGGTCAAGGAGTGAGCAGGAGTAGCCGGGGTCAGTTGAAGTCAGCTGACTTGTGGAGATAATATGGGGGGAGCAATCACGCTAGAAAGGGATCTAGCGGGGGGGGGGGGACAACTGGGTTGCTGCTGAGGAAATCAAAAAGGAAATGGCTAAAGAGTGGGTGGACGGGGATGGAATGCAACGCCTGGGGAGCGAGTGGGAGCGCGGAGGCGGGATACGGGACTGGCCGAGAGAAGGTGATGGCTAGTCGACACGGGAGGGGGGCAGGTAGCCCCCTAGTGAGCCTGACCACGTGGAACGTGAGAGGCCTGAATGGACCGATTAAAAGGGCCCGAGTGCTCGCGCACTTGAAAGGACTAAGGGCAGACGTGGCTATGCTCCAAGAGATGCACCTGAAGGTGGCGGACCAAGTTAGGTTAAGGAAAGGATGGGTGGGACAGGTGTTCCACTCAGGACTAGATGCAAAGAATAGAGGGGTGGCCATATTGGTGGGGAAACGGGTAGCATTTGAAGCAAAGAACATCGTAGCAGATAGCGGAGGTAGATATGTAATGGTGAGTGGCAGGCTGGAGGGAATGGAGGTCGTGTTGGTTAATGTATATGCCCGAATTGGGACGATGTGGGATTTATGAGACGGATGTTGGGTCGTATACCGGACCTGGAGATAGGAAACTTGATATTGGGAGGGGACTTCAATACCGTGCTGGACCCAGGGTTAGATAGATCCAGATCAAAGGCCGGAAGAAGGCCGGCAGCGGCCAAGGTGCTCAAGGGGTTTATGGACCAAATGGGGGGAGTGGATCCATGGCGATTTCTTAGACCGACGGCCAGGGAGTTCTCCTTTTTCTCCCATGTCCATAAAGTGTACTCCGGATAGATTTTTTTGTTCTGGGAAGGTCGTTGATCTCAAGGGTGGAAGAAGCTGAGTATTCAGCCATAGCGGTTTAGGACCATGTCCCGCACTGGGTGGACCTGGAATTAGGAGAGGAAAGGGAGCAGAGAGCACTCTGGCGATTAGATGTTGGATTGATGGCGGACGAGGGAGTGTGTGGAAGAGTGCGGGGGTGTATTGAGAGGTACCTGGAGGCCAATGACGACGGGGAGGTCCGTGTGGGAGTGGTATGGGAAGCATTAAAAGCGGTGGTCAGAGGAGAGCTGATCTCCATTGGGGCCCACAAAGGGAAAACAGAGGCCAAGGAAAGGGAAAGATTACTGGGGGAGATTTTAAGGGTGGACAGGGAATTTGCAGAGACCCCGGAGGAGGGACTGTACAGGGAGAGGAGACGACTCCAGACGGAGTTTGACCTCTTGACCACCAGAAAGGCGGAGGTGCTGTGGAGGAAGGCACAGGGGAGGAGGTATGAATATGGGGAAAAGGCTAGTCGCCTGCTGGCTCATCAGTTGCGAAAGAGGACAGCGGCGAGGGAGATAGGAGGAATTAGAGACGAAAAGGGAGCCACGGTGCGAAGAGCAGGGAAGATAAACGAGGTGTTCAAGACCTTTTATGAGGGACTGTATAGGTCCCAACCCCCAGAGGGAGAGGAGGGGATGCGGCAGTTCCTGGAACAATTGAGGTTCCCGAGGGTGGAGGAGCAGGAGGTGGAAGGCCTGGGGGCACCGGTTGAGGTGGACGAGGTTATTAAGGGGCTGAGGAACATGCAAGCAGGGAAGGCTCCAGGACCAGACGGGTTCCCGGTGGAATTTTATAGAAAATACGTGGACTTGTTGGCCCCGTTGTTGGTGAGGACGTTCAATGAGGCCAGGGAAGGAGGGACTTTACCCCCAACAATGTCGGAGGCGACGATATCGCTAATTCTGAAGAGGGATAAAGATCCGTTGCAGTGCGGGTCCTATAGACCTATTTCATTATTGAATGTGGATGCCAAATTGCTGGCAAAGGTACTGGCATCGAGGATAGAGGACTGTGTCCCGGGGATGGTGCACAAAGATCAGACAGGGTTCGTAAAGGGGAGACAACTGAATGTCAACGTGCGACGACTATTAGGGGTGATGATGATGCCCCCAGTAGAGGGGGAGGCAGAGATAGTGGCGGCAATGGATGCAGAGAAGGCATTTGACAGGGTGGAGTGGGAGTACTTATGGGAGGTGTTAAGGAGGTTTGGGTTCAGGAACGGGTTTATTAGCTGGGTCCAACTTCTTTATGGGGCCCCAACGGCAACTGTAGTCACGTTTCGGCAAAGATCGGAGTATTTCCGATTATATAGGGGAACAAGACAGGGATGCCCGCTATCTCCACTGTTGTTCGCGTTGGCAATTGAACCTCTGGCCATGGCGTTGAGAGACTCCAAGAAATGGAGAGGGGTGATTAGAGGGGGAGAAGAACACCGAGTCTCGCTATACGCGGGTGACCTACTGTTGTATGTGTCGGACCCAGCGGGGGGATGATAGAGGTCATGCAGATGTTGAATGAGTTCGGAGATTTCTCAGGATATAGGCTTAACATGGGGAAGAGTGAACTATTCGTGATACACCCAGGGGACCAGAGTAGAGAGATAGAAGGCCTGCCTCTAAGGAAAGTGGAAAGAAACGTCCGATACCTGGTGATTCAGATCGCTAGGAGCTGGGGAACCTTACACAGACTTAATCTGACACGATTGGTAGAACAAATGGAGGAGGACTTCAAGAGGTGGGACATGCAGCCTCTGTCGTTGGCGGGCAGAGTGCAGGCAATTAAGATGATGGTCCTCCCGAGGTTCTTATTTGTATTTCAATGTCTCCCTATACTAATCACTAAGACCTTTTTTTAAGAAATAGACAGGAGCATCACGAGCTTCGTGTGGGCAGGGAAAGTCCCGAGGGTAAGGAGGGGGTTCCTACAACGTAGCAGGGACAGAGGAGGTTTGGCGCTACCGAATTTGGGCGACTACTATTGGGCCGCCAATGTGGCGATGATTCGTAAATGGATGACGGCGGGAGAGGGAGTGGCGTGGAAAAGACTGGAGAGAAAGTCCTGTAAAGGGACGAGCTTAGAGGCGCTGGTGACGGCGCCGCTACCGCTCCCACCAAAAAAGTTTACCACTAACCCGGTGGTGGCGGCAACATTGAATATCTGGGGACAATGGAGGCGACAGAGAGGTGTGCGGGGAGCCCTGGTGGGGTCCGCAATCAGGAACAACCATAGGTTTGCCCCAGGAAGAATGGATGGAGGATTTCAGAGCTTGAGATTGGGAATTAGGAGGGTGGGAGATTTATTTATAGATGGGACGTTTTCGAGCTTGGGAGCATTGGAGGAAAAGTATAAGTTGCCCCGGGGAAACTTCCTTAGATATATGCAGGTGAGGGCGTTCACAAGACAACAGGTGAGGGAATGTCCGCTGCTCCCGGCACAGGGGATTCGGGATAGAGTGCTTTCGGGGTGTGGGTCGGAGAGGGCAAGGTGTCAGAGATATACCGAGAGATGAGGGAGGAGGGGGAGGAGTTGGTGGGCGAATTAAAAGGAAAGTGGGAAGAAGAGCTAGGGGAGGAGATAGAGGAGGGTATGTGGGCTGATGCCCTAAGCAGGGTAAATTCCTCTTCCTCGTGCGCCAGGCTTAGCCTGATTCAATTCAAGGTGCTACATAGAGCACACATAACGGGAGAAAGACTGAGCAGGTTCTTCGGAGTGGAGGACAAGTGTGGGAGGTGCGGAGGAAGCCCGGCAAACCACGCACATATGTTTTGGTCGTGCCCGGCACTGGAGGGGTATTGGAAGGGAGTGACGGGAGTGATTTCCAAGGTGGTGAAGGCCCGGGTCAAACCAGGCTGGGGGCTAGCTTTATTTGGAGTTGCGGATGAGCCGGGAGTGCAGGAGGCGAGAGAGGCCGACGTTGTGGCCTTTGCGTCCCTAGTAGCCCGGCGTAGGATTCTACTCATGTGGAAGGAGGCGAAACCCCCCGGACTGGAGGCCTGGGTAAACGATATGGCAGGGTTCATAAAACTGGAGCAGATAAAGTTTGCGCTGAGAGGATCGGCTCAAGGGTTCACCAGGCGGTGGCAGCCATTTCTCGACTACCTAGGGGAACGTTAGAGGGAAGACAGATGACCAGCAGCAGTAACCCAGGGGGGAGGGGGGAGGGGGGTTGGAAGTTTTAGTTTATGTTAAACAATTAGATTACCATGTTGATTAGCCATTTGTTTATTGTTAAATTTTCTTTATTGTTATGTTTGATTTGTAAAGGGAAAAAATTTTGATCGGAATTTTTTTTCAATAAAATATATTTTAAAAAAAAGAAATTCCAGCATGGGGTCATTTAGGGGTAAGGAAGACACAAGCAAAAATACAAAGAAAATTTCATTGGCCTGGACTGCATAAGGATGTAATTGAATTTTGCTGTACATGTCACACATGTCAGATAATAGGGAAACCTCATGCGGTAATTAAATCAGCACCCTTAATATCCATTCCCACATTTTAAACAAAATTTAAAATACCCAGTTAATATTTTTCCAATCGAGGGGCAATTTTGCGTGGCCAATCCACCTATCCTGCACATCTTTGGGTAGTGGGGGTGAGATCCATGCAGACATGGGGAGAATGTGGAAACTCCACATGGACAGTGACCCGGGGCCAAGATCGAACTTGGACCCTCGGCGCATTGAGGCAGCAATGCTAACCACTGCACCACATTCCCACATTCTAGGAACCATTAAAAGCAAGATTTAGTGGGCCACATTAGATCGAAAGGAAACTGAGAGAGGTGAGTGATTTGATAAGAATGCGAGACAGAAGGAGGACTCACAGAGGTGTCAGGTTAATATGCAAAAAAGTTATTTTGGCAGAGAAGGAAAGAAGGAGGAAGTAACTCAGGGAGAAGAGGTAAATCCAGACATTTCTGAATTTGGCATTCCTCAAATTATATTGCACAATGAAGAAACATTCAAAAATTGGGATAAATTATTCAGTTACCTTCTGGAGCAAAATCCAAAATGACCTGAGAGAGTCATTGCAGTGTTATGGGTCAGAGTTTAGATAACCCCAAAGTGTAGCATGGAGCTCAACTGACCCACAACTTTTAATAGATTGTGGTGTGAGTAGCACACGGCGCACTATACAGGTGTGATACAGCATAAATGGACAAGTGTTTTTTAAAACAAAACAATGTTTATTCTATCAACTCAAGTTAACCTTTTTAAAACAACCATTGAATATCTTAACACCCATTAATTCAAAGATAACCCCCAAAGACTAAGTAATCGTTTCAGCTGTCCTTTTAACATCCAAAAGACTGAACCAACCTTCAAACAGGAGCACATTTGGTTACATTCAATATATATAGTGAGAAAGGGTTCAACTGTGCTGCTGCTTTTGGTTACTTCAGCTACAGCCCCTTTGTTTTCTTCATGCAGCTCACTGGAAACACACAGGCACACCCAAGCTGCTCTCTCAAACTGAAACTCAAAAAGCAGAAGTGAGCTCAGCTCCCCCCGCCCTCTGACATCACTTCAGTAATATGATCAGCTCCATTTCTTAAAGGTACATTGCTTAAACATCCATTTCTTAAAGGTACTCTCACATGACAGCAGTCACATAGAGCTGCGTGGGGTATAACTTGGGATGTACAAAAGTAAGGACGCAGGATATAGATATTGGAAACAATGTTCCCATTAAACAACATACATGGAAGCTCAATCCGCTAACAGCACAGGTACAAATGGGGACGGTTGATGTATGTAAACAAAAAATCGAACCCATTGACAGAGTGATTAAAACATAGAAGAACATAGAACATACAGTGCAGAAGGAGGCCATTCGGCCCATCGAGTCTGCATCGACCCACTTAAGCCCTCACTACCACCCTATCCCCGTAACCCAATAACCCCTCCTAACCTTTTTGGTCACTAAGGGCAATTTACCATGGCCAATCCACCTAACCTGCATGTCTTTGGACTGTGGGAGGAAACCGGAGTAACCGGAGGAAACCCACGCAGACACGGGGAGAACGTGCAGACTCCGCACAGACAGTGACCCAGCAGGGAATGGGACCTGGGATCCTGGCGCTGTGAAGCCACAGTGCTATCCACTTGTGCTACCGTGCTGCCCAAAGGATTGGAGAAAGGAAAGCTAAGAAGCCGCTGGCATGGGCACTTCATCCATCAAAAGATATCAGTGATGGTCACATGGAAGAGAAAGTTAGCCTGGAAAAGCAGATTTGGAAGAAAGTGAGATCCAGCATCAGATTGTGCAGGAACTCCAGCATATCAACAATCATCTGCATGAGATCGAACCTGAAGCCATGGGAATTCATAGGGTCCAGAGTCAATGTTGAGGACTCCCAGGGTAACTCACTCCCAACTGTATTACACTGTGCCTCCAGCTCTGCTCGGTCTGTCTTGCCAGTGAGACAGGACATACCCAGAAATAGTGGTGCCTGGGACATTGTGTGTAAGGTATGATTCTGCAAGTATGACTGTTGCTTGACTAGCCTGTGAGACAGCTCTCCCAACTTTGGCACAACCCCCCAGATGTTCGTAAGGAGGACTTTGGAGGGTCGACAGGGCTGGGTTTGCCGTTGCCGTTTCCGCTGTCAGGGTCGATGCCGGGTGGCCCATCCGATTTCATTCCTTTTTCATGTTTTTGTAGCGGTTGGACACAATTGAGTGACGGCTTGCTCGGCCATTTCAGAGGGCATTTAAGAGTCAACCACATTGCTGTGGGCCTGGAGTCGCATGTAGGCCTGGAGTCACATGTAGGCCAGGCCAGGTAAGGGTGGCAAATTTTCTTCCCTCAAGGACATTAATGAACCAGATGGATTTTTACGACAATGATTTCATTGTCATCATTAGATTTTTAATTATATTGAGTTTACATTCCACAACCTGCCAAGGTGGGATTTGGACCCTGGTCCCCACATCATTGTCTTGGGTCTCTGTATTACTAGTCCAGTGACAATACTACTACTCCACTGCCTCTCCCTGATCACGAGGAGAGCCAGGGAAGTGTTTGCAAAACAAAATCCATCAACTAAAATTTTACCATAAAATTTCTCTTCAGCTCTGAGCAGGAGAGCAGCAAGATCCTATGACAGGAAACAAGAAGGACCTGGAAATCTGGTACTGTGACTGGACACACAAACACTGTGACCCTTAACTCCGCAGCCCTCCTGATACACGGCTGTGACCCACCCCGGGGTCGTGACCCACATTTTGAAAACCCCGAATCTATCTATTTCCTTCTTGAATATATTCAGTGACTTGGCCTCCACAGCTTTCTGTGGCAGAGAATTCCACCCTCTGAATGAAACAGGTTTCTCCTTATCTCAGTCCTAAATGGCCTATCCTGAGACTGTGAACCCTTATTCTAGATTCCGCCAGCCTGAAGAAACATCATCCGTAAATAAATGCTGGCCTAGTCAATGACACACACAACCCATGAACAAATTTTTTAAAAATCGAGCATTAGAGTGTCATGAAGAATCAATCAGTAAACAGGGAAAATTGTAGAGAGAAAATCTGAATGTGTGTGGGAAAGGAAGGAAAACGTTCTGCCAGATAACATACTAAAGCTCAGAAAAGCAACTGGAGTTCCAGACAAGGTAATTCTAAAATAATTCCAAGATGGATTAACATCAGTGGTAGAGACAATGGAACACAATGGCTATCTCATCCAAAGACCATGGGCATAATTGCTTAGACCGACTAGTGGAATCTAATTTGAATACACAAAGATGGTGGTTCAAAGCGAGCTCAGGGAGCTGCCCAGCGTCAATCTGTGTGGTGGTATGTATTAGGGGTAGTATGGTACCTGTGAAGCCGAGAGGCTATTGGCTGACAGGTCCCGGGTCCTGGTTGGATCTGCCGCCTGCTGGCCCCTCACTGAAGGCGGAGTATAAGAGCTTGAGTTCTCCCAGCAGCCGCATTCTGTAACTGAGCTGCTGGGGAACAAGTCTTGCTTAATAAAGCCTCGATTGATTTAATCTCTTCTCGACTTGAGTGAGTAAATGTTGCGCTACAATGCTGCGTGTACCTATTGATGGTCTGACTATAGTCGACGACCATCCTCTGCTTCTCCCCGGTCTTCACAACTACCACCTGGGCTCTCCAGGGACTATTGCTGGCCTGGATTATGCCTTCCTTCAGCAGCCGCTGGACTTCAGACCGGATAAATGTTCGGTCCTGGGCGCTGTACCGTCTGCTCCTAGTGGCGACGGGTTTGCAATCCGGGGTGAGGTTCGCAAACAAGGAAGGAGGTTCAACCTTGAGGGTCGCGAGGCTGCAGATAGTGAGTGGGGGTATTGGGCCATTCATGAAGGAGGACCCCCTGTGGCTATGGATGTACGCGGGGAAGCCGAACAGTGTAAAGATGGTGCCAAGGGCTTTAATGACTGTGGCCGCTGTCATGTCGGGACAGGGGATGGCGAAGGGGAAACGGGAGTACTCGTCCACCACGTTCAGGAAGTATGCGTTGCGGTTGGTGGAGGGGAGGGGGCCTTTGAAATCCAAACTGAGGCGTTCAAAGGGATGGGAAGCCTTTATCAGGTGCGCTCTATCTGGCCTGAAAAAGTGCGGTTTGCACTCTGCGCAGATTTGGCAGTTCCTGGTGGCTGTACGGACCTCCTCAACAGAGTAGGGGAGGTTGCGGGACTTCACAAAATGGTAGAATCGAGTGACCCCCGGGTGGCAGAGGTCCTCGTGGAGGGCTTGGAGGCGGTCTCCTTGTGCGTTGGCACATGTGCCGCGGGATCGGGCATCGGACGGCTCGTTCAGCTTTCCGGGACGATACAAGATCTCATAGTTATAGGTGGAGAGCTCAGTCCTCCACCTCAAGATCTTGTCATTCTTGATTTTGCCCCGCTGTGCATTATCAAACATAAAGGCTACCGACCATTGGTCAGTGAGGAGAGTGAATCTCCTGCCGGCCAGGTAATGCCTCCAATGTCGCACAGCTTCCACTATGGCTTGGGTTTCCTTTTCCACTGAGGAGTGGCGGATTTCTGAGGCGTGGAGGGTCTGGGAGAAAAAGGCCATGGGTCTGCCCGCTTGGTTGAGAGTGGCCGCCAGAGCTACATTGATGCGTCGCTCTCGACCTGGAAGGGGAGGGACTCGTCGATTGCGTGCATCGTGGCCTTTGCGATATCCGCTTTGATGCGGCTGAAGGCCTGGCGGACCTCTGTCGACAGGGGGAAAGTAGTGGACTGTATTAACGGTCGGGCCTTGTCTGCGTGCTGGGGAACCCACTGGGATTAATATGAAAAGAAGCCCAGGCAGCGTTTGAGGGCTTTGGAGCAGTGGGGAGGGGAAATTCCATAAGGGGGCGCAGGCGTTCGGGGTCGGGGCCTATCACTCCATTGCGCACTATGTATCCCAGGATGGCCAGACGGTTGGTGCTAAAAACGCATTTTTCCTCATTATAGGTGAGGTTCAGGGCGTTAGCGGTCTGGAGGAATTTGCGGAGGTTGGCGTCGTGGTCCTGCTGGTCATGGCCGCAGATGGTTACATTGTCGAGGTATGGAAATGTTTCCCGCAACCCGTGCTGATCAACCATTCGGTCCATCTCCCGTTGGAAGACCGAGAGCCCGTTCGTGATGCCGAATGGGACCCTTAAGAAGTGGTGGAGCCGCCCATCTGCCTCGAAGGCCGTGTACTTGCGATCACTCGGGCGGATGGGGAGCTGGTGGTATGCGGACTTTTCCACGGTGGAAAAGACCTTGTACTGTGCAATCCGATTGACCATGTCGGATATGCGGGGGAGAGGGTACGCATCGAGCTGCGTGTACCTATTGATGGTCTGACTATAGTCTACGACCATCCTCTGCTTCTCCCGGTCTTCACAACTACCACCTGGGCTCTCCAGGGACTATTGCTGGCCTGGATTATGCTTTCCTTCAGCAGCCGCTGGACTTCAGACCGGATAAATGTTCGGTCCTGGGCGCTGTACCGTCTGCTCCTAGTGGCGACGGGTTTGCAATCCGGGGTGAGGTTCGCAAACAAGGAAGGCGGTTCAACCTTGAGGGTTGCGAGGCTGCAGATAGTGAGTGGGGGTATTGTGCCGCCGAATTGGAACGTAAGGCTCTGGAGGTTACACTGGAAATCTAACCCCAAGAGAGTGGGAGCGCAGAGTTGGGGAAGGTCATAAAGCCTATAGTTCTTAACCTCCCTCCCTTGCACCGTTAGGTTCGCGATGCAGAACCCCTTGATCTCTACGGAATGGAATCCCGCTGCCAGGAAAATCCTTTGGGTACTCGGACGAATAGAGAGAAAACAGCGTCTTACCGTATCCGGGTGGATAAAACTTTCCATGCTCCCAGAGTCGATTAGGCATGGCGTCTCGTACCCATTGACCAGCACCGCTGTCGTTGCCGTTTGGAGCGTCCGGGGCCGTGATTGGTCCAGGGTCACCGAAGCCAGTCTCGGTTGCTGCACCGTGGCGCTTTCTTCCGACCCCGTGGAGTTACAGCCGTCTATGCTGAGGTTCTTGGCTATCAGCCAAGATGGCGGCATCCATGGATCGCACGCGGTCGGGGGTGGACAAAATGGCCACCCCCATGGATCACACATGGCCGGGTGGTCACAAGATGGCGGCGCCCCTCCTCCCCGCGTGGTGTCCGGGGTCCAAGATGGCGGTGCCCGCGGGCCGCACATGGAGCGCTGGGGGAGTTGAGTCTGCTGTCCCCGTTCTCCCCCGGAGATTGCGGCGACCCCCCGGGACTGGCACACCGCAGCGTAATGCCCCTTTTTGCCGCAGCTTTTACAAATAGCTGAGCGGGCCGGGCAGCACTGCCGGGGGTGTTTCGCCTGCCCGCAAAAATAGCAGCGCGGCCCAACGGGATGGTCTGATGCTCTAGCCGCGCAGGCTTGCGGGGGGGTGGGGGGTGCCAGGGAGTCGGTCATTACGGGAGTCCACGGAGACCAAGGGGCTGCCGCGCGGTCGGGGCCGTAGGCGCGGGCATTTTGTGAGGCCACGTCGAGGGAGGCCGCAAGGGCCCGTGCCTCTGTGAGTCCTAATGAGTCTCTTTCTAACAGTCTTTGGCGAATTTGAGAAGAAGTCATACCTGCCACAAAAGCATCCCTGATTAGGAGCTCCGTGTGCTTGTTTGCGCTCACCGACGGGCAGTTGCAGTTCCTTCCCAAAATCAAGAGCGCGCTGTAGAACTCGTCGAGCGATTTTCCGGGGATTTGCTGTCTCGTCGCGAGTTGGTGGCACGCGTAGACCTGGTTTATGGGCCGAATGTAGACAGCTTTCAGCATGGCGAGCGCCGTCGGGAAATCCGCCGCATCTTCGATGAGCGTGTAGATCTCCGGGCTCACCCTGGAATGCAGGACCTGCATTTTCTGATCTTCCGTGGTCCGGCCGGGGGCCGTTTGAAGGTAACCTTTGAAACATGCTAGCCAGTGTTTAAACACGGCCGCCAAGTTTTCTGCATGGGGGCTGATTCGCAGACACTCCGGGGTGATCCGGAGCTCCATAGTCTTTTAAGCTTGCTTAATAAATTGTAGCGCAACAATTACTCACTCAAGTCGAGAAGAGATTAAATCAATCGAGGCTTTATTAAGCAAGACTTGTTCCCCAGCAGCTCAGTTACAGAATGCAGCTGCTGGGAGAACTCGAGCTCGGCGGAGCCAGCAGGCGGCAGATCCAACCAGGACCTGGGACCTCTGTCAGCCAATAGCCTCTCGGCTTCACAGGTACCATACTACCCCTAATACATACCACCACAATCTGTCTGTCAATTTATGTATGTGTGCTGTGAGAAAAGCAGCTGGACGTTTTCCACACTGAAGGTGATATAGTAACCAAGGCAGCGGCCCTGCAAAATAGCCAGCGTTTGTAGGAACATCAAGAACTCTCCCTCTGACTGTGAAAGTCAATGCGCCAGTGGAAGAATACAGATGGTAAAAGAAGTGTGGATTCTCTTATCCGCCAACTGCATTTTCCAGCACGGTGCAGCCCCGCCGGCAGCGGGATTCTCCGTTCCTGCTGCCGGACAGTGAGGTTTCTCTTTGGAGCCGCCCCATACCATCAGGAAACGCAGCTTGAGTGCACTGCCGGTGGACCGGAGAATCCCGCCAACGAAGAATTCCATTGCTGAAATCTCTCTACTGAACTTCAGAACACCTGAACTGAAGAATCAACAGTTGCAATCAACTTACATCAGCCACAACACACCATTATCTATTCCTTGCAACTCAAGGATTGTTCCCTATAATTTACAAAATATATTTACTTACTATTAGACTCATTTATTACTTCTACTCTTTATGAATGTAGATGCATTTGTTTTATCATTCTTCTTACCTTTTTAGTAGTTAAGAAACTTAGTCTAGCTTAACTTAAGAAAGCCTGATTAAATTGGATCCGTCTGGAAAAGATATCCAAGGGAAAGGGAACCTTGTTAGATTCAACCTTTGCTGGTACCAGCAGGGGGTGAGTTGAATAAAGTCACCCCTCCTCACCCAGATATATAATAATTTTGAGCGTATCCTAGCCAGGAGATAACAAATCCAGAGGTGGTGCCCAGACCAGCTTTTGGGGAAACTCAACTGGGTCTGGTTGTAACAAGTGCAAGGAAGTAATTCCATCAACAGGTAGATGGGATCTTTGAGTTTTGTATTTGGAGGCACAGAACGTTCTTCCCTGAGCTCCCAAATTGTAATTGTTCTGCCAAACGTGACTGTGCCTTTCTTTCCTGAAGTCCTAAATTCTGGAATTCCCTGTGCCTCTCTACCTCACCTCCCCCTTGACGGCATTTCTCAAACACTACCTCTCTGACCAGCATTTGTTAATTTTCCCAATATCTCCTTATGTGGCTACGTGTCAAGGTTTGCTCAATATCACTCTTCTGAAGAGCCTTGCAATATTTTTCCACATCAGGTGTGCTGTATAAGTGTATAGGTATATAAGTGTTCAAAATCATACCAACTGAGATGGGAACAACTGCTCTCTGGGATGTTCTGAGTCATGTTACTCCTGATTATGTTTTGGAACCAACAAATTGGGAACTTTGCTGTAGAAGGGATATAAAATCAATGAGAAACAAGTCGATTCACAGTGCACAGAAACATGCCAAATTCATACCAGTGAACAGGCCTTTCAGTACATCCAGTCCATGTTGACATATGTCCGCAAAGGAAAGATACCCCACATCTCACTGTGATGAATGTATGAATTTAAGGTATACATTGTATTATATATATTGTATGATATATAATGGTTAAAAGCCTGTGTTAGTGTGTATATGTCTCTACTGTAGTAAGCTTTAAAAAAAATCCTGCTTTAATAGACAGGCAGAAACTTAGGCTACAGAAGGGATCATCGAAGCATCGTAAAAATGACAGCATAGATACTAAACTATGTATAGTGTTTACCTAAATAGGGCTAATGAAATGTTGTTTATAGAAAGAAGGTTCCCTGGGGATTTAGATAACTGAGGGGTTGTATGGTAAAATGGTCATAACCCAGATAGTGGAATAGAGTTGATGTAGTTGATGGGAGGAGCCAGGGGCTGAAGCAGTCAGATGTTGAGTTTCAATTTAGATTTTGCTGTGAACAGAGCAGCAAATTAAACAGTAGTTTGACATAGGCAAGAATTTTCAAGCTTTTTCTTGAATTATCCCTCTCTCTCTTAAAGCAGTTTCTCCAAGACATCTCTATACAGCAAATATTCCTGTATTTGCCAATTACATTTAAAATGGATTTTGACCTGAGATGGATTTTGCATGATTGGAGATAAAAAGACAGCATTAGGAGTTAAAGTGTTTCATTTTATTGTTAAGCATTGTTTAAATGGTAATGATATTTGTAAGCTATTTCATCTATGATGTCAAGTTAATTTAATACTGTGTTAATAATAAATTTGTTTCAATCTCCCATTTCAGTATTTGTGCGTGATACTTCCTGGAGTGAAGTATCCTTTCCTCACAGTCTTACAAAGGAAATGAAATATTGGGGTTTCTGTCCAGTATCCTAGCAACTGTTGGGGTCTGGTCCAGGATTGTAATATCGAACCACCTGCTTTACTGTCACATCCCTTCATCCACATTTCCTTCATCCATCTCTCCAATCGAACCTTGAATATTGACATAGGACTGGATTTTTAACTTCAGGAGATTTCCCTGCCCTGTGAACCTAACCTTTGATGGCCACTTGCAGTTGGGATTTTTATCGAATTCAAATCTCACCATTTGTCAGAACATTTCTCTGGGTCTATGGGTTACTAGTCCAATGGCAATACCTCAATTCCACCCCCTCCCCAAGTTATTATTGGTAATGGTTAAGAAAACAGATGCTGGAAATCAATGAAATTCACTGAGAACTTATTGATCTGTGTACTGACATTAACAGATAGCTCACTGCATTATATTCTGCAGCTATAATGTACACTGATCATGTAAAGCCTTGTAATATAGAGATTTTTGAAATTGTAACTGTTCCAGTTCATCCCCTACCCAAATATCTTCTGTCCTGGCAAACTACACCCCATCTTCAAGCAACCTTTCCTCTCAAAAGTCCTTCAACATATTGTTGACGTCCAAAGCTGTGCCCAATCTTCCTGCAACTCCAAGTTTAAATCCCTACAATCAAGTTTGCTAAAGGCCTTGTTCAGCCTCAGAGTTTTGCTCGGAGGAGGTAGTTAGGGAATGAAATTTGAAGCAGGACTGAAGACAATGGATTCAATCTTCCCGATATTTACTTGGAGGAAATTTTATCCCGTACTGGATTTCAGGTAAACAGTCTGATAATTTATAAATAGTGGAGGAATTGAGAGAGGCGTGTGATTAGAGCTGGGTATCGTCAGTATACATGTGAAAATGGACACTGTTTTGGGATGATATTGCTGAGAGGCAGCAGATAGATGAGAAATAGGAGAGGCCAAATTTTCGGGGACACCCAAAGTAACAATGTAGGAGCAGGAAGAGAAGCCATTGCAAGGTATTCTCTGGCAATGATTGGATAGATAAGAATGGAAATGGGAGTGGGGTCTCCTGGATAACAGTGAAGAGGTGTTGGAGGAGGATGGTGTTATCAACTGGTCAGAAACTGCAAACAGGTTGAGAAGGATGAGGACGAAAAATGTACCTTTGTCACAGTCACATAGGATGTTGTTTGTGATTTTGATAAGAACTGTTTCTTCCAGTTTCAGGGTGTAAACTGATTGGAAAAATTCAAACAGGAAGTTCTGGAAAAGATGGGAATGGATTTGGGAAACGACAATATGTTCATGACTTTGGAGAAGAAAAGTTGTAGATTGAGAAGGGGGACATTGTTTGCAAAGGCAGAGGAGTCATTAATTGCTTTTTGTACAAAGAGGTGACAGCAAACTTGAAGCAACTGGAGACAGTGCCTAAATAGACAGACCACCAACAATATCGGCCAACATGGCCATCTATTACCCTCCCCATTTTTAGATGTTACCCTTCCGGATTCCCAGTTCATAACTTGCCCTATATCCAACTGTTATCCTCCACAACACGTCCTGTTGTTGACCTCCAAGTATTCTGATGTTGTCATCCCTTTTGTCCATGTGTCATCTTTCCCTCAGTCCAATTGTTATCCTTTTGTGTCTAGTTATTGACCTCCTCAGTGTCCAGCGGTTGCCCTCCCTTGTGTCCAGGTGTTATCTTTCCCCAAGTCCAGTTGTTACTTTTTGTGTCCAGTTGTTGACTTCTCCAGTGCCCAGTTGTTGGCCTCCCCCAATTACAGGTTGTTAGGACCGAGTAGGTGCTGTTAATGGATAATATATACTGTTACAACCCCCTAAAGACCCAAGAGGATGACCCAATTGATCACCCTGGGGGGGTTCATGGAATATGAACTCCCCCCACTGAGGGGCGGAGGCTGTTAATATCCAAAAATAAATGCAAGCCCAGAAGGGAACCCCATCTTCAGATACTCCTGGCTGGGACTTAGAGATAGTTGTACGCCCTACCCCTTTGTGGCTTTCATTTGCTAAGAAATAATAGAATCTGTTTCAAACCTTTTCGGGACTCCCCATGATTACAATACTGGCGACAAGGAAAAAACAGAAGTTGCTGGCAGAACCATCTTTGCACCTGAAAAGGCAGGAGAGCTCTCTCTCTCACGTGGAGTGCGGAGAAGAGTCTATGAGCTGCAGGGTTTCTAAGAGATGGCTGTGAATAGCATTGGATGCCCCCCATTCAGGCAAATGCCATCCACTAAGAATAGAGCCTCTAGGACCCAGCAATGTTGGGGACAGACCTGCAGGCCGAGGACCTCTACAGCCTGGCAAGATGGCTCCGCTAAACCCCAGGATGAGGACTCACAGAGGTGCTGCACCTGTGGTCAGAGCAACCGTATGGACCAGGAATGCCAGATCAGCCAACAAGTGTACCACCCTGGTCAGGGGACACGGCAACTGACAGCCAGGGCTTTCCACCTGGCGCAACCCTAGGGATACTAAGGTGCATTTCCTTCCTTCCTTCCTTCCCTCCTTGTTCTCCCCGTGTTTGCGTGGGTTTACACCGGGTGCTCCAGTTTCCTCCCACAATTTGCGAAAGCCGTGCTGTTAGGTGAATTGGACATTCTGAATTCCCCCTGTTCCCGAACAGATGACTAGGAGATTGCCATAGTAACTTAGTGACACTAATAAAGTTTATTATTGTTACATGTATCTGCCAGATCTGTACAAACAACAGATTGTGGCAGATAGCGAGCTAACTGAGAGTAGACCAACTGATAGTGAAGATCGAAATAGGGGCATCTATCTCAGAGATCAATTACCAAAAGTAGGAACTAGGGTAGCCTATATGCCCTGAGTGGAAAGAAGCCAACGTAACAGGAGTGGCATAAACTATAGCGAAATATAAAAGCTGGCTGAATGTACAAGGCAAGGAGCAGAATCTATGAATTGGCAGAAAGGAGTAAAAATGTGGAAAACCAGGGAGCTCAGTGTAATTCACATAGTGAGCCTCATTGTATTCACAGCCCAAGGAAAAGATCAATGACTTGTGAACGGAAGTCTAGTCACAGGAGGGACAGGTCGAGGAGTAGTAGTAGTCCAGATAGGGCAGGAGACCTGGTGGGGGATATTGTTTAACAAGAGTAAGAACCAAAGAACTGGTAACGGGCAACACAACAATTGGGAGGCCATATGTGGAGAAGCTCTGGTGACTACTAACAAATTAGATGGTAAATCAGTAAAGGCGGCAGAAGAAAAAGAATTTGACAATTGGAGAGAGTTTGGCATTTGCACGGAGATGCCGGACAAAGGACAGCCAGCGTTGTCCCACAACTGGATGTTTACAGAGAAAGTAGTCATCGACGGTGCATACAAACCTAAGGCTAGACTTGTAGCTCGGGGATTTGAGGAACAACTGGACAAACAGGAAATTAGAGTAGCAGAGAAGGCATGTTTGAGTTACATGCTGACGGGAATGTAAATCCATTGACGCCAAACCAGGGGAACACTTTCAAATAAAAGTATTCTTAAAGCCTCCAAAAGAAGCTGGAGATATCGAAGGGAAGTTGTGGAGGCTGAACAATGCGTTTACTGACTAAATGATAGATCCAAGATCTTGTATGTTTCAGTTAAGTCCGTCCTACTAAAAGCTGGTTGTCTTCAGCTAAGAGCAGGTCCAGCAGGAGTTTATTGGAACTATGAAGGAAAACTAGCAGGTATTTTCTTAATGCACGTAGATGATTCCCTGTGGAGATTATTTGCAACATTTGAGAAATTTGTGATTGATAAAATTGTGATGGAATTCAAAATTGTAAGGTGGGCCTCTGGAGCTTTTAAGTATTTTGGGTCAGTCGTTAGGCAGAATAAATTGGAAGTAACCATAACTGAACAGTTTTACCAAGTGAATCTTAATAGGATCCTAATAAATTAGCCAGATCCTCACAAAACGAAGGCTCTCCAAACAAGGAACAAACCCGTGTCCCCAGAACATTACCCTGGGTCTCTATTATCAATGACAATACCACCATGATACCAAGGAAGAAGCAGATGAATTGGGAAGCTTGACTACACAATTAAACTTCTTATGCACACAACTAGACCAGATGAGTGCTATGATGCATTAGAATTGAGCACCAAGCTCAAATATGCTACTGTTGGGGAAGTGCGAAAAGCAAATAAGACATTGAATAAATTTAAGTTTCGAAAAATGTTTGCTCAGACTTTCAGACATGGGCGACCCAGAAGGGTTGAAATTAGTTATTTTTAGTGATGCCTCACACTAGTCAGCCCATCAGCATCCAGTGCTCCAAGAGGCCTTGCCACGTTTGACCTACTGGATTTATTTGATTTCGCTGTTGCTGGACAGGAACGCCCACGGCCAACAGCGAAGGTCGAAGTGCACCAGCAGGAGACCCGAAGCAGAAAATAGATGGAGTCAGAAGTCAGCAACGGCAGTGGCAGCAAGGGAGGTGATCCCAGCAGCGGCAGGCGAGACGATCCCAGTGGCGGCAGATGAGGAGGAGGAGAGGTGGCAGCAGCGAGGAGAGGCAGCTCGGATCAGAGGGCCAGATGAGTGGTGGTGACTGCCAGAGGAGCGGCATAGATGAGTGCTATTTCGGAGTAGATGGGTAATTGTTAAGGGGCTTGGCAGGAGCGGTTTATGTGAGGGGCCATGGGAAGGGAGTTATGACCCGGGCGGTTAATTCGAGGGGTCTCTATAACCAGCGAATGTATTTGTTACTGTGTGCCTCTTCCTAATTCCAGAGGCCACAGGCTCTGAGAACTTAACTGTGTGTAATAGTAGCTCGTCGACTGATGTGGTGGCAGAACGGAAGCGCAGGTTCAATGACAGCTACCTGTTCCTGGAGGCAGCATCATTCCTCACACTGAAGGCGACAGTATGCATAAATATTTCTGAAAAGACTTGTTTATATTTGATTTCTATGTTCACTGCTATTTCGCGGCAAATAAAGGGCATCGACACGATGAAAATGTTTGGGGTTTCCCAATGTAGATCACGAAGGGTCCACAGCCCAACGTTTTGGAAACCCTGAATTAGTTAATTATACTCAGATGTGTGTATAAATAAGAGTCAGCCAGCACAGTGGAAATTGTGTGAAAGGGAAGTAAGCTCTCTGATGAACTGTAAACTGACGCAATCAAAGCAGCCCGATCATAGTATCTTCTTCACAACCAAGTTTAGAAATTCTCTGACAGGGTTGTTATCCTCCAGCTTTCAGCTGTTGACCACCCCGGTGTCCAGCAGGTATCCTCCCCAGTGTCCAGCAGGTATCCTCCCCAGTGTCCAGCAGGTATCCTCCCCAGTGTCCAGCAGGTATCCTCCCCAGTGTCCAGCAGGTATCCTCCCCAGTGTCCAGGTGATACCCTCCCCCGTATCCAGGTGATACCCTCCCCCGTATTCAGGTGACACCCTCCCCAGTATCCAGGTGATCCCCTCCCCAGTATTCAGGTGACACCCTCCCCCGTATCCAGGTGACACCCTCCCCCGTATCCAGGTGATCCCCTCCCCAGTATTCAGGTGATCCCCTCCCCCGTATCCAGGTGATACCCTCCCCCGTATCCAGGTGACACCCTCCCCAGTATTCAGGTGATACCCTCCCCCGTATCGAGGTGATACCCTCCCCCGTATCCAGGTGACATCCTCCCCAGTATTCAGGTGATCCCCTCCCCCGTATCCAGGTGATACCCTCCCCTGTATCCAGGTGACACCCTCCCCAGTATCCAGGTGATACCCTCCCCAGTATCCAGGTGATACCCTCCCCAGTACCCAGGTGATACCCTCCCCAGTAGCCAGGTGATACCCTCCCCAGTATCCAGGTGATACACTCCCCAGTATCCAGGTGATACCCTCCCCCGTATCCAGGTGATACCCTCCCCGTATCCAGGTGACACCCTCCCCAGTATCCAGGTGATACCCTCCCCCATATCCAGGTGATACCCTCCCCCGTATCCAGGTGATACCCTCCCCAATATCCAGGTGATACCCTCCCCAATGTCCAGGTGATACCCTCCCCAGTATCCAGGTGATACTATCCCCCATATCCAGGTGATACCCTCCCCAATGCCCAGGCGATACCCTCTCCAGTGTCCAAGTGATACCCTCCCCAGTGTCCAGGTGATACCCTCCCCAGTGTCCAGGTGATACCCTCCCCAGTATCCAGGTGATACCCTCCCCAGTGACCAGGTGACACACTCCCCAATGTCCAGGTGATACCCTCCCCAGTATCCAGATGACAGTCTCCCCAGTGTCCAGGTGATACCTTCCCAGTATCCAGGTGATACCCTCCCCAGTGTCCAGGTGATACCCTCCCCAGTATCCAGGTGATACCCTCCCCAGTGACCAGGTGATACACTCCCCAATGTCCAGGTGATACCCTCCCCAGTATCCAGATGACATTCTCCCCAGTGTCCAGGTGATACCCTCCCCAGTGTCCAGGTGATGCCCTCCCCAGTGTCCAGGTGATACCCTCCCCAGTATCCAGGAGATATTCTCCCCAGTATCAAGGTGATACCCTCCCCAGTATCCAGGTGATACACTCCCCAGTATCCAGGTGATACCCTCCCCCGTATCCAGGTGATACCCTCCCCGTATCCAGGTGACACCCTCCCCAGTATCCAGGTGATACCCTCCCCCATATCCAGGTGATACCCTCCCCCGTATCCAGGTGATACCCTCCCCAATATCCAGGTGATACCCTCCCCAATGTCCAGGTGATACCCTCCCCAGTATCCAGGTGATACCATCCCCCATATCCAGGTGATACCCTCCCCAATGCCCAGGCGATACCCTCTCCAGTGTCCAAGTGATACCCTCCCCAGTGTCCAGGTGATACCCTCCCCAGTGTCCAGGTGATACCCTCCCCAGTATCCAGGTGATACCCTCCCCAGTGACCAGGTGACACACTCCCCAATGTCCAGGTGATACCCTCCCCAGTATCCAGATGACAGTCTCCCCAGTGTCCAGGTGATACCCTTCCCAGTATCCAGGTGATACCCTCCCCAGTGTCCAGGTGATACCCTCCCCAGTATCCAGGTGATACCCTCCCCAGTGACCAGGTGATACACTCCCCAATGTCCAGGTGATACCCTCCCCAGTATCCAGATGACATTCTCCCCAGTGTCCAGGTGATACCCTCACAAGTATCCAGGTGATACCCTCCTGAGTATCCAGGTGATACCCTCGCCAGTATCTTGGTGATACCCTCCCCAGTATCCAGGTGACATTCTCCCCAGTATCCAGGTGATACCTTCCCCAGTATCCAGGTGACATTCTCCCCAGTGTCCAGGTGATACCCTCCCCAGTATCCAGGTGATGCCCTCCCCAGTGTCCAGGTGATACCCTCCCCAGTATCCAGGTGATACCCTCCCCAGTATCCGGGTGGTACACTCTACAATTTTAAGGTGATACCCTCCCCAGTGTCCAGGTGATACCCTCCCCAGTGTCCAGGTGATGCCCTCCCCAGTGGCCAGGTGATACCCTCCCCAGTATCCAGGAGATATTCTCCCCAGTATCAAGGTGATACCCTCCCCAGTATCCAGGTGATACCCTCCCCAGTGTCCAGGTGATACCCTCCCCAGTGTCCAGGTGATACCCTCCCCAGCGTCCAGGTGATACCCTCCCCAGTGTCCAGGTGATACCCTCCCCAATGTCCAGGTGATACACTCCACATTGTCCAGGTGGTACCCTCCCCAGTGTCCAGGTGATACCCTCCCCAGTATCCAGGTGATACCCTCCCCAATGTCCAGGTGATACCCACCACATTGTCCAGGTGATACCCTCCCCAGTGTCCAGGTGATACCCTCCCCAGTATCCAGGTGATACCCTCCCCAGTATCCAGGTGATACCATCCCCAGTATCCAGGTGATACTATCCCCAATGTCCAAGTGATATCCTCTCCAGTGTCCAGGTGATACCCTCCCCAGCGCCCAGGCGATACCATCCCCAATGTCCAGGTGATACCCTCTCCAGTGTCCAGGAGATTCCCTCCCCAGTATCCAGGTGATACCCTCCCCAGTATCCAGGGATACCCTCCCCAGTATCCAGGTGACACCCTCCCCAATGTCCAGGCGATACCCTCTCCAGTGTCCAGGTGATACCCTCCCCAGCGTCCAGGTGATACCCGCCCCAGAATCCAGGTGATACACTCCCCAATGTCCAGGTGATATCCCCCAGTATCTAGGTGATACCCTCCACAGTGTCCAGGTGATACCCTCCCCAGTATGCAGGTGATACCCTGCCCAGTATCCAGTGAAACCCTCCCCAGTGTCCACGTGATACCCGCCCCAATGTTCAGGTGATACCCTCCAAAGTATCCAGGCGATACCCTCCCCAGTGTCCAGGTGACACGCACCCCGGTTTCCAGGTGATACCCTTCCCAGTGTCCATTTGATACCCTCCCCAGCGTTCAGGTGATACCCTCCCCAGTGTCCAGGTGCTACCCTCCACAGCATCCTGCTCTCACCCTCCCCAGCACCCAGCTGCTACCCTCCCTAGCTTCCAGGTGCGACCAGCCCCCTCACCCCGCCCAACACCCAGCTACCGCCCTCCCCAACATCCAGCTACCACCCTCCCCAACATCCAACTACCACCCTCCCCAACATCCAGCTGCCAGCCTCTTCAGCGTCCAGCTACCACCCTCCCCAGCATCCAGCTGCCACCCTGCACAGCGTCCAGCTGCCACCCTCCCCAACATCCAGCTGCCACCCTCAGCATCCAGCTACCACCCTCTCCAGCACCTGCTACCTTCCTCCCCAGCATTCAGCTACCACCCACCCCTACATCCAGGTGCCACCCTCCCCAGCATCCAGCTGCCATCCTCCCCAGCATCCAGCTGCCACCCTCTCCAGCACCTGCTACCTTCCTCCCCAGCATCCAGCTACCACCCTCCCCAGCATCCAGCTACGACCCTCCCCAGCATCCAGCTGCCACCCTCCCCAAATCCAGCTGCCACCCTCCCCAGCATCCAGCTGCCACCCTCCCCAGCATCCAGGTGCCACCCTCCCCAAATTCAGCTGCCACCCTCCCAGCATCCAGCTACCACCCTCCCCAGCATCCAGCTACCACCCTCCCCAGCATCCAGCTGCCACCCTACCCAAATCCAGCTGCCACACTCCCCAGCACCCAGCTACCACCCTCCCCAGCATCCAGCTACCACCCTCTCAGGCACCAGCTGCCACCCTCCCCAGCATGCAGCTGCCACCCTCCCCAGCATCCAGCTGCCACCCTCCCCAGCATCCAGCTGCCATCATCCCCAAATCCAGCTACCACGCTCCCCAGCATCCAGCTGCCACGCTCCCCAGCATCCAGCTGCCACCATCCCCAAATCCAGCTGCAACGCTCCACAGCATCCAGCTGCCATCATCCCCAAATCCAGCTACCACCCTCTCCAGCACCTGCTGCCACCCTCCCCAGCATCCAGCTGCTACCCTCCCCAGCATCCAGCAGCCACCCACCCGAGCATCCAGCTGCCACCCTCCCCAGCATCCAGATGCCACCATCCCCAAATCCAGCTGCCATCCTCCCCAGCATCCAGCTACTACCCTCTCCAGCACCAGCTGCCACCCTCCCCAGCATCCAGCTGCCACCCTCCCCAGCATCCAGCTGCCACCCTCCCCAGCATCCAGCTACTACCCTCTCTAGCACCAGCTACCACCCTCCCCAGCATCCAGCTGCCACCCTCCCCAGCATCCAGCTGCCACCCTCCCCAGCATCCAGCTGCCACCCTCCCCAGCATCCAGCTACTACCCTCTCTAGCACCAGCTACCACCCTCCCCAGCATCAGTTGCCACCCTCCCCAGCATACTGCTGCCACCCTCCCCAAATCCAGCTGCCATCCTCCCCAGCATCCAGCTCCTACCCTCTCCAGCACCAGCTGCCACCCTTCCCAGCATCCTGCTGGCACCCTCCCCATATCCAGCTGCCACCCTCCCAAGCATCCAGCTGCCACCCTCCCCAAATCCAGCTGCCACCCTCCCCAGCATCCAGCTACTACCCTCTCCAGCATCCAACTGCCACCCTCCCCAGCATCCAGCTGCCACCCTCCCCAAATCCAGCTGCCACCCTCCCCAGCATCCAGCTACCACCTTCCCCAGGATCCAGCTACCAGCCCCTCCAGCACCAGCTGCCACCCTCCCCAGCATCCAGCTACCACCCTCTCAGGCACCAGCTGCCACCCTCCCCAGCATCCAGCAGCCACCCTCCCCAGCATCCAGCTGCCACCCTCCCCAAATCCAGCTGCCACCCTCCCCAGCATCCAGCTACCACCCTCTCCAGCATCCAGCTACCAGCCTCTCCAGCACCAGCTGCCACCCTCCCCAGCATCCAGCTACCACCCTCCCCAGCATCCAGCTACCAGCCCCTCCAGCACCAGCTGCCACCCTCCCCAGCATCCAGCTACCACCCTCTCAGGCACCAGCTGCCACCCTCCCCAGCATCCAGCAGCCACCCTCCCCAGCATCCAGCTGCCACCCTCCCCAAATCCAGCTGCCACCCTCCCCAGCATCCAGCTACCACCCTCTCCAGCATCCAGCTACCAGCCTCTCCAGCATCCAGCTGCCACCCTCTCCAGCATCCAGCTACCACCCTCCCCAGCATCCAGCGGCCACCCTCCCCAGTGTCCAATTGTTTTTCACAAATGCTAGAGCTAAGGGACACAGTTTATAAATGCGATGTCTCTCATTTAAGGCAGAGATGAGAGGCATTGTTTTCCCTGAGGGTCCTGAATCTTTGGAACACCCTTCTGCAGAGAGCGGTGGAGACAGGGCAATTGAATATTTTTAAGACAGAGGTAGATAGATTTTCATTAACAAGGGAGTCCAAGGTTATCTGGGGAGGCGGAAAGTGGGAACTGAGGCCACAATCAGGCCAGCCGTGATCTTATTGAATTGCAGAGCGGGCTCGGGGAGCCCAATGACCTCCTCCAGCCCCTAGTTTGGTAGATCCTTCATTTCTGATGCAGAAAAAAGCGATTAGATTTGCTGTTGACTGATTCCTGCTTGACAAAATGCAATCTTTAGAAACCCACAATTTGTTCCCTTTGAAATGTCAGCTCAATAATGAACTGGGTGCTGTTAGCAGGGAGGTGTGGGAAAGTGATGGGAGGCCACCCATATCCAGGGCTCTCCTGTCAGCTCCAGGAAAACACACCAATCGCGCAGTCTTCACTCCACTGCGTTCTTTTGGCTGATTTAAAATTAAAAAAATAAACTCAGTTTATAAAACGTTTGCTAAGAATTTGAAGCTGCAGGATAATATTTGGACTTACTAAAAGGAATTTTCTCTCTTTGATCCACGTTTACATTCTCAGTTCCACATGAACTATTGAGGCCAGACATAGTGTCGGAGATTCCTTAAAGCTCCTTTATAATCGGCATGAAAACACCAACTATCGAACGGATATAAAACCTTATTTTGAGACGATTAACTGATCGGACCTTCCGCCTCGCATTAACTGAATCCGAGACAGAAGCTGTCCCAGCTCCGCCGCGGGTCGGCGCTCCGACACTGCTCTGCTCTGTTCCAATTCTGAACAAGGCAGCGAATTGAGCCGGAAAAATCCACAGACACGTAAGTCCCCCGGCTGAACAGGAATAGGGCCATCGCCCTCCTCACAGACATAGTCCCAGCCCCAACACAGGGACCACCCCCGAAACCAAAGCATCTCCATCTTCAAAACCACCTCCATCCCACAGAGGCAGTATCTATCCCCAGATACCTGTATCCAACCCTGACAGGAAAGATCT
Source organism: Scyliorhinus torazame (assembly GCF_047496885.1). Classification (NCBI taxonomy): domain Eukaryota; kingdom Metazoa; phylum Chordata; class Chondrichthyes; order Carcharhiniformes; family Scyliorhinidae; genus Scyliorhinus; species Scyliorhinus torazame. The sequence continues at coordinate 153,014,701 of NC_092723.1, read as the reverse complement.
GCATTTAAACAAAAAAGGTTCTTTACAGAATCATTAAATGGGCACCTGTAATAGGATGTGACCAATATCAACAACCCTTTTTTACAGTGCCTTCAATTGTTACAACACACGCCAAGGTTCTTCTCAAGAACTTTGTAAGACACCGGGGCATAGCAGGCAATATTTGGGCAGATAAAAGCTTGGTCAAAGAGTTAAGTTGTATTAAACCCCTTAACGGAGATGGAGGTGTAATGTCTGGAAGCTTTAGGGAGAGAATACCAGAACTTACGGACTACGTGGGGCTGGAGGAGATTACAGAGATAGGGAGGAACGATGCTACAGGTGGCTTTGAAAGCAAGGATGTGAATTTTAAAGACGAGCAGTTGCTTCGCCGGGAGCCAATGTAGGTCGGCAGCGAACAAAGGGTTAATAGGTGAGTGGGACTTAGTGTGAGTAAGAACATAGACAGCAGTTTTGGGATGCCATCAGTGTTAGAGGCGACAATGTGAGAGGCTGGCCAGGAGTGCATGAGAATAATGAAATCTAGAGATAACATAGGCATGAATCTAGTAGCCAATGTGCTGAAGCAGAAGTGAAGGTGGGCAATGATACAGAGGTTGAATTAGGATCTTAGTGATGGTGCAGATATGTGATTGGAAGCTCATCTCAGGGAAAAACATTCCACCGAGGTTGTGAATAGATTGAGTCAGCCTTAGGAATTTACCAGGGAAAGGGATAGAATTTACACCATGGGCTGGAGACCCTGACTTCAGTCTGAGAAACGGAAGTAACAGAAAGAGTAGGCAAGGATAAACTAGCAGACATCGTCTATTTAGATTTTAAAAAGGTCTTCAATAAGGTATAACGTAATAGAGCAAGACTAAGATCTGGGCACATAAGTTCAGAAGGCACGTGTTAGAATGAACAGCAAGCTGGCTACGAAACAGAAAGCAGAGAGTAGGGTTAATTATACTTACTCAAATATGCAAGATGTGAGAGGTGGTGTTCCAGAAGGACGGTGCTGGTCCAACTGTTATTCACCATTTATATAAATGAATTGGACTTGGGAGTCGGAAGTACAATTTTGAAATTTGTAGACCAGGCTAAATTAGAGATGTAGTTAATACATAGAAGGATTGAGAGAAAATACAGGAATACAATAATATATTTGCGGAATGGGCAAATGAACTTCAATATAAATAAATGTGAGTTAGTGCCTTTTGGTAGGAAGAGTAAGGAAGCCACATACAACATTGATAATAAGATTCTAAATGGAGTATGTGGTCCGAGGTTATATATTCTCATATCACTCATAGTAGCATAGGCTAATAAAGCCCTCAAAAGTAAAAGGGTTCATCAAACTTGTATGGAACCTTGGTTAAACCACATAGTGTATTCTGAACAGCTCTGGTCTCCCTTCTAGACAATGGATTATAGAGACATTGTGGAAATGCATAAAAAATTCACAAGGATGATACCGCATGTGAGATGACATATTTCTCAGGAAAATTTGAACAAACTGGAACTCTTTTCTCTGGGGGTGTGGTGGCCATAAGGGTTGGTGGGTGGGGGGTTTCGATGTGGGGGAATGTGGAGAGACCTGATAGAGATCTTTAAGATTATGACTAGGTTTGATAGAGTAGGTTCAGAGAAGACATTCCCAGTTGCAGACAGGATCAGAACTAAACTGACAACGATAAGATGGTCAGCAGTAAATCCATTTGGCAACTTTGGAGAAACATATTTAACCATAGGATGGTTATAATGTGGAAGTCACTACCAGAGAGAATGAAGCAAAACACATAGGTGCATTTAAGGGGAAGCTAGACAAACACCTGAGGGAGAAAATTATAGGATATGTTGATAGGGTTGGAGAGGGGATTTGTATAGAGCAAAAGCACTGGCATGGATCAGTTGGGCCAATCGGTCTGTTCTGTACTATGGACTTAATGTAACCCAATAATATAAATAATGTATGTGTGATATACTAGTGTTTATATGCTATAACATAGATACCATGTGTGACATAATATGAAAAGTATTGATAAAGTTTGGAACACTTGTAAGTCTGGCATAATGTGATAGACAGAATGTATCTGTGATATAATATAGTTTAATATAACATGTGTCAATGCATGGTTTAAAGAAGATACATTTGTGGAATACTATAATGTATATGATATAAGACAGAGTGGACAATAGAGATAGACATGTGTAATGTAGTGTGATAGACCGAATGGGTGTGTGAATGAAAGATAGAAAGAATTTACATTTCTATTGAACCCTCCAGAAGTTTGTGGTTTCACAGTCAATTAAGCATTTTTGAAGAGCTGTTGCAAAGTACAAAATGTAAGAGACAATTTTCACAAATCGAAGTGTAGATAATTTGCGATAAAACTGAAAAGGCTGGAAACAGCCGGCAAGTCAGGTAGCATCTGTGAAGAGAAATAGAACTCAGGATGACCTGCTGACTTTTTCCAGCAGTTCCTGTTCTTATTTCTTATAGCATCAGCAGTATTCTGCCTTTGACCAGATGTGATGTTGGTTGAGGATTAAATATTGGCCAGGGCACCGAGAGAACTCCCTGCTTTCCTTTGAAGTAGAGCCATAAGATCTTTTATATCCACAGTGACATTGGCTTAACATTTTAACTGAAAGCTGGCATTTCCGACTCTGCAGCACTCCCTTTCTATTGATTCTTTGACAGTGCAGCCAACCCTCAGTACTGATTCTCTGACAGTGCAACTCTCCCTCTGTGCTGATTCCCTGACAGTGCAGCACTCCCTCTGTGCTGACCCTCTGAAGGTGCAGCACCCCTCTGTGCTGACCCTCTGACAGTGCAGCACCCCACTGTGCTGATTCCCTGACAGTGCAGCACTCCCTCTGTGCTGACCCTCTGACAGTGCAGCACCCCACTGTGCTGATTCCCTGACAGTGCAGCACTCCCTCTGTGCTGACTCTCTGACAGTGCAGCACTCCCTCTGTGCTGATTCCCTGACAGTGCAACTCTCCCTCTGTGCTGATTCCCTGACAGTGCAGCACTCCCTCTGTGCTGACCCTCTGAAGGTGCAGCACCCCTCTGTGCTGACCCTCTGACAGTGCAGCACCCCACTGTGCTGATTCCCTGACAGTGCAGCACTCCCTCTGTGCTGACCCTCTGACAGTGCAGCACCCCACTGTGCTGATTCCCTGACAGTGCAGCACTCCCTCTGTGCTGACTCTCTGACAGTGCAGCACTCCCTCTGTGCTGATTCCCTGACAGTGCAGCACTCCCTCTGTGCTGACTCCCTGACAGTGCAGCGCTCCCTCTGTGCTGACTCTCTGATAGTGCAGCGCTCCCTCTGTGCTGACCCTCTGACAGTGCAGCGCTCGCTCTGTGCTGATCCTCTGACAGTGCAGCACCCCTCTGTACTGACCCTCTGACAGTGCAGCGCTCCCTCTGTGCTGACCCTCTGACAGTGCAGCGCTCGCTCTGTGCTGATCCTCTGACAGTGCAGCACCCCTCTGTACTGACCCTCTGACAGTGCAGCACCCCTCTGTGCTGACCCTCTGACAGTTCAGCACTCCCTCTACACCGACTTTGACGATGGAGCTCTCCCTCTTTACTGACCCTCTGACAGTACAGCGCTCCCTCTGTGCTGACTCTCTGACAGTGCAGCGCCCCCTCTGTGCTGACTCTCTGACAGTGCAGCACTCCCTCTGTGCTGACTCTCTGACAGGGCAGCACTCCCTCTGTGCTGACTCTCTGACAGTGCAGCACTCCCTCTGTGCTGACCCTCTGACAGTGCAGCGGAAGCTCCCTCTGTGCTGACCCTCTGACAGTGCAGCGCTCCCTCTGTGCTGACCCTCTGACAGTGCAGCACTCCCTCTGTGCTGACCCTCTGACAGTTCAGCGCTCCCTCTGTACCGACTTTGACGATGGAGCTCTCGCTCTTTACTGGCGCTCTGACAGTGCAGCCCTCCCTCAGTGCTGACCCTCTCACGGTGCAGCGAATGTTCCCTCTGTGTTGACCCTCTGACAGTTCAGCACTCCCTCATACTGATTCTCTGACAATGCAGCCCTCCCTCAGTACTGACCCTTGTATAGCTCAACGCTCCCGCCTGCCCTTCTGACAATGCGACGCTCCCTGCTGACCCTCCGATCGTGCAGCTCCCCCTCAGCACTGCACTGGAGTTTCAGCCTGAATAATGGGCTCAAATCCAGGCGTGAAGCGTGAATCGGTGACTTTCTAATTCATCGGGAAAATGTTGTCCACTGAAGCACAGCTGAGAGCGTCCAGCCCGTGGTCGACATATAACATAAGTGTGGGCCATGTTAATAGGTGGGAATTTGTGGGTGTAATCTAACAAGGGACATGTGTGAGAGACAGTGTGAGGTGTGATATGAGATTGATCTGTGCAAGCTATATGTCCATTGATATCAATCCCTCTCTGTTATTCACCACATTCTGCCAATTCGCAGGCGGCGGGAGGACCGGGGTCCCGTGGGCGGGCAGGTGTGCCCTACCCCGGAGCTGAGCCGCTGACGGTGCCGTGTCCCCCGCGGTTGGCGGGCGGGCTCTGTCTTCCTCCGCCCAGTTCGGTTCCAGGCTGCTGCGCTGGTTCGATGTTTTTAAAACCTGGTTCTCATTTGCTGGTTTGGCATCACCAGCCTTTCATATTATGGGCTATTTGAGTTCCTCCCCTCTTTAATTCCTTTAAAGCTGTGAAACATTACGCACTTTGTGTTAGTCTCCGCCGCCCGTTTCATATCATTATTTAGCTTCTGCCAGTCGCTCCCTCATTGGTTCCGCGGCGCTGGGAGGTGGTTTCTCCTATTGAGGAACGGGACAGAGGTAACCGGATCGGCGATCACTATCTCCCCGGTCACAGCAGCTCGGAAAGCTGCAGGAGGACTGAAGACTGAACGGCTCCCACTTGCAGCTCGCACTCCAGTAAGTTGCTTCATTCTGACAGTCTGTCACCGTTAGGATGGTTCACACTCTCGGTTCTTCTCAGTACCTGCTCCCTCCCTCCCTACTCTCCAATCATCCCCCCTGTCTCTCATACCTGTTATCTTCCCCTCCTCCAGCTTATTCTCCTCAACTTATTCTCTTTCGCTCCCTTCACCGTTTACCCTCCTCTTCGTTTTAATCTCTGCTCTCTCTCTCTCTCTTTAATCCCTCCATCATCCTCAATTATTCTCCCCTCTCCCCTCGCCTTTTCCCTCTCCCTCTCCCACACACAACCTGACCTCTCCCTATCTGCCCCTCTGAAAACTCTCCCCTTTCTGTCTGTCAGCAGCTCGCTCACACAATCTGCTCGCACTGCCGGCTCTCTGCCCTTTCGCGCCGTGTGCGGCCCTTTTGTCATTCACTCGCGGTCTTCCCCCCCCCCCCCCCCCCGTCTCTCTGGGCAGTCAGTGTGGGTGCGGGAATGTGGAGCGACCCCCCCCCCCCCCCCACCACCTCACACGGCAGGTGCGGCTCCCGGCGCCCGAGCGGTCACCACATACCCGGGATTCCCCGTGGAGCCACGGAGTTATCCCTCTGAGAGGGTCTCGGTTTGGAGTTACCCTCAGAGTGAAGGTCCTTGGCCTGGAGTTACCCTCAGAGTGAGGGTCCCTGGCTTGGAGCTGCCCTCAGAATGAGGGTCTCTGGTTGGAGTTGCCCTCAGAGTGAGGCTCCCTGGTTTGGAGCTATCCTCAGAATGAGGGTCTCGGCATGGAGTTGCCCTCAGAATGAGGGTCCCTGGTTTGGAGTTGCCCTCAGAGTGAGGGTGTCGGCATGGAGTTGCCCTCAGAATGAGGGTCCCTGGCTTGGAGTTACCCTCAGAATGAGGGTCCCTGGTTTGGAGTTGCCCTCAGAATGAGGGTCCCTGGTTTGGAGTTACCCTCAGAGTGAAGGTCCCTGGCCTGGAGTTACCCTCAGAATGAGGGTCCCTGGTTTGGAGTTGCCCTCAGAATGAGGGTCTCGGCATGGAGTTACCCTCTGAATGAGGTTCTCGGCATGGAGTTGCCCTCAGAATGAGGGTCTCTGGTTGGAGTTGCCCTCAGAGTGAGGCTCCCTGGTTTGGAGCTATCCTCAGAATGAGGGTCTCGGCATGGAGTTGCCCTCAGAATGAGGGTCCCTGGTTTGGAGTTGCCCTCAGAGTGAGGGTGTCGGCATGGAGTTGCCCTCATAATGTGGGTCCCTGGTTTGGAGTTGCCCTCAGAGTGAGGGTGTCGTCATGGAGTTGCCCTCAGAATGAGGGACCCTGGCTTGGAGTTACCCTCAGAATGAGGGTCCCTGGTTTGGAGTTGCCCTCAGAATGAGGGTCCCTGGTTTGGAGTTGCCCTCAGAATGAGGGTCTCGGCATGGAGTTACCCTCAGAATGAGGTTCTCGGCATGGAGTTGCCCTCAGAATAAGGGTCTCTGGTTTGGAGTTGCCCTCAGAATGAGGGTCCCTGATTTGGAATTGACATCAGAGTGAGGGTCCCTGGTTTGGAGTGACCCTCAGAATGAGGTTCTAGGCATGGAGTTACCCTCAGAGTGAGGGTCTCGGCATAGAGATGCCCTCAGAATGAGGGGCTCGGCTTGGAGTTATCCTCAGAGTGAGGGTCCCTGGTTTGGAGTTACCCTCAGAATGAGGGTCCCTGGCTTGGAGTTGCCCTCAGAGTGAGGGTCCCTGGTTTGGAGTTGCCCTCAGAGTGAGGGTCTCTGGTTCGGAGTTGCCCTCAGAGGTAGGGTCTCGGCATGGAGTTGCCCTCAGAATGAGGTTCTCGGCTTGGAGTTGCCCTCAGAATGAGGGTCCCTGGTTTGGAGTTGACCTCAGAATGAGGTTTTCGGCTTGGAGTTGCCCTCAGAATGAGGGTCCCTGGTTTGGAGTTGACCTCAGAATTAGGGTCTCGGGATGGAGTTACCCTCAGAATGAGGGTCTCGAAATTGAGTTGCCGTCAGAATGAGGGTCTCGGCATTGTGTTGCCCTCAGAGTGAGGGTCTCTGGTTTGGAGTTGCCCTCAGTATGAGGGTCCCTGGTTTGGAGTTGCCCTCAGAGGGAGGGTCTCGGCATGGAGTTGCCCTTAGAATGAGGGTCTCGGCATTGAGTTGCCGTCAGAATGAGGGTCTGCGGCATGGAGTTGCCCTCAGAATGAGGGTCTCGGCATTGAGTTGCCGTCAGAATGAGGGTCTGCGGCATGGAGCTGCCCTCAGAAAGAGGGTTCCTTGTTTGGAGTTGCCCTCAGAATGAGGGTCTCGGCATGGAGTTGCCCTCAGAGGGACGGTCACGGGATGGAGTTGCCCTCAGAATGAGGGTCCCTGGCTGGAGTTATCCCTCACTCTGCGGGGCACTAATGGTTTTACCGCCCGAGTAAAATAGTCACGGGTCGGTCGCACCTATTTTCTTGCTGACTATTTATAATATTTTCTCTGTCTTCATTTCCGAAAACCCTCGTTTCATGTGAGGTTTGACCTTCGTTGCAGATGTAGCCGCTCTCACGCTAATCTTGTGAAATATTAACAATAAATTCCAGATTTGCCCTTTCTCTCTGCTTCCAGTATGGGTGAAGCCTTCAATGTTGCCAATGTTTGCATGGTGTTTAAGCCGCTATTCTAAGGGGAGTCATTGATTATATCCAGACTGTGGTTCCTGGGTGGGACATGCTTCACGCAGACTTTCTATTCCGGCCTTTTTCCCTTTCACCCCTTTAATTCAATAATATCTCGTATTGTTATCAAGTTTTCAACCACTCGCCGTATATTTTTGAACAAGCTGTTTTAAGATGCTGATCAAATGTTCAAAATATTGCAAGGAAAAAGATTGAAATAAGGCTGTTGAAGAATTGGAATTATATTCAGTGAAATAAATGGAACCCGCAATTCTTCATACCCATCCAAGGAGGAGATCATCAGTCAGCCAGCGCCACAATCCTGAAATACTGGTTTAGCACACTGGGCTAAAGGGCTGGCTTTTAAAGCAGACCGAGGCAGGCCAGCAGCACGGTTCAATTCCCGTACCAGCCGAACAGGCTTTTCACAGTAACTTCATTTGAAGCCTACTTGTGACAATAAGGACTTTCATACTGACCTCTCTTACTTACACTGCATCTGTTCTGCACTGTCTACCACTCACCCATAACCTGATCACTGATGCTCAGTTTGGGTTCTGCCAGGACCACTAGGTGAATCCGCTACTACCAGCATCCTGCGGTTACCATCACCAGAAACTGAACTGGACTAGTCATATAAATACTGTAGTTACAAGAGCGGACCAGAGATTGGAAATTCTGAGGCCAGTAACTCTTATAACTCGTCACCATCTGCCCGGATGAGTACAGTGCCAACACTGAGGAAGCTCTAAACTATGTAACAGTCCATTTGATCGGATCGGGAGGCATCCCCATCCATCAACTTAAATGTTCACACTGCCCTTCACCAGATGTGCAGTGCAAGTGTGTACCACATACAAGGTTCTCAGCAGCAACTTACCAAGACTGTTTTGACAGCACCTTCCAAACCCACAATCTCTACCGAGAAGGACGACGACAGCAGATGCATGGAAACATAATTGCCAGCAAATTTCCTCTCAAGTTACTCACCAACCTGGCTGGGAACTGAATCGCTGTTCCTTCACTGTAACTGGGTCAAAATTCTGGAACTCCCTAACAGCAATGTGGATGTACTTACACCATAGGAATTGCAGCTTTCAAAAAGATGGCACACATCCACCTCCTCAAGGGCACTTGGGGCAATAAATATTGATCTTGCTATTCAAACTCTCCTTGCAATGGATAAATATAAAGTTGCCTATTGGGCACGTGTCCCACAGCACCTACAGTGCATCTGCCTGACACTGCTTTCTCTGCACCTGCTCCACACTGCCTGGAGTGCACCTGCCTCACACTGCCTACAGTGCCCCTGTCCTACACGTCATACAGTGCACCTGCCCAACATTGCCCACAGTGCACCTGTTCCATACTGCATACGGTGCCCATGTCCTACACTGCACCACCTCACACAGCCTACAGTGCACCTGCCCACACTGCCTTCAGTACACCTGCCCCACACTGCATACAGTGCTCCTCACTGCTTTCAGTGCATCTCTCTCACACTGCCTACAATGCACATACCCCACACCACCTACAGTGTACCTGCGCCACACTGCCTTCTCTGCACCTGCCCTACACTGGCTACTGTGCACCTACCCTACACTGTCCAAAGTGCACCTGTCCCACACTGGCTCCAGTGCCCATGTCCTGCACTGCTTACTGTGCACTTGCCCCATACTGCCAACAGTGTGCCTGCCCCAAACTGCCCACAGTGCACCTGCCTCTCACTGTCCAGATTGCACCTGCCCTACACTGCCTAGAGCGCATCTGCCCCACACAGCGTAGAGTGTTCCTGTTCTACACTGCCTACAGTGCACTTGCCCCACACTGCCCACAGTGCACCTGTTCCATACTGCCTACAGTGCACCTGCCCCACACTGCCTACAGTGCACCTACCTCAGATTGCCTTTAGTGCACCTGCCTCACATTGCCTTCAGTGCACCTGCCCATACCGCCAACAGTGCACCTGTTCCATACTGTCTACAGTGCACCTGCAGCACAGCCTTTTCTGCACCTGCTCCGCACTGCTTAGAGCACCCCTGCCCCACAATGCCGACAGTGCACCTGTCCTATGCTGCCTACAGTGCAGCTTCCCCACAATGCCTACAATGCACCTGCCCCAAATGCCTACAGTGCACGTGCCCCACACTGCCAACTGTGCACCTGCCCAAATTGCTTACTGTGCGCCTGCCCCACACTGCCCATAGTGCACCTGCCCCACACTGACCATAGTGCACCTGCCCCACACTGCCTATAGTGCACCTGCCCCACACTGCCTACAGTGTACCAACCCCACAGTGCCTACAGTGTACCAACCCCACAGTGCCTATTCTGCAACTGCCGCACACCCTTACAGTACACACTTGCCACAGTGCACCTGTTCCATATTGCCCATCGTGCACCAGTTCTAAAGTCGCCACAGTCCCAGGTGGCCTTCATGAACAACCTCAGCCAGTAAGTTAATTGAATACATGCTGTTCGCCTTGTTTTGCATCACAAACTAGCTGTCCAGCCAACTGAGCTAAACCGAACTCCAACCCGGCACCTGCTCCACACTGTCCATAGTGCACCTGTCCTACACTGCCTACAGTGGACCTGTCCTACACTGACTACAGCACATCTGCTCTACACTGCCTATAGTGCACCTGCCCTACACTGCCAACAGTGCACTTACCCTACACTGCCTACAGTGGACTTGCCCTACACTGCCTACAGTGGACCTGTCCTACACTGACTACAGCACATCTGCTCTACACTGCCTATAGTGCACCTGCCCTACACTGCCAACAGTGCACTTGCCCTACACTGCCTACAGTGGACTTGCCCTACACTGCCTACAGTGGATCTGTCCTACATTGACTACAGCATACCTGCTTTACACTGCCTACAGTGCACCTGTGCTACACTGCCTCAAGTGCCCCCGTCCTACAGTGCCTACAGTGCACCAGTTCTAAACTGCCTCCAGTGAATTTGACCTGCACGGCCTACAGCACACCTGCTCTACACTGCCTACAGATCACATACCCGACACTGCATACAGTGCACCTGTCCTACATGGCCTATAGGTGCACCTACCCTACACTGCCTACTATGCACCTGTCCTACAGTGCACCAGTTCTAAACTGCCTACAGTGCATATGTCCTATACAGCCTACAGCACACCTGCTCTACAATGCCTACAGATTACTTATCCTACTCTGTAAAAAAGTGCACCTGTCCTACACTGCTTGCAGAGCACTTGTCCTACATGGCCTATAGGTGCACCTATCCTACACTGCCTACTATGCACCTATCTTCCACTGCCTTCAGTGAACCTGCCCTGCACTGCCCATGGTGCATCTGTCCCACACTGCCGATAGTGCACCTTATCCTACACTGCCTACAGTGCACCTTGTCCTACACTGCCTACAGTGCAGCTGTCCTACACTGCCTACACTGTCCATAGCATACCAGCCTTGCACTGCTTACAGCATACCTGTGCTACAATGCCTACAGTGCATGTGTTCTAGGCTGTCTACAGGTGCACTTGTCCTATACTACCTACAGTGCACCTATCCTACATTGCCTACAGTGCACCTGCCCCACACTGCAACAGTGCACCTGCCCTACACTGCCTACAGATTCACCCGTCCTACATGCCAACAGGTGCACCTTGTCCTGCACTGCCCACAGTGCACCTATCTCACACTGCCTAAAGTGCATCTGGCCTGCACTGCCTAGAGTGCACCTGCCCCACATTGCCTACAGTGCACCTGTCCTACACTGCCTATTCTGCACCTATCCTACACTGTCTACACCTGCCCTGCACTGCTTACAGTCCACCTATGCTACAATGCCAACAATTCACCCATCCTACATTGCAACAGGTGCACCTGTCCTCTACTGCCCACGGTCCACCTGTTCTAGGCTGTCTACAGGTGTACCTGCCCTACACAGTAAACAGGCACCTCTGTTCTGCACTGCCTACAGTGCACCTGTCCTACACTGCCTACAGTGAACCTGCTCTATAGTACCTAGAGTGCATCTTTCCTACACTATCAACAGGTGTACCTATTCTCCAACTCTTTCAATTCACCTGTTCGTGACTGTCTCTGGTATACCTGCCCTACTCTGCCCTGCATAAAGCTCAACTGACATACATCATCTCGAGCTCACATGTCTTATGCCCACCAATAGCTCACCGCATACAACTTACCTGTCCTACATCCTGCTCACATGTACTACACCCCACCTACACCTCTGCTCTCCTACAACCCACGAACAATTAAACCTTTCTCTCATACCACTCACAACTCACCTGTCCTACGCACTACCCACATATTGCAACACAGTAATGAACACATTGTCCAAATATTGGTGAAGTGACAGAAAAAACACTTTAAATAAAGAAATCTTCCACAGGATGATCCAAAGTATTTCACAGTATGATAACTACTTTTGAAATGTAGACGCTGTTATAATGTAGGAAACACAGCAGATCCCACAAACAATGGTGTGATCATGACTCAACAATCAGTTTCAGCGATGTTAGTTAAGGATTTAATATTGGCCCGGGACACTGGGGAAAACTCTTCTGCTCTTCTTCAAAAGAGTGTCACGGGACATTATGTCCATTTGAGAGAGATGACAGGGCCCATGTTTAACATTCCATCTGAAAGACAGCACTTCCAACAGTGCAGCACCCCTTTAGTACTGACCCTCCTGCAGTGCAGCATTTCTCAGTACTGCCCCTTCAACAATGCAGCACTCCCTTGGTACTGACTCTCTGACAGTGCAGTGCTCCCTCAGTACTGACTCTCTGACAGTGCAGTCCTATAGAGGAGAGCATGGTTGAAAAGAAAACAAAGAGATTAGGAGAGAGCCAAAAAGATTAGGAAGGCAAAGAGGAACTATGAAAGTAAATTATTAAGGAACATAAAACAAAATAGTAAAATATTTTAAAGGCACATCATTAACAAAGGAATTTGTGATGAGAGTAGGGCCATTAAGTAATCGATGGAATAATACTCCACAGGTAATGATCGAGGGATGGCAGAAATATGAAATACTTATCTTGCTTTGTTGTTTACCAGAGAGGTAGAAAAAGAGCCATTTCATTGAATGGTGGGAGGAGCAATGAGGTAAGTGCATAAAAAAAGTATATATAGGATATGCTAAACAAGTTCAAAGAGGATAAAGCTCCTGGCCCAGATGGACTGTGTCCCGGTAATTTAAAATAATCTAGGAAAGAGATAACAGTGGCATTAATATACATATTTAATACCTCATTCGAAAAAGGTGTATTATCGGAGAACTGGTAGATTATAGGTACTTCCTATATTTAAGAAGAGAGATAGATCATGTCCAGGGGATTATATTCCAGAATTTTACCATTGGCAATAGGAAAGATAATGGAATCCCTACTGAAGGAGAGAATAGTAGAAATAAAAAATATAACAGTGAATATTCGGTATGCATTTCAAAAGGGAAAATCTTGCCTGATCAACCACATTGAATGAGGAGGTAACCAAGAGAGTTTACAGCAATAATACAGTAGATGTACTTCATGTGGATCTAATAGATGTATTTAAAAATATACAATGTGAATACAGAGAGAATTTCTTCTTTTGTAGGAAGAGCATTGCTAGATGCCAGAAATATAAAATAGTCACCAAGAAACCCAATGAAAAATTTAGAAGAAACTTGCTTATGCAAAGAGTAGTGAGAATGTGAAACTTGCTACCACAGGGCGTGATTAAGGCGAATGGTATAGATGCATTTATGGAAAATCTAGATAAGCACATGAGGGAGAAAAGATTAGACGGTGAAACATAGAAACTAGGAACAAGAGTAGGCCTTTCAGCCCTCTGCGCCTGCTATGCCATTCAATATGACCAGGACTGATCCTCTATCCTAAAGCCATACTCTCGTGTTCTCCCCCCTTGACGCCTTTAGAGTCTCAAAATCTATTTCCTTCTTAAGTATTTTCTGTGACTTGGCTCCCAATTATTTGAGAATTTCACAGGTTCACCACCTTCTGAGTGAAGAGGTTTCTCCTCTTCTCAGTTCTAAATGGCCTACTCTCTATCCTGAAACTGTGCACCTTTGTTCCAGAACCCTAGCCAGAGGAAACATCCAGTCTGTCCAGCCCTGTCAGAAGTTTCAATTAGATCCCCTCTCATTCTTCTAAATTCCAGGGAATACAGGCCCAGTTGACCCAATCTCTCCTCATACGACAATCCTGCTATCCCAGGAATCAATCCGGTGAACCTTCGCTGCATTCCCTCCATGGCAAGAACATCCTTTCTTAGATAAGGAGACAAAAACTGCACACAATTTTTCATGTGGTCTCACCAAGGCTTCAGTAAGACATCCTTGCTCCTGTACTCAAGTCCTCTTGCAACAAAAGTCAACATATTATTTGCCTTCCTAACTGCTTGCTGAATTTGCATGCTTACTTCCAATGACTGGTGTACAAGGACACCCAGGTCCCATTGTATGTCAACATCTCCTAATCTATCACTATTTAATTAATACTCTGCCATTCTGTTTCTCTGTCCAAAGTGGATAACTTCAAACTTATCCATGTTATACGGCCATAAATTGCCACTTACTTAACTTGTCTAAATCACCTTGAAGCCTGTTAACATCCCTCTCACCACTCTCATTCCCACTAAGTTTCATGTTGTCAGCAAAATTGGAAATATTCCATTTGGTTCCTTCATCCAAATCGTTGATGCATATTATGAATAGCACTGATCCCTGTGGGACTCCATGAGTCACTACCTGTTACTTTGAATAAAGACCCATTTATTCCTACTCTTTGCTTCCTGTCTGCTAACCAATCCTCAATCCATACCAATATATCGCACCCAACCCCATGTGCTTTAATTTTGCAGACTAATCTCTTGAACCTTTCTAAAAATCCAAATGCGCCACATCCACTGGTTCACTTATATCCAATCTACGAGTTGCAGCCTCAAAAAATCTTCTGTTGGTTTGTCAACCTTATTTCCCTTTCATAAACCCATGTTGGCTTTGTCTAATCCCATTGATATGTTCTAAGTGTCCTGTTATCACATCCTTTATAATAGACTCTAGCATTTTCCCAGCTATTGATATTAAGTTAATCGGCCTGTAATTCCATGTTTTTGCCCTCCCTTTTTTAAATAGTTGGTTACATTTTCCGCCTTCCAATTTGTTGGGACTGTTCCAGAATCTACAGAATTTTGAAAGATGACAATTAATGCATCCAATATTTCATTGCCACCTCCTCTAGCACCCTGGGATGTAGATTCTCAAGTCCTATGGTTTTATCAGCTTTTAGTTCCAATTTCGGCCCAACCTATTTTTTAGCGATACTGATTTTCTTCAATTCCTCCTTCTCACTTGACCCAAGTTTCCATAATAATAATAATAATATGACTGTGGGGCTTCTGTCCCTGCTAGCCACAGCAGGGAAAGGTTTTCTTTAAGTAATACTGTACACATTGGGCGGGATTCTCCACTCCTGTGCCGAAGTGGCCGCGCCGTCGTGAACGCCGTCGAGGTTCACGACGGCACGAAACGGCCCCGATCCCGACCGATCCAGGCCCTGACAATGGGCTAGGATCGGGGCCGCATCATCTACACGCGCCAGGCCTTGTTGCCCGCGTAAAGGCGGCGCCGCATAGATGACGCGGCCGGCACCGCATAACTGGCGTCATCCGCGCATGCGTGGTTGCCGTCCTCTCTAAGTCCGCCCCGCAATAAGATGGCGGATGGATCTTGCGGGGCCGCGGAAGGAAGGAGGTCCTCCTTCAGAGAGGACGGCCCGACGATCGGTGGGCACCGATTGTGGGCCATGCCACATTTAAGGTACCCCCCGGTGCAGGATCCCCCCCCCCCCGCAGGCCACCTCCCCAGCGTTCACGCACCGTTCACGATGGCAGCGACCAGGTGTGGACGGCGCCGGGGGGAACCCGCCGTTTTGGCCTGGCCGCTCGGCGCATCCGGGCCTGAGAATAGCGGGGGTGCCGGAGAATCGCCATTTTGGGTGTCTCCAGCGATTCTCCGGCCTGCGGCCCGCGGAACTCGACGGGGCCGTTCCCGCCGCTTGAGAGAATCGCGGGAGGGTGTCGGACCGGCGTCCCGGGAAATTTTGGCGGCCCAGGCGATTCTCCCAACCGGCGCGGGAGTGGAGAATCTTGCCCATTATTTCCCAGACGGATAAACTATGTTTGCTGTTAATTATATCCCCACTCAGTCCTGGTTCACTTACTCACACACTCATTCTCTCTCTAACACACATGCACATGTGTATACTAATTTTTAAATAGGACACATCTCACATGCTGACATATTCTTGTACACACTTATTGGAAGAGGCCTAACTTCAAAGGGATAAGAAGGAATAAAGCCTGGACTAAATTGAACCAAAGTGTGACAGGAAAACTGTAATAGAATAATAAATAATCTTTAAGTAAACAATGATTGAGGTACAGGCTAGGTGCATTCCAACTAGAAATAAAGGCAGGGGAACTAAAGCCAGGGCTCCTTGGATGAGATGGGAGGTTGAGAATGTGATGAAACAAAAAAAAGTCTATGATGCATGTCAGGTAAGTTCTTCAAGTTAGAACCAGGTCAAATACAATTAGTTGAGATGGAAAGTGAAGAGGAAACTATGACTGGCAAAGACAGAATATGTAAAGAGAATTGCAGTCAACACAAAAGGGAACCCAAAAATCTTCAATCAGCATGAAACTATTAAGCTGGTAATAATAATAATCTTTATTATTTCCACAAGTAGGCTTACATTAACACTGCAATTAAGTTACTGTGAAAATGGGGTGTGAAGTGGAGCGTGGAGGTCTTGTGACGCAGTGGGTAGCGTCCCGGTCTCTGGGCCAGAAGCTCCATGTTCAAGTCCAACCCCAGGATGTGATAGCTAAAAGGTGCATTCATGAGGCAGCCAAACAGGTTGAGTGTCAACCTGCAAATCCTTGCAGCATGCCAATGGTTGGTGATAAGTGCAGGATTGACTCCTGGTCAGCCGTGCATTATGAGGCGTGGTGTTCGTCCAGCTATAAGCCCCCGGTGACAGATTAGCGACCTATTCCAGGAATAAATAACTATGGATTCAGACAAAAGTCTGACTTAGTGCACCACTAGGTCTAGGAAGAGAATTAGAATGCGAGAATTTGGGTGCTACCTGTTAAGGACAAAGTGTGCAATACATGTTTAGAGATACAGGGAAAAGCTAGAATATATAATGACTATTTTTTATTGATATTTACAAAGGAATAGGATTCTGCCAAAGGATCAGTAGCAGCAAAGTTGGCAGAAGTAATGGATGGGAAGAAAATTGAAAGGCAGGATGTACTGAAAAGGCTAACTATGCTCCATGTGGATAAGTCACCTCACCCAGATGGCTTGCACACCAGATTTCCAAAAGAATTGGGGGTGAAGAAAGCAGAATCATAATCTTACAATCTTCTCTAGATAGGGACAGGTACCAGAGGATTCGGGAACGGCAAATGTGAGACCCTTATTCAAGAAGCGGTGGAAGGACATTCCTCGTAATTTCAGGCCAATCAGTTTAACATCAGTGATGGGTAAGGCTTTAGCAGCAATAACCAAGGGAAAAAATCAACAGGCACTTGGAAAAGTTTGAGTTAACTAAGGATAGCCAGCATGGACTTATAAAAAGCAGATCATAGTTGACTAATCTAATTGAATATTTTGATGCAGAACAGAGGAATTTGATGAAGGAAATACAAAGCATGTTGTCTATATCGATTTTAAGAAATAATTTGACAGAGCATCACTAAAAATCTGGTTAACACAATTGAAGCTAATGTAGTAGGAGTCAGTGTCAGGTTGGAAAGAAAAATAATGGCTAAAAGACAGAAAGCAGCGAGTAGCGGTAAATGGTTGTTTTTCAAACGGGAAGGATGGTAGAAAGTGGTATTTCCCAAGGCTCGGTGTTTAGCTTATTACCTTTTATTGATATATGTAAATAACTTGGATATTGGAATACAGAGTAAAAATCCAAAATTTGCTAATAATACCAAACTTGGAGAAGTGGCAGACAATGAGGCTGATTCCAATCATCTGCAACAGAGCAGAATAGGCAGACAAGTGGCAGATGGAATTCAGTACAGTTAAGTGTGAGGTGATGCATTTTGGCAGAAGGAATAGTGAGAGACAAAATAGACTTAATGGTACAATTCTAATAGGTATGCAGGGAGTGAGGAACCTGGGTGTTCATGTGCATAGATTCTTGATGAGGGCTTTAGTTACAAGATTAAGTTGGAGAAGCTGGGGCTGTTTTCCTCGGAGCAAAGGAGATTGAGGGGAGATTTGATAGAGGTGTACAAGATTATGGCAGATTTAGATAAGGTTGACAAAGATAAGCTGTTCCCATTAACTGATGGTACAAGGCTTGGGGACACAGATTTAAGATATTGGAGAATATTGCAGTGAGGATGTGGGAAAGAACTTTGGAGCTCGCTGTCTTTGAAGGTGATGGAAGGGGAGATGATTGATAATTTCAAAAAGAAACTGGTTGGCACTAGAGGGAAATAAACTTGCAAAGCTGCAAGCATGAAATAGGGAAAAGGAAATGATTACTTTGCTTTACAGAGAGCTGGCATGGATTTGATGGGCTGAACAGCATCCCTCTATGTCATAATGACTCCATGAATCTCTGATTCTATTGTCGCACAAATACTGTGTTTTGCACACTTACTTGAACACTCCTTCACCCACCTGTGATATCAACCTGATCTTTTGCTTCCTCATCCTGTTGCCTCATTGTCTATTTCATGCTCTTCTAATTGTGCATTACAACAAAGAACAAAGAAAAGTACAGCACAGCAACAGGCCCTTCAGCCCTCCAAGCCTGCGCCATCCATGCTGTCCACCTAACCTAAAACCTTTTACACTTCCGGGGTCCATATTCCTCTATTCCCATGCCATTCATGTATTTGTCAAGACGCCCCTTAAACGTCACCATTGTACCTGCTTCCACCACCTCCTCCAGCAGCGAGTTCCAGGCACCCACTACCCTCTGTATAAAGAAACGTCTCTCGCACAACTCCTTTAAACGTTTCCCCCAGCAACTTAAACCTATGTCCCTAGTAATTGACTCTTCTACCCTGGGAAAAAGCTTCTGATTCTCCATCCTGTCCATGCCCCTCATAATTTTGTAGACTTCTATCAGGTCGCCCCTCAACGTCCGTCGTTCCAGTGAGAAAAAAACAAGTTTATCCAATCTCTCCTCATAGCTAATACCCTTCATACCAGGCAACATCCAGGTAAACCTCTTCTGTACCCTCTCCAAAGCCTCCACATCCTTCCGGTAGTGCGGCAATCAAAATTGAACACTATATTCCAAGTGTGGCCTAACTAAGATTCTATACAGCTGCAGCATGACTTGCCAATTTTTAGATTCAATGCCCCGTCCGATGAAGGCAAGCATGCCGTATGCCTTCTTGACTACCTTCTCCACCTGCGTTGCCACTTCCCGTGACCCGTGGACCTGTACACCCAGATCCCTCTGCCTGTCAATACACTTAACGGTTCTGCCATTTACTGTATATTTTCCACCTTGCAAAATGCATTACCTCACATTTGTCTGGATTAAACTCCATCTGCCATCTCTCCGCCCAAGTCTCTAACAGATCTATATCCTGCCGTATCCTTTGACAATCCTCATCACCATCCGCAACTCCACGAACCTTTGTGTTGTCCGCAAATTTACTAATCAGACCAGTTACATTTTCCTCCAAATCATTTATATATGCTAAAGACAGCAAAGGTCCCAGCATTAATCCCCATGGAACACCACTAGTCACAGCCCTCCATTCAGAAAAGTACCCTTCCACTGCTATCCTCAGTCTTCTGTGACCATGTCAATTCTGTACCAATCTAACCAGCTCACCTCTGCCCCCATGTGACTTCACCTTCTATGCCAGTCTGCCATGAGGTATCTTGTCAAAGGCCCTACTGAAGTCCATGCAGACAACATCCGCTACCCTACCTTCATCAATTATTTTTGCTACTTTCTCCAAAAACTCAATCAAGCTAGTGAGACATGACTTCCCCTTCACAAAACCATGCTATCTCTCGCTAATATGTCCACTTGCTTCCAAATTTCTCTAAGAATCCTTTCCAATAATTTCCTTACCACTGATGTAAGGCTCACCGGCCTGTGATTTCCTTTTGGATCATAATATGACCCAGACTAACTACACATCCTTCCCCAGACTCATCATCCACCAAGTCTTCTCTTTGGTGAATACTGATGCAAAGTACTCATTTAGTACCTCGCCCATTTCCTCTGGCTCCACGTATAGATTCCTTCCCCTGTCTTTGAGTGAGCCAACCCTTTTCTCGGCTTCCCTCTTGCTCTTTATATATGTGTAAAAAGCTTGGGATTTTCCTTAATACTGTTTGCTAAGGACTTGTCGTGATCCCTTTTAGCCCTCTTGATTCCTTGTTTAAGTTCCTTCCTACTTTCCTTATATTCCTCCCGGGCTTCATCTGTTCCCAGCCTTCTAGCTCTTACAAATGCTTCCTTTTTCTTTTTGACTAGGCTCACAATATCCCTTGTTATCCAAGGTTCCTGAAACTTGCCATATTTATCCTTCTTCCTCACAGGAACATGCCGGTCCTGAATTCCTATTAACTGACATTTGAAAGTCTCCCACATGCCAGATGTTGATTTACTCTCAAACATCCGCCCCAAATCTAGATTCTTCAGTTCCTGCCTAATATTGTTAGAATTAGCCTTCCCCCAATTTAGCACCTTCATTCATGGACTACTCTTGAGCGAGATTTTCCGACCCCCCCGCCGGGTCGGAGAATCGCCGGGGGCTGGCGTGAATCCCGCCCCCGCCGGTTTCCGAATTCTCCGGCACCGGATATTCGGCGGGGGCGGGAATCGAGCGGCGCCAGTTGGCGGGCCCCCCCCGCGATTCTCCGGCCCGGATGGGCCGAAGTCCCGCTGCTAAAATGCCTGTCCCGCCGGCGTAGATTAAACCACCTACCTTACCGGCGGGACAGGGCGGTGCAGGCGGGCTCTGGGGTCCTGGGGGAGGGGGCGCGGGGCGATCTGACCCCAGGGGGTGCCCCCCCCGGTGGCCTGGCCCACGATCGGGGCCCACCGATCTGTGGGCGGGCCTGTGCCGTGGGGGCACTCTTTTCCTTCCGCCTTCGCCACGGTCTCCACCATGCGGAGGCGGAAGAGACTCCCTCCACTGCGCATGCGCGGGAATGCCGTCAGCGGCCGCGAACGCTCCTGCGCATGCGCCGCCCGGAGATGTCATTTCCGCGCCAGCTGGCGGGGCACCAAAGGCCTTTCCCGCCAGCTGGCGGGGCAGAAATTAGTCCGGCGCGGGCCTAGCCCCTTAAGGTTAGGGCTCAGCCCCCCAAGATGCGGAGCATGCCGCACCTTTGGGGCGCGCGATGCCCGACTGATGTGCGCCGTTTTGGGCGCCAGTCGGCGGACATCGCGCCGATAGCGGAGAATTTCGCTCCTTATCTTTATCCATTAGTACTTTAAAACCTACTGAATTACAGTCACTGTTCCCGAAATACTCCCCTACTGAAACCTCAACCACTTGGCTGGGCTTATTCCCCAAAACCAGGTTCAGGACGGCCCCTTCCCTAGTTGGACTATTTACGTATTGTTTCTAGAAGCCGTCCTGGATGCTCCTTACAAACCCTGCCCCATCCAAGCCCGTAGCACTAAGTGTGTCCCAGTCAATAGAGGGGAAGTTAAAATCACCCACCACAACAACCCTGTGCTTTTACACATTTCCAAAAGCTGCCTACATATCTGCTCCTCTATCTCCTGCTGGCTATTGGGAGGCCTGTAGTAAACCCCCAACATTGTGACTGCACCCACCCTATTCCTGAGCTCTACCCATATTGCCTCACTGCATGAGCCCTCTGATGTGTCCTCCTGCAGTATAGCTGTGATATTCTCCTTAACCAGTGGTCCAACTCCCCCACCCCTTTTATATCCCCCTCTATTATTAGCTATGTGGAGAAGCTGAATAGACTCAGACTGTTTTCATTAGAAAGACAGAGCTTTAGAGGTGACCTGATAGAGCTCTATAAGATTATGAAGGGCATGGTTAGAGTGGATTGGCAGGTACACTTTCCCAGGGTGGAGGAGTCAGTCACCAGGGGGCATAGGGTTAAGGTCCGTGGGGCAAGGTTTAGAGGAAATGTGCATGGCAGGTTTTTTTACACAGAGGGTGGTGAGTGCCTGGAACGCTTTGCCAGGCGAGGTTGTGGAAGCAGATACATTAACGATATTCAAAAGGTATCTTGACAAATACATGGATAGGATAGGTATAGAGGGATACGGCACAAGGAAGTGCTGAGGGTTTTGCCCAAGGTTGGTATCATTACAGACTTGGAGGGCCAAAGGGCCTGTTCCTGTGCTGTATTGTTCTTTGTTCTTTGTTCTATCCCGTCTGAAACATCAAAATCCTGGAACGTTTAGCTGCCAATCCTGTCTCTCCCTCAACCAAGTGTCTGTAATGGCAACAACATCATATTCCAAGCACTAATCCAAGCTCTAAGTTCACCTGCGTTACCTGTTATACTTCTCGCATTGAAACAAATGCACTTCAGACCACCAGTCCTGCGCTCAGCAACATCTCCCTGCCTGCTCTTCCTCCTCGGCTTACAGGCCCTATTCTTTAGTTCCCCCTCAGTTTTTTCATCTTCTGACTTATTGCTTCAGTTACAACCCCCCTGCCACACTGGTATTGTCTCATCAGTTTTGCTACTTATTTCTCAGCCTATTTTTTGGCTGCAGACTGTCAGTGTTGGTGGGTGATTGCAGAGTCCAGATCACAGCTCAGCACATTGTGTTCTTGTTTAATGCCAATCCATCCGCTCTTTCCAGAAGGATAGTGATCAGGCATAAGAACCCTGGTTGACTTCCCTCTCTTCCACCTAGAAGCAGTGCAGCCCCGAGCTCCTTGGTTCTGGCTCAACAATGGGAGCTGACACCTTTCATTGTGTCTGGTGTCTGACGTACGTTGAGATTTTGCCAAGGTTACTATACGTAACTTTAAATAATCCCATCTGCCGTCTCCCTCGATGATTTTACACTGTTATCCTTGGAGAACTGTGTCTAATTTCAGCTGGTTTGGGGCATTCGCTTCATGTCTGTTTAGCTTCAGCCTGCGTTGCACATCTGGAACAACTTCATATGTTTTAGAAGTATTCTGTGAAATGCATAGTTCGGGATCTAATGCCACAGAGGCAGGCAAGCAATCATCTTATTCATGAAGGAATAGCAGGAAATGAGCACTTCTGCAAGGGAGGGGCAATAGGGAGTGAACATTGCTGCAGCGAGAAATAAAGGAGTGAACACTGCTGCATTGGAGGAGTAACAGTGTATGAGTGAGATTGATACATGGGAGGAGTAACAGTGAATGAGTAAGTATTGCTGCATGTGAGGAGTAGCAGTAGCAGTGAATGAGTAAGCATTGCTGCATGCGAGGAGTAGCAGTAGGAGTGAATGAGTGAGCTTGGTGCATGTGAGGAGTAACAGTGAATGAGTGAGCTTGGTGCATGGGAGGAGCAACAATGAATGAGTGAGCATTGGTGCATGGGAGGAGCAAAAATGAATGAGTGAGCATTGTTGCATGGGAGGAGCAACAATGAATGAGTGAGCATTGTTGCATGGGAGGAGCAACAATGAATGAGTGAGCATTGTTGCATGGGAGGAGCAACAATGAATGAGTGAGCATTGTTGCATGGGAGGAGCACAATGAATGAGTGAGTTGCATGGGATGAGCAACAATGAATGAGTGAGCATTGGTGCATGGGAGGAGCAAAAATGAATGAGTGAGCATTGTTGCATGGGAGGAGCAACAATGAATGAGTGAGCATTGTTGCATGGGAGGAGCAACAATGAATGAGTGAGCATTGTTGCATGGGAGGAGCACAATGAATGAGTGAGTTGCATGGGAGGAGCAACAATGAACGAGTGAGCATTGGTGCATGGGAGGAGCAAAAATGAATGAGTGAGCATTGTTGCATGGGAGGAGCAACAATGAATGAGTGAGCATTGGTGCATGGGAGGAGCAACAATGAATGAGCGAGCATTGTTGCATGGGAGGAGCAACAATGAATGAGTGAGCATTGTTGCATGGGAGGAGCAACAATGAATGAGTGAGCATTGTTGCATGGGAGGAGCAACAATGAATGAGTGAGCATTGTTGCATGGGAGCAGCAACAATGAATGAGTGAGCATTGGTGCATGGGAGGAGCAACAATGAATGAGTGAGCATTGGTGCATGGGAGGAGTAACAATGAATGAGTGAGCATTGTTGCATGGGAGGAGCAACAATGAATGAGTGAGCATTGTTGCATGGGAGGAGCAACAATGAATGAGTGAGCATTGTTGCATGGGAGGAGCACAATGAATGAGTGAGCACCCTTTTGGTGCTCACCCTGTTGGCTTCATGGCCTTTTTTAAAGTTGCCATTGGCACATATCCTGAATTTGGTTGGAGAAAAGTCCAGTCCCATAAGCGCTAATTTCTGATATTTTCTAACACGAAGATCAGTTGCCTAACTTGTGCCACTGTAATCTTCTGTTAGTTTTATTTCTTTATTTTCAAATTATCTGTTACCATTTTCTCCCTTTGTCAGTCTCTCTCTCACCAGCCATTTCTCTCCATCTCTCTCCCTCTCTCTCTCCCTCTCTCTCAAACTCTCTCTTTTCTTCTTGTGACCTCTTACTCTCTCTCACACTCAGCCTTTATACCCCTCTTTTTTCCCTCATTTTCTACCTCTCTCTTCACCTTCTTGTCTCCCTTTCCTTCTCCTCTTCTTTGTCTCCCTTTGTCTCCCCGTGTTTTGCTCTCTTTACCTCTTTCACAATCTCTCTGGTCACTTGATTGAGAAATTTTCTTGAAATGACAAGAAGGCATAAACTGTTTTTTCCCATGGGGGATTCCTATTTTCATAATTTATTGATGGAAAAGGGTGGAAGAGAAAGAATAATTGGGCCAGGGTGTTAGGCACACAAGCAGCACTGCAGCAGATCTGGATCCTACTTCCAAAACCCTACCACGAGGGTTATAGTTTCAGATTATTTACACAGGATTACATAGGGGGCGGGATTCTCTGAAAAGGTGGCCATGTCCACACGCCCCAGGGAAAACCGGCGCCAATGCCACTGGCGTCAATGGCGCTCCAAGGTGAGGAATTCTCACCTTTCTAAAGGGCTAGGTTGCGGCTAGAGCTGTCCTCGCCGCTCCAGCCGACGCCAAAGGGCCGGCGCGAGTTCGCGCATGCGCGCAAAGGCCGGCGTGATCTCACGCATGCATGGACCTGCCGGCTTATTTCCACATGCACGGGGGTTTCCTTCTCCACGCCGGCCCCCGGGCAATATGGCAGAGCCCTACAGGGGCCCAGCGCAGAGGAAAGAAGGCCCCCACGGAACCAGACCGCCCGCAGATCGGTAGGCCCCGATCGCGGGCCAGGCCACCGTGGCCCCCCCCCCCGGGGCTGGATCCCCCCGTGCCCCCCTCCCCCCAGAACCGCCCCCGCACACTTACCTGCCAGGTCCCGCTGTGCGCGAGGTGAGTAATTCACGCCGGCGGGACTGGCCAAAACTGGACGGTTGCTCGGCCCATCGGAGCCCGAAGAATCGCCGGGAGGGCCGCTGTCAACGGTCCCCGACCGGCATGGTGGAAATCCCGCCGGCCCCTGAAAAACGGCGCCGGAGAATAGGGCAGCCGGCGTCGGGGCGGCGGGACGGGATCCGCGCCTTCCCCCGGGTATTCTCCGACCTGGCGCAGGGTCAGAGAATCCCTGCCAGGGTATATGACACAGGAACAGGCCATACTGCTAAATTAGTCCATCCAAGTGTTTAGGCTTCATCTGAGTCTCCTCCTATCTTTCCTCACCTAAATGTATCATTGTAACCATCTCCCTCACATGTTTGTCTAGTTTTCTCTAAATGTATCTAAATTGCTTCAACCACGCCATGTGGTGGTGAGTGCCACATTCTCACCACTCTTTGGATAAAAAAGTTTCTTCTGAATTCTTTATTGGATTTCTTGCTGACTGTCTCGTTATGTTCTTCCCCACAAGAGGAAGCATTTGGCGGAATTTTCTGTTCCTGAGTCTTGATGCCGGGACAGGATTCATGGACTTCGACGACAGCAAAACTGGCGCCACACCTGGACCGATTCAGCAACTGTTAAGGGTCTCGCATCGATTCCAATGAGAAACGGTATGGTATACACCGGGTTCGTCATTGATACTCAGGAGGCTGACAAGCTGCAGTAGCGTATACACACTGCACTCCCCACACACACCATCCCAGCCAACAAGATGGCAGCGAGGAGAGCGGCACCAAGGTTCGTGGATGCTGAACTTGAGACGCTGCTGGACGCTGTGGAGCAGAGGCGGGCGACCCAGTACCCTGACCTGCGAAGGAGACTACCAGCAGCTGCCATTTGCCATGCCTGGGCGCAGGTGGAAGAGGCCGCCAGCACCATGAGCAACACCGTCCGGACCGGCCAGCAGAGCCGGAATAAACTGCATAACCTCCTCAGAGTGGCCAAGGTGCGTAGGCAGCACTGTGCCCCTGGAACCAACGCCGGCCCCAGACACCTGGAACCAGCGCCCCCCGGCCCACTCAGAGGGCGTCCGAACCCCACCCTGCACCTCATGCCGGCCCCCACACCAGCCGCCATGCCCAGGTGCCCTGGTCACTGAAGCCACCAGCTACCAACCCCTTGGGCTGCATGCGTCAGGCTATTAACGCTGTGCATGTTCTGCCTCCTCTCCCCAGGACAAGGCCGCCCATAACCGCTGGGAGCAGGAGAAGACTGGAGGGGGACCGCCAAACCTGTGGTCCCTCACCGCAGCAGATCAGCAGGCCCCTGCCGTGTTCGGGGGCCCGAGGAAAGGGCAGTCACCAAGGTGGAGATCGGCGTTGCGCAAGAAAGCGAGACCCCGCTGAGATGCGGTTTCCCGTGACACGTGTGTCACCTCCCCAACACCATCCTCACCCTCACACCAGCCTCACCCTCACACCACCCTCACCCCCACACCACCTTCACACCACCCCCACACCCAGACCACCCCCTCCCCCACCCCGCTCAACGTCCCCTCCCCACCCCGACCGTGGTCTAATCATGCGTCCTGTCTTGTAACTTGCAGGACCTGCTGGTGATGGGGCGGATCTTTTTGGTGTCCCTGCCCCCAGCCAGAGCCAAGTGTCCCAAGCAGCGATGAGGATGATACCACCACGGAAGAGGGCCTTCAACCCGAGACCCAGGCCACCCGGAGCCCGAATCCGATGATGACACTGATTTCCCGTCACAGCTGTCTCCAACGCCCTCTACCATCCCAGAAACACTCACTTTGGTTGGTCACTTTAGCGAAGAGGCTCCTGGGACACTAGCGGGTGCGCACTTCACACATGCTCTGGTACAGCAGGTGGAGGAAGGAACTCCCGAGGGGTGGACGGTTGGAGGGCAGGCTGACCCAAGGGACTAGCTGCCATACAGATGGGTTTCAGGCTTCTGGAACGGACATTCCCATTGATCGTGGAGATGCAGTCGTAGAGCAAGAGACTACATGAGGGCTTGTCGGCGAGCATCCAGCAACTGCAGGCACAGGTGAAGGAGTCTAACCACGTACAGGAGCAGGAGATGGTACCGGCTTTACATACCCCCCAGGCACACACCACAAGGGGGGCATCCGCGAGGGAGGCATTGGTGGAGAATGTTTTGGCTATTGATTAGCATGTCCAATGCCTTGGGCAATCTGTGCAATTGGTGGCCAAGGCCCAAGTCAGGGCAGCCATGTGCCAGAGCCACCTGGACATTGCATGGCACTCCTGAGCTTGGCCAGTCACAGCGGGCCATGGCTGCGAGTGTCAGTGGCATTGCCCAGGTATTCTCGCCTATTCCCCCGCGGTTACAGGTGCGCCATGATCTGGCAGATATGTCTCACTGTTTCCCTGCTCAGCCGGAGTCTTCGACGGCATGTCCGGTCCGACAGGTCCTTGAATTACACTGTCGATATATGCAAAGCCTCATGTGGTACCTCCTCCTCTTCCTCGGCCTGTTGGCCACCCAGCTCTCCATCCACAGCAGCTGCCTCCTGTTCCCCTGGGGCACGCTCCGCTGCTGCACGCTCCGCTGCTGCACACTCCACTGCTGCAGCTTTCCCCTCCTCCTCGAGCAGCTTCAGCTCATACAGCCGCAATGCATCCCCCAGGGCTGCAGCGACCAGTAGGAAGGCCATCATTGCTGGTTGTGTTCCAATATCCATTGTCTGCAGGGAGTGAAAATCTGACATGTTTGCATGGTGCATACCCCCGTGCGCAACCAGGTCCAATGGACTACACGGTGGCCCCTGTTGGCACTGCAGGCTCTGCTCGCACATGTTCCGCCCACCCCACACCCCTGGCCCCATCGGTGCCTGGCACCGTGGGGGCCTCTGGCCCTGGCGCCCGTCCCTGTTGCTGGGTACCATCGGCTGGCACTACCTATGCCAATGGCCCCCATCCGACGCTCTCCTGTAGGGGTTACTGTGAATGTCCTCCTTGGGTAGCCGGTGTGATGCCCCACTGGTGGGTGGTGGAGGGTATGGTGGAGGGTGGGGTGCGGGGGCGATGGAGTGGGGTCTGGGATGGGAGCACCCATATGGCTGTCGTCACTCTGAGCCAATGTGGGTGGTCAGTGGGGTGCCGAGCAAGATGGCTGCATTTCAGACTGTGGAAATGTCGGCCTGTGCCTGGACAATCCCCCCGTCCCGTGGGAGGGGTTATCCCGGCCTCAAGCCCCCCCCCAACACGGGCGTAGCAGGCACCCCGCCCTCCCAGAGCCTGGCCAGTGTCATGACCAGCAGGAAAGGTTCATGCCTCTCCTTGTCCTACCTCCTCTCTCTCCCTCATTAGTCACGGTGCCTATTTCTCGATTTTTAAAAGCACAAGCGAACTTCGCCATTGGGAATTCCCCCCAGTGGACAGGGAGAATCGCGGAGGCTTCGGAGAATATCGGGTCAGGCAGGCTAATGATATGCCAACGGCGTTTACTATACTTGTGGAGTGGAATACATTGATGCCACTGTCGATTCACCGGAGAATTGCGATTTGACATGAGACCGGTGCCTGCCACGATTTTGGCATCAAAACCGATTCTCCGCCCAATCGTGCTTCCTGATTCTGGAGTTGGCTGATGGAGAATTCCGTTCATTATCTCTGTATCCACTACATCAAATCCTATCATAATTTTAAAGATCTTTATTGTTATATGTTGTATATTCATTCAGTAGGTCTCACAAAGAGGTTCTGAGTCTGATATGGTTGAAGTGTTTATTGATAACACATCACTATACATACAGCATATAGTCCAAGTTGTGAGATAACTCCATGGTTGTTTCTACACAGGTCTCGGTCCAGTCATCTGACACTTGTCCCAGGTCATGTAACGTGACATGTCACACTGTGGATGGTACTGTTTCCAAGTCCAGATTAACCCTTTCTCATAGAGTTTACAGTGCAGAAGGAGGCCATTTGGCCCATCGAGTCTGCACCGGCCCTTGGAAATAGTACCCTACCTAAACCCACACCTCCAACCTATCCCACACCTGCACCCTATCCCTGTAACCCCACCTAACCTTTTTTGGACACTAAGGGCAATTTAGCATGGCCAATCCACCTAACCCGCACATCTTTGGACTGTGGGAGGAAACCGAAGCACCCGGAGGAAACCCACGCAGACACGGGGAGAACGTGCAGACTCCGCACAGACAGTGACCCAAGTGGGAATCGAACCTGGGACCCTGGAGCTGTGAAGCACATGTGCTAACCACTGTGCTACCGTGCTGCCTTGTACCAGATACCCTTATACTACCTCCCCCAGTTCTTTACCCAACGTATTTACATTACAATTGTACTACTCCTTAGCTTCTCCCTCCCTAATCTCTGACAGTATAAAGTCAAGCCGTCTGGATGCTTGACAATTCGTCCAGATCTTGGTCTGGTCACATTCGGATGACTGGTGAGCTCTTTTGATTTGGTGTTTGAGTTGTAGCCTTTTTTTTGTGGCATTTGGTTGTCTTCTTCTGATTCACTTTTTCCGCTCCTTGGAGTTCAACTTCTCTTTGTCATCTCCTCATCTGCTCTGCTGGGGACCAACAACTTGTTCTATTCTTTCTGGAGAGAGCGTTCACTCCATTAATTTGTGGTGAGAATGTGTTTTTCTTTGTGGTCCACTATGATCTTTCTGGGAGTTGAAGGACGTTTAGATGTTCCTCAGTGGTGGGCTCGCCTTGCAGTTTGGTTTGTATCATGACACTATTTTTCCATGTGTCTCTGTGCCTCACTTTGGTGTGTTCTGGTCACTAGTTCCTTGCTCCAGCATCATTTTGCAGCTTTGTGCATTGCCTGCAGGTTGCAATGTTTATGCCATGATGGTTGCAGGTAGTGCGACAGCAGTCGTTGGAGCCTGGGGTTGGGGTTCATTCTTCTTTTACTAGTCATTTTTCTGGGTGTATTCCACTCAAGATACTTATCTGGTAATTAACTGAAGGGTTGGTTGTTGAATGAGTGAGCATTGTTGCATGGGAGGAGCAACAATGAATGAGTGAGCACTGTTGCATGGGAGGAGCAACAATTAATGAGTGAGCACTGTTGCATGGGAGGAGCAACAATGAATGAGTGAGCATTGGTGCATGAGAGGAGCAACAATGAATGAAATTGGCAAACCGGCTCTGTGAAGAGTGACGACAATACAGATTTGAAGTCCAATTGAGAATCTCTTTACTGGCAGTGGGCCTCTCAGGAACTCACAGTTCCATATAGTTGATAAAAGGTTGGGTTGATGTCCTCTGCCACTTCAAAAAGGTTAAGAGCTCCACAGCACTGTTAGGGAGTTCAAAGATTTTGACCCAATGATAGTGAAGGAACGGTGATATAATCCCAAGTCAGAATGGTTTGTGATGTAGAGGAGAACTTCCAGGTGATGGTGCTCCCATATATCTGCTGCCTTTGTCCTTCCAAATGGTAGTGGTTGTGGGTTTGGAAGTTACTGCCTAAGGAGCCTTGGTAAGTTCCTGCAGTGCATCTTGTAGATGATACACACTGCTACCATGTTTATTGGACAGTACGAAGTCTTACAACACCAGGTTAAAGTCCAACAGGTTTGTTTCGATGTCACTAGCTTTTGGAGCGCTGCTCCTTCCTCAGGTGAATGAAGAGGTCTGTTCCAGAAACACATATATAGGCAAATTCAAAGATGCAAAACAATGCTAGGAATGCGAGCATTAGCAGGTGATTAAATCTTTACAGATCCAGAGATGGGGTAACCCCAGGTTAAAGAGGTGTGAATTGTACCAAGCCAGGACAGTTGGTAGGATTTCGCAGGCCAGATGGTGGGGGATGAATGTAATGCGACATGAATCCCAGGTCCCGGTTGAGGCCGCACTCATGTGTGCGGAACTTGGCTATAAGTTTCTGCTCGGCGATTCTGCGTTGTCGCGGGCCCTGAAGGCCGCCTTGGAGAACGCTTACCCGGAGATCAGAGGCTGAATGCCCTTGACTGCTGAAGTGTTCCCCGACTGGAAGGGAACATTCCTGCCTGGTGATTGTTGCGCGATGTCCGTTCATTCGTTGTCGCAGCGTCTGCATGGTCTCGCCAATGTACCACGCTTCGGGACATCCTTTCCTGCAGCGTATGAGGTAGACAACGTTGGCCGAGTCGCACGAGTATGTACCGCGTACCTGGTGGGTGGTGTTCTCACGTGTAATGGTGGTATCTATGTCGATGATCTGGCACGTCTTGCAGAGATTGCCATGACAGGGTTGTGTGGTGTCGTGGTCGCTGTTCTGAAGACTGGGTAGTTTGCTGCAAACAATGGTTCGTTTGAGGTTGCGCGGTTGTTTGAAGGCAAGTAGTGGGGGTGTGGGGATGACCTTGGCAAGATGTTCATCGTCATCAATGATGTGTTGAAGGCTGTGAAGAAGATGACGTAGTTTCTCCGCTCCGGGGAAATACTGGACGACGAAGGGTATTCTGTCGGTTGTGTCCCATGTTTGTCTTCTGAGGAGGTCGGTCCGGTTTTTCGCTGTGGCGCGTTGGAACTGTCGATCGATGAGTCGAGTGCCATATCCCGTTCGTACGAGGGCATCTTTCAACGTCTGTAGATGTCTGTTACGCTCCTCCTCGTCTGAGCAGATCCTGTGTATATGGAGCGCTTGTCCATAGGGGATGGCTTCTTTAATGTGTTTAGGGTGGAAGCTGGAGAAGTGGAGCATCATGAGGTTATCCGTAGGTTTGCGGTAAAGCAAAGTGCTGAGGTGACCGTCCTTGATGGAGACCAGTGTGTCCAAGAATGCAACTGATTTTGGAGAGTAGTCCATGGTGAGTCTGATGGTTGGATGGAACTTATTAATGTCATCGTGTAGTCGTTTCAGTGATTCTTCGCCGTGGGTCCAAAGGAAAAAAATGTCATCGCTGTATCTGGTGTATAACATCGGTTGAGGGTCCTGTGCGGTGAGTAGGTCCTGTTCAAACTTGTGCATGAAGATGTTGGCGTATTGGGGTGCAAATTTGGTCCCCATGGCTGTTCCGTGCGTCTGGATGAAGAACCTGTTGTCGAAGGTGAAGACGTTGTGATCCAGAATGAAGCGGATGAGTTGCAGAATTGCGTCTGGAGATTGGCAGTTGTCGGTGTTGAGTACTGAGGCTGTTGCAGCAATGCCGTCGTCATGGGGGATGCTGGTGTAGAGTGCCGAGACATCCATTGTGACGAGGAATGTTCCTGGTTCAACTGGTCCATGGGTGCTGAGTTTCTGTAGGAAGTCCGTCGTGTCGCGACAGAAGCTGGGTGTACCTTGTACGATGGGTTTCAAGATGCCCTCGATGTAGCCAGAGAGGTTCTCACACAGGGTCCCATTGCCTGAAACGATTGGGCGGCCTGGTGTGTTGGCCTTATGTATTTTTGGGAGGCAGTAGAGATCTCCAATGTGGGGAGTACGTGGGATGAGAGCACGTAGGGTGCTCTGAAGATCTGGATCCAAGGTCTTGATCAGTCTGTTAAGTTGGCAGATGTGTTCCTTGGTCGGATCTGCGGGTAACTGTCTGTAGTGTTCTTGGTTGTTCAG
Source organism: Scyliorhinus torazame (assembly GCF_047496885.1). NCBI lineage: Eukaryota > Metazoa > Chordata > Chondrichthyes > Carcharhiniformes > Scyliorhinidae > Scyliorhinus > Scyliorhinus torazame. The sequence goes on along the minus strand of NC_092723.1, from coordinate 152,982,033 downwards.
TTGTCGGTATACTTCTTTGCAGTAGTCCGTTCTGTTCAGTACGGCAGTGGCCCCTCCTTTGTCTGCTGGTTTGATGACGATGCTGTGGTTGGTCTTGAGAGCGCGGATGGCATTGCGTTGTGCTTGGGTGACGTTCGGGGTTGTCTTGTGAATGCGACTGATGAATCTGGCATTGACGCGACTCCTGACGGCTTGAGCATACATGTCGAGTCTAAGGCAGCGGCCTTCCGGAGGGGTCCAATTCGACTCTTTCCTCTTCGGTTGCCGCAACGCAGATCTCTCGGTCTGCTGTTCCGGTTCATTGGTAGTCTGCTTGGGTTCGCTGTTGGCCTCTTGGGGTATGTGGAAGAATTCCCGGAGCTTCATTCGCCTGATGAATTCCTCCGTGTCTGCCGCGAGACTGATGGGGTCCATTTTGTTGGTGGTGCAGGCAACAATATACCCTCTGGCTGGCAGGAGCCCTCCAGCAGTGTGACAAAAGCTGCCTGGGAGGCTGATTAGCAGCCTGACCAAGAGGGCAGGTGTGCAAAGACGAATGACCTGCTCCGCTCTGCCCTGTCTCCTCTGTGCACTCCACCTTTCCATCACCCCTCGGAATGCTACCTCGATACCACATGCTGCCACCTCGCAGGGCCCTAGCACCCGATCTCACATGAGCTTCCTCACACCGCCCGACACTCCTCATCAGAACTCCTTCCTGCTTATGCGCAGTGCCCACACATGCCAGGTAGCATCGACATCTGACCCGCCGGATGTCCAGTTCACATAATCCCGATTTGTGTTCCTGCAGGAGAAGCTCGCCCACAAACGCCACGAGCAAGAGGAAACGTGCAGTGGGATCCCAGAGCTGAGGATCCCGATTCCTTATGAGGAGAGAGCCATGGAGCTCATGGGGGAGGAGCAGGAGAGGGCTTGTGCTGAGAGTGAGGTGGGCCTATGGGAGATAAGTGATGAGCCACTGCACCTTCCTCAAGATGACCAAACTCAAATAAGTTCTGTGTAGTCTAAAGCCTTGACCAGGCCATGTATAAATATCATCCTCCTTGCCTTGCAGGAACATCACCTGAAGAGCCGGGCCCATCTACTAGCCCACCCTCGACATGACCTCAGAGGAGATGTAGGAGGAGGGCACTGATGAAGTTTCAAAGCTATTACCCGCACCATCCACCATTGCAGAACAACATACCTTGGGGGGAGACATTAGCTGGCAAGCTTCTGGGTCACTATCTTGTCAGCACCGCACTGCTTCAGATGCACATCAGGTGGAGACAGAAACATCCCAGGGAATCAGACAGTCAGAGGTCTGCTGGATTCTAGAATTCAGCTGTTCCCTAGCCAGGTGCCAGGCCTCGTACACCTTTGCCCTCAGCTGCTGGAGGTGCAAAGGCAGAGCCGACACTCCTACAACTGCAAGGCTGAATGGAGGAATCACACAGCAATTTGTGGCAGGAGATGGGGCTGGCCAATACATGGAGTCTGCAATGAATAGCTTTGGGCAAGAGGTCATATCCATGACAGGAGAATTCCAAAGCATGGTTCAGTCCCTGAAAACCATGGCTGAGGGCTTCACCTGCATGGTTCAGATAATGGCTGGCCTTAGGACTGGTAGCTACTGGATCTCACTCCAGCTGCTCCTCCATACCATGGACCAACCCAGGGGCCCACGAGCATCTGGAGGCAGGAGGATCCACTGGAGCATATCCTGTGGCCTTCGACCAAGGAATCCCTGGGAGTGCTCGGTCAATCTGAATCTTCCTATCTCCCTTTCCTGAGACCAGCGCAAGTCAGGAACAGCTAGTCCTCTTCTATAAAGCAGGAGGCAATAAGGGAATCGCTAGCCTTCCTGCCCATGTGCAGCCTCGGCCCCACCTGGACTCCATCCTCAGGATCCTCAGATTCCTCTTTCTCAACTCCCTCCTGAACATCCTCCTTGTCTGAGGACACATGCGCTCCTCAATTTTGTCTTCAGGAAGGTCATTACTCTACTGCAGAGCCAGGTTGTTCATCACACAGCAGACCTCTCGGTGCTCTATACTGGAGCACCCCAATGAATCTGTTGAGGCAGTGGAACTGCATCTTTAGGAGGCCGATGCATTGTTCGATTACGGATTGGGTGACACTGTGAACATTTTTGTACCTGGCCTGTGCTGCGGTCTCTCATCTCTGCATTGGTGTCATCAGCCAAGAGCTTAGGGGATATCCCTTGTCCCTTAGGAAACAGACCAGCTATGTTGCGAAAGCCAGTAGCCCTCTCAGCCTGCCAGGCCTAGTCCAGGTCAAAATGTATGTAGTCTAGAGCCCTCACATAAAGAGCATCCGTGACCTCACGGATGAATTTTGGGTGGATGCCTATGATATGCCACACAGGTTACCCATTGGGCCCTGGAAGGACCCTATAGTGTAAATGATGAGGGCTGCTGTGACTTTATGGCACAGGTGTGGGTGTCCTCCGCTACCGCATGGCACCGAGTCCGTAAGGATGTGGCACAGGTATGGCACAGAAGAGACAGAGTCTTCTAGGGCAAATGTTGCCTGAGAACTCCATGAAGGACATATGCCCTTCGGTAGCACAGTGCACGGTCGCACAGTGATTAGCACTGTTGCTTCACAGCTCCAGGGTCCCAGGTTCAATTCCCGGCTTGGGTCACTGTCTGTGTGGAGTCTGCATGTTCTCCCTGTGCATGTTATGGTATCCCCTGGGTGCTCTGGTTTCCTCCCACAAGTCCCGAAAGACGTGCTGTTAGGTAATTTGGACATTCGGACTTCTCCCTCTGTGTACCCGAACAGGCGCCGTAATGTGGCGACTAGGGGCTTTTCACAGTAACTTCATTGCAGTGTTAATGTAAGCCTACTTGTGACAATAAAGATTATTATTATGTATCCTGTAGACCCTTGGTCTCCTTCTGTGCCTTCATGCCTCCTTATTGGCTGGTGCGGACCCCGGCCACTGGCCTAGTCTCCTTCTCCAGGGTCTTTTCTGGGTGGGACCGCACATTGCTGCTGGAGTCTGTGCTCCTCCAGTGCTGCAATAAGTAGAACGGCCAGCTCCACTAGCTCCATACCAATAACAATTGGATTATTGCGAGGGATGAGAGAGAGAGAGTCAGGTTGGCGTCGCAGCCGGATAACATCAGTACCTCCCCTGACCCATTGACCTCCTGGACCTGGAAGCAGCGAGTCTCAGATCTTATCCGGCGACGACCGCTTACTCACTGCTCAGGTGCTCTCCCATCTCCATGACAGAATTGGCCCTGGCCTCTGCGCTTGCTCACTTACACTCGCCTTTAGCCTCCCACCTGATTCTCTGCTCCCTTAGCCTCTCTTAACACTGAGGCTCTGACAGGAGGCTTCCATGTCTCTATTGGATTGGATTGGATTTGTTTATTGTCACGTGTACCGAGGTACAGTGAAAAGTATTATTCTGCGAGTAGCTCAACAGATCATTAAGTACATGGGAAGAAAAGGGAAGAAAAGAAAATACATAATAGGGCATCAACATATCCAATGTAACTACATAAGCACCGGCATGATGAAGCATACAGGGTGTAGTGTTAAAGAGGTCAGTGCATAAGAGAGTCATTTAGGAGTCTGGTGACAGTGGGGAAGAAGCTGTTTTTGAGTCTGTTTGTGCGTGTTCTCAGGCTTCTGTATCTCCTGCCCGATGGAAGAGGTTGGAAGAGTAAGTAAGCTGGGTGGGAGGGGTCTTTGATTGTGCTGCCCACTTTCCCCAGGCAGCGGGATGTGTAGATGGAGTCAATGGATGGGAGGCAGGTTAGTGTGATGGACTGGGCGGTGTTCACGACTCTCTGAAGTTTCTTGCGGTCCTGGGCCGAGCAATTGCCATACCAGGCTGTGATGCAGCCCGATAGGATGCTTTCTATGGTGCATCTGTAAAAGTTGGTAAGGGTTAATGTGGACATGCCAAATTTCCTTAGTTTCCTGAGGAAGTATAGGCGCTGTTGTGCTTTCTTGGTGGTAGCACCGACGTGGGTGGACCAGGACAGATTTTTAGAGATGTGCACCCCTAGGAATTTGAAACTGCTAACCATCTCCACCTCGGCCCCGTCGATGCTGACGGGGTGTGTACAGTACTTTGCTTCCTGAAGTCAATGACCAGCTCTTTAGTTTTGCTGGCATTGAGGGAGAGATTGTTGTCGCTGCACCACTGGGCAGGGTCAACTTTGGGGGATCATGGGTCAACTGGATGGTGATGCCCGCCTTGGGGGATCATGGGAGGAATTGGGGTCAGGCACTGAAGGGAACCCAGTGCCTCTTGATCTCATGCAGTCAAGGTTTGAGTTCTGAACCCAAGAACCCATCCCATTCCTTGACTTTGAGACTGGAGGCAGCTGACATTGTACTTTTTTATAAATTTAGAGTACCCAATTAATTTTATTTTCCAATTAAGGGGCAATTTAGTGTGGCCAATCCACCTACCCTGCACATCTTTGGGTTGTGGGGGTGAAACCCACACAAAAATGGGAAGATTGTGCAACTCCACATGGACAGTGGCCCAGAGTTGCGATCGAACCTGGGACCTCGGCGCCGTGAGGCAGCTGACATTGTTTTTTTAAAAAAAATATGTTTTATTGAAAATTATTTCGATCAAAAATTTTCCCCCTTACAGATCAAACATAACAGTAAAGAAAGTTTAACAATAAACAAATGGCTAATCAACATGGTAATCTAATCGTTTAACATAAACTAAAACTTCCACCCCGCCCCCCCCCCCCCCCCCCCCGCCCCCCTGAGTTGCTGCTGCTGGTCATCTGTCTTCCCTCTAACGTTCCCCTAGGTAGTCGAGGAATGGCTGCCACCGCCTGGTGAACCCTTGAGCCGATCCTCTCAGGGCAAACTTTATCCGCTCCAGTTTTATGAACCCCGCCATATCGTTTACCCAGGCCTCCAGTCCGGGGGGTTTCGCCTCCTTCCACATGAGTAGAATCCTACTCCGGGCTACTAGGGACGCAAAGGCCACAACGTCGGCCTCTTTCGCCACCTGCACTCCCGGCTCATCCGCAACTCCAAATAAAGCTAGCCCCCAGCCTGGTTTGACCCGGGCCTTCACCACCTTGGAAATCACTCCCGTCACTCCCTTCCAATACCCCTCCAGTGCCGGGCACGGCCAAAACATATGTACGTGGTTTGCCGGGCTTCCGCCGCACCTCCCACACTTGTCCTCCACTCCAAAGAACCTGCTCAGTCTTTCTCCCGTTATGTGTGCTCTATGTAGCACCTTGAATTGAATCAGGCTAAGCCTGGCGCACGAGGAAGAGGAATTTACCCTGCTCAGGGTATCAGCCCACATACTCTCCTCTATCTCCTCCCCTAGCTCTTCTTCCCACTTTCCTTTTAATTCGCCCACCAACTCCTCCCCCTCTTCCCTCATCTCTCGGTATATCTCTGACACCTTGCCCTCTCCGACCCACACCCCCGAAAGCACTCTGTCCTGAATCCCCTGTACCGGGAGCAGCGGAAATTCCCTCACCTGTTGTCTTGTGAACGCCCTCACCTGCATATATCTAAGAAAGTTTCCCCGGGGCAACTTATACTTTTCCTCCAATGCTCCCAAGCTCGCAAACGTCCCATCTATAAATAAATCTCCCACCCTCCTAATTCCCAACTGGTGCCAGCTCTGAAATCCTCCATCCATTCTTCCTGGGGCAAACCTATGGTTGTTCCTGATTGGGGACCCCACCAGGGCTCCCCGCACACCTCTCTGTCGCCTCCATTGTCCCCAGATATTCAATGTTGTCGTGGTAAACTTTTTTGGTGAGAGCGGTAGCGGCGCCGTCACCAGCGCCTCTAAGCTCGTCCCTTTACAGGACTTTCTCTCCAGTCTTTTCCACGCCGCTCCCTCTCCCTCCATCATCCATTTACGAATCATCGCCACATTGGCGGCCCAATAGTAGTCGCCCAAATTCGGTAGCGCCAATCCTCCTCTGTCCCTGCTACGTTGTAGGAACCCCCTCCTTACCCTCGGGTAAGCTCGTGATGCTCCTGTCTATTTTTTAAAAAAAGGTCTTAGTGATTAGTATAGGGAGACATTGAAATACAAATAAGAACCTCGGGAGGACCATCATCTTAATTGCCTGCACTCTGCCGGCAGCTGACATTGTTAAGAGTTAACTCTTGATGGCTAATTAGTTTGACGAGCATGAGTCTCAGGAATGTTAGAGGGCACAATTGTTTTTTTCATAGAATTTACAGTGCAGAAGGAGGCCATTCGGCCCATCGTGTCTGCACCAGCTCTTGGAAAGAGCACCCTACCCAAGGTCAACACCTCCACCCTATCCCCATAACCCAGTAACCCCACCCAACACTGAGGGCAATTTTGGACATTAAGGGCAATTTAGCATGGCCAATCGACCTAACCTGCACATCTTTGGACTGTGGGAGGAAACCGGAGCACCTGGAGGAAACCCACGCACACACGGGGAGGATGTGCAGACTCCGTACAGACAGTGACCCAGCGGGGAATCGAACCTGGGACCCTGGAGCTGTGACGCAATTGTGCGATCCACAATGCTACCGTGCTGCCCTTCAGGGATAGGCAAAGCTAATGGGCACCCATTAAACTCAGGCTGCGTCATTCCGAGATCTCATTGCTGTCATGCTTCAATACTTAAGCCTATTGGACAGCTACTCTAGAGTTTCTGCCCACCCACCCACCACCAAGCTGGGCACCGTGCTATCTTCTCTTTTGGGTCTCATCCACCGAGCCCATTTGGCCCAGCTGCTTGACTCTACATCACAACCCACCCCTCGACTCTCGTGGCCCACAGCCACACCCACCCCAAACCCCATGCCACAGACAGCAGGCTAACACAACACTAAAAGCACATTTAAACAACAAACAGAAGACTTCAGGCCCACCCACACCAACCTTGCACCCCCCCTCGCTCTCTGGAGCTGACCACTGGGCTCTGTCTCCTTGAACTCTCTGCTGCTAGTTGGAGACTGTGGTGCTCACCTCCTTCCTCACTCTTGGAGGTCATGGTGGCACCTGGTTCCAATTTTTAAAAAGCAGTATTAATTTGTGCCTGGTGGGTGAAAGATTTGAGGAGGGCTGAAGATGCGTTAATGTGCATGTTAATAGATTCAGATTCATGGCGTGAGCCTGACTGCACCATCGGGAAGAACCTGGGAAGATCGCAATTGGAAATCCTGCTGGCGCAAATCCCATTTTTCCCTCTCACGAGATTTAGCGGCCAAGACGGGATTTACGCCCGCGACTTATGCAGCCGCTAAATCCTGCCCATTATTTCTGCTTCTTGTTGGTATGGAGCACTGGCGCATTGCTTTTCTGTATCCAGCACTGGTGTTCCTGCTGCATCAGGCAGAAACTTCAGTACCCAATCATCCTTCTGAAGTTTTTAAGAGAATTTGCATTGAATTGAAACTGGTCTGAACTTGTCTCACATTTCACCCTCACAATCTCAGAGTGAGGGCATTCACAACATCTGAAGCAGCTCAGTTAACAGCAGAAGAGGAAAGGCCAGTCTGTAACTGACTGATGTTTAGGAGTTGGGCTGGACCACACGTCAGAAGTAGCGAGTGTGCAACCAAAATGTCCTATTTCGTCTCTGTTTTTAAAAAATGATTTAAGCCTCCATCTACATTCCTGAAGTTTGCTTCTTTTACTCTTTTATTCTCAGTCACTCATCTTTCCCTCTGCTTTTCTTTCCGTCTTACCTTCTGGGATATCCTGACAACTTGAAAGGTTCTGAATGTAACACATGTAACAGGAGAGATCCATTTGGACCACATTGGCCATTTGGGTAGTGGGAGTAGTGGGACTCTAATTTTAACTCTGTATCAGTGAATACCTCAGTCAGGCATATTTATTCCAGACTAAAAACAGAAAATGCTGGAAACACTCAGCAGGTTGCAGCATTTGTGGAGAGTCCTTATGACACATCTTCAGACCGAAAGGGAGAGAGAAATGTGATGGATTTACTCCTCCTTCCCATCACTGCCACTGTAATGTCTTTCCAGGTTCTGCTGGGACTGAGGTCTGCTGAAGCCCACTTGAATTTTCCCAGTATTTTCTGTTTTTATTTCAGATCTCTAGCATCCACTGTATTTTGTTCTTCTATTAATTCCAGTGTTTCTGGTTTTTAACTTTTTGCCTGTACCCAGCTTTCTACACAAAATTTAGGAGGAGCTTCAAAAGCAGAAGATAGTTTGGATCTGGGTCTGTTGTTGCTTGATCACATTTTTTGTTGAAGATAACCTTTTCAAAAATTGTTATTTCAGAAATTGTAGCTGTGTTTGTTTTGATGGTGTCCTGTCTTTTTTCTTGTAGGTCTTACTGTGCGCATTGTTCCTGGAAACAGCCCTTTCCTGAATTGTAGATGATGCAGTTTGGGCCAGTGCTGCTATTTACCTGCATTCTCAGGGGTTCCTATGCTCTCAATGCGTTTGCACCACAGCATGGCTCCTCAGATCCCTGTTACGATGAAGGAGGGCAGCCTAAACGTTGCATTCCAGATTTTGTCAACGCTGGCTTTGCCAGGGAGGTACAGGTGTCCAGTACTTGTGGGAGGCCTCCAAACAGATATTGCTTCTTTAATGAGAAGATGGGCGTGAAGACTAAGATGTGTCAAATCTGTGATGCTTCAGATCCCAGGAGCGCTCACCCTGCCACCTACCTGACCGATTTAAACAATGCTCACAACCTTAGCTGTTGGCAATCTGAAGAGTTTCATAATCCTCTGCAAAATGTCACTCTCACTCTCTCGCTGAATAAGAAATTTGAAATCACTTATGTCAGTTTGCAGTTTTGCTCTCCTCGGCCAGAATCTATGGGAATATTTAAATCAATGGACTATGGGAAAAATTGGGTTCCCTTTCAGTATTATTCCTCACAGTGCAGGAAAATGTACAATAAGCCAAACAAAGCAATCATTTCGAAGCAGAATGAACAAGAAGCTCTTTGCACAGATGGATACACTGATCTCTATCCTTTGACAGGGGGACTGATCGCATTCAGTACCCTTGATGGACGTCCCTCTGCCCAGGACTTTGACAACAGTCCAGTCCTGCAGGACTGGGTGACAGCCACAGATATTCGGGTGGTCTTCAGCAGACCTCACCCCCAGCGGGACCAGGATAGACATTACAGTGGCAGAGACGGGAAGGAGGAGGAGGGGGGGGTGATGAGAGAGTCCTACCATTATGCAGTGGCTGATTTGCAGGTCGGTGGGCGCTGCAAGTGTAATGGGCATGCTTCACGTTGTGTCAAGGACAAAGAAGAGAATCTGAATTGTGACTGCAAACACAACACTGCTGGCCCAGAGTGCGACAAGTGCAAGCCCTTTCACTATGACCGGCCATGGCAAAGAGCGACTGCTCGCGAAGCAAACGAGTGCTTGGGTAAGTCCAACCTGTGGGTATTGATGTAATTATTGACACCTTTCAGCCTTAGAGTCAACCAATTGGTTGGTCAATATCAGAGAGTGACAGTTTTAACATCAGTTACAGAAAAGCTACTAGTATTTGTAATTGGGGCCGAATGCTTGGGCTCTGACTGTAAGAGCTGACCAGAGTGAGCCCGCATGCAGTTGTGAAGGACGGATCTTGCCTGAGTGATCTGGTTGAAATTTCTTTGCGACGTCACTAATACCGTAGACAAGGCAATGTTTGTGGATGTTGTCTGAATGAGCAACAAATGGGACCTTTTGCTATTTATATAGCACCTTTAACGTAATGAAGAGCGCCAAGGCATTTGCCAAAATTTGACACTTGTGTCCCTGAAGGAGATATTAACTGAGAGGACAAAAAGCTTGGTCAAGGAGGTAGGTTTAAAGGGTGTCTGCAAGGAGGAAACTGAAGTAAAGAAGCTGAGAGGGTTAAGGAGAGAATTCCAGAACTTACGGTCTAGGCACTGAAGCCACAATCACCAATGGCAGAGCAATTAAAATTGGAGATGCTCAACAGGCAAGAATTAGTGGAGCACAGATATCTAAGGGGGTTGTGGGGCTGGAGCAGATTGCAGAGATAGGGACGAATGAGACCATGAAGGATTTGATAACAAGAATGTGAGTTTTAAAATTGAAGTGTTGCTTAACCAGGAGCCAACGTGAGTCAGTGAGAACAAGGGTGATGGATGAATAAGAGTGTAGCCAGGAGCGTTCTGAGGTGATGAAGTGTAGAGGTAACAAGGGTTTCAGCAGCATGTAAGAAAACAAGAAAATAGAAGCAAATCATACAACCCCTTGAGCCTGCTTTGCCAGTCAATACAATCATGTCTGACCTTCTACCTCAACTCCACTTTTCCACCCGCTTCCATATCCCTCAATTTCCCCTAATTTCTATCTCTGTTTTAAATATACTTAACAAGGGAACACCCACAATCTTTCAGGACAGAGAATTTCAGTGATGCACACTATTGAAGTATAGTCTCTGTTGTAATGCCAGAATCAAGGCAGCAAATTTGCACACAGCATACTCTCACAAACAACATTGTGATAATGACCAGAAATTCTGCTTTTGTGTTGTTAACTAAGAGCCAAATATGAACAGGGATACCTCCACTCCTGTTCCCCACAACACATCCTTGGGATCTTCTAATAATCTTTATTATTGCCAAAAGTAGGCTTTCCATTAACACTGCAATGAAGTTACTGTGAAAAGCCCCTAGTCACCACATTCCGGCGCCTGTTCGGGTACACTGAGGGAGAATTCAGAATGTCCAATTCACCTAACAAGCACATCTGGGCACCACAGTCCAAAGACGTGCAGGTTAGGTGGATTGGCCATGATAAATTGCCCTTAGTGACCAAAAAGGTTAGGAGGGGGTTATTGGGTTACGGGGATAGGGTGGAAGTGAGGTCTTAAGTGGGTCGGTGCAGACTCGATGGGCCGAATGGCCTCCTTCTGCACTGTATATTCTACGTTCTACGTTCTATCTTTCAGAACTTGTGGGAGAAAACCAGAGCACCTGGAGTAAACGCACACAGACACAGGGAGTACGTGCAGACACCACACATTCAGTGACCCAAGCCGGGAATCAAATCTGTGACCCTGGCACTGTGAAGCAACAGTGCTAACCACTGTGCTACCGTGCCATACCATCTGTCAGAGTAGACAGGGCCTGGGTATAATATTTTGTCTTGAAAGGTGGCAACTCTAACAGAGCAGCACTCCCTCAGCACTACACTGGATTATGTGCTCAACTGTCTGGAGTGGGCCTTGAGCCCATAACCTTCTGAGTCAGAAGGGAGACTGCTACCCTCACTTATGCTGTGGAAATGGAGTTGGGATGATGACCAAATTGAGTGGCGCAGAGAACTCGAGGGATTGAATGGCTCATTGCTGTTACTGAGGTACCAATTGACTGTGCAGAGTGTCCTGAGTGAGAGATTAGTCCTCTTCAGCACTTGGAATCCTACTAGATCAACTGATATATTCTGAAAATGCTGGTTCATATGCTTTTGACATCCAGAGTTTTAAATAAGTAACCCAATGGAAGCAACGTATTTTGGAAAAACGTTAAAATTTAATGTGGGTTTCCAGCGAACATTCCATTACAATGGATTCCAAATGAGTTACCAATTGAGAATTGCACATGCATTCCATGCTGTTGGTAGCTCCTCGAGCTGTGAATTAGTGAACCAAATGGGTTTTTACAACAATTGACAATAGTTTCATGGTTAGCATTAGATTTTTAATACTAGATTTCAATTGAACTCAAATCCCAAAATTTGGAATGGCAGGATTTGAATCTGCGTCCCCAGAACATTGCACTGGGTCTCTGGAGTACTAGTCCAGCAACAATGACACACACACACACACACACTAGTTTCATTGTACCAATATTGAGACTAGTTTTTTAATCCCAGATTTATTAATTAAATTAATTTAAATTGAAGCAGATAACACGATTATATTTGAATTTGTGTCCTGGGATTATTAATCCCGCCCTTGGGTTACTAGTCCAGCAAAGTTACCACAATGCTACTATTCCTGGAATTAGATTTTAATCTGTAGGTTTGGGTTGAAGTCCAGCAGAGAGAAATGGGATGAGCCCGCTTTCTGTCTTGCCAGTATTCGTGCTGTGTGAAATTACCTCCGACAGCCACAACTCATTTTCTAGAGGGCATTGGCCCACTGCGCAAACTAGCATGAATTCAGCACTAATTACTGATTTCATTCATGTAGGTTACAGGCCGTCTTGTCTGGAAATAGAAAAAGTGTTAAATTGGTGCTTGAAAGAGCATTGTCTGGGGCAATGGCGCATTGTTATTCTGGTGTAGAGAGAGTTGTATTCTGTATCTAACTTGTGCTGTACTTGCTCTGGGAGCGTTTGATGGGGCAATGTAGAGGGAGCTTTAATCCACAGTGGAGGGTTATTTACAGGGTAGATACAGAGCAAAGCTGGTTTTGTTCTGCCCCCACAGGCCCTCTCAGTCCCAAATACTCTCCCTAGTGCAACAGTTTGACATCATCTGTATTCTTATCAATATCTTGTCTGAGTAAGTAATTCGATCGCTATGGTATGAAATGAGGAAGAGTTTTCCATTAAAAAGAACAAAATGCTGGAAAAACTCAACAGGTCTAGCAGCATTTGTGGAGAGAGAAATGTTTTGTAGATGAGGTCATCCGAACTTGAATTCTATTCCACAAATGCTGACAGACCTGCCGGGCTTTTCCAGGTTTACTGTTTTTATTTCCGATTTCCAGCATCCACAGTATTTTGCTTTTATTTCAGAGTTGTCCCATGGTGGGTTCTTGTTGTTAGATCATTCTGATTGCTTTTGCTGTGCCGGCAGGCAGAGGATGCCTCCAGGTACAAATGCTATTGGTAAATGTGTTGCTCACTGTTAAGTTTGTCGAGCTGGCCTGTGCCCAGTGCAATCTATCGCTAGCTACTGAAGAGCAGCTTGTGGCTTCAGGGTTGCTGATAATTGGACTGGAAGTGCGGGCACCAAGTGACTGAGTGGCACTTAAGGTGAAATAGAAAGGGGGCATGGGAAGGGTTTAATTTAGTGACAGTCACGGAGGTCTCTTGAAAAATGTAAGAGTTCACAGCTTTGTTACGCTGCTCGTGTCAGATGCCATCCTATTGAAATGTTAATGAAGGTGTATTTACAGCAAAAAGGTTTGCTCACTATCTCTTTAGGTGGGCAGTTGGAGGGCTAGCTTTGAGTCATCACACTTTCTGTATACAACCCCCTGTGAATTTTTCCATTAGCTCAGAGGTCACTGTCACCTTTGCACCTCACTCGCACCATCTTAATTTAATTAATTTGAATGTTTAGCATGCACTGAACAGCTCAGACTCACTGCTTCTCTCAGTTCTCGGCTTTCTTTGTCATGTTAAAACATTTGCCATTCAGTCCACTGACAACCATTCTGCTTCTTCTGTTTCTCCTCGCTCTCTGCAGTCTGTGGGGGGAGGGGAAGGCTGCGTGGGTGGGGGTGGGGGAGGGTGGTGGTGGATGGGTCTGGGAAAACAGGAACTTAGCTGCCCTCAGCCTTCCAAAAGGTGACTTTTGTCTGTTGAGTCTGTATGATCGTGTATCTGTCTATATGTGTCTGTACCTGTGTCAGTCTGTGTCTGGTTGTGTGTGTCTGTTTGATTTTGTCTCCATGTCTACTTGTGCTTGTCACCTGTATGTCTGTCTGCATGTGTGCTTGGTTCCTTGTGTGTGTGAGCATGTGCACAATGTGTCAGAGTCTGTGTGTGTGTCAATTGTGAATACCTGAGTATGTGTTTGTCTGTATACATGTTTTTCTGCGTGTGTGAGTGGATATGTTTCTCTGCTCATGCGTGAGTGTGTACATGCATGTATTTGAGTGTATGGGATGTATACATGTGTGGATGTGCACAGTGTCGTCTTTTCCTCAGCTCATCTGCTGCTGAAGTCCTCATTCATGTCTTTGTTAACTCTAGACTTGGATATTATAAACCATTCATGGCCATCCTGCCATATTCTATCATCTGTAATCCAAAATCTGCTGCCCATATCCTAACTTGCTCCAATTTCCATTCACCTATTACCCCTATACTTGTAACCTACATTGGCCCCTGGTTAAGCAGCATCCTGATTTTTAAAAATTCCCATCCCTTGTTTTCACACTTATCCATGTCCTTGTCCTTCCCACCTCTAATCTGTTGCAGCCCCCAAATTCTCTGAGACATCTGTGCTCATCTCATTCTAGCCTCTTGAAGATCCCCAATTTTAATTGTTCCACTATTGGTGGCTGTGTCTTCAGCTGCCTGGACCTGATGCTCTGGAATAGCCAAACTCTACAACTCTCAACTTGGCAACCTTGCATTTCTCTATTAAGACACTTCTTGAATCCTATCTCTTTGACCAAACGTTTTGTTAACTGCAAAATATCCCCTTACGTGATTGCTTTCAAAATTTGCTTTATAATACTCCTGTGAAGCACCTCAGGACATTTTATTTCATTAAAGGCATGATATAAATATGACTGCTGCTGTTGACGGATGTTCTTTGATTTGCGAGGGGCCATGGAATTTTGCATTAATTTCTGATGGACATCTTGTTTTAATTTTGAGTTTGTGAAGGTTATCAATGAAGCTGATGTACTTCTCCAAGTGGCAGAGGACATTTGCAGTTGGTGGAAGAAGATGCTGCCATTCTGCTTTTGCAAACACACCTCATAGGATACACATACTGAATGGGATACACACAGTGATTGAGATGCACAGAAGTGAGATAAACAAACCGAATGGGATACACACACTGAATGGGATGCACACAACAAATGAGATACACAAACCAAATGGGAAACACACACTGAATGGGATGCACACACTGAATGAGATGCGCACACTGAATGAGATGCACACACTGAATGGGATAGACACAATGAATGAGATGCACACACTGAATGGGATACACACACTGAATGGGATACACACACTGAATGGGATAGACACAATGAATGAGATGCACACACTGAATGGGATGCACACACTGAATGGGATACACACACTGAATGGGGTACACACACTGAATGAGATGCACACACTGAATGGGATACACACACTGAATGGGATACACACAATTAATGGGTTACACACAATGAATGAGACGCAAAAACTGAATGGGATACACACACTGAATGGGATAGACACAATGAATGAGATACACAAACTGAATGGGATATACACACTAAATGGAATATACACAAAAATTAAATACACAAACTGAATGGGGTACACACGCTGAATGGGATAGACACAATGAATGAGATACACAAACTGAATGGGATATACACACTAAATGGAATATACACAAAAATTAAATACACAAACTGAATGGGATACACACACTGAATGGGATAGACACAATGAATGAGATACACAAACTGAATGGGATATACACACTAAATGGGATATACACAAAAATTAGATACACAAACTGAATTGGATACACACAATGAATGGGATAAACAGAATGAATGGTATACTCAAACTGAATGGAATACGCAAATTAAATGGGATGCACACACTGAATGGGATACACACACTGAAGGAATATATACACTGATGAACATAGTGAATGAGATTCACTGAATGAAACACGCACTGAATAAGATTCATAGACTCATACAGACACATTGAATGATTCATACACTGATACACACACTGAATGAGTTTCATACACTGATACACACGCACAATGAAATTCATACACTGATATACACACACTGAATGAGATTCATATACTGATATACACACACCGAATGGGATTCATACACTGATACAAACACACGTTGAATGAGATTCATACACTGATACACACACACGCTGAATAAGATTCATATACTGATACATACACATTGAATGGGATTGATACATTACTACACATTAAATCAGATACATACACTAATAAACACACATTGAATAAGATTCGTACACTGATACACACACATTAAATGAGATTCGTACAGTGATACACACACACTGAATAAGATTCATAAATTGATACACACGCTGAATGGGAATCATACACTTATACACCCACATTGAATGGGATTCATACACTGATACACACACTAAATGAGATTCATACACTGGTACACACACGCTATATGAGGTTCACACACTGGTACACGCACTCTAAATGAGATTTCATACACTGGTACACACATGAGGTTCATAAATTGATGCACTGAATAAGAATCATACACAAATATACCCACATTGAATTGGTTCACACACTGATATACACACACACTGATTGAAATTCATACACTGAAACACACACTAAATGGGATTCATGCACTGATACACACACACTGAATGAGATTTATACACTGATAGAGACACACTGAATGACCATCGTACACTGATAAAAACACACTGAATGAGATTCATACACTGGTACACACACTGAATGAGATTGGGTTCATACACTGATACACACACTGTGAAACTGATTAATACATTGGTAAACAAACATTGAACGAGATTCATACACTGGCACACACACCACCACACACACACTGAATGAGTTTCATATACTGATGGGCACACACACTGAATGTGAATCATACACTGAAACACACACACACTGAATGAGTCTCCTACACTATTAAGCACACACTGAATGTGATTCATACGCTGGTGCACACATTAAATGAGATTCGCGATCATACACTGATACACACACTGTGAATGAGATTCATACACTGAATGAATTTCTTACACTGATATACACATACACACTGAATGAGCTTCATACACTGAAAAGCACACTAAATGACATTCATACACTGGTACACACACTGGATGTGATTGGGGTGATACACACACTGTGAATGAGACTAATACATTGATAAACTAACATTGAATGAGATTTATACACTGACACACACACTGAAAGAGATGATTACACTGATACACACAGAAAGAGATACATGCATTGATACATTACACATATGGCACTACGTGGCCGGCACGGTAGCACAGTGGATAGCACTGTTGCTTCACAGCGCCAGGGTCCCAGGTTTGATTCCCGGCTTGGGCCACTGTCTGTGCTAAGTCAGTATTTTTTACCTGTGTCTGCGTGGGTTTCATCCGGGTGCTCCGGTTTCCTCCCACAAATCCCGAAAGACGTGTTTATTAGGTGAATTGGACATTATGAATTCTCCCTTTGTGTATCCGAACAGGTGCCAGAATGTGGCGACTAGGGGCTTTTCACAGTAACTTAATTGCAGTGTTAATGTAAGCCACCTTGTGACAATAAAGATTATTAGTATATTATTATTACACTAATGGAGACTTCCGGTGACGGCGGGCGGGAGGCAGTTCGGGAATGGCATTTTCGGGGCTTTAAGCCCGGTCCCAGGGTCCACGGAGGCGGCAAAAGCAGGGAGAAGGCACAGAGGCGGCTCAGCGAAGGCACAGTGAAGAAAAATGTCGAGGGTGAGCAAAAAAACGGCCGTCGAGGAGTGGAAAGGTCACCGTGGGGTCACCAAGGAAAATGGAGGCTGGAGCACCAGGGGAGGCTGCATTGCTTACGGCTGAAGAAATAACTAAGGTGATGGCTGCGGAATTCGAAAGGCAGTTTACAAAATACATGGAGACAATGAGGAAGGAGATGAGGGAGGTTTTGAGTGTGCTGGTGGAGGAGGCAATTTCCCCGGTGACGACGGCGGTGGCGAGCGCAGTGGCGGAGGTGTGAGAGCAAGGGGAGGCGCTGAAGGAAGGGGAGGAGACATTATTGCAGCACGATGATCAACTTGCCTCAATGCGGAAGGAGATGCGGAAGGTGATGGACATTAACAAGGATCTGCGAGGAAAAATGGAAGACCTGGAAAACAGATCCAGGTGACAGAATTTGAGGATTGTGGGGCTGCCCGAAGGAGTTGAAGGACCGAGGCCGACTGAGTATTTTGCCGCGATGCTGACAAAACTATTGGGGGAGGGGGAGGATCCCTCCCGATATGAACTGGATCGGGCTCATCAATCGTGGAGGCCTGTACCAAAGGCGAGTGAGCTGCCAAGGGTAGTGACTCTGTGCTTCCGTAGGTACAGTGTGAAGGAGAAGGTCCTGAGCTGGGCCAAGCAGAAGCGGGTGATGCAGTGGGCTGGAGCTGGTATACGTGTATACCAGGACTTTACGGTGGAGCTGGCGAGGAGGCGGGCTGCCTTCAACCGGGTGAAGAGGGCACTGTACATTAGCAAGGTGCAGTGCGGCATTGTATATCCAGCGAAGTTGAGGGTGACTTACAAGCTCATGGACTTTTATTTTGGAACGGCGGAAGCAGCGGAGGAGTTTGCGAAGGCAGAAGGACTGTGGCAGAACTGAGAAATTGAGAAATGGGCTTTCCTAGGGCCGGGCAAGGGGGAAAGGGACCCGGGCGGGGGCCTCCACGCTGGCTGGTTTAAGCCGGCCAGTGAACAGGAGTGAGGTGGGGGGGAGGGGCTACGGCCATTGGAGCCTGGCAGAACAGGGTCCGAGTGGTCTAGCCAGGGTGGAAAGTTGGGGGGAAGGAACCGAGGTAGGGGGGAGGAGTTTTACAAGAGGCAGTGGACGGGAGGAGTTGGAGACTGGGGGTGGGGGTGGGGGGGGGGGGGGGGGAGCTGCTGTACAACTCTTGGGTATCATGTACGGTACTCTTTCAGAGGTTGGATGGCGTTGAGCGTAGGTGGGGGAGGGGGAGTAGACTCTATAGGTTAATGGTGACCATGGATGGTCCCAGACTCCTTTTTCTTTTTCTCCTTTGTTTTTTGTTTCCACCGTGGGAGGGTTTGATTTACTGGATGCATATATTGACAGGTGGACCGTTGTTTGGGGTGGTTGGAGGATGGGATCGTTGGTATTGTTAAGGGGATTGATTTTGTATTTGTTACCGTTTACTGTTTATGGGTGGGGTGTAAATTTTGAAGGAAAATGTGAAAATGGAGAATAAAAACATTTTTAAAAAATAAAAAATTATTACACTAATGAATTCATACACTGATGGTACCTCTCCAGGACCTTGAGGTGGCGTCTGTATTTTAATACAGTGTTAACCACGTAACCACATTACCATCACAGAAATAGCTCAACAATTAACAGTTAAACAGTTCTGAAAATAAAAGGAAACACTTTAACTTATCCCGTACACCTTTACTATCAATATTCCAAACAAGCAGTCCCAATACATTGCAAATGCCACTTATAAATAAAGTTAATAAAACAGGTTTACTTGCGGTCCTGCGTGTAGAGACTTTTGGAGAGAGACAATTTGAGAGCATTTGGCAAAACTGCAAACCAGACCTGGCCCCTCCCATTAATTACAACATCTGTATCCTACTAAGATGTTCCATGACCTGATTAGCTATTATCTATACCCCAGGAACCGTCGAAAAAATAAACACGATTCTATTAGCCCTTATCTGTAATCAAATAAGTGGTCAGAATGAATGATTATCTCACTCTTACAACACCTTATTTACAGTTTTAGCAGGCACACAGTCTGGGTACCTTAACCTAGGTTCTCAAAAAAATTACTGCAGCAAATATATACCTTCATCCAGGCTTTTAATAACATTACTGCAACAGATATAAAATACAATATATATAACAATTTCTTGCATTCATCACACTCCGTTGATCTTGATGGAGGGAGAGACCGGATCTTGACCTGGAGCAGGTTGGTAAAAGACATGAGTCTTCTTGAGGTTGAGGGTGAGACTGATTCTTCGGTATTCTTCCGGGAAGGTGTCAAGCATGGCCTGGAGATTCTCTTCTGAGCGAGTGGAGATGGTGGTGTCATTCGCATACTGAAGTTCCACGATTGAGGTTGAAAAGTTTTCCGTCCGTCCTGCAGACAATGACCACTGGGAAGCTTATTCTTGACAAGGTGAAGGATGGCGGCAATGAAGATGGAGAAAAGGCTGGGGGCGATGACCCATACCTGCTTGACTCCAGTCTTGATATGGAACTTTTCTGCTTTATTTCCATTGGTGAGGGCTGTCACCGACATCTTGTCATGGAGGAGTGCAAGGATGTTGATGAATTTCTCTGGACAGTCAGCCTTTGATGGGGTCTTCCATAGTACTTCCCGATTGACTGAGTCAAAAGTCTTGGTCAGATCGTTGAAGGCCATGTAGAGTGGTTGATGTTGCTCCTGGCATTTCCCGTGAAGTTTCCGAGCAGTGAAAATCATGTCCGCTGTTCCATGGTTTGGTTGGAAGCCACACTGGCTTTCTGGAAGGATTTGTTCAAAGACTGGGAGAAGGCAACCAGCAAGGATTTTGGCAATGATCTTCCCAGTAATGGGAATAGACGGATTCCTTTCTCGAAGATGGTGGCAATGATGGCATCCCTGAGGTCGACAGAAATTTCTTCCCTGTGCTAGATTTTCAGGAACAGCTGATGAAGATGATAGGTGCTCTCTTCTCCTCCAAGTTTGAAAATCCCAGCTGGAATCACATCCACTCCTGTGGCGTTTCCATTTTTTACATTTTGAATGGTGTCTTTGGCTTTGTCCACGTTGGTGGGAGTCCAAGATCTTCTTTGATGGTGAGTTGGGGGATTTTCTCAAATCATTTATGATTGTATCATTTGTTATGGGGTCAGGGTTTAGAGAACCCCAAAGTCTATCATGGAGTTCACCTGACCTACAACTGTTTATAGATTTTGGTTATGAGGAGCACAAGGGCCTACTTTCCAGGTTATATTGAACAGAAGGCCTTAAGCAGTTTTAAACAAAACAAAATTTATTCTACGAATTCAGTTAACATTTTAGAACACTCACAGTAAGCATTTATTATCAACTAAAAACATAAATTCCCCACACAGTCTTTAGTACTCTATATTTATACAACTCTTAATAACTTCCCTTTCTGCTATTTCAACTTGATAACAACATCCAATACCAGACAAACCCTTTTTACCAAAACAGTAGGTGTGAATTCTTTACAGAAAACAGGTATCATTTTTAAATTATCAAGTGATCTGGACCCCTTTTAACATACAGAGAGAGAGAGACCAAAATAAACCTTCTTTTGTCTGAATGCAGCTTCCAACTGCCTAAACCGAAAGTAAAACTCAGAGCCACAAACAGCTTCCAGCTCAAAACGAAAGTAAAAACTAGAGCCACAGCCCAGCTCCTCCCACACAATGACATCACTGCAGCCATTTGAGAACACAAACAGTTCTTAAAGGGACATTCCCATGATACATGGTTTAGAAGTTATTTTAAGTGTTCTCTCACCCCATCGGAGGCTGATGTTTCCTCTGTCTCTCAAGAGGATTCCGTCCTTACTCTGCACCAATTTGAGGCCTAGGGTGTTGAGTCTATATATTGCCTTGGTGGCACTGATAAAGCCCCCTGCTTGTCAACGAGAAGTTGGTGCTCCGAAACGTTCTGAGTCCACCATTGGTTCTTGAATTTCCTAGTTCTTCGTACCTCCACCTTGGCTGATTGATGAGCTCTCCTCTTTGCCTTGCTTGTTATGTCATTCTGCCAGATGCAGCGAGTTTTCTTCTTCCACGAGGTCTTGGATGGCGTGGTCATTCTTGTTGAATCGGTCTTAGCGTTTCCTGGCCTCAGCCGATGGTTTGTTCGCAGCTTGAGATGATGGCTGTCTTCAGCTCTTTCCAGTTTCCCTCCACTCCATTAGAATGAATATTTTGGAGATTTTGGAGATGACATTGTTGGAAGTTCACTCGTATCCTTGGTTCGTGAAGTAGTGTAAAGTTGATATTTTTTTCTGAGCTGTTTCTTCATCTTCTGCTGCTTCTGGTGGAGTTGGACGGATGTAGAGGAGTGGATGAGCCGGTGATCTGTCCAGCAGTCATTTGCACTGGTCATCGCTTTGGTGATGAGAGTATCCTCTTGGCCTCAGGATTGGACGAGGACAAAGTCAATCATGTGCCAGTGCTTTGATCGTGGATGTCTCCAGAAAGCCTTGAACTTGTCTTTTTGGCAGAACAGTGTGTTCGTGATGGCAAGCTGGTGTTCCGCATATTTGGTGAGCGGGAGAAACCTATTGGAGTTGCAATTTCCAACTCCTTCCTTTCCAATGGTTCATTTCCAGAGTCGGGAGTCCGTTCCAACCCTGGTGTTGAAGCCCCCAAGGAGGATGGTCCTACCTTCCTTAGAAATGTTAGAGAGTATTGTGTGCAAGGTGGAATAGAAGCCTTTAGATTCATCGTTTGCGTCAAGGATTGGGGCGTAGGCACTCATGACCATTACCTGCTGGTTCTTGGCAATTTGTAGATGGAGGATCATTAGGCATTAATTGATGCCAATAGGGAGCTCTGAGAGTTGGTTGACGACTTTGTTCCTGATGGCCAATCCAATTCCATGCATCCTGGGTTGATCCTCGGGTTTCCGTCTCCAGCACAAGGTGTAACCATTGCCATCTTCCCTCAGCTGCCCTTCGGCTACTCTTGCAGGGCAGTAACGTTGAAGTTGAAGTGCCTGAGTTCAAGGGCAACAGGGCAGTTTTCCACTCCAGTCGATTGTTTTGTGCATTATCCATGAGAGTTCGTACATTCCAGGTTCCAAAGTTTGATTTTCAAACCGCAGGTAGATGACGGTGCCAGATGCGGTTTTCCAGCCAGTATGGGATGCAAGACACTTATTATTAGGGCACTTTTTCTAGCCCTTTCCCCATGTTGGGTGAGCAGAGTGGATCCTGAAGAGGGCTTCTCAGTCATGAAGAAATTGCCAAAAGGCTCTCCTGTTGCTATTCCATCAGCGAGACAGCTGAATGAAACGCCACCGAAGCTAGGGACTTCCAGATTGCACAGTCCTGTCCCTGTCACCTCCTGCAGATCACCGCCCGTTTTTTCTATGTGGGTGAGCTGGTTTCCTCGAGGTAGACACTTGGTGCAGAACATCTTTTAATGTGAGCATGCCATGGCACATCAGCAGGTACGCAGACCTTGACAGAGGGTAGATCCAGTTCCAGTGGCAAGCGAATCTCGACGAATCGGGATCTACTACTGCAACCTTCACTTGCTATCACAGCTGTTGATACCATACAAATATCATCCGCTGTTGCCACTTTGTTTTAGATGCGTTTTTTCTCGTTCCTCCCCTCCGATCTGACCATTGTGGGTGACCCTGACAGGAGTTTAAGACTCCCGATGGCATTGCTCTCGGGATCAACGGAATGTTCAAGCCTCTTCACCACATCGAGGTGACAATCCAAGGAAATATATATTAATACACACGCACTAAATGAGATTGGGGATCATAGTTGAGTTCGATGATCAGCCATGATCATAATGATTAGTGAGGCAGGCTCGAAGGGCCAAGTGGACTCCTCCTGCCCCTATTTTCTGTGTTTCTATACACTGATACACACACAATGAATGAGATTCATATATTGATGCACACACTGAATGGGATTCATACACTGATACACACACATTGAAGGAGATTCATACACTGATGCGATATACATACACTGAATGAGATTCATATACTGCTACACAGACATTACACCAGGTTTATACACTGATACACACACTGAATGACCTTCATGCACTGATATACATACACTGAGTGAGATTCATACACTGCTACACAGACAATGAATCAGGTTTTAACATTGATACACACACTGATTCAGATTCATACACTATACACTAAATGGGCTTCATACACTAATACACACAGACTGAATGAGATTCATACACAGATACACACTGACTGAATAGGTTCATATACTGATACACACACACTGAATGAGATTCATACACTGCTACACAGACATTGTACCAGATTCATACACTGATACACACACACTGAATGAGATACATACACTGCTACACACACACTGAATGAGATACATACACTGACACACACACTGAATGAGATTCATACACTGCTACACACACATTGTACCAGATTCATACACTGATACACACTGGTGCTGGGGCCCATCCCCTGGATGTTCGGATCTCAACCCCCGCCAACCACTGGGGCGGCATCTTTGCCTGTGAGCAAAGGTGGCTGCTCAACTTCTCGACTCCCCACAGAGTAATAATCAATATGAGCATGACCACTTGCTGGGGAGGCCGTTGAATGACGGAAGGCCGTTGGATATGGGGTCGCTCCCATTAATTGTATTGAAATAGTGATAATTGGCTTCTCGCCATCCCGATTTTGTCTACTTGACTGTGCCGGTTGCATCGCAAACTGATTGGTGCCTGCCGCAGTTCTCGTTTTTGGCCTCTCTCGCTATTCACCGGCATAATTTCGCTCGAGCGACAGTGCGATGAGGCTGGAGAATCGCGGCCATTGTATCAGATTCGTACACTGACAGACTGAATGAGATTCATACGCTGATAGACACACACTGAATGGGATTCACCCACTGATATGCACACCCAGAATGAGATTGATACACTGATAATAATAATCTTTATTTGTGTCACAAGTAGACAAACATTAACACTTCAATGAAGTTACTGTGAAAATCCCCTAGTCGCCACACTCCGGCGCCTGTTCGGTTACACAGAGGGAGAAGTCAAAATGTCCAATTCACCAAACAGGCACGCCTTTCGGGACTTGTGGGAGGAAACCGGAGCACCCGGAGGAAACCCACGCAGACACGGGAGAACGTGCAGACTTCTCACAGACAGTGACCCAAGCGGGTATCGAATCTGGGATCCTGGTGCTGTGAAGTTAAACACTGTGCTACCGTGCCACCCATGCACACTGAATGAGAGACACACACTGATACACACACTGAATGGGATTCATCCACTTAAACGCACACCCAGAATGAGATTCATACACTGAAACAAACATTCTGAATGGGAGTTATACACAAAATGTTCATACCGAATAGCATTGTGAGCAGCACGGTAGCATTCTGGATAGCACAATTGCTTCACAGCTCCAGGGTCCCAGGTTCGATTCCGGCTTGGGTCACTGTCTGTGCGGAGTCTGCACATCCTCCCCGTGTATGCGTGGGTTTCCTCCGGGTGCTCCGGTTTCCTCCCACAGTCCAAAGATGTGCAGGTTAGGTGTATTGGCCATGCTAAATTCCCCTTAGTGTCCAAAATTTCTCTTAGTGTTGGGTGGGGTTACTGGGTTATGGGGATAGGACTGAAGGTGTGGACCTTGGGTAGGGTGCTCTTTCCAAGAGCCGGTGCAGACTCGATGGGCCGAATGGCCTCCTTCTGCACCGTAAATTCTATGAAATGTAATCTATGAATAGAGATTCTTACATTGACACACACTATGCGATCAATACACTGATACATACACTCACAATGAGATTCATACACTGATACATATGTCATGTGAGACTACCTTTAAGAAATGGATGTTTAAGCAATGTACCTTTAAGAAATGGAGCTGATCATATTACTGAAATGATGTCAGAGGGTGGAGGGGAGCTGAGCTCACTTCTGCTTTTTGATTTTCAGTTTGAGAAGGCAGCTGCGAGTGTCTGTGTGTTTTGCTGTGAGCTGCATGAAGAAACACAGTGCTGGTGTGTTGATTTCTGCAATCCAAAGACTATAAATATATTGAATGTAACCTAATGTGCTCCTATTTTTGAAGGTTCGAAGGAACAGTTTGAAGGATTATTTAGTGTTGTAGTCTTTTGGGGTTATCTTTGAAGTAATGTGTGTTAAGATATTCAATGTTTGTTTTAAAAGGGTTAACTTGAGTTCATAGAATAAACATTGTTTTGTTTTTAAAACCACTTGTCCATTTCTGCTGTATCACATCTGGAGAGTACGCCGTGTGCTTCCCACACCACAATCTATTAAAAGTTGTGGGTCGGTTGAACTCCATGAAACACTTTGGGGTTCTGTAAACTCGGACCCATAACACATACACTAAATGTGATTCATACACTGATACGCACACTGAATGAGATTCACACATTGATATACACACTGAATGAGATTCATACACTAATACACTGGCATTGATTGAGATTCATAAATTGATACACACAGTCTTAATGCGATTAATGCATTGTTATACACACACTGTATATGCTGAAACACACACACTGAATGAGATTCACACAGTGATACACTGACATTGAATGAGATTCATACAGTGATAGACACACCATGAATGGGAGCATGTGTGAGCGCTGATGAAAATAGAGAGAAGCTTTGTTTTTCTTGAGAGCTGCACTCCTGACAGTGAATTTCGCAAATAAACTGTGCAGAACATTTGAGAGAGCTATTTCTTCAGCAGAAGCTTCTGTTTATGTTCCTATCCACTACTCTCAGTAATTTAACAACTCAAGATCCTCCATTATTTCTCTCCTCCTGATCATTCTGATGTCTATGCCCATGTATTTACACTATTCATTTGTCATATGTCCTATGTTTTTCATGTATGGAACGATCTGTCTGGACTGTACACAGAACAATACTTTTCACTGTACCTCGGTACATGTGACAAGAAATCTAAATTTAAAGTCTGAACTCACATCCTGGGGCGTGTGGTTGTGAGTTTCTGGTGGCCTTCCCTATTTAGGCTGAAGTGTGGTCAATTGGGGTAGATACTATGAAGTTGGAATTTTGAACTCTGGGAGGAACTGACATTTTCAGAAAAGGGAGATTAGAAAGTCAAAGTTCTTCTGCTTAATTAATAATTTGGCTGTTATTGGAGGAATTTTTTTGTAGCTCAAGTTAAGAAGCAATTGTGGGTACAAAGTCTGAATGTTGCTATTCCAACAGGTGAGTGCAATTGGCTTGTGGCTAACAATCCGGTGCTGTGATTGGCCTCTGATTAACCAACAGGTGGCTCTGATTGTCCGCTTGCTAACTAACCAGATGTGGAGATGCGGCCTCATCTGGGACCTTGGATTCATGTCGCTTTGCATTCACCCCCCACCATCTGGCCTGGGCTTGAGAAATCCTACCAATTGTCCTGGCTTGAGACAATTCACACCTCTTTAACCTGTGATTAGCCCTCTCTCCAGTTGTTCCGTCTGGACCTGTAAAGGCTTAATTACCTGCAAAAACGCACATTCAAAGTATCGTCGTGCATCTTTGACTTTGTCTATATATACGTTTCTGGGAACCATCTCTTCATTCCTCTGAGGAAGGAGCTGTGCTCCGAAAGCTAATGATTCGAAACAAACCTGTTGGACTTTAACCTGGTGTTGTAAGACTTCTTACTGTATGTGGTGAACGTATTGCTGCTACAATTCACCACTGTGTTGTATTGTATTATGTTGATGCTCATGTGGGCTCCGCCTGTGGCTCCGCCCCCTCAGGGGTGGTATATAGATCTGCAGCCTGTAGGCGGCACTCAGTACAGAGCAGTCGCAGGCAGGCACAGATCTAGCTTATTAAAACCACTGTTCACTTCTACTAATCGTCTCGTGTGAATTGATGATCGCATCAAGTTAATAAGCTAAGATATCACAATGGAAGCAGCCCTCAAACCTGATCGACTGGAACTCGACCCACAGGCAGCTGAAGCAAAAGGAATCTTTTCACACTGGCTCCGCTGCTTTGAGGCCTACCTCGCCGCCTCCTCCTCGCCCGCCGTCACTGAGGCACAGAAGCTGAGTCTCCTCCATGCCCGGATGAGCCACAGAATCTCTGTACTAATCGAAGATGCGACCACGTACGCAGACGCTGTCGCGATCCTGAAAAGACATTACGTGAGGCCGGTGAACAAAGTGTTCACGCGGCATCTCCTCACCACACACCGTCAACGCCCCGGGGAATCGCTGGAGGAATATCTACGTGACCTGAGGGTACTCGCTCGAAACTGCAACTACAAGGACATCACGGCCTCGCAGTACATGGAACTCGCCATCC
Source organism: Scyliorhinus torazame (assembly GCF_047496885.1). Classification (NCBI taxonomy): domain Eukaryota; kingdom Metazoa; phylum Chordata; class Chondrichthyes; order Carcharhiniformes; family Scyliorhinidae; genus Scyliorhinus; species Scyliorhinus torazame. The sequence continues at coordinate 152,954,290 of NC_092723.1, read as the reverse complement.
GGGACACCGATGTGGCTGGAGTCTGGTCTAACTATGTCAGACAGGGCCTGCTCAAAAAGGGCACCCTCGACCTAGAAGAGACGGTAAAAGTATCCACCTCATTAGAGGTAGCCTTCCAGAGCCTAAATGCTTTCCCCTCCAACCACGCGATTTCCTCGTGGGCGCCGGAGGCGCGACCATCACCCAACCTGAGGGTGTCCCAGGCCTGTGCTGCGCGGCTGCCCGCCCAACCCGGGGGGCCGCCTTGCTATTTTTGCAGTCAGAACCAGCACCCCAGGCAGCGTTGCACAGCTCGGAACGCGACCTGCACCGACTGCGGCAAGAAAGGATATTTTGCCAAAGTCTACTTGGCCCGACCCAAAGTTCCAAAATCGCAGGCCCGACTCACAGGCCCGCAGGCCCCGCAGAGTAGCTGCATGCCTGCCGGTAACGCCCCCTTCTGACGCATCAGCCGCCTTGTGCTATCCATGGGGGCCGCCATGTTTAACCCTACCCGACACGTGCAACTCATGGGAGCCGCCATCTTGGCCGCCATCTTCAACGCCACCGACACGTGTGACCGATGGGGGCCACCATCTTGGGACCACCCCGCTACCACCGACCACGTGGGCTACCCGCAGCTTGGCGCTGTCACTCTCGACCAGTCACGGCCCAAGCACCTCAAGAATTCCATGATGACCGTCCGGGTCAATGGGCACGAAACGCCCTGTCTGTTTGACTCTGATCCGGAAGCAAGGGAGATTTTTGGGGATGCGCGGGAAATCTGGAGGGAACAGCGCCTTACCGTGTCCGGATTGATGAAGCTCTCCGTGCTCCCAGAGTCAAATGGACTCTGGGAGCCGGGAGAGCTTCATCCATCCGGATACGGTAAGGCACTGTTCCCTCCAGATTTCCCCCGCATCCCAAAAAATCTCCCTTGCTTCCGGATCACATTCAGTGCAGATCCGGGGGTACTGTGTCACGATACAGGGCACCAAGTACGCCGATTTTAAACTCTATGTCCTCCCCCATCTCTGCGCTCCTCTCTTGTTAGGACTGGATTTCCAGTGCAACCTCAGAAGCCTGACCCTGAAGTTTGGCGGACCCCTACCCCCTCTCACCGCATGTAGCCTCTTGACCCTTAAGGTCGCCCCTCCCCCGCTCTTCGCGAACCTCACCTCCGACTGTAAACCCTTCGTCACCAGGAGTAGGCGCTACAGTGCCCAGGACAGGACTTTAATCAAGTCGGAGGTCCAGCGGCTCTTGAGGGAGGGGATCATCGAGGCCAGTAATAGCCCCTGGAGAGCCCAAGTGGTGGTCGTCAGGACTGGGGAAAAGAACCGAATGGTTGTAGACTACAGCCAGACCATAAATCGTTACATGCAACTCGATGCGTACCCCCTTCCCCGCATAACGGACATGGTTAATCAGATTGCACACTACCGGGTTTTCTCCACGGTAGATCTGAAGTCCGCATACCACCAGCTTCCGATCCGCCCGGAAGACCGCCACTACACTGCCTTTGAGGCAGACGGCTGCCTCTTCCACTTCCTCAGGGTCCCCTTCGGCGTCACCAATGAGGTCTCGGTATTCCAAAGAACGATGGACCGAATGGTGGACCAGTACGGGCTACGGGCCACGTTCCCATACTTGGATAATGTCACCACCTGCAGCCATGATCAGTAGGACCACGGCGCTAACCTCCAGAAGTTCCTCCAAATCGCCCAAGCCCTCAATCTTACCTACAACAAGAGAAATGCGTTTTCCGCACAACCCGACTAGCCATCCTCGGCTATGTCGTGGAAAATGGAGCCCTACGGCCAGACCCCGACCGCATGCTCCCCCTCCTGCAACTGCCCCTTCCCCACTGCCCCAAGGCCCTGAAAATATGCATGGGGTTCTTCTCATATTATGCCCAGTGGGTCCCCAACTATGCGGACAAAGCCCACCCACTTATCAAAGCCACCATCTTTCCCCTGACGACTGAGGCCCGCCTGGCCATCAGCCGCATCAAGGCAGATATTACCAAGGCTGCAATGCACGCGGTGGATGAGTCCATCCCCTTCCAGGGGGAGAATGACACGTCGGATGTTGCCCTAGCCGCTACCCTTAACCAGGCAGGCAGGCCCGTGGCCTTCTTTTCCCGCACCCTCAACGCCTCCGAGACTCGACACTCCTCTGTCGAAAAGGAAGCTCAAGCCATTGTGGAAGCTATGCGGCATTGGAGGCACTACCTGGCCGGTAGGAGGTTCACACTCGTCACCGACCAACGGTCGGTAGCCTTTATGTTCAACAACACACAGCGGGGCAAGATAGGAATGATAAAATCTTGAGGTGGAGAATCGAACTCTCCACCTATAATTACGATATTGTGTATCGTCCTGGGAAGCTAATGAGCCCCCAGATGCCCTGTCCCATGGCACATGCACCAGTGCACAAGACGACCGACTTCAGGCCATCCACAATGACCTCTGTCACCCGGCTTCTCCACTTCATCAAGGCCCGCAACCTGCCCTACTCCACCGAGGAGGTCAAGGCCATGACCAGGGACTGCCAAGTCTGCACGGAGTGCAAGCCGCACTTCTATCGGCCAGACAAGGCCCACCTGGTGAAGGCATCCCGCCCCTTTGAGCGCCTCAGTGTCGATTTCAAAGGGCCCCTCCCCTCCACTGACCGCAACGTGTATTTTCTCAACGTTGTTGACGAGTACTCCCGTTTCCCCTTTGCCGCCCCATGTCCCGACATGACCACGGCCACTGTCATTAAGGCCCTGCACAGCATCTTCACCCTGTTCGGTTTCCCCACTTACGTTCACAGTGACCGGGGCTCCTCGTTTAAGAGCGATGAGCTGCGTCAGTATCTGCTCAGTAAGGGCATTGCCTCGAGCAGGACTACCAGCTACAACCCCCGGGGAACCGGACAGGTGGAGAGTGAGAACGCGACGGTATGGAAGGCCATCCTCTGGCCCTACAGTCTAGAAGTCTCCCGGTTTCCCGCTGGCAGGAGATCCACCCGACGCGCTCCACTCCATTCGGTCGCCACTCTGCACAGCCACAAACGAGACCCCTCACGACCGTCTATTTGCCTTCCCCAGAAAATCCACCTCCGGGGTCTCGCTTCCGTCATGGCTGACAACACCGGGGCCTGTCCTCCTCCGGAAGTACGTAAGGAGCCCTGGTCGAGAGGGTCCAGCTCCTACATGCCAACCGTCAGTATGCCTACGTGGCGCACCGCGACGGCCGACAAGATACAGTCTTCCTCCAGGATCTGGCACCCACCGGTTCCCCAGCGACCATTATCTACGTCGAACACCGTCCCCACGCTTACACGGCCCACACACCCCCTCCCCCCATCGCCGACCCACCGTGATGAAGCTCCAGATGACACGCTCCCAGAGTCAACGAGCCCAACACCCGTGCCCGCAGTGAAGCCGGAGCTGAGGCGATCACAGAGAACGATCAAGGCGCCGGACAGACTCGATCTGTGAGCCCACTTCACCCCCGCTGGACTTCAATTTTTTAACAGGAGGTGAATGTGGTGAATGTATTGCTGCTACAATTCACCACTGTATTGTATTGTATTATGTTGATGCCCTTGTGGGCTCCGCCTGTGGCTCCGCCCCCTCGGAGGTGGTATATAGATCTGCAGCCTGTAGGCGGCACTCAGTACAGAGCAGTCGCAGGCAGGCACAGATCTAGCTTATTAAAACCACTGTTCACTTTTACTAATCGTCTCGTGTGAATTGATGGTCGCATCACTGTAACTAACCAGAGGCTGTAATTGGTGTCTGGTCAGTGATTGGCCTCTGGCTAATCAACTGGTAGCTGCAGTGGCATCGGGCTCACTACCTGAAGGCTGTGATTGGCCGTTGACTAACAACTGGTGGCTGTGATTGGCCAATGGCTAACCAACCGGTAGCTGTGATTTGCCTCTGACTAACCAGCTTATGGCTGTGATTGACCGCCAGCTCACCAACTACTGGCTATGATTGGACTCTAGCTAGCCAACTGGTGGCAGTGATTGGTGCCTGGTTAACCAATGGGTGGCTGTGATTGACCTCTGGCTATCAGCCATTGATAAGCTACCACAAGTAATGTAGTAAACCCCCTGATGGGGAAGAGTTAATGAAGCTGCTGGGGCCTTGCTGGTTCACATTGTCCCGGTCCCAGAGGCTTTGTGGTTTCAATGTTTTTTTGATGGCTAGTGTTGAGTCATTCCTCAAGACACATTGAGGGGGATTAGAAAGTTAGAAGGTCACAGGGGTCACAATATTAGAATATTTATTTAAATAAATCTGGGAATACTTTTGTTGGAGAGGGGCACAGGCAACAATACACTCTTGTGAAGGAAAGAGAAAAGAAGGATTAGGGCTTAATATAATCAATGGGTGAGTTCAAATCACATGGAGGCACTGTGAAAGGTTAGTCACACTATTCTCCTGATTACCGGTCTGCGTGGAAATGATAGTCAAAAGATGCAGCAGCTGATAGCAGACTTCACGAGCGAATTACGTAAAAACAGAATAATCTGCCCTGCTACCAGCTCTGTGCCAGGATATAGCTCATTACCCACTTCATGCCATGGCCCAGCTGTCTGCTGAACCAGCTCCGTGTACTGGCTGTCTGATAATGTGCTGCTTCAACGGGCTCTTTAATGTTTGCAGAAGTGATTTTCTCAGTTTCCAGTCATGGATCCCGCACTGCAGCAAAATCCATTTGCTCTCTCATTTTTACTCCTGTGTTTGACAGTGCAAAGTGTTGATTGCCCAGGAGAATTCACTGGGAGTAGTGGGCCAGTAGTCTATCATAGTGCAGGCACAGCTTGGGTTAGATACAGAGTAAAGCTCTCTCTACACTGCCCCATCAAATACGCCCAGGGCAGGTACAGCACAGGTTATATTGTTTTTTAAAAATACATTTTTATGGGATATGGGCTTTGTCGGCTAGGCCAACATTTGTTGCCCATCATTAATTGCCCTTGAGAAGGTGGGGTCAGCTGTTTTTCTTGAACCGCTGCAGTCCATGCGATGTAGGTACACCCAGAGTGCTGTTAGGGGGCGAGTTCCAGGCTTTTGATCGAGTGAAGTAAAGTAATGGCGATAATTTATGTACAGAATGAAACATCTGTCGAGTCAGTTCCAAAGGCTGGGATACCGGGCGTTTGGGTATTTTACTTGACAATGGCTTCTGGGGTAGGGAGTACACTGAGCAGAGGGAAAATGAGTGAAGTGAGTGAAGTGAACAGTTTGGGAGACACTGATTGGGGGGCACACTAAGCATTGTGGGGTACACAGCGTGGGGAGTACATGGAGGGTGGGGCCGTACTCTGAGTGGGGATTCACTGAGCATGGGGGTACACTGAGCAGGGGGGTACACTGAGCAGGGGGATACACTGAGCAGGGGGGTACACTGAGCGGGCGCATAATACACCGAGCAGGGGGGTACACTGAGCAGGAGGGTACACTGAGCAGGGGGTACACTGAGCAGGGGGTACACTGAGCAGGGGGATACACTGAGCAGGGGGGTACACTGAGCAGGGGGGTACACTGAGCAGGGGGTTACACTGAGCAGGGGGGTACACTGAGCAGGGGGGTACACTGAGCATCGGGGTACACCGAGCAGGGGGGTACACTGAGCAGGGGGGTACACTGAGCAGGGGGGTACACCGAGCAGGGGGGTACACTGAGCAGGGGGGTACACCGAGCAGGGGGGTACACCGAGCAGGGGGGTACACCGAGCAGGGGGGAACACTGAGCAGGGGGGTACACTGAGCAGGGGGGTACACTGAATGGGGGTGGGGCGCACTAAGCAGGGGGGTTACCTGAGCGAGGCGGTACTATCAATGTGGGATTTTGTGTGGGGGGTGGAGGGTTGTACACTGAATTTGGAGGAGGACACTGAATAGGGGTAGTTACACTGAGCAAGGGAGTAAACTGAATTGGGGGTTTACATTGAGAAAGGAGCTACACTGAGCGGGCGATGCATAGAGCGGTGGGTTTGGTGGGGGTAAACTAAGAGGGGAGGGGGTGGGGGTAAACTAAGAGGGGAGTTAAACTGAGAAGGGAGGAGTTTTATACTCAACGCCTCTTAAAACAGTTTTTAAAATTCATTTACGGGATTTGGGCATCGCTGGGTAGGCCTGCATTTATTGCCCATCCTGGTTTCCCTTCAGAAGGTGGTGGTGAGTTGCCTTCTTGAACCGCTACAGTCCTTGAGGTGCAGGTACACCCACTGTGCTGTTAGGGAGGGAGTTCCCGAATTTTTGTGCCAGCGACAATGAAGGAACGGCGATCTATTTGAGTCAGGGTGGTGAGTGACTTGGAGAGGAACCTCACGTGGTGGGGTTCCCAGGTATCAGCTGCTCTTGTCCTTCGAGATGGCAGTGGTCGTGTGTTTGGAAGGTGCTGTCTAAGGAACCTTGGTGAGTTACTGTAGTGCATCTTGAGATGGTATACACGGCTGCTACTGTTCATCGGAGGTCGAGAGTTTGAATGTTTGTGGAACGGGGAGCAATCAAGTGGGCTGTTTTGTCCTGGATGGTGTTGAGCTTCTTGAGTGTTGTTGGAGCTGCACTCATTCAGGCATGTGAAGAGTATTCCGTTGCACTCCTGACTTGTGCCTTGATGGTGGCCAGGCTTTGGGAGGGTCAGGAGATGAGTTACTTACTGTAGGATTCCTAGCCTTTGACCTGCCCGGGTAGCTACAGTATTAATATGGTAAACCCCAGGATGTTGATTATGGGGGATTCAGAGATCATAATGTCATTGAATGTTAAGGGGTGGAGGTTAGATCCTCTCTTGTAGGAGATGGTCATTCCCTGGTACTTGTGTGGTGTGAATGTAACTTGCCACTTATCAGCCCAAGCCTGGATATTGTCCAGATCTTGCTGCATTTGGATATGGACTGCTTCATTATCTGAAGAGTCGCGAATGCTGCTGAAAATTATGCAGTCATCCACAAACATCCCCACTTCTGACCTTATTATGGAAGGAAGGTCATTGATGAAGCAGCTGAGGATGGTTGGGCCAAGGACACTACCCTGAGGAACTCCTGCAGTGATGCTCTGGAGCTGAGATGAGGAACCTCCAACCATCTTTCTTTATGCCAGGTATGACTCCAACCAGTGGAGAGTTCCCCCCACCCCCGATTCCCTTGGCTCCAGTTTAGCTGGGGCTCCTTGATGCCATACTCGGTCAAATGCTGCCTTGATGTCAAGGGCAGTCACTCTCACCTCACCCCTGGCATTCAGCTCTTTTGTCCATGTTTGCACCAAGATTGTAATGTGGTCAGGAGCTGAGTGACCCTGGCGAAACCCAAACTGAGCGTCTGTGAGCAGGTTATTGCTGAGTAAGTGCCACTTGATAGCACTGATGATGACTCCTTCCATCACTTTGCTGATGATGGAGGGTAGACTGATAGGGCGGTAATTGGCTGGATTGGATTTGTCCTGTTTCTTGTGTCCAGGACACCTGTAATCCTGTTTAATATTGTGTATCTTTCTTGTGTCTCCAGGCTCTGAGTTTTACCCTTGTTCCTGAAAGGACAAACATTTCATGGTGGGATAAAACTCATTGGGCTGAAATTTCCCCAAACTTGTCAGGCTCTGACAGAAAACTGCCGGGCGGGATTCTCCAGTCTCTGATGCTGAAATCGTGGTCGGCGATCGGCCAGAGAATCCCCGTTTGCGACGAAATCGGGGGCGGCGCCGCTTTCGCGATGCTCCGCCCATCCAAAGCGACGTATTCTAGGTGTAGGCTGCACACCGTATCGACGGCTTCAGGACGTTACCTGAGGCCCGCCCCTCGATGCTCCGCCCCCGACCAGCTGAGTTCCCCGCGGCGTGGGTTTCTCATGCGGTTCTTTGGGGGGAACTCGGCATGGCGGCAGTGGACTGAGTCCAGCGCCGCTACAGTTGGGGGAGAGCCGATCCGCAGGCAGGGGGGACTTTGGCAGGGGCTGGGGGCACTGGTGCGGAATCGTCCGAGGGTGGCGAGCCTGGCCAAAGGGGGGGGGCACTATTTGGCAGGCTGGCTTACATGCGGCCAGCGCCATGTGGCACTGCGTGGCCACGGACCCAGCAATTCTCCAGACATTTAGGCAGCTGGAGCCAGGTGCGCTAAACTGCCTGCCTGCCAGCCCCCTGCCAAACATGGGATCGGTGGCTGTTTTGCGATGATTTGTCAGACGCCACCGTTCCCACACCTGCGCCAGGACATAGCCTGAATATCGGAGAATCCAGCCCACCATTTTTCTCTCCAGAAATACAGCTGAGTTCTCAGATCAGATTTTTAGGCGGGGCCATATAGAGCCAACTCCACAGCGATAAAGGGCGTCCCGGTCTACATTTAAAATATAGTTCCCCCAACCTCCACACGGACACAGAGGACCAGCTCCACAAGGACGGGGTGACCCTCTTCCTCCACGGAAATATCAGGGTGCACTCTTCTCCCTGCACAGCCATGCACCCTTGGCACTGTAATTCTCTTCCCTCCTCCCTTGACATCATCGGGTTCTCTCCTCCCTGTGAAGTCATCTGGGCTCTGCCTTTTCCCCCCCTGCGCCACCCGATGGGAATCCTCTCTCCCAATTGGTAACCGCCCCTGCCAGAGCCCCCTTGGCCTTGCCCCATTCATGTGCCCCCTGGCACTGCCCTCTTCATATGCTCCTTGGCATTGCCTCCTGGCACTGTCAGGGTGCCAGGGGGCAATGCCCAGCCTTGGCTCTCCAACACAGGGCTTTCACCTCCATGCCCCCAGTGTGGGCATCATAACTGGTTTCACTATTGAAAACCAGTGGTGATTCGTGCCAGTGTGACGTCACATTGCGACGGGTGGAGGATACCTGTGGGCATATGCTAAGGTATTAAGTCATTTAATTTTGTCAAATTGTATTCAAATTCAAGGAAAAAAGGGCGTCAAGCTACCCACGTCACCAGCATGTTTGGGAGGGTGGGGATGGGAGGGGTGATCTGTGGGGGGAGATCTCACACCGAGATCGTGCCCGCGCAAATCCCGTTTTGGCCTTCTCATGAGATCTAGTGGCCACTATAGGATTTGCGCTTGTGGCCACCACGGCCATTGGACTTTGCCCATTATTCTTCCTTGCCCTATTTCCATTCCCCACTTCCACTATTTGTTCACTTCACAAAATTGCAGACATTATTGCAGACTCAGGAAGCTTACTCTGCTCTTGGTCTCTCTGTTCTGAAGTTGTGTTAATTTGTTCCTGGGTCCCTCTCTACTGGGTCCCCCTGTCCATCCCTCAATGGGTCCTTGTGTCTGTCTGTCCCTGGTTCCCTCTGTATCCTGATGATTTACTTTCGACCCACATTCTTTTGAACACAGCATTCTAATCCTTTTCTGCACAGACATTAAATGAGCCCATTTCACTGGTGTTAGTGGTTGGGGCCCCATTTGTGTCTCGTGGTTGCCTCTGTTTCACACGCATAGTTTTTTTAGAAAATGTTTTTGTGCCCGATATTTCAGTATATCAATTCCTGGACCCCAACCTGAACTTTGCTGGCATCATTCCAAAGTGGGTGTGTGGAGCCACGATGCAATGTGTCTCTCCCGCAGGGACTAAAAAACACAACTTTCAAAACAGCTTGTATTGAAAACCTTCCACACCCATGAAACACGGTGCTTGATCAGAGACTCTTATTAATCAACCAACAAATTTAACTACCTTTAAAAAGTATTTTTTTAAATCAATTTTAAAAAAATATTCCTGTTGAAAATAGGCAGCAGTTGATTGAGAGGAAACTGCAGATTGTTAATGACTTTCCCAGCTGTTGAGAAACATTGGCCCTGCTATTATTAGTTCTACTGTCTCATCTACACAGTGCCTCAACAAAAGCTCTTGAGTCTTATTGTGAGTTTGGCTCAGTACATCACTGAATGGACCTTAACACAGGCCCTGCTCACATAAACAGGGGCCTCATGTGACATTATTCAAACTCAAGCATAGTGCATACCATTCTCAATCCCTTGAATTATATCCCTTCTCAAAGGGAACTGCAGAAAAAGGATTGTTGCAATTATTTATTTTATTATATTAATCATCTCAGCCTCTGATGGCTCAGTATTGCCAGTGAGTATCGGAGCAAAGAGTCTGGGGTTTGACTCTTGCTGCATTTTCATACCATTGCCACTGCAGTGGTAGTGCTTCTGGGTCAGAGAGCCAGGGAGGGGTCAGATCAGCCAGACGTCCTTTTCTTCATCATTATCCAGCCATCCCTGAAATGGCAGTGTCGATTCAGCTGGACTGACACCCCATCATCAGATAGCCGCCAACATAAGAACATAAGAACTAGGAGCAGGAGTAGGCTATCTGGCCCCTCGAGCCTGCTCCGCCATTCAATGAGATCATGGCTGATCTTTTGTGAACTCAGCTCCACTTTCCGGCCCGAACACCACAACCCTTAATCCCTTTATTTTTCAAAAAACTATCTATCTTTATCTTAAAAACATTTAATGAAGGAGCCTCTACTGCTTCACTGGGCAAGGAATTCCATAGATTCACAACCCTTTGGGTGAAGAAGTTCCTCCTAAACTCAGTTCTAAATCTACTTCCCCTTATTGTGAGGCTATGCCCCCTAGTTCTGCTTTCAACCGCCAGTGGAAACAACCTGCCCGCATCTATCTATCCATTCCTTTCATAATTTTATATGTTTCTATAAGATCCCCCTCATCCTTCTAAATTCCAATGAGTACAGTCCCAGTCTACTCAACCTCTCCTCGTAATCCAACCCCTTCAGCTCTGGGATTAACCTAGTGAAAGATCACACACCATGGATAGCTATTTAGGAAGGCACAGAACAACTGCGGTGAGTCTGTTGCCATGAAACATCCTCTTTGGGGATAGGACACAGTTAATAACATTGTTTTCATTGATTTGGTCTGAGCTTTCTGATTCATTCAGTATTTCTATTTTGTTTGGTTGGTTTAAAAGAATAATACCAGGGATTCCATCGGGATCAGAACTGAAGAGCTAACTCCTAACTTCACAAGCTTATATGAAAATGAGAATGCGTGGAATTAGAGGCACCTCATTAAAAAAATGGAATCATAGAATAATACAGCACCAAAGGCAGCCATTCGGCCCATTCTGCCTGTGCCAGTTGTTTGAAAGAGGTTCCATTTAGTCTCACTCCCCTGCTCTTTCCTTGTGCACCTACAAATGATTCCTTTAAAGTATTTCTCCAGTTACCTTTTGGGAGTTACTAATGTATCCCAGACCCGTGTCATGCTCCTCGTGTGCGATGTGGGAGCTCAGGGACACGTCCACTGTCCCTGGCTCCTTCACGTGCAAGAAGTGTGTCCAGTTGCAGCTCCTGTTAGACCGCTTGATGGCTCTGGAGCTGCGGATTGACTCACTTTGGAGCATCCGCAATGCTGAGGACGTCGTGGATAGCACGTTTAGCGAGTTGGTCACACCACAGGTGAAAGTTACCGAGGGAGATAGAAAATGGGTGACCAAAAGACAGAGCAAGAGTAGGAAGGCAGTGCAGGTGTCCCCTGCGGTCATCTCCCTGCAAAACAGATATACCGCTTTGGATACTGTTGAGGGAGATGGCTCACCAGGGGAAGGCAGCAGCAGCCAGGTTCATGGCACCGTGGCTGGCTCTGCTGCGCAGCTGGGCAGGAAGAAGAATGGCAGGGCTATAAAGATGGGGGACTCAATCGTAAGGGGAATAGACAGGTGGTTCTGCGGACGCAATCGAGGCTCCAGGATGGTATGTTGCCTCCCTGGTGCAGGGTCAAGGATGTCTCGGAGCGGCTGCAGGACATTCTGGGGGGGGGGGGGGGGGAAGGTGAACAGCCAGCTGTCGTGGTGCACATAGGCACCAACTATATAGGTAAAAAACGGGACGAGGTCCTACAAACCGAATTCAGGGAGTTAGGAGTTAAACTAAAAAGTCGGATCTCAAAAGTAGTAATCTCAGGATTGCTACCAGTGCCACGAGATAGTCAGAGTAGGAATGTCAGGATAGATAGGATGAATGCGTGGCTCGAGAGATGGTGCAAGAGGGAGGGATTCAAATTTCTGGGGCATTGGAACCGGTTCTGGGAGAGGTGGGACCAGTACAAACCGGACGGTCTGCACCTGGGCAGGACTGGAACCAATGTCCTAGGGGGGGGGTTTGCTAGAGCTGTTGAGGAGGGTTTAAACTAATGTGGCAGGGGGATGGGAACCAATGCAGGAAGTTGGAAGGTAGTAAAACAGGGACAGAAACAAAAGGCAGTAAGGGGGAAAGTGTAAGGCAGAGAAGCCATCGTCAAAAATCAAAAAGGGCGACAGTACAAGGTATAGTGACTGAGGGGAGCTCAGTGAATAGGACCAGTAATACTAAAAGGAATAAAACGGGAAGTAAAAACATTAATGGTAAGCGACGTGGCAGGTTGTTACATGAAGATATGGGTTCAATGACAAGGAAAATTAAGAGAAAAGTTAAAAGGAAATATAACTTAGGAGAGGTTACTGATCGAGGTGTTAAGATTCAAAACAGAGGTAAAAAAGCCAACATAAGTGTACTTTACCTGAATGCTCGTAGTATTCGGAATAAGGTAAATGAGTTGATGGCGCAAATCATCGTGAATGACTATGATTTAGTGGCCATTACTGAAACATGGTTAAAGGATGGTCACGACTGGGAGTTAAATATCCAAGGGTATCAAACTATTCGGAAGGACAGAGTGAATGGTAAGGGAGGTGGTGTAGCTCTGTTATTAAAGGATGACATCGGGCAATAGTAAGGGATGACATCGGTGCTATGGAGGATAAGGTTGAATCCATTTGGGTGGAAATCAGGAATAGTAAGGCGAAAAAGGTCACTGATAGGAGTAGTCTATAGGCCACCAAATAGTAACATTATGGTGGGGCAGGCAATAAACAAAGAAATAACTGATGCATGTAGAAATGGTACAGTAGTTACCATGGGGGATTTTAATCTCCATGTCGATTGGTTTAACCAGGTTGGTCAAGGCAGCCTTGAGGAGGAGTTTATAGAATATATCCGCGATAGTTTCCGAGAACAGTATGTAATGGAACCTACGAGGGAACAAGCGGTCCTAGATCTGGTCCTGTGTAATGAGACAGGATTGATTCAGGATCTCATAGTTAGGGATCCTCTCGGAAGGAGCGATCACAATATGGTGGAATTTAAAATACAGATGGAGGGTGAGAAGGTAAAATCAAACACCAGTGTTTAGTGCTTAAACAAAGGAGATTACAATGGGATGAGAGAAGAACTAGCTAAGATAGACTGGGAGCAAAGACTTTATGGTGAAACAGTTGAGGAACAGTGGAGAACCTTACAAGCGATTTTTCACTGTGCTCAGCAAAGGTTTATACCAACAAAAAGGAAGGACGGTAGAAAGAGGGAAAAGCGACCGTGGATATCTAAGGAAATAAGGGAGAGTATCAAATTGAAGGAAAATGCATAAAAAGTGGCAAAGATTAGTGGGAGACTAGAGGACTGGGAAATCTTTAGGGGGCAACAGAAAGCTACTAAAAAAGCAATAAAAAAGAGTAAGATAGATTATGAGAGTAAACTTGCTCAGAATATAAAAACAGATACTAAAAGTTTCTACATATATAAAATATATATAAAACAAAAAAGAGTGGCTAAGGTAAATATTGGCCCTTTAGAGGATGAGAAGGGAGATTTAATAATGGGGGAATAGCAGTTGTCTGAGGTATTTTGGGTCGGTCTTCACAGTGGAAGATATAAATAACATGCCAGTGACTGATAGAAATGAGGCGATGACAGGTGAGGACCTTGAGAGGATTGTTATCACGAAGGAGGTAGTGATGGGCAAGCTAATGTGGCTAAAGGTAGACACGTCTCCTGGCCCTGATGGAATGCATCCCAGAGTGCTAAAACAGATGGCTAGGGAAATTGCAAATGCACTAGTGATAATTTACCAAAATTCACTAGACTCTGGGGTGGTCCCGGCGGATTGGAAATTAGCAAACGTGACACCAATGTTTAAAAAAGGAGGTAGGCAGAAAGCGGGTAATTATAGGCCAGTGAGCTTAACTTCGGTAGTAGGGAAGATGCTGGAATCTATCATCAAGGAAGAAATAGCGAGGCACCTGGATGGAACTTGTCCCATTGGGCAGACACAGCATGGGTTCATAAAGGGCAGGTTGTGCCTAACTAATTTAGTGGAATTTTTTGAGGACATTACCAGTGCGGTAGATAACGGGGAGCCAATGGATGTGGTATATCTGGATTTCCAGAAAGCCTTTGACAAGGTGCCACACAAAAGGTTGCTGCATAAGATAAAGATTACGAGACTCCTAAACAACCCTCTTATGGACTGACCTCATTAACACTACACCCCTGTATGCTTCACCAGATACCCAGGTAGAGTGCAGGATATCTTCATCCTGGCGCACTCGATGATTCCCGACACCTTCGACCTGCTCCCTCTATTGAGTGGTTGGCTCTTGGGCGACAGGGGTTATCCGCTCCGGTCGTGGGTGATGATGCCTATCCGGAGTCCTCAGACTGACGTGGAGAACCAGTATAATGACACCCATGCAGCGACCAGGAGCGTCATTGAGCGGTGCATCGGTGTCCTGAAGATGCGGTTCAGGTGCCTGGACCAGTTTGGTGAGGCCCTTTAGTACAGCCCTAAGATGGTCTTCCACATCATGGCGGCCTGCTGCGACTTCCACAATAATACGCTCAGAGGGGGTTACATGATGGAGGAGGAGGATGAACGCCAGGCCTATCCGATAAAGAGGATGTGGAGGAGGGCCAGGGTGGGCAGGGCATGGGGCCTGAGTGGCCACAGGAGGCACATTGTTTGTGCCAAGGCCGCTGCGCATTCGCAACCTGATCGTCTCCATGTTCACCAACTAGGCCATTGGCAGGCGAAACGTCAGGTCCCAACCCTACATCCCCCCGACCCAACCCCTCCTTGGCTAACTCACTCCTCACCTGCCTCCCCTCCCTGCACTCCACCCCCCCATCCTTTTCAACCCCCCCTCCGTGCTTCCCACCTGCTTCACTACAGGTTCTGGTCCATGGGATGGAGGATCATGATGGCCCGCTCCGTAATGAACTCTGACTCCTTCTCTCGGTAACACATTCCACTGTGGTGATCCCTGCATGCGTGATGGCCATTCAATCTCATGGTCCCATCAAACCCATGGGGTGGTAGTGATGGGGACGGGGTCCATGGTGGTGGGGGCAAGGGGTTGTCTATCGGGGTGGTGAGTGGTGATGGGTCACTCACCGGGCAGGCCCTACCACATGTACCCCCACATATCTGGCCCCATCCCCTGCCGAGGCGATCCCGGAGGTAACCTCCGACTGCCCTTGGGGCCCTGGCCCCGTGTTCACCTCCAACCCCCGCACCCCACACCACCGGCTTCCCACTGTAACCCAGTACAACCTCCAGACCCAGCCCAGCCCATTCCTCACACCCTTCAGACAGAGGACCAAGGCAGTTCAGAACATTGGTGAACAGGTGCTGTGTACAAGTATTATGCCCTAGTCCCAGCCGCTAACCTATGTGCTTCACTGTGCCAACTTAACTGGTGTCTACCTTTCTAATCATCAGTGTCAAGGTGGTTCCCCAGGTGGCACATCAGATTGTCATGTGAGAGTACCTTTAAGAAATGGGTGTTTAAGAAATGTATCTTTAAGAAATGGAGCTTCTCATGTTACTGGGGTGATGTCAGAGTGTGGGTGGAGCTGAGCTCTACTTCTGCTTTTTAGTTTCAGTTTGAGAAAGAGCTTGGGTGTGTCTGTGTTTTTTGAGTGAGCTGCACTGCTGTTGATCTCTGCCATCAAAAGACTATCTATGGATCATTTGGCGAACTCAGAATTGTAAAAAGGTCTCAGTATTAAATGTAAACCTAATGTGTTCTGGTTTGAAAGTTTGTTAAGTCTTTTGGGTGTAAAAGGACAGCATACAGGTTACTTAGTGTTGTATTCTTTGGGGGGTGTATTTGATTTACTGGTTGCGAAGATGTTCACTGTTTGTTTGAGAAAGGTTAACTTGAGTTCATAGAATAAACATTGTATTGTTAAAAACCACTGGTCCATTTTCTGCTGTACCACACCTGTAGATTGGGCCGTGTGCTCCCCATACCACAATCTATTAAAAGTTGTGGGTCAGGTGAACTCCATGATACACTTTGGGAACCCTGGCCCATAACAAGATGTAGAGGTGACCTGCTGCATTCCCTGCTCTGTGAACTGGGTCCCCCATGGCGTCTATCCTCTGGATGGGCCCAGCAGTCTGCCGGGTGTCACGGGTGGTCTGGTGCCACCCTGTTCTGCCCGCTGCCCATCAAATGCATCAGGGGCAGGTGGGGGGGATTCAGAGGTACTGAGGTTTTCCAGCACCTCCCCTGCGGGAGTCACCGGCATGGGACCCATCATCTCCTCCTCCCTCGGGATGCCGATGGCCCCCAGGCTACTCCTTTGGATGGCGGTGTGGAGCGAGCTCCGGAGGCTCCCCTTTCACCTGGCACTATCAGTCCTGGAGGCCTACTCTTGTCTCGAACAGGGTCTCAATGCTCATGGCCATGGAGCACGGGAACTGTGCCATGTCCCTGAGGGACTGGCTCAGGCCAGCCAGTGCCAGGCCAATGCCCACAACACCCACAGTTCCGGAGCACCGTAGCAATGTCCATGTGGCGCTGGTACATGGCTGCCTGTGACATGGCTGCCCTGTCCTGTGCATCGGCCACTGCCTGCACAGAACTCCCCAGGCCTTGGACATCTTGA
Source organism: Scyliorhinus torazame (assembly GCF_047496885.1). Taxonomy (NCBI): domain Eukaryota; kingdom Metazoa; phylum Chordata; class Chondrichthyes; order Carcharhiniformes; family Scyliorhinidae; genus Scyliorhinus; species Scyliorhinus torazame. The sequence continues at coordinate 152,937,562 of NC_092723.1, read as the reverse complement.
TCAATGGCCGATACCATCGCAGACAAGGCCACCGCCGCAGACACCACCTGTGCAATGTTGGCCTGGATACTGCGCATGGTTGCCACTGCCTCCTGCTCCTACATGGAGTTGGACTCTTCGAACTCCACCTCCAGGTGCTGGATGGTTGCTGACACGCCCCCTGCAGTCCACGGCTCTACACTTGAATTTCCAAAATTGATGGGCACGACTTTCCAGAAGTCCGAGACCCGTCTGTATGCAGCTTGTCCCTGGGTTGAGCCGCCGTCCGACCATCCATCCCCCGATTCCTACCTCCACCTGATGTACCACTGCATGTGTGTAGCGCACACCAGAGAGTGTGCCAGGAGCCTCTTCACTACAGTGGTGAGTGTCTCTGGGATGGTGGAGGGTGTCGGTGACAGCACTGAGGAGAAGTCGGTGTCATCCCTGTACTGGTGCTCTGGGGTGCTGTTGGGTTGAGGTTAAGGGTGCGGGTCACCAGTAGGTGACGCCTCATCACCTGGTGAGTTGCGGCAGGGGTGGGGGGGGGGGGGGTCGGGCGGTGCAAGGAACCCCACATAGACATGCCTCATCGCCAGATGATCTTGCAAGACAAAAGACAAGGAGCATGGGTAGATTGCGGGTAGGTATGGTGTTGGGGGAGGTGGGATGGCACACGTGCCCTGGGAACATTGCAATTCATTGGGGGCACACTTGGGATCTCCGATGCCAACCTCTGCCTCGGCGACTGCCTCTGTCCAACCCCACCGACCAGGTCCATTGTCCTGTGCTCTGCAACGGTGAGGGGATACACGTCCACAGACCACCCCGGTTTTCTCCCCTTCCCTGCGGTTGTGGGTCATCTTCCCCTGGGGGGACAGCTCATACACAGTGTGAGACTCTCGGACGTGGACAGCACAGGGGGTCCGGCTAGTGACCTCTGTCTGCAGGACATCTGGTCATGGTGGGCGATATTGGTGTTGGCACATGTTATGAGGTGGGGTGCGAGTGGCCTGACGGCGGGTCGGGTTCGATCACCCTCTAGCAAGGGGGGGGGGGTGGAAGGGGAGCTACGGGTGTGTGGGACGGGAGTTGGTGATATGGGCACATTGGTGGTGGTGGCTCACCCTAGATGGAAGGGGGTGGGGGGGTTGCCCATTCTCATCCATCCACCTGGTGGGGTTGCTGTGTTGGCTCATTGGCATGTCCTGAATTACTCCAGGACTGGCACCCCCATCGTGACCGTAGAACACCCGCGATTCAGTCCCAGTGTCGGTACTTAGTCTCTGAAACAGAGAATCCTTCACAGGTTGAAATTGATGTCGAAAACCAGACTTTTCTTCGTGAACAAATTCAAAATGATCTGCCATTCCTGCTGCCAGTTCAACAGTTTTCACTCTTTTTTCTTCCACATGGGTTCTCACTTCTGTGGGAAGTGAATCTTTCAATTCCTCCAAAATAATCTTAACCCTAAGAGTGTCATAGGTTTGGCCTATTTTTAATTCTCTTATCCACCTATCAATATTATTTTGATTAATTATCTTGAATTCTATGTGTCTGACTTGGTTGTTTCCTTAGATTTCTAAACTTTTGTCTACAGGCTTCAAATGCACATTTTCTATCTCACCCTCTAATAGTGATGCAAACACTTCACTAGCTACAACTTTGTTTGAACCAACACTACCCACATGGTCTTTGGCCAATTCAATTGTTCAGCCACTTTCTCAAATGAGATGAAAAAGGCTTCCACATCTTTCTCATAAAATCTTGGCAATGCTTGAATATATTTAAACATATCCCTACTAAGCTTTTGACTAGTAAGTATTTCTTCTTCCTCAAGACCTTCCTCAGCTTCTGCTTTTAACTCCAACATTTTCCATTGATGTTCTCTTTGCAGTTCCATTTACCAAAGTTCAAATTCTCCCTCTTTGTTGTTAACCTTTTTTTCCTTTGCTAATTTTTCCATTTGTACCTCAAGCATCCTCTTTTCCATTTCCTCTGCCATTGCTAATTTCTTTAGTTCTATTTCTTTCTGTTTATCTTTTCCCTGTACTTCTAATTGAATTCTAGTTAATTCCAATGATTCAGGCTGTGTCTCTGGCAAATCTAAATGTTGAACTATGGCTTGTATTAACTCTACCATCCACCACCCCTTAGGTAAGGCAAACTGCAGCATCTCTGCCAAACCCAAAAGTTTTGTTTTAGTCTCCTTTTGTAAACCATCCCAAATAATCTCTTCCATGCCTAGGAAAAGTTTTGCAACTCAAAGAACATTTCACCACCTGAAAGAATACAATCATTTCACACACATTCACTGTCTTTAGGTTCAATAACCCCAAACCAAACAAGGAATTATACTTGATCCTGGACGAGCCCCCAATTTTATTATGATCCCAGACCAGACCCCACACTGGCTAGGATCCTGGACGAAAATCTTAATATTTTAGTTTATTTTTTAAGACTGCGCGGAAAGAATACTTCGCTCCAAGAGTGATTGCACGAAGAAATAGGGATTTGGTATTTTAAAACAAAACTTTATTATTAACGCAATATTAAACTCTTTAACCTCACACCCAAAAATAGCTTATCATTATCCCTTAAACTATACTACTCAATACAGTGAATAATATACCCTTAATTACTATATCTATTCCCAATTAAACAAGAAAGAACAGACATCCAGCTCTCAATCCATCCAACGTCCCAATGGTACAGATTAATACTTGCTTTCAGAGCAGATTTGGCTCCTGTTAGAATCTCTGCAGATTCTGGTTGGATATCTTCAAAAAGCTGTTTCAACTAGTTTACTCTTTTCCCTTGTCAGCAGAGAAATCTGTGCTGCTTTAAATATTATTAATCGTTTTTAACTATCCTACTGCAAAAGCAAAAGACTTTTCATTTGGTCTAACAGGTAGCCAGATCATAAGCCAACTCACAAAACTTCCTTAAAATGTCTGAATACCTTAGCTCCACCCAACAATGACATCATCTCCCCAAGCTGAAAATAAATTAACTCCCCAGGGTGAAAACACATGAACTTCTCCAGGGATGACCCTTAGTCAAACAACATTGCATTAGCCCAGGCTTTTAAGGTGGTCAATTTCACCTCTGACTCCTAAAGGTTTTCTGGTCTTGCAAAACAAGATTATTTTAAAAACATGACGACTGCAGTCCAACACACCAGGCTGTTAACCCTTAAATTGCCAAATGTTTATAATCCAACACATCTAAAATTCTGCATTCATCACACCTGAACATTAATTAGTTACTGTTTGTGCCTGATATAGAGGTGGAAATGTAACTTTTTAATGAATCACTCTTCCCTTTATGTGTCATTGTGAATTATGAAGTTTCAGATTCTTGCATGTAGTTGCTTTCCTTTAAGTTGCAAGTTCACACCTGAAGGTTGGTATAAGGCATATTTCTAGGCTTTAATAATGAGGAAAGGTTATTGACGTTGGACTTGATTTAGGCTTGGAAGCCTTTTGGTTTCAATTTTGGAAATGGGGTTATTTTGAAGTAATCCATTCATGTGTTTGTCTAATTATGTATGTATTTAAGATTATTAAGATAATTGACAAAGAGACCAACTGCTCATTGTTGTGAAGGGTGGCACTTGGTATCTGTTCAGTACCTTAATAGAATTGGGACCTTAAGTGTTGAGTGTTGTGTATGCTGGAAAAGCAAGGAGGCAAAAGTCACTCAAAGCCTTGAGCTGGCATTGTCTTATAGCAGAAGCATGTTACTTCTGCAGGCTGACTTGGTTAACTGCCTCTCCCGAAAACATCATGAGTCTAATTTATAGCATTATATTGTAACATAGCAGAGTACTATCATCCTGTCTTATCGCATACTGTTGGGCATGAGTGCTACAGATCATGCCAGCTGGGAAACAATATGCACAGAGGGAGAGGTGACAGGCAAATACGCCTGCAGAGAACCTGGACAGGGACCATGATGAGGCAGCATACCAGAAAATGCTGAATGGCATGCTCACTGAGATTCTAGATACAAAAGCAAAATATTTTGGATGCTGGAAATGTGAAATATAAAAAGAAAAAGAGGGAAAACTGTGGAGAGAGAAAGAGAGTCAACATTTCAGGTCAATGACCTTTCATCAGAACAAGTAGTTGACCTGAAATGTTCACTGTTTTTCTCTCGAAAGATGCTGGGCACACTGTTTGGCCTGCCAGACAACCTTCTGTCGCTGGCAGGGAGATTGGAGAAGTCCAGCTCCAACTTGGCAGACAGAAATATGCATAGTTTTTCCTCTTCATGCTTTACCTCTGGCCTGGCTGTAACCATGCCTGGTGACTCACCATGTGCTGATCCAAACTCTATGCTAGTGTCCGAAGTAAATAAAGTGCCAGTATCTGAGTTGGTGGCTACGAATGTCAGATCATGTGGCAAGGCCTCCTTGTCAGTGTTCTGCTGTTGCCCTCTCTCCCTTCTCTTTTGGGCTGCTGTGACTGGGCAGGAAACACTTCATGGGTGTCTGAAAGCAGGAACTTAGAAGGGGAATGTTAGGATGAGGGACGGAAGAGTGAAGTGGGAAGTAAGGCGCCTATGGTCACATCATCTGCATCTTGCAGATCATGTCAGGCCTCAAGATGAAGGTGTGCTGGCTGTTGAGGTGGGGTGTAAGGCTGGCCCTCAATGTTCTCAATGATGTTGGAAGTTTCAAACCCTATTGCAACTAGTTATCATTTTGTTATAATGATATATAAGGGCTTTATATAAAAATGGTGTTGGTTCATTTATTTAATCTAGGCAGGTGGGAACATTTATACAAAAGTAAAAGCTTAAAGACATCACAGCAGAGCCTTGTGCATGTATGCTCTGTCCAAAAGCAAAAGTGAAACTATGACTGGATCACATGACACCCTTCACTTCTGGTAATGTCATGATGCTATCCTTTAAAGGTCTATTATAACATCCACCTTTCTTTTGAAAACTTATTTTCTCCTTTCCAAAGAAGCATAACTATTTACAATATATATTTAGTTACCATTACATAAGTGAAATTACTGGTGAATTGAAGAGTCTCTAAAGCACAGAGATAATCAGCTGATATGTCCAGGTCTTGTAACGATAACCTTATCTGAAGGTTCCTTTAATTACTGACAGTAATCTGTGAGGTTGCCATTCTTGGATGTTGCTCCAGGTTGCATTTGGGATCTTGTCCTAGATGCAGTAGGATTGCATGGTGGTTGAGGAACTGCAATGAAACTGATTTGTCCTCGGTTGGGTCTCACCATGTGCCTTTGTCTGTAATGACTTCATACGATTTTGGCTCCGAACAAATCCTGTTACCTCAACTAGTTGCCATGTACCTTCTGTGTGATCCTAGATGCAAACTTGTTGTCCCAATTTTAAACTTGGTAATTCTGTACCCACATTTTTATCATGCACGTTAGTTATTTTCTCTTGCAGTTTCACAAGTTGCTTTCTCATTTCTGAGAGAGTAGGATTGGTAAAAGTAAATTGGTACGCGCTGGTCTACCAAACATAAGCTATGCCAATGATGGAATAGTTGCATTTAAAGGTGATGCTCTCAGATGTAACATTGCAATGTGTAGATCTTGCTTGGTCTGTCGACATTTGAGAATTATGGATTTCACTATGCAAATCATTTGTTCGGCTAGGATGTTAGATCGAGAGTAATGAGAAGAAGAAGTACTGTAATCAATATTCCACTTCTCACACATACTCTAAAATAGCTTACCAGTAAATTGCGGATCATTATTTGTAGTGATCTCTCTAGGTTCACTGAATAAACTGAAAATAGCACTTAGAGTGCACGCAACAATTGCACTTGACATATTGTGCACCTGTTGAATAATGGGATACTTAATAAAGTAGTTGACAATGATGATAAAGTTAGTGTCATGGATATAAAAGCAAACATGTGATTTTGGACCAAGGATGGGTAGGAACTTCATGTGGAATCAATGGTACTTTCTGCTGACTTGGCATATGCTCCTGACATGTCTCACATTTCTTGACAATGACTTCAATGTCATTGTTCATATCCAGCCAATTGACTGTCTTTCTTCCAAGTCTGCTTGTCCAATGTATGCTCATCTGTGAGTGATGAAGTTGCTGAAGAATATCAGGTCACAAAGAAACCAGCATGATGGCCTGCTTACCTCTGCAAATGACTCTCCATGAGATGCCCAGTTCGTCCCAGTACGCCCAAAATGGTTTTGCGTGTTCGTAGATATGCTGAACTGAATCAGACCATCCTTCAATGATTGTTTTCCAGTGTCTTTAGTGTGGAATCTGTCACGCTTTCTTCTTTTATCTGCTGGCATTTGCATTGCATAAAATGTACCAGATCAATTTGGAAAACATCTTCAAGTTCAAGGTAAATTAAGTCAACATGTAGATCCAAGGATACATCTTCTGTTTTTGCTGGATTAGGCATTCTGCTAAGTGTATTTGACATGACCATCAACTTACCTGGCTTGTACCTAATCTTACAGTCATAAGGTTGAATCTTTATTAAGAGTTGTTGCCAATCATCTCCAGTGGTTTGTGGTCTGCCTCTATCTTTTGCCAAATAGATAGGTATGAAAACATATGATTCCAAGCATCGGGCAGCACGGTGGCACTGTGGTTAGCACTGCTGCCTCACAGAGCCGAGGTCCCAGGTTCTATCTTGGCTCTGGGTCACTGTCCGTGTGGAATTTGCACATTCTCCCCGTGTTTGCATGGGTTTTGCTCCCACAACCCAAAGATGTGCAGGGTAGGTGGATTGGCCACACTAAATTGCCCCTCAATTGAAAAAGATGAATTCGGTACTCTAAATGTATTTTTAAAAATGATTCCAAGCATCAAAGCTAACTGGTAGACTTCTCCACTCCTGAGAACAAGTGTTGACACCGGGGCAGGATTCGTGGACTACAACGACAGAAAAACTGCCGCCTCACCTGGACCAATCCAGCAACCATTGAGGGGCTTGCGCCGGCGCCATGCGGAAAACAATTGATTCAAATGAGAAACGGTGCGGGATTCGGCGGGTTCGCGATTGACACTTAGGAGGCTAACAAACTGCAGCAACATATACACACTGCACTCCACACACACCACTCCAACCTACACGATGGCAGCGCGGAGAGCGGCATCCCGTTTGCCAAGCTTGAGACCTTTCTTAACCGTGGAGGAGAGGCGGGCGGCTCTGTATTCTGGCCTGGGAAGAAGGCTGCCAGCTGCTGCCATCCGCTGTGCCTGGGCACAGGTGGCAGAGACCATGCGTGACATCAGCAATACTGTCCGAATCGGCTAACCAGAAGACACTGCGCAACCTCCTCAGGGTGACCATGGTGAGTAGGCAGCACTGTGCCCCTGGCACCAACCCCCGTCCAACAAACCAATTACCCTATCCTCCCTACCCGGAGGGCAGCCGCATCCCACCCTGCACCACATGCCACTGAAGCCACCAGCTACCCACCCCCTGGGCTGTACACGTTTGACTGTCTAGCACTGCATTTTCCTTCCGCAGGAGAAGGCCATCCTTAACTGCTGGGAGCTGGCGAAGACTGCTGTACCTGCTGCCCCTCACCGCAGCAGAGCAGAGGGCCCTGGACTTGGTCGGCAGGCCTGAAGGAAGAGCAGTCGCTGGGGTGGAGGTCAGCATTGTGCGAGGAAGTGAGACCCCACTGAGTTGTGGTTCCCGTGACACGTATGTCACCCCCCCGCCCCCCCCCCCCAACATCACCACACCATTCTCCCCACACCGGCCTCACACCACCCTCACACCCACCCCCACCCCCACACCATCCCCACAACCCCGCTCCACCATCACCACCCCTATTCACCCTCCCAAAGACAACCCCTCCCAATACACCCCCACTCCCATCACCTCCCAGCCCGCAGTCAAATCATGTGTCTTGTCTTCTGTGTTGCAGGACCTGCTGGTGATGGGGCAGGCCCTTCCGGTGTCCCCCAACAACCGGCCCAGGTGCTGACCAGCGACGATGACACCGACACAGAGGGGAGCCTTCAACCCAAACCTAGGAAGCCCCAGAGCTCCAGTCCAAGGATGACACTAACTTTCCATCACAGCTGTCTCCAACACCCTCCACCATTGGGCAGCATGGTAGCACAGTGGTTAGCACCGTGGCTTCACAGCGCCAGGGTCCCAGGTTTGATTCTCTGCTTGGTCACTGTCTGTGCGGAGTCTGCACATTCTCCCCGTGTCTGCGTGGGTTTCCTCCGGGTGTTCCGGTTTCCACCCACAGTCCAAAGACATGCAGGTTAGGTGGATTGGACATGTTAAATTGCCCTCAGTGTCCAAAAACATTTGGAGCGGTTATTGGGTTACGGGGGTAGGGTGGAAGTGAGGGCTTAAAGTGGGTCGGTGCAGACTCGATGGGCCGAATGGCCTCCTTCTGCACTGTATGTTCTATCCCAGAGACACTCATCTCGGTGGTGCACTTTAGTGAAGAGGCTTCTGGGGCACTAGCTGGTGCGCACCACACACATGGTCTGGTACAACAGGTGGGGGTAGGAACTCCCGAGGGGGTGGACTGTCGGAGGGCGAGCTGACACCAGGGACTAGCTGCCGACCAGATGGGTTTCGGACTTCTGGAATGGACGGTCCCATCGATTGTGGAGATACAGTCACAGAGCCAGGGACTACATGACGGGTTGTTGGTGGGCATCCAATACCGGCAAGTGCAGTTGGAGGAGTCCAACCGTGTGTAGGAGCAGGAGGTGATGCTGGCTGTGTGTGCCACCCAGGCCAAAACCGCACAGGTGGCGTCTGCAGTGGAGCCCTTAGAGGCGAGGGTTTCGGCCATGGATCAGCATGTCTGGCCTGGGGAAATCTGTACAGGCAGTGTCCGAGGTCCAGGACAGGGCTGTCATCTCACAGGCAGCCATGTGCCAGAGCCACCTCGACAATGCAGCGGCGCTCCTGAGTGTGGTCCAATCACAGCAGGCCATGGCTAAAAGCGTCAACAGCATTGCCCAGGCACTGGCTGACGTGGCACACACACAGAGGGAGATGGCCTAGTCTCAGAGGGACATGGCACAGTCACTGGCTGACAAGGCACAGAACCAGATGGTGGTTGCACAGCCTCAGCATGATGTGGTGCAGTCCCAGATGGAGGTGGTCCACTCCCTGTGCTCCATGTCCGCGAACACGCAGACTCTGGTCGAGACGGCCGCAGAACTCTAAGATTTGGCAGTGCCGGGTGGCGGGGGAGCCTCAGGGGTCAGCTCCGCTCGCACCCCTGTCCCATGGAGGAGCCCGGGGGTCATCGGGCACCCCGAGGTAGGAGGAGGTGATGGGGCCCATTCCAGTGACTCCCGCAGGGGAGATGCCAGAACACTGCAGCACCCCGGTCTCTTCCCCCCTATCCCCCCCTTGCCCCCACACCCGCCCCCCACTCCTGTCCTTGGTACCTCACATGGGTAGCTGCCAGAACAGGGAGCAACACGCCAACTTAGACACCCGAGCAGCAGCCGGGCCCACCCAGGCCCAGTCACAGAATCACAGAAAAATACAGTGCATAAAAAGCCCTTCGGCCTATCGAGTCTGCACCGCCGCATGAAAGGCACCTGATCTGCCAATCCTAATCCCATTTGCCAGCATTTGGTCCATAGCCTTGAATGTTAAGACGTGCCATGTGCTCATCTAGGTACTTTTTAAAGGATGTGATGCAACCCGCCTCTACCACCCTCCCAGTCAGTCGCCCCAGAAGACGGCCGCCATAGGGGACCCAGGTCACAGGACGGGAATCACAGCAGGCCGCCTCCACTCTAGATGTACCATCTGGGAATCCACCTAGGTGTAGCGTTAGGGCCCATAATGACTGAAAGGTAGACACCAATTAAGTTGGCACGGGTGCTGGGCACAATTTAGCGATAGAGACTAGGGCATGGATCAGTATGTATGTTTTCACGTTCAACAGCTGTGCACAATTTTACAACCTGCCTTGGCGCTCTGTCATAGGGTGTGAGGGGTGGGCTGGGCGAGCTGCAGAGGGGGCGTGGGAGTGAGGGAATGGGCGGACATTGTGTGTGGGCTTTGCTCAGGGACCGCAGCTCACCCGGAGCACGCTGCTCCAGTGTCCTACTGCCCCCCCCCCACCATCCCCACCTCCGTCACCACAGGGATTCGATTGGACCGTATGATGGAATGGCCAGTTCGCATGCAGGGATCACCCAGGTGGACGGTGGAAAATGCTACCGTGGCCAAGAGTCAGATGTTGTCAAATGATGCGGAGCACCAGAGCTCATTGCATTCATCCTCCATCCCATGGACAAGACCCAGTGTTACTGCCAGTCCAGGGCTTTTACCCTGTAGTGCTGCAGGGATGTATTAAGGAGGGATTGTAGATGGGGAGGTGGCCGGGAGGGTGGGGGTGGGGGAGGTTGGATGCAGTGTCCGTGCCCCTGGCCAGTCTCTCCCTGCACCCCCCCCCCTCCTCCCCCCCACCCGCCCTCAGACGGTGAACCTGGAGGCGATCAGAGCGTCTTGTGCGCGTTAGCCCTGGTGCACATGTTGTGCAGCCTCTGGTACTTGCCCGAGCCCCAGGACCTGCCCATTCTTGCCCTCCCCTGCATCCTCCTCATCTGCCAAGACTTGATATTCATCCTCCTCCTCGAGCACATCGCCCCACTAGTGTGTAATGTTGTGGAGGCCGCAGCAGGCCACCACGATGTTGCCGATCCTCCCAGTGCCATACTGGAGGGCCCCTCCTGAGCTGTCCAAGTACCCAAACTGCATCTTCAGGATGCCGAAGCACCGCTCGATCATGACCCTGGTTGCTGGCTGGGCATCGTTGTAGCGGGTCTCCCAATCGGACTGTGGCCTCTGGATAGGCATCATCAGCCACGGTTGCAGCGGATAACCCCTAACGTGCAGGAGCAAACCCCCTAGCCTGTGGTGCACCTAGAAGAGGCCAGGGATCTTCAATTATTCCAGGATGAAGGCCTTCTGCGCACTTTCTGGGTATAGGCCGCAGACGTGCATGATGCGCATCTGATGGCCACATATCAGCTAAACATTCATTGAGTGGAACCCCTTTCGGTTTGTGAAGATCGGGCTCTCATCCGCAGGTGCTCGTAGGGTGACATGCATCCCGTCGCGATCACCCTCTGGACCCGGGGCATCTCGGCGATGGCGGCGAAACCCACACCCAGTCATCCTGGTGGGCTTGGTCCACATTGAAATGGATGTATTGTGCCGACTGGGCACATAGGGCTATCCTGACAGCGCGGATGCACCTGTGCACCGATCTCTGTGAGATCCCTGACAGGGCCCACTCGGTGCCTGGAAGGACCCCGTTGCATAGAAGTTCAGTGTGACCATCACCTTGATGGCCACCGGGAGTGTCCTCTCCCAATCCCCCGTGGTGCCAGGTATGCCATGCTCCGGCTGATATGCTGTATTGTCCCCTGCTCAGCCGGAGTCTTCAACGTCATGTCCGGTCTGGCAGGTCCTTGAATGACAGACGCTGCCGATATATGAGAGGCCTAATGCGGCGCCTCCATGCGCCTCCTCCTCCTCCATGGCCTGCTGGACGGCCGGTTCTCCATCCTCAGTGGCTGCCTCCTGTTCCTCTGGGGCAGGCTCTGCTGCTGCAGCTTTCCCCTCCTCTTCGAGCAGTTTCAGCTCGTACAGCCTCAGTGCATCCCCCAAGGCTGCGGTGACCAGGAGGAAGGCCACCATTGCTGGTTCTGTTCCATTATCCATTGTCTGAAGGGGGTGAAAGGCCGACATGTTAGCATGGTGTATACCCCAGTTCCCAACCAGGTCCACTGGGATACACGGTGGCCCTAGTTGGCACTGTGGAATTTGTGCCCCATGCATCGCCCCTCCCCCACCCCCAATCCATGTACTCCTGGCCCTGTTGGTGCCCGGCCACCCTGGGGATCCCTGGCTGGGACCCATCCTTGCTTCCAGGGGTACCATTGGCTGAAGCTGCCCATGCCAGTGTAGACTCCGCAACCCCCGTCTGGCATCCCCGCTGTAGGGGCTACTGTGGACGTTTCCCGTGGGCGGGATGATGCCCCGCCGGCAGGTAGCCGTCAGTTGGAGGGGGAGGGTTGGTATGTCGGAGGGTGGAGTGTGGGGGTGGTGGAGTGGAGGGTGGGAGCTGGGACGCGGGGGATTGTGGGGTGGGGCACCCATACTGCCGACGTCACTCTGCAGAACCAGGGGCCAATGTAGGTGGCCAGATGGGTTGCACAGCAAGATGGCTGCCTTGCAGGCCTGTCAACCCCTCTTGGCCATCGCAGAGGCTCCCCGCACCCCAGCCAGCCTGGCCGTGTCCTACCTCCTCTCTCTCCCTCATCAGCCATGGCGCCTGTTTCTCGATTTTTCAAAGCACAAGTGAGCCTTGCCATCGGGAATTTCCCACAGTGGAGGTGGAGAATCGTGGAGGCCCTGGAGAATACTGAGTCAGGCAGCTGATGATATGCACACGGCGTATGGAGTGGAACGCATGGACGCGCAGGCATGGCACTGGAGAACTGCAATTTGGCGTGAAACCGCCGTCTGCCATGATTTTGGTGTCAAAGACGATTCTCCGCCCAATTGCTTTCGCGATTCCGACGGCAGCCGATGGAGAATCCAGCCCTCCATTTCTCACTCCGTGTTGGAGGAGTTGGATTGTGCTGTGGACAGAGATTTTGAAGCAACTGCAATTAGTACATTTTTTTGTAGTATGCTCACACCCAGACCTTTCTGAGGAACACTTATCTCCAGGGTAGTTTTTGTCCCCGCAGGAGAGTAAAATTGCAATGTCAATGCTTCTTATCATGACTGGGAATAAGGTCAGAATGTGGAGTTGAGGATTATCAGATCAGATCAGTCATGATCTCATTGAATGGAGGAACAGACTTGAAGGACCGAGTGGCTTTCTTCTGCTCCTATGCCTTATGGTCTTATGGACTGTTTCAGTGCTTTGAACAAGCATTCGTGACACAGGAAAGGCACTCCCTTTCACACCAATTCCCTTCGTGATGACGATTTTTGAGTAAAATTGGGAATGCATAGAGCCAATAAATTAAAGAGACCGAGACATCATCAAGATCACCTTTATCTTGAGAAGTTGGCATGATCTTAATATCCTCTATTTTACTTGGGATATATTCCAGTTCTGGAATAAATAGATCTGAAGAAATTGACCAGCTGCAGGTTGATGGCACATTTCAGACTGTTGAACGCCAATCCTTCATTACATGCCATCTGCATCAATAACTGCCGATTATGGCCACATTCTTGGTTTATTTTTCCCACAATAGCACAGTATCGGCAGTACAGTTACATCCTGGCACACTGCACGTAATGCATTGGCTAACTGCCCATTACGGGCAGCACGGCAGCACAGTGGTTAGCACAGTTGCTTCACACCCCCAGGGTCCCAAGTTTGATTCCCGGCTTGGTTCACTGTCCGTGCGGAGTCTGCACGTTCTCCCCGTGTCTGTGTGGGTTTCCTCCGAGTGCTCCGGTTTCCTCCCACAGTCCAAAGATCGGCACGTTAGGTGGATTGGCCATGCTAAATTGCCCTTCGTATCCAAAAAGGTTGGGTGGGGTTACTGGGTTACAGGGCTAAGGTGGAGGGCTTGGGTCGGGTGCTCTTTCCAAGGGCCGGTGCAGACTCGATTGGCAGAATGGCCTCCTTCTGTACTGTAAATTCTATGAAATCTATGAAATCTATTCCATGAAACTGATAGCCCAAAAGGAAGTTGTTGAAACAATATGGGTTTCAAAATGTAACAAATGGGTTGCAAAATGTAGTAAGCTCTTGGAACTGCTCTGTAAAATGTACTGACCTGTAATCATGCTTGGCATCAAGCTTTGATAAGAAATTTGCACCTACAAATCTTGGATTTAATTCTTCTAATGTCGGCATTTTGTAAAGACAGCGTTTCAAAGCTGCATTTAAATGACATGGATTGAGGCATACTTTCAATGATCCATCTTTCTTTATGATACTTCTGATTGAGCTGCGCCAATTGGTGTGCTGCTCTATTCTTCTGATGATTTGGTCTTTCTCCATTTTCTCTAGTGAGATGTAAGTGAATGATGCACTTACATTGGAGATCAATTGATGGATTTGCACTCTCCTGCAAGTGTAATGTTGCAGCTCCGTTGAAACTGGCAAATTTGTCAAAACATTCTGGATTTTTTTCTTGCAATTTTAATAAGTATTTTTATAACAATCTTCAACATTTTACATTTTACAATAACGACAACAAAAAACATATCCAGCATCTTAAGCCCCAATACCCGTTCCCCCTATCCCCCCTACCCCCTTAACAGTCAACGGTAATCAGCTCTCCAAAATGAAAAATGAACAAACCCCAACTCTTCATCATTCGCCCCTCTTAGGGCAAATTCCACTTTCTCCAGCAAGCAGGACTTCATTAGGTCCCCCAGCCATGCTGAGGCACAGGGTGAAGAAGCTGACGTCCACCCCAACAGAACGCACCTGTGAGCAATCAGCAAGATGAAGGCTAAAACATCTGCCTCCGTACCGTCCGCAACTCCAGCCGATCCGACACCCCGAAGATGACCTCAAGGGGCCCAGGCTCCATGTCTACATGTAAAACCGCTGGTGCTAAGAAATGACCTCCAAAACCTTTCCAGCTTCGGGCAAGACCAGAACATATGTACATGGTTAGCAGGGCCCCTCCCATGCCGCTCATAGACATTCTCTACCCCCTCAAACGACCGGCTCATCCTTGACATTGTCGTATGCGCCCTGTGCACCACCTTCAGTTGTATCAGCCCCAGCTTCACACATGACATCAAAGCATTCACCTCGCACCACAATCCCTCCTCTAATGCCATCCCCAACTCCTCTTCCCACTTGGCCTAAATCTGCTACGTGACATCCTTTCCTCCTCCAGACTCCTCTTATAATTCGCCGGGATGACCTCCCCCTTCCAGTTCCCGCACTAACAGCACCTCCTCCAACAATGAGGAGACAGGCGTTATCAGAAAGACCTTCTTCACAAAGTCCCGCACCTACATGTACTGAAAGCTCTTCTCCCCTCCAGTCCAAGCTACTCATTCAACTCCCCTAACCGCCCTCCCAGAGCAGATCCTGCATCTCCCTGCTCCCATCCCTGGAACCTCGCATCCACCCCCCCCCCCCCCCCCCCCCCCCCCCCCCCCCCGCCACCGACGACCGTCCCCTCTGAAGTACCCCCTTCCTGACAGGCACTGGAATAAACACAAAAGCTGTGGCAAAATGCTCATTTTAACAGCCTGCATCGACCTGCCAACAACAGGGGAAGACTATCTCACCTCAACAAATCCCCTCCCCCCCCACACACACACACACACCCACACACCCCCACCAAGCTCGGAAAATTCAGTTTCCAAAGACCTGCCCAATCCCGAGCCACCTGCACTCCCAGATATCTAGAATGAGAAGCTGTCACACAAAATGGTAACCCCGCCTACCCCCAACCCATTTCCCAGCAGCGGATACCACAAAATACTCACTTTTCTTCTAATTCAGCTTGAAACCAACAATACCCCAAACCTTTTAAGCAAACCCTTTATGTCCCCCACCAAGGAGCCAGGCTCCAAAATGTATAACAACAAATCATTTGCGTACAAGGACACCCTATGCTATGCTCTACACCCCACTCCCCCCATCACTATCCCCTTCCACAACTCTGAACTCCTCAGCGCAATGGCCAAGGGGTCTATTGCCAACGCAAACAGATGGGGGAACATGGGGCATCCCTGCCTCGTTCCCCAATGCAATGAAAAATACCCTGAGTTCATGTTATTCATACGCACACATACCACCAGATCCTGATACAGCAATTACACCCAGGCCACAAACGTAGGCCCAGTCCTAAACTTCTACAACACCACAAACAGATAGCTCCACCCGACCCGATCAAATGCCTTCTCTGCATCTAATGCCACCACCACCTCCAACTCCCTTCCTTCTGATGGAGAAAGCACCACATTCAGCTGCCGCTGCATATTCAACGACAGTTGCCTGCCCTCAACGAGCCCCATCTGATCCTCCCCAATCACCCTCGGTAGTCACACCTCCAACCTTAGCGGCAACACCTTTGCCAATATCTTAGCGTGTGCATTCAGTAGAGATATGGGCCTGTATAACCCACACTCCACCGGGTCCTTATCCTTTTTTAGCAGCAATGAGATGGAGGCCTGCCCCATCGTTTTTGGCTAAGCCCCCTTCACCATCGTATCCACAAACATTTCCATCAACAACTTATCCTTAATTTTCTCATAAAATTCCACCAGGAAACCATTCGGCCCTGCTGCCTTCCCCGTCTGCATGCTCCCAATCGGCACCTTCACCTCTTCTACTCTCACCTCCTCCAGCCCCGCCCTCTCCACTTCATCCACCTTCGGGCACTCTAACTGCCCCCCAAATTCTCTCATCTCCAACTAGTCCAACTCATTGGAACTCATAAAGGTCTTTGTAAAACTCCTCAAACACCTTATTAATCCGCTCCGGTGCCATCACCAACTCGCCGAACCCTAACCCGAACTATCTCCCTTGCCACAGCTTGCTTACGGAGCTGACCTGCCAACATACAACTGGCCTTCTCCCCATACACATAGGTGGCCCCCCTCGCCTTTCTCAGTTGACGCACCACTTTCAACAGATCAAACCTTGTCTGTAACTCCTTTATCTTCACCAAAGCTCCTGGGTCTGGGCCTGGGCCCTCTGCATACCTCCCGTCTACTTCCAGAATCTCTTCAATCAGTCATTTGCATTCCTCCCTTGCCTTCTTATCCACCATAGCCTTAAACAAAATAACCTTCCTCCTCACCACCAAGGAAAGTTGGGCATTTCCTTGGAGCAGGCAGAAGGCCACAACTTCCAGATGTCTTGCTTGGTTTGGGTGTTCTATCTAGAGAATGTGTCAACAAGTGGGGTGGTACTTAGGATCTCTAAGTTTTGTTGACCTGCGAGGATCACTTTATACTTATGTTCAAACTTGATTAGCTCTTTGATGCTTTATCTTTTGGCCTTGTCTAGCAGATCTTCCTGGAATGCTTCCATGGGAGTGAATGTGATTACAAATTCACAATTTTGTCTGCTTGTTGTGCGACTGAAAAATCATAGGCCATTTTCTTTGCATCTGCTGATGAAATGGTCTATGGATTATGTAGGTTTATGTCGAAATGACATGAAATCTAGTTGATTAATACAGAAGTTTAACCTGACTCTGAATTGGTCTTCCAATGTAGTCTATATCTTTTGGGGATCATTTAGCTCCTGTTCTGTTAATTCTGATGCATTCAGCCTTTAAAGAGCGTTATTCCCAATTTTTATTGCTTGCTTATCTGGTTGAGACACACCTGAATCAAGAAACCATGGAGGGAATCTTTTGGATGGCAGGGTTTCCCTTCCCGCTATTTGAAGAGTTGGTGGGGAACACTTCCCCACCGACTCAAAGTACCCCACAGCCATTTTACACTCTAATTGGCTGTGGGCAGGGATTCCACTCCATGGGAGGAAATCTCACCTCAGAGAGATCAGCTGGCAGCTCCCCAATCCCTACAATGAAAAGAGCTGCACTGGACAGAAGAGGGAATTTAGAAACATGCCTGAAGTCCAATGACCAGAGGATAAGGTAGGTTTAAGGGGTCCCAGCATAAGGAGGATAGGGACCGATCTGCATTGGTTTGAAGGGGAGGGGGGTTGGGGGGCAGAAGGAGGGTGATCGGGATGTCAAGAGAAAGGTCGGAGGGGGCTGGGGTGGGAGGTCCATTGGCCACTGGACCTTAAGGGGGGCTCATGCAGTCAGATGGAGACTTCTGATTGACGTTCCACCCTCTTACCCCCAACATCTTTCTGTCTTCTCCCACACCAGGGGGAATCCTCTCATTAGCCTAAAAATTGAGGCTGGGCAATCCTCTCATTAGCCTAAAAATTGAGGCTGCTGCTTTTCCGACACTCTTTGATACCGCAACTTCAATGTGGTCTTACCAAAAAGTTTAAATTCTCCTCCTACCATGTAGCATGGTCTAATGCTGTTCACCATGCTGTACCTATACCTAATCTTGCTTTTATTCCACTGCTTAGTATCATTTTGTGTTAGAATGATATAAAGGCACCAATCACTCATAAGGGATTGTGTCAACATGTTGTGGGTTAATTTATTTAAACTAGACAAATGGGAAATTTTATACAAAGATAGAAAGCTTTATGACACTGGCAGCAGAGCTGTGTGTGCTCTGTTCAAAAACAAAAGTGAAACTAAGACTGGATCGCGCGGCACACCTCACTTCTCGCGATGTCATGCTGCTTGTAATAACCCGATTGGGGCCTATGGGGTGGGAATGATTATCTTCCCCATGGCCCTTGCGGAGTATGAGCTCCCCCATTAGGGGTGGGGGATCTATATTGACCTCTTTATAAAAGGTCGGCCAGTAAGGCACCGACCAGGTAGGAACCTGGTGGGGATCTACTAGGCTGTGTATATATTGTGCTGTTTCTAAAAAAATGTTTGTTTTATTTTACTCGTTTTGGACTCCCTGTGTCTTTTATTCAACTGCTGTTCCTTAAAGGCATATTACAACACTGGCCCCATGATTAAGAGTACTAACTGTTCGAAAGGGATCAGAATGTGCCTATTACTGGCTCTGATCTGCTCCCTTCTACTGTGTGCCACTTTGTCCTGCAAGAGAGAGGGCAGAATATCTGAGATTGAGTAGCCCTGTTATTGTGTGATATGCATGTCATACCTGAATAGTTGAAGGTATGTGGAGGCAGTGAGAGCTGGGTGTGACACTGGCAGTAATGGCAATGGTATGTGTGTGAGGCTGGCCCACGATATCGAGATGTTAGTCATGAGCGTGGTCCTTGAGGGCCTCCCATTAGTTATAGCATCTTATTAAGGCCAAACACAATGGGTGGGATTCTCCATCCTGGGATGTCCGGAATGCGTTCCCTGATGGGAAGGAGAATCGGGCGTCGGGGTAAATCAGGTTCGGGGCTGGGCATCAATCCGAAAGTTATGCTCCAACCCTCCCGCTCATTTTGCAGGCCCGGCGCCCTATGCTCCGGACTCCCGAGATTCCCCGGTCCTTGAGGCTGGGAATCAAGTGGTGCGGATCCCTTTGTGGTCTCAACAATTGTGAAGCTGGCATGATGGACTTTGTGGAAGGCAAAGGTGGAATGGTTGCCCCCTTTGCCAACCGCGGGGTCCACCATGCCAGGGCCATGCTGGTAGAAACCAACAGAGCCCATCCGAGGGTTACCATCCCCCAAAAATGTACTGCCTGCCCACGTCCCCTCTAGCAGACCAATTCACACGTCATCCCACAGGAACCCTTATAATAGGTGGACCTCCCCCCAGAGACCCCTGTAATAGTGGGAGCCCCCCACAAGGACCTCTGTAGTAGTGGAAACCCTCATAGGGACCCCTGAAATAGGGTGGTGCCCCCACAGGGACGTCTGAAATAGGGGGACCCTCCACAGGGGACCTTATGCCTAAAGGAACCCCTTCCACAGACTCCCCCCCCCCTCCCCCCCCCCCCCCCCCCACACACACACACACACACACACAACCTTCCACCCCTGAAATGGAACCCCTACCTGGAAGCTAGAGAGCTGTCCAGACAGGGGCAGTGCGAAGCAATATAACTCGGACAGGCTGAGTCACTTGAAAGCAGAATTGAAGAGATCACGAGTGGTTTGCAGTCATACCATCATGAAACAGCTGTAGGGTTGTGATCAAATTTCTTGGACATTCACATTTCTGGAGCATAATCCACAGAGCCTCGCATTTTATCTAGTCAAATGCTTTGGTCAGGTCGATGAATGCAATGAGAGGTCTTCATGATGTTTTTGACATATTTCTTGGATTTGTCTGGCAAAGAGACCCTGTTGGAGGTTTCTCTGGAAGTTACACTGCCCCTCTGGGAGGGTTATTTCAGTCACAGGAAATAGTCATTTCAGAAGAATGCGTGTCAGGATTTTCCCTTCTATGGACAAGAGGGAACCATTTTCCTACAGATTTATCTCCCTTTTTGAAGGTGGTTACAATTGCCGCAGTCCTAATGTTGTGGGAAGAGAGGTTCTTTTTCTTCCCAAATCCATAAGATGAGTGCATGGAGTTTTGATGCAAGCAAAAGCCCACTAACTTTGAAGACCTCACTTGGAATACCATCAGCGCCTCATGCTGCGTTGATTTTCAGCCGTTTGATTGCTCTGCCATTGATGATGGTTCACCCATGGACTCCACCGCCAGATACAGGGGATAGCCTGGAGAGTATCAACTGCCACTGTGGATTCATGGTGGACAGGATTTACAAAATGTTCTTTCCATCATGATGGATGGTATTGTCAACCTTAAGAAAGGACACATCATCATGTGAGTGAAGGTTATATTGTCCATTTGACCATGGTCTATATGTTGGCCCTGGTGGCTTCAAAAAGCTTTGCATGGTCAGCATATTGTTGGATCTCTCAGACTGTCTCTTCCCACCACTTACTCTTTATCTTCCGGATTTGTCTTTGGGTTTCAACCTTGACTAGTTGGAATGCTTCCTTTATGACTTCCAACCTTAGGTTGTACTGTCAGCTGATAAAGGCTACTTGTTTTTGTTCCAGGAGGTCACATATTCCAGCATAATTAAAACAGTCCTGGTGACAATGATGCTCAAGCCCAATGGACTTGGCACAGGAAACTAGTGCAGCTGACTTTATTTGACCCCCACTGTTCTGAAATTGAGTTAGATATGTGAAGATTTTCCAGATTAGTTCTGAGCTGAACTTGGAATTCCTTTCTTTGAATGGGCTATTTTAGGGCTGAACCATTGACTTTCCTCCTCTTGCGCATTTAGGTCTTGCACGATCTTAGAGCTGGGTGGATATTCATCACCGATTATCACCACATGGATCGAGTGATACAAATATTACCTAGGCATTTGATGACAATGAACCGTATGGTCTATGACAACACTGCTGGTGCCTCCCAGTGTGTGCAGAGCTCGACAGCAATGTTGAAAATTGGGAAAACTTCTGCAGATGAGGTGGGATAGATGGATTTTGTGATTTACCTATCTTGATCTGCATGGATGCAGGCACATCATGAATTGTGGACCCCATGTCCCAAAATCAGGCCAAGTGTATTTCACGCCCAATACGTCAGTGGCACAGAGGTTTGTTATTGGTTGATTTCATGTGATGTTGCCATGCTCAATTAGACAGAAAGTTCAGGCTTAAGGATATGAGGCCTAAATCTCATTCTGCTGCTAAGGTGACGCTGAACGTATAGTGCCCTCCCTTAATGGCCACATTATTGCAAAAACTAAGAGATTAATTGAGGTTAGTAAAGGAAGCGGGGTAGATCAATGGACAGTCATAAGTCAGGTGGAGCCAGCATGAAATGACACACTTCCTTTCTTTAAAACTACTGAAATCTTGAAATGTGATGAGTGGAACGTGGTAGAAATATTGGGTGTCAGGTTTATTATCCACTTGTAGCTGTATAAATCTGGTAATAAAATAAAATAGATCATTATAAAAGAGGGTTGTTTTATATGGGCGGCAAGGTAGCACAGTGTTTAGCACTGTTGTTTCACAGCACCAGGGTCCCAGGTTCGATTCCCGGCTTGGTCACTGTCTGTACAGAGTCTTCACGTTCTCCCTGTGTCTGCGCGGGTTTCCTCCGGGTGTTCCGGTTTCCTCCCACAAGTCCAGAAAGATGTGCTGTTAGGTCATTTGTACATTCTGAATTCTCCCTCCGTGTACCCGAACAGGAGCCGGAGTGTGGCGACTGGGGCCTTTTCACAGTAACTACATTGCAGTGTTACTGTAAGCCTACTTGTGACAATAGAGATTATTATTAAAAAGATTATTATTATCTATGTAGGTAGGATCCAATCAATAAAATGTGCACAATAAGTTAAATAAATAAAAGTGCAGTCATTTTGTCAAAGTGTCGTTGCAGTGTCTGTCAGACTGTACTCGCTGGAACCACAAGACAATGGGGAAAAAAACAATTTTTCTTTGACCATTTTCCTGCAAAATAAATGTCAGTTCCTCTCAGATACAGTTACTATGCATGTGGGAGTAAATCCTAGTCATCAACTTGGCAAAGACCTAGGATCCTGGTAAGAGATTTTTCCCCGATTGTGTCGCCCAGCAGTGAGAGTTGTGATCAAAGTATAATGGGGACTATCTTTTTTTCTGCCGTGAGTGAAGAGTTGTTGTCCAAAGGAGCTCTGCACAAGCAAATTAATGTAACAAAGTAGGCAGGTGTTTGCTTAAGCAGTCACTCAGATGAGACCGTTTGAAAGACATACTGACAGGTAACTTTCCAAAATGGTGCATGCCCTGGAGATGATGGCACAGGTGCAGAACAGCAGCTTATCTGATGAAAGTTTTAAATGTACCACGGAGAAGAAAATATCAATCCACACTTTGATATAAATATCACAAGCCCATAAAAAACTAGCAAGTGGAATGCAAGAGAGCGATAGCAGAAGTGATTGCTGTGCATGTTTCTCAAGGTGATGGCCCATGTGTTTTGGGAAGTTGAATACATCCCATTTTGCATCTATTGAAAGCATTGTCAATTTGCATAGCTGACCCATAACTCCAGTCAGCACAGCGTGTTCTTGACTGATTCACTCATCATTGGACATTTTGCACAGTATTGCAGAGGAACATACCAGACAGTGATTGCAACTGTCGCAAAGTACTGAATGAGGAATAAGGTACATACTCATTGTGGATTATATATAGACTAATGGTTACCAGAGTGTGAGATACGTATGCAGAAGTTCAATCTGAATATGTATAAGAGTGAATAATAAATTCTTTGTGCTCGAGCATGTGAGATATCCACCAAGTACAAATCTCATTTTGGTCAGGTTTGAGTAGTGGTTTGTGGTCTCTTGCTGCTACAATTACTTCTCAAATTGGCTAAAGGTGAATATAGCCAACTCACAAGAAGGTGTCAAGGTTCTACTCACTTCACATTTTCTCTCAAAAATCTTGTTTATTTTTCTGTGAACACACAACATTTAATCCAGTTTAATCCAGACAAGTGTGAGGTAATGCATTTTGGAAGGTCCAATGCAGATATGAATTACACAATAAATAGTAGAACTCTTGCGAGTACCGGCAAGCATGTCCACTGATCACTGAAAGTGCCATTGCAGGTGGATAAGGTGGTCAAGAAGGCATACCGTATGCTGGCCTTCATCGGTCGGGGCATTGTATATAAAAATTGGGAAGTCATGTTGCAGCTGTACAGGACCTTAGTAAGGCCTCATTTGGAATATTGTGTACAATTCTGGTCGCCAAACTACCAGAAGGATGTGGATGCTATGGAGAGGGTTTACGAGGATATTGCCTGGTATGGATGGCATTAGCTTTGAGTAGAAGTTAGATAAACTGGGTCTTTTCTCACTGGAACGGCGGAGGTTGAGAGGCGACCTGATAGAGGTCTACAAGATTATGAGTGGCATGGATAGAGTGCCATTAGATGCTCTTTCCTAGGGTAGGAGAGTCAAGTACTAGGGGACATAGGTTTAAAGTGCGTCAGGAAAAGTTTAGAACAGATGTGCAAGGCAACTGTTGACACTGAGGGTGGTAAATATATGGAACGCGCTGCCTGGGGAGGTGGTGGGAGCAGGTACAATAGCAGCATTTAAGCGACATCTAGACAAATATATGAATAGGGTGGGAATGGAAGGATACGGACTCCGTAAGTGCAGACAGTTTTAGTTTAGGCAGGTACCATGGTTGGCGCAGGCTTGGTGGGCCAAAGGGCATGTTCCTGTGTAGTATTGTTCTTTGTTCTATGTTGTTTGTACCCCCATCTGGGGTGCCTGAGCTCTGAACCTGACAATTGCCAATATTTCAATTTATAGTTCTCTTCATGATGGAAATACTTTGAGGGGTAAAAGCTAATGCACTGCACTGTGGTCCTGGTGGGGCTAGAACCTCCTGTACAAAGCAGGCAGCTTTATTCACTGATCCCTCAGCCTCAGCCAAAACCCCCTATTGCCCAACAAGGCAATCAGACCGTGCAACCAATCACACGCCGAAACCCAAAGCATTGCTGAATTGGGGCCTTTTACAAAGTGTGATTGAAGATTCTTTATTGGAAAATTTGGCACTGTCTGCCCAGTTTCCAGCTCTGCTGCTCTGTGGGCAGTGATTACTCAGGTAATACGATGAAAAGTGTAACATTTCATGTTTATATTAAATAGAAGTTCTGGCAAAATCACTCATGCAGGACTTAATCTTGTTCAACAACATATGACTTCATAGGGAACGATACGCTTCACATGATGAGGGAGAGAAGCAGCCTAAACAAGCACCACCTTGCCCGGAACACAGCTGGCTTTCAGTTTCCTCCTCTGACATTGAACTCTTCAAGATCATTGCCCAAATGACCATTTTCACGTATGTCAAAACCATTCAACCATGTAGGTATCACATAGGTGCTCCAAACTTTTTCTATAAATTATTGTCGACCAGGGTCAGTCAGTAACAAGAAAGAGAAAGAATTGTGACTGTTGAGGTCAATTTCAGTTCACCAATTGGCATGTCATTGAGATCAGCACAAACCATAAATAGTAGCCAGCATGCCCTTTTTTCTATTGCTCAACAACATCCAGTGAAGCTTAAAATGTAGAAGTCAGTTCTATGATGGAAGAGATGGAGGATTGGAAGAGGATTGTATGATCAATCAGTCCAAAGGCTGCAGACAAAGGGAGCCTTGGATAACAAGGGATATTGTGAACCTCGTCAAAAAGAAAAAGGAGACTTTTGTAGACTTTTGTCTAGAAGGGTGGGGACAGTCAAAACCCTTGAGGAGTATAAATAAAATAGGGAGGTAGATAAGTGGAAAATTAGGAGGGCTAGGAGGGGGTCATGAAAATTCCTTGGAAAGTAGGATCAAGGTGAATACCCAAAGCTTTTTATTCATATGTAAAAAGCAAGAGGATGATCAGGGAAAGGATTGGACCACTTAAGGACAGTGGAGGGAATCTATGTGTTGAGCCAAAGGAAATGGCTGAGGTACTAAATGAGTACTCTGCATCAGTGTTCACCAAAGAAAGAGAATTTGTGGAGGATGATTCTTGGGTCGGGTGTGTGGACAGTCTGGGTCATGTTAACTTAGATAAGTCTACTGGGCAGGATGGGATTTACCACAGAATACTGAGGGAAGCAAGGGAGGAAATTGCTGGGGCCTTGACTGACATCTTTGTTTCATCATTAGCTACAGGTGAGATCCCAGAAGACTGGAGAATAGCTAATGTGATATCGCTGTTTAAGAAAGGTAGCAGGGATAATCTTGGAAACTATCGGCTGGTGAGCCTCACGTCGGTAGTGGGTAAATTATTGTAGAGAATTCTCAGAAACAGGATTTATACCCATTTGGAAACAAATGGGTTCACTGGCGATAGACACCATGGATTTGTGAAGAGGAGGTCGTGCCTCACTAACCTGATTGAGTTTTTTGAGGAGGTGACAAAGACTATTGAAGAGCGGAGCGCAGCGGGTGTTGTTTACATGGACTTCAGTAAAACCTTTGACAAAGTGCATCATGGCAGACTGGTGAAGTCTGATAAAAGGTGAAGTCACACGGGATCAGAGGTGAGGTGGTAAGATGGATGCAGGATTGGCAAGGTTACAGAAGGCAAAGGGTAGCAGTAGAAGGATGTTTTTCTGAATGGAAGGTTGTGACTAGTGGTGTTCCACAGGGATCTGTGCTTGGGCCTCTGTTGTTTGTGGTGTACATAAAGGATTTGATGGAAAATGTAGCTGGTCTGGTTAGTAAGTTTGCGGATGACACCAAGGTTGGTGGAGTTGCAGATAGTGTTAACGATTGTCAGAGGATACAGCAGGACATAGATAAGTTGGAGACTTGGGCAGAGAAATGGCAAATGGAGTTTAATCCGGACAAATGTGAGGTAATGCATTTTGATAGGTCTAACATAGAGGGAAAATATACCGTAAATGGCAAAACTCTTAGGAATATAGGAAGTCAGAGAGATCTGGGCGTGCAGTCCACTGATCTTTGAAGGTGGCAACACAAGTGGACAAGGTAGTCAAGAAAGCATACGGAATAATTGCCTTCAATGGACGGGGCATCGAGTATAAAAACTGGCAAGTCATGCTACAGGTGTATAGAGCCTTGGTAAGGCCGCACTTGAAATATTGGGCACAATTCTGGTGGCTACACTACCAGAAGGATGTAGTGGCTTTTGAGAGGGTGCAGGGTGCAGAGGAGGTTTACCAGGATGTTACCTAGTCTGGAGGGTGTTAGCTATGTGGAGAGGCTGAATAGACACGGACTGTTTTCATTAGAAAGACAAAGGTTGAGAGGTGACCTGATAGAGGTCTATAAGATTATGAGGGGCATGGATAGAGTGGATGGGCAGGCATTCTTTCCCAGGGTGGAGGGATCAATCACCAGGGGGCTTAGGGTTAAGGTCTGTGGGGCAATGTTTAGAGGAGATGTGCGAAGCAGGTTTTTTACGCAGAGAGTGGTGACTGCCTGGAACAAGTTGCCAGGGGAGGTTCTGGAAGCAGATACATTAACAGCGTTCATAATGCATCTTGACAAATACATGGATAGGATCTGTATAGAGGGATACCACACTAGGAAGTGCTGAGGGTTTTGACAAAGGTTGGTATCATAATCGGTACAGGCTTGGAAGGCCGAAGGGCCTGTTCCTGTGCTGTATTGTTCTTTGACAGGCTGAGAAAGTCAAGTATGGATAGCTTATTCGGGTCATAGTGACATAGAACGTTATTTGCGACTTTGATCAGTGTTTGAGTGCTGTGGCAGAGACAGAAACATGATTGGAGGGATTCAAATATGGAGTATCAGCCTCAACTTCAACTATTTACAATAACTTGCATTTATATAGGACCTTTAACATACCAAAACATACCAAGGTTATCAAACAAGATTTGGCTTCCAGTTTGGAGGGCGGTCTGCCACCCTCCTCTGGCATGGTGGCATTGTGGCAGGAAGAGAGCAGGCATTCCACCACCCAACTTCCCCGACCATTTTATGGACCTCCTCCACTCTCAGCTTGTCTCTCGACAGCTGGTAAAATCCAGTCCCCAGTTGCTGTGTTCCATATTGAAATGATACTGGAGAGAAAGAGGAAACCATACGAAAATACTAACGTACGAATTAGAAGCAGGAATAGGCCACTTGGCCCCTCGAGCCTGCTTCGCAATTCAATAAGGTCATGGCTGATCTGATTGTAATTTCAAACCCGCATTCTTGCCTATCTTTGGTAACCTTTCACCCCCTTGTTAATCAAGAATCTATCTATCTTTGCCTTAAAAATGTTCAAAGGTCTTGCTTCCACTGCCTTTTGAAGAGAGATCCAGAGACTTACGATGCTTTGAGAGAAAAATATTCCTCCTCATCTCTGTCTTAAATCCTGCAGAGAGAGGGTCATGAACAAGACACTAAATTGAAAAGCCTCTCTCGCCACCAAGACTTCCAGTACTTTGTCTGGAAAACTCCCACGCCAAATATCAGCGTAATGCATCATCTCTCTTCAGAGATGAAAATCTCCTTCAACTAGTGCTAGCCATTTACAATATCAGACCCCCTGTTGATGTGTGCAACCAATGAACAGGGCAGCAAGTGCAGTCAGCATCCAGCAAACACTTAAAAAGAGCAGGCAACAAAAAAATAACATGCTGCTTGCAACACAATGAATGAAGTGCCGATGAAGTGGACGGCTTCTTCCTGGGTGATATCAAGCTTCTTGGTACTGTTAGAGCCCCACTCATCCAGGCATGTGGAGAGTATTTCATCAACAGTATCTCAGAGCATGCTTAGACCAACCACAGGTGGAATAATAAAGAAACCTCTGATCCAGCAAAGAGCAGTGGAATGGGTAATGGGAGAGAAGGGATCGAGCACTGAAAATTGGGCATAGCACAAACCAATTTATCAGTGGACATTCTGCATCTAACCTGTGTGGACATTGGTCCTACTACTTAATATTTTGGCATCTCGGACAGATGACTAAAACAGAGCTAATGCCCGTTGATCGTCCTCTTGCTGAAATCAGGCAGTGTTGAGATGGTATGGAAGCCAATATTTGCTCCCTTATGAAGCTGAAAATAGTAGGAATGTTCTTCCCAATTCCACAAAGATCATGGGGCGGGATTCTCCGACCCCCCGCCTGGTCGGAGAATCGCCGGGGGCTGGCGTGAATCCCGCCCCCGCCGGTTGCCGAATTCTCCGGCATTGGATATTCGGCGGGGGCGGGAATCGCGCCACGCCGGTTGGCGGGCCCACCCCGGCGATTCTCAGGCCCGCGATGGGCCGAAGCCCGCTGCTGGAATGCCTGTCCCGCCGGCGAGAATCAAACCACCTCTCTTACCGGCGGGACAAGGCGGCGCGGGCGGGCTCCGGGGTCCTGGGGGGGCGCGGGGCGATCTGGCCCCGGGGCGTGCCCCCACGGTGGCCTGGCCCGCGATCAGGGCCCACCGATCCGCGGGCGGGCCTGTGCCGTGGGGGTACTCTTTCCCTTCCGCCTTCGCCACGGTCTCCACTATGGCGGAGGCAGAAGAGACCCCCTCCACTGCGCATGCACGGGGATGCCATGAGCGGCCGTTGACGCTCCCGCGCATGCGCCACACGGCAAAGTCATTTCCGCGCCAGCTGGCGGGGCACCAAAAGCCTTTCCCGCCAGCTGGCGGGGCGGAAATCAGTCCGGCGTGGGCCTAGCCCCTCAAGGTGAGGGCTCGGCCCCTCAAGATGCGGAGAATTCTGCACCTTTGGGGCAGCGCGATGCCGGACTGATTCGCGCCGTTTTTGGCGCCGGTCGGCGGACATCGCGCCGATTTTGGAGAATCCCGCCCCAGCTCTATTGTACCTGTTCCAACCCCATATTTTTATGACTTCTTGGAGGGACAAGTTTCTACCCTCTGGAATTTCCGAAAGACTTTTCCTTGACCTCACATCCTCTCCCTCATACTTCATAGGTAATTTGGACTTCTGAATTTAGACATTCTTGACATGACCGTATCTCTCCTTGAAAACTGTCTTAAGCAGCACTAGCCTCTTTGGAGCCCAAACTGAATTTGTGATTCCCAATCTCTTCCATTGCAAAGAACATCTGTTTCAATTTCTGCCTCTACCTCAGCCTATCTGCCACTGTCAATCCTTGTATTTGCCTTCTTCAACTTGATTAGTTCATTCTCCTCGACACTGTTTCCATCCTCCACCCCCACCCCCACCCCCACCCCCCCATAGCCCACTGACAACCAATCCATCTCCTCCCACCACACACTCTTTATAAACTCATACTTCACTCTCTATAAACTCATCCAAAACTTTATAACGTTGACCTGCTCGCCCATCACCCCTGTCCTTCGTGAACTACACAGGCTCCCCTACTAATACCTCAAGTTTAAAGATCTTCTGCTTCTCTTCAAATCCATTTATGGCCATGCCCTTCTTACCTTTGCTACAAAGTAACTGATTCTGATGATTTATTCTTCATTTCTTCCATTCTCCCGATAGCAACCTAGATGCTCTGCTCTAGAATTATTTTCTTAAACTCCATCACATCTCCATCAAAGACCTCCTTAAAATCCATCTAATTGACTATGCTTTTACTTCCCACCTCAGTCTTTCCTGGTTTGGCATTGGTTTTCCTTTTCCCTCAGAAACCCCATGTTATGTTTCTCTATTTTGACAGCATGACCTAAATGCAAATGTTGATAATATTTGGAACACTTGCGAAGGCACTAAAGTTCACAACAATACTGCCTTATAAGACAGTGTGATTGTTAACGGCAGCTCCAGTCTTGGACCTAAGCAGCAATTGTAAGACGTGAAGGGGCCATAAGAGGGGAAAGTTTAGTTTCCTTTGCGCATTCCAGAGTTCTTTTAAGTGTGCAGTGGACTCCACTTGTGTGTGCTGATGTTAATTGTAAGTTGATACTCAGCCTTCAATGTGTGAGCCAACATTTGTCTCCGTTTAATATGGGCACCTGTTATAAGTGTATAATGAGGGTATGTTCAGTTTAAGTGTGTGGTTTTACAATCTACACCAACAGCAAGGGCTGCAGGAGAACCCACATGTCTGCAGCATTGGAATCAAACAGAAAATACCTGCAAAAAGCTTTATAACCTCGTTTACTCTCATATTTCACACATGTGGAGTGCAAACACTTCCACCCCTTTCATTTAAAGGGATAGGGTAGAATGTTAATTTAATTATTGCTCTTAATTCACTGTGTACCTCACTTACCGATGTTACAAAAAGGTAATTTAAACTTTGAGGTCAATGAAATTAAGGAAATCCTATTTAAAGCGGAGGCGATTGGAGAAATCATATTGAATTTTAAATTGCGGCAATGGGGCAGATTCATACTTGGTGGTTTGGTCATCAGTACCTATCCGCACACATGAATGATGGTGAATGTCTCAAGGAGTGATTTTGGATGATATCCTGTTACTCATTAATGGTGCATCCTTTCCTACTGGTTATAGTTGATGAGCAGGAACAATTGGCGGGATTCTCCCTTTCCCGACGGCGATTTCGTAATTGGCAAGAGAATCCATTTTTACCACCGAATCGGGGGCGGTGCCTGTTTTACGCAGGTTGCGCATGCTCCGCCTCCTCCAAAACGGCATCATCGCGGCGCTCGCTGCAGGCCATTGGGACGGCCTCAGGACGTCACCTGAAGGCCCTGCCTCGATGGGCCGGATTCCCAACCGGGCGGAATCGTGTGGTCTCAGCGGTTGGGAACCAGGCATGGCGGCTGCGGGCTGTGTACAACACCGCCACAATCGGGCAGGAGCAGTGCTGCTGGCTGGGGGGGAGGCTTCGGGGAGGACTGGGGAGACTGGTGGGGGGTGGCCAGGGAGTGGCAAGGGGTGTCCAGTGGAGCACTCTCTGGCAGGTCGGGTCCGTGCACGGCGGGCTCCATGCTGTATGGGCTTCGCCGTGTGCATGCACGGCCATGGACCCGGCAATTCTCCGGCCGTTTATTTTGTGGAGGCCGGGAGTTTTACGTGTCGTGGCTGCTCGCCCTCACCGGTCGGAGGATTAGTGCTGGGGCGGCGTCGATTTTTCCCATGTGAAATGCCATGGATCCTCCGGACATCGCCTCAAAATCGGAGAATCCAGCCCAATATGTTTCTTTTTTAAAAATATTTTTATTCTCCTTTTTCACATTTTCTTCAAAATTTACAGCCATCAACAAACAATCAACGGTAAAAAATACAATGTCAGTCCCCTTATCAACAACAACAATATCATCCTCCCACCGACCCCCAAGCAACAACCCACATGTCAACACAAACATCAAATAAAAAAGGAATCAGGAATCACCCATCGGCACCATCAACATACACAGGTCCCCCCCGAAACCCCCACTAATGTTCGATGTCATCCAATTCTTGAACGTGCATGATGAATAACTCCCATGAGTTGTAGAACCCCTCCATCTTCCCTCAGTTCAAACTTCACCTTCTCAAGAGTTAAGAATTCCAGCAGGTCCCCCCGCCACGCCAGGGCACAAGGTGGAGCCACCTTCGGGCGATCAACGAGGCGAAGGCTACACCATCTGCCTCCACCTCCAACCCCGGCTGATCCGACACCCCGAATATGGCCTCCAGAGGGCCCAGGTCCAGTTTCACATGCACCACCTTAGAGATTACCCTAGTGCAGTAATCCTTCTACACACATCTTCTACTCCCTCAAAGAGCCAGCACATCCTCGCCTTTGTGAGGTGTGCTCTATATACCACCTTCAGCTGTATCAGCCCCAACCTCGCGCACGAGTTGGAGGCATTCAATGTCAGGAGCACCTCACACCAGAACACCTCCTCCATACCCTCTCCCAACTCTTCCTCCCACTTTGCTTTGATCCCTTCCAGCGGTGTCTTTTCCTCTTCCAAAATAACCCCACAAACCGCCGACACTACCCCCTTCTCCAGTCCCTCTGTCGTTAGCACCTCCTCCAGCAATGTGGAGGCCAGTTCCACCGGGAAGCTCTGTATCTCCTTCTTGCCAAAGTCTCGAACCTGTATGCATATAAACATTTCCCTGCTCCGGCCCATACTTTGTTCCCAGTCAATCCTGCAAACCGACCCCCTAGAACCAAGCCTTTAGTGCCTAACTCCCTTCTCCTCCCATCTCCAAAAATTCCCATTCCACTTCCCTGGCTCAAATCTATGGTTCGCCCGAATCGGCATTTCCCTTGACCCTGTCCCCAACATGAAGTGCTGGCGAAACTGCCACCAAAAACTCAACAAAGCTATTATTACCGGACTCCCTGAGTATCTCCCCGGGGCCATCGGGAGCAGCGCTGTTGGTAGCGCCTTCAATCCCAACCCCCTACACAAACACTCCTTCAATCTGACCCATTGGGAATCCACCCCTCTGACCCAGCTCTGCACCTTCTCCACGTTCGCCGCCCAGTAATAATAATTCAGGTTCGGAAGACCAACCCCCTTGACTGCCTTCCCCTCTTTAGCAACACCTTTCTAGCTCTAGCCACCTTCCCTCCCCATATGAACGAGGTAATCATTCCTTCAATCTCTCTGAAAAAGGCCTTTGGCAGGAAAATCGGCAGACATTGAAAAGTAAACGGAAATCGCGGCAGCACGTTCATTTTAACCACCTGTACCCGACCCGCCAGTAACAGAGGGAGACCATCCCACCTTGCCAGATCAGCTTTCACCTTCCCCACCAAACTAGAAATGTTGTACCTACGGAGCCCCCCGCCCCCCTCAATCCCGGGCAACCTGCACCCCCAGATATCTAAAGTGAGTTCCTGCCCTACGGAATGGCAGCCCCCCCAGACCTGCTCCCACCCCCGGCCGAGACACCACAAAATACTCACTCTTGTCCCGAGAAAGACCCAAACACCCGAAGCAGCTCTAATATTCCCCCTATTAACACATTCAGTTTCGACACATATAACAGCAAATCATCTGCATATAAGGACACCCTATGCTCTACCCCCTCCCCACACTATCCATTTCCATACCCCCAAACTTCTTAACGCGATGGCCAGTGGCTTAATCGCGAGCACAAACAACAAGGGGGACAAGGGACGTCACTGCCTAGTCCCACGGTGGAGAGGAAAATATCCCGAGCTGACGTTATTTGTGTGGACACTCGCCCTCGGCTCCTTATACAGTAGCTTTACCCAGTCCACAAATCGTGGTCCAATCCCAAACCGCTCCAGAACTGCCATCAAATACCCCCATTCTACCCGGTCAAACGCTTTCTCAGCATTCAATGCCACAACTACCTCTGTTTCCCTCCCCTCCGTCGGCGCCATAACCACGTTCAGTACCCTCCTAATGTTCGAAAAGAGCTGCCTCCCTCTCACAAACCCCGTCTAAT
The DNA here is from genome assembly GCF_047496885.1 of Scyliorhinus torazame. Lineage (NCBI taxonomy): Eukaryota > Metazoa > Chordata > Chondrichthyes > Carcharhiniformes > Scyliorhinidae > Scyliorhinus > Scyliorhinus torazame. The sequence goes on along the minus strand of NC_092723.1, from coordinate 152,904,241 downwards.
CCTCACCTATCATCTTCGAGAGGCACTCCTCCAGTCTACCTGCTAGTACCTTTGCCAACACCTTTGCGTCCACATTTTAAAGTGATATGGGCCTATAAGACCCACACTCAGTCAGATCCTTATCTTTCTTAAGCAACAGGCAAATCGATGCCTTCCCCAAAGTTTGTGGTAACACCCCCTCCCTATCGCCTCGTCAAACATCCATACCATGAGCGGTGCCATCCTATCCTTGAATTTTTCATAATATTCCACCGGAAACCCATCCGCCCTGCCACCTTCCCCGACTGCATCCTCCCAATCGCATCTTTTATCTCCTGCACCACTATCGCCCCCTCCAATGTAGCCCTGTCCCCCTCCCCTAACCTTGGGTATTCCAGTCCATCTAGAATTTCCTGCATCTCCCGGTCTTCCCCAGGTGGCTCCGACCTATACAACCTCATAAAATTCCTCGAAAACCTTATTTATCTGATTCGGAGCCACCACCAGCTTCCCTGCCCTGACCCGCACCTGAACAATTTCCCTTGCTGCCACCTCCCTCTGAAGCTGACGCTAACAGACACCCCACCTTCTCTGCATGCTTGTAAACTGCACCTCTTGCTCGCCTCAATTGGCGCACCGCCTTCCTGGTAGATAGTCGGTCAAAGCTCGCCTGTAGTTCCTTCACTGGATCCCCATCTTCTGCATAACTCCTATGTACCTCCAACATCGCATCTATTACCCTTTGACGCTCCAACCTCACCTCTTTGTCCACCCTAGCCTTAAACGTGATCACCTCACCCTTCACCACCACCTTTAGAGCCTCCCAGACAACCGCCTTTGACACCTCACCTGTGCAGTTAAAACCTACATATTCCTCAATTACTTTCTCAATTTTATCACAGAACCCTTTGTTCCCCAACAGTCCCACATCTAATTTCCACCATGGCCTCTGTACTACCCCCTTCTCAAATACCATATTCACTCAATGCGGAGCATGATCTGATATTGCAATTTCCGAGTACTTCGACCCCTTAACCCCAGCCAGCAGCGCCTTCCCCACCTCAAAAAAGTCAGTCTGTGGGTATACCTTATGGACCGCAGAGAAAAAACAGTACTCCCGTTCCCTCGGGTGCAGAAACCTCCAAGGGTCCACCCCTCCCATTTCCACCATTAGCCCAGCCAACACCTTCGCCCCACTTCATAGGACCAGCGAGTGCGGCCGTGACCTGTCCAACCTTGGCTCCTGCACCACGTTCCAGTCACCCCCCCACTATTAGTTCGTATGATGTCCAGGTCGGGGATGGCGCCACACACCTTCTTCATGAATCCTACATCATCCCAATTGGGACCATACACACTTACCAGCACCACTAACCTCCCTTCCAGCGCCCCTGTCCAATCACATACCTACCCCCCTGATCTGCAACCACCTTCTCCATCTGGAACCGTACCCTTTAGCTGACCATTACCGCTACCCCTCGAGCCCTTGCGTCAAATCCAGAATGAAACACCTGGCTAACCCAGCCCTTTTTGATTTGACTGTTTCTTTCTCTTGACTTTTATTCGGTGGTCAATGATCCTGAGCCCAAATATGCTGTTGTGGCTGAGATCAGGGGCGGGATTCTCCGACCCCACGCCGGGTCGGAGAATCGCCGGGGGCTGGCGTGAATCCCGCCTCCGCCGTGTCCCGAAGTCTCCGCCACCAGAGATTCGGCGGGGGCGGGAATCGCACCGTGCAGGTCGGCGGGGGCAGGAATCGCACCACGCCGGTCGGCGGGCCCACCCCCGCCGATTCTCCGGCCCGCGATGGGCCGAAGTCCCGCTGCTGGAATGCCTGTCCCGCCAGCGTGGATTAAACCACCTTTTGAACGACAGGACAAGGCGGCGCGGGCAGGCTATGGGGTCCTGGGTGGGGGCGCGGGGCGACCTGGCCCCGGGGGGTGCCCCCATGGTGGCCTGGCCTGCGATCGGGGCCCACCGCTCTGCGGGCGGGCCTATGCCGTGGGGACACTCTTTTTCTTCCGCCTTCGCAATGGTCTTCACTATGGCAAAGGCGGAAGAGACCCCCTCCCCTGCGCATGCGCCAATCCGCGTCGCCCGGCGAAGACCTTTCGGCCCCGGCTGGCCAGCCGGTGGAGCGCAAACCACTCCAGCGCGGGCCTAGCCCCTCAAGGTGAGGGCTTGGCCCCTAAAGGTGCGGAGACTTCCGCACCTTTTGGGGCAGCCCGATGCCAGAGTGGTTCCCGCCACTCCATTGCGCCGGAACCCCCCGCCCCGCCGGGTAGAGGAGAATCCCGCCCATGAACACCACAATCAAGAAGTACAATAAAAAGAAAAATTGCTGGAAACATTTGACAGATCAGACAGCATTTATGCTGAGAGAAACAGAGATAATGTTCACCCAAAGGCTCTGACAAAAGGGCACAAAGCCTGACCTGCTTTCCACATTTCATGTTTTTATTTTAGAAATGAAATGAATGAAAATTGCTTATTGTCACAAGTAGGCTTCAAATGAAGTTACTGTGAAAAGCCCTAGTCACCACATTCCGGCACCTGTTCGGGGATATTCAGCATCTGCAATATTTTGACTAAATGTAAGTTTGGGATTAGGGAAGTTTGGTTCAGGGATAAGTTAGTAGAGATGCAGTGACAGACATTTAAGGACATGTTTCATAACAATCAGCAAAGATACATTCCTGTGATCAAGAAAAACTCTCGGGGAAGAATATACCATCATTGGCTAACTAAAGAAGTCAAGGATAGTATCAAACTGAAAGAAAAAGCATGTAATTCCTCAATGATTTTTGGTAAGTTAAAAGATCGGTCAGATCATAAAATACAACAAAGAATGGCTAACAATATAATAAGGAGGGAGAAAATGGATTATGAAATAAAGCTAGCACAAAATATAAAAACAGACCAGAAAGAGTTTCTACAGGTATTTAAAAAGGAAAAGAATAAGTAAAATAAACATTGGTCCTCTAGAGAGTGAGTCTGGGGAATTAATGTATGGAAAAAAAGGAAATTGTGGATGGATTGAACAGATATTTATATCTTTCTTCACTGTAGAGGATCCAAGTAATATCCCAGAAATAAACAGGCATCAGGAAGGAAGTAAGAACCTAGTGAGTCCATTATTTCTTTTATTCTTACTTTATAGCATTTATTGGATTACTAAGATTTAAATTAGTACATTACGTAGGGTCAGAGGAGGCATTTATTTAATTCAAAATTAATTAAGAAAATGATTGATTAGTTGCTTAATTAAGATACAACAGGGATTGCAGGACAGTGCTGCGACTGAAGGAAGTGGGAGCTCCTGGATGTCAATGTGGTCCAGGGCAAACAACTCTGCAGTAAGTGTCTGCGGCTTGAGAAACTTCGCTCAGAGACATTGAACTACAGACACAGCGACACATCAGGGAGGGGGAGTGTTACCCAGATATTGTTTTCACACACCTTAGGATAGGGTCTTCTGTTTTGATCAGTGGTCAGGGGTAGGGGAGTGTGACTGTAAGTGAAGCATGTCAGGGAAGTTTTATAAGGCCACGAGGAGTTCACACCAAGAAGTTCAAATAAGCTTACTTTATTTTCAATAACTATTATATACATCACAAGATAGATCCAAACTGCGTCTGCCGTGCCTGTGCCTAACTGGCTGGCTCTATATATCATCCAACTATACATTGTTTAGAGCTCTACCCCCTCCCCCCCACCCTCCCTTAACGGAGGAGCTCATATTTTGCAAGGTGCACGGGGAATTGTTCCCACCCCATAAGATAATTGCGCGTTATAGCAGGGATCAAGAAGGTCGAGGAGCATCAGCCCTTGCAATTGTCCAAAAGACTCGAGACGCTTGCAACCTGTTTGCACAAGAGTAGGAACCGCAGGGCGGATGAGCAAACTGACCAGGTACCATGGCATTCAAGTGGGGGGCTAACAGGAATATTGGGAAGTGAATAGGCAGGAGTATCTTCAGCTGAGAATGGGAGTACAGAAGGTTGTGTTGCCTGCCTGGTGCCAGGGTTTGGGACATCTACTCTGCGCTTGAGAGGAACTTGCCATGAGAGGGAGAGGATCCAGTCGAGTCTCAGGGAAATGGTTATCAGAATGTAGCTGGAAGGGACAGAGCATACAAACATAAAAATGTGCCAGCAGTTATGACTAGAAATTGTGAAAATAGTAAGACAGAATTAAAGGCACTCTATCTGAATGGACAGAGGATTCACAACACATGTGATCTAATTGCCATTACAGAGACATGGCTGCAGGATGACCGAGGTTGGGAACTGAAAGTTCAAGGGTGTTCAGCATTTAGGATGGATAGGTAAAAAGGAAAGCAGGTGATGTCACACTGTTAATAAAGGATGGAATCAGTACATTAGCAAGAGAGGATCTCAGGTCAGACAATCAAGGTGTAGAATCAGGATGGGTGGAGCAAGGGACAATAAAATTTGGTAAGAAGTGTCTATAGTCCAGCAAATAGTGGGGGTAATGTAGGAGGGCACAGTTTGATTCAGGGAATTAGAGGTGTATGTAACAAGGGTAACAGAGTCATCAAGGGGGTCTTTAATCTACATATAGACTGGCTAAACCTAATTAGCATTAACGCTGAGGATGACAAATTACTGGCATGTATAAGCGATGGTTTTCTAGAACAGTATATTGAGGAACCACCTAGAGAATGGGCTATTTAGATCCAACAGTGCAAAATGGGAAAAGCAAATTAATAATCTTGATGTAAAGGAGCCTTTATGGAGAGTGATCATAATATGATGGAATTTTATGTGAAGTTTGAAAGTGATTTAGTTCACTCGAAAACTAGGCTCCTTAATCTAAACAAAGGAAAGTACAGAAGTATGAGAGGCAAGGTGACTCAGCCAGACTGGGGAACTACATTAAAAGGTATGTCGATAGAAATGCAATGGCTAACATTTGATGAATTAATACATAGTTTACAATAAATTTACATTCCTTGAAGGCACAAAAAGCCAGCAAGAAAAATAATCCAACAATGGCGAACAAAAAAGTTAAGGATTTTATTAAATCAAAGGAAGAAGCATGTAAAGTTGACAAAAAGTGTTAAGATTGAGGATTGGGAGCGTTTGAAAATTCAGCAAAGGAGAACCAGGAAATTCATAGAAAAAGAGAAAATAGAATATGAAAGTGGTGAGGAACATAAAAACCGAATTTAAAAGCTTCTATAGGTATGTAAAAAGGAAAAGGTTGGTAAAGACAAGTGTGAGCCCATTACAGGCAAGGAATGAGAGTTTATAATGGGTAAGAAGGAAATGTCAATGGAACTAAACAAATCCTTTGTGTGGAATAATACAAGGTGCAGACGGCACTCGCCCCCACCTCCCCAAACAAAGTCAGCAAGGAGGCAACATGATCCACGCCAACGCCCTACATACATAAAGCGCTGTGGGGTGGATTAATATGGGCAGAGTGGGACTTCCACCCCTCTCTGGATTGACTCGCAGTGCATTCATTCCTGGCAGCTTCAGGCCGTTGTCAGTGGCTGTTGCCAGGATCGCAGAAGAAGACCAAAGCCCATGGATCTCCGGAGCAGTCCGGGTCTTGGGCCAAGAGTGTTTAGATCAGTTAGGGAGGGGGGCCAGGAAGTGGCAGGTAAGAGGGAGGGAAGGAAGATGGCCTGGAGCGGTGCAGGTGGGAGAAAGGGAAGGGAGAGGAGCCGGGGGGAGGGGCAAGTGTGAGGGAGGGAAGGAAGAGGCGCCTAGGGAGGTGCAGGTGGGAGGGAAGGGTAAGGAAAGGAAGAGTGGAGAGGAGAGGAGTGGAAAGGAAATGAAAGGAAACAAAAGGAGGAAGGAAGGGTTGACCTTAGGGGAGCCACCCTGTGATCAGCAAAGGGCAGCCCCAAAGGAGCTTGTAGGTATTTGAGATGTTGGAATGGACACCTGCACTGTTTTGTGTGCCCCTCCCTTTCCAAAATACACCTGCTCGAGGCATGTAAAATTCAGTCCTTGACTAATTTATTACAGTTCTTTGAGGAAGTAGCAAGCAACATGGATAAAGGGGAACCTGTGAACGTGGTCTACTTAGATTTCCAGAAGATATTTGACAAGGTGCCACAGTAAAGGATACTACATAGAAGAAGAGATCATGGTGTAGGGCAACATATTAGCATGGATAAAGGACTGGTTAGAACAGGAAAGAGAGAGTCGGCAAATTTTCAGTTCGCAAGATGTAATGAGTGGAGTGCCACAGAGATGCGCACTGGGACCTCAACTATTCACAATCTATATCATTAGATCATGGGACCAAATGTTTGTTTGCCAGAATTTCTGACAACACAAAAATAGGTGGGAAAGTAAGTTGCGAAGAGAACATAAGGGACACGGTTTAACTAAATGGGAACAAAGTCCCATAACGAGCACGTTTAGCCGTGTGTTTTCTGGCGCTTGCAGCACAGAGAAACACCCCGCTATTTAACATGCCCCCAGTTAGATGTGGGGCCTCAGAGGGAAACATGAGGCCGAAGCTGCACAGAGCCCCATTTCCTGCCCTCAGGAGCTCTGCTCGCCGGAGCTCCTCACTGTAGCAAGACATCGGGACTCCATTTTTAAATGGTGTCACCATCTCTGGAGTGCCCGATGTGACCCCCAACACCCCCACCAAGCCCCAACGCACTATAAGAGGATTCCTGGGCATGCACCCCTCCAATGCCGACGGTGGGGACCCCTGGCCCGATCGCCGCTGCATGAAAAATGCCAGCTTGGCATCGAGACACCCTGATACCCTGGCGGTGGCCTGTCCAGCTGGCAGTGCCACCTTGGCACATTGGTAGTGCCAGGCTGGCACTGCCAGAGTGCCAAGGTGGCACCCATCCCAGCAGGCAAGCACCTGGCGGCCTCCGATCCCCTGAGTTACCCCCACAAGTGGCGTTCCGTCTGGTCCCTATTTGTAGAGCCCTGTACTGAACGGCGCCCGCCCGAGGTCTATGAGGTGAAGGGGCTAGAGCCCAATGCCTCGGGTGCCTCAGGAAATTGTGCATTAATGTGAGACTAGCTGCCTACTTCTAATATGTGGATCTGCACGGGCGGGATTCACATCTCAATGTCTCAGGAGATTGTGTTAGATCTCGCGAGGCATTATGAGCTGGGTAGATCCTGAGTTCGGGGTCTCCCAGCTTCTATCGGCCACGTTGCACTGCAGCGCGCTGCTTTTCGGACACAACATGGCCATTCCATCGTGTCCAAGGGGTGTGCAAAGGAATATAGTTAGAGTAAGTGAATGGTCAAAATCTGGCAGATGGAGTATAAAGTGGGAAAATATGAACTCTTCCCACTTTGGCAAGAAGAATAAAAATGTAATATTATTTAATGGAGAAAGATTGCTGAATTCTGGAGTACAGAGAGACCTGGATGGCCTGGTACATGAATCACAAAACGTTACTATGCAGGAGCAGCAATTGATTAGGAAGGCAAATAGAATGTTGCCATTTAGTGCCAGGGGAATGGAATATAAAAATTAAGGATGTTGTGTGACAGTTTTATGGGATATTGGTAAGACCACATTTAGAGTGCTTCGTACAATTTTGCGCTGCTTATTTAAGAAAGGACATAATTAGAAGCTGTTCAGAGAAGCAGAAGTTGTTCAGGCTCACTCACCTGCAATGAGGAAGTTATCCTGTGAGGAAAGGTTGAATAGGTTGGGCCTGTGTCCATTGAAGTTTAGAAGAATGAGAGGTTATCTTATTGAAACATAAAGGGCGGGATTCTCCCTTCTGGGGACTAAGTCCCCACGCCAGCGGGAAAACCGGCACCAACCACTCTGGCGCCAACCACTCCGGCGCCAACCACTCCGGCGCCAACCACTCCGGCGCCAACCACTCCAGCGTCAACACGGGCAGCACGGTAGCACACGTGGCTAGTACTGTGGCTTCACAACGCCAGGGTCCCAGGTTCGATTCCCTGCTGGGTCACTGTCTGCGTGGCATCTGCACGTTCTCCCCGTGTCTGCATGGGTTTCCTCCGGGTGCTCCGGTTTCCTCCCACAGTCCAAAGATGTGCAGGTTAGGTAGATTGGCCATGATAAATTGCCCTGAGCATCCAAAAAGGTTAGGAGGGGTTATTGGGTTATGGGGAAATGGTGGAAGTGAGGGCTTAAGTGGGTCGGTGCATACTCGATGGGCCGAATGGACTCCTTCAGCACTGATTGTTCTATGAAAGTGAGGAATTCTCCGAATTTCCGGGGGCTAGGTGGACGCCAAAGGGGTTGGCGCCGCTCCAGCCAGCGCCGAAGGGCCGGCGCGAGTTTGTGCATGCGCGGAACGGCCGCCGTGATCTCGCAGATGCGCAGACTGGCCGGCGTATTTCCACACATGCGTAGACCGGCCAGCGTACTTCCGCGCATGCGCGGGGCTTCTCTTCTCAGCGCCGGCCCCCGGGCAATATGGCAGAGCCCAACAGGGGCCCCGGGCGGAGGAAAGACGTCTCCTCATGGAACCAGCCCGCCCGCAGTTCGGTAGGCCCCGATCGTGGGCCAGGCCACCGTGTTGGGCGCCCCCCCCCCATGGTCGGATCCCCCCGTGTCCCCCGAGGACCGCCCCCGCACACCTACCTGCCAGGTCCCGCCGTGCGTGAGCTGAGTGATTCACGCCGGCGGGACTGGCCAAAACTGGATGGCTGCTCGGCCCATCGGGGCCCTGAGAATGGCCAGGGGGGGCCGCTGTCAACCGTCCCCAACCGATGTGGCGGGAATCCCACCGCCGTCCGAAAAACAGCACCGGAGAATAGGGCAGCCTATGTCGGGGCGGGATTCACGCCTCCCCCCGGGGATTCTCCAACCCGGCGGGGGGTCGAAGAATCCTGGCAAAAGGTTCTAAGGGGACTTGACAGGGTGGATGCTGAAAGGATGTTTCCCATTGTGGGAGAGACTAGGGGTGGGATTCTCCGACCTGAATCCCCGGGGGGGGGGCGGCGTGAATCCCGCCCCGCCTCTTTGACACCGGCTGCCGTATTCTCCGGCGCCGGGGCGAGGATCACGCCACGCTGGTCGGCCCCCCCGGCAATTGTCCGGGCCCCGATGCGCCGAGCGGCCATCGGTTCCTGGCCAGTCCTGCCGGCGTGAAATGGATATGGTCCCACACGGCGGGACCTGGCTTATAGGCTGGCTACTGAAGTCTTCAGGAGGGTGCGGGGGGATCCGACCCCGAGGGGGGGCCCCCGTGGCGGCCTGGCCCGCAATCGGGGCCCACCAATCTGCGGCCAGGCCTGTGCCACGGGAGCACTCCTTCCTTCCGCGCCGGCCTCTGTATTAGGGCTCCGCCATAGATGGCGTGGAGAAGAACCTCACTGCGCATGTGCTGGAACACGGCAGCCGGTCCGCGCATGCGCGGAACCTCGCAGGCAGTTCTGCGCATGCACAACTCGCGCGGCCCTTCGGCGCCAACTCCTCCACCGCCGGCCTTGCCCCAGAATTGTGGAGGATTCCACAGCTTCCACTTGGCCCGATGCCGGAGTGGTTCGCGTCGTTCTTGCCGCCATTTCGCCAATTGCAGGAGAATCCCGCCCTAGAGCTATGGACACAGTTTAAAAATAAGGGGATTCTCCGACCCCCCGCCAAGTCGGAGAGTCCCCAGGGGGCTGCATGAATCCCGCCCCGCCGCTCCGCCGCCAGCTGCCATATTCTCCGGCGCTGGTTTTCGACGGGGGAGGGGATCACGCCGCGCCGGTCGGGGGCCGTTGGCAGCGCCCCCTGACAATTCTCTGGGCCCCAATGTGCCGAGCGGCTGTCGGTTTCTGGCCAGTCCCGCCGGCGTGGATTGGACATGGTCCCACACGGCGGGGCCTGGCTGGTAGGCCATCTGGTGCGGTCCTCAGAAGGGCACAGGGGGATCCGGCCCCGGCGGTGGCCTGACCCGCGATGGGGACCCACTGTTCTGCGGGTGGGCCTGTGCCGTGGTGGCACTCCTTCCTTCCGCGCCGGCCTCTGAAGGGCTCCGCCATGGCCGGCGTGGAGGAGACACCCTCCTGTGCATGTGCTAGAATACACCAGCCGGTCTGCGCATGCGCGGAACCACGCCGGCAGTTCTGCGCATGTGCTGACGCGCGCCGGCCCTTCGCCGCCGGTTGGCGTGGCGCCGACCCCTCCGGCGCCGGTCTAGCCTCCGGAAGTGTGGAGGATTCCGCAACTTCCGGTTGGCCCGACGCCGGAGTGATTCGCGCCGCTTTTTAGGCCAGCGTCAGGCCATCGCGGGGATTTGGAAGAATCCCGCTGAAGATGTTTCTTATTTAAGACAGAGATGAGGAGAACATTTTTCCCTCAGATGGTCGGGCGTCTGTGAAAATTACTTCCTCAAAGAGCAGTGGACGCAGGGACATTGAATATTTTTAAGGCTGAAATTATGGTATATTCTTGATTGACAAGGGAGTCAAAGAGTATAGTAGGTAGATAAAAAAGGGGAGTTGAGACCACAATCAGATCAGCCATGATCTTATTGAATAGTGGAGCAGGCTCTGTGGGCCGTATTGCCTACACCTGCTCCTAATTTGTACATTTGTATATTTATGAACTGCCTTTTTGAACCATTGTAGTTGATCTGAGTCAGGTAAAACCAAAGTGTGATTAAGGGAGGAGTTCCAGGTTTTTGATCCTGTAACAGGGAGGGTATGGCAATATAGTTCCAAGTCAGGATGGTGTAAGGGTCCTTTCCGTTTGTTCTGTTTATTTCCTTATTTCCCCTTTCTTTATTTTGCCGTTACATTTTTGATCCATGGATGATTATTAGACATGTCTTTTTAAGGCAAGAAGCCTGTATCTTTAATTCAAGCAGGAAGAATCCAGAAAGCTGTGCTGGTTTAAACAGAAGCTGCATCAACATCAATGACAGAGGGATTGGTTGGGACTTGATTTGATTGATTGGCTGATGGCAAACGAATTGGCCCAGAAGGCTGTGCTCTGCCTGGTAACAGGTGGTGATTGGATCTGATCCCACTGAAATGCTTTTCAGAGTGCTAGATTTGATTTTTCGTTTCAATTTTGGTTCTGGCAGCACAGTGAAGGGATCCATCTAACTCTCTCCCGAAAGATCCATCTAACTCTCTCCATAAGGCTGCTGTGAAGGCTGACTCTCTCTCCAGAAAGCTTTTGTCCTGGATATACAAGGCACGAAGACAAACCACAAACTGAAAACACAGTTTGATGAAAAATAAAGAACTTCTCCAGGAAAAGCTGCGAGTAATGCATTTTTAAACTACAGAATACCTGAATGAGTGAATCTACAAAGAAGATGATTACAGACATCAAACGAGAGACTTTAGTCTGCAAGCTTACTGTGAAGAAAAGTGTGCTAAAACCATCATCTGGAACATTTATGATTTTTATCCCTTTCCACAGCTCTGTGTTTGTCGGCCTTGTGCGTGTGTGTATAGAGGGTGGGGGCAAGTTATAAAATAGTATCGAGGGTGGGGGTAAGTTCCAAAATAGTACACTGTACTATGAAGATTACATTCTGAACAGAAGAACTCAGACTTTCTGATACTTGAGGGATTGAAGGGATTCAGTTCGATTGGTTTGTTGGTGGCCAATGGATTGGCCACAGACCGCACTCTGTCTGGCGACAGACAGTAATTGGGTCCTGCCAGGTAGGATGTTTTCAGAGGACCCAGACAAAAATGGAACCTGCCTGAATGCTAAGAAAAGAATCTGTGAGCTGTTGTCTCTCTCTTTCTCCAAAAAAGGTTTTGTGCCTTGCCATTTCTGAAGTCAGAGAAGTCTTAAGGTGAATGTAGTAAAAACCATTATAGACTGAAAGCAAGAACACCCGACTGATGGCCTAGAGTAAAACAATCTAATTAGAGATGTCCATGAATACAGAGACTTTTATCTTTTTACTCTTCGTATTATTCTTTTTTTTAACACCCCTTTTCCCCCTCTGTGTTTGTCTGTCTTTGTGTATGTGCACAGGGTGGGGCGAGTTAAAGAATTAGGAATTAGATAATAGTTAGTCAGTTGTACTTGCTGCCTATTTAATTATAGGCATCATTATTAATAAAAGCAAATTGTGTTTAAATTTACAAACCTAGGGCAGCATGGTGGTGCAGTGGTTAGCACTGCTGCCTCATGATGCTGAGGTCCCAGGTTCGATCCCGGCTCTGAGTCACTGTCCATGTGGAGTTTGCACATTATCCCCGTGTTTGCGTGGGTTTCGCCCCCACAACCCAAAGATGTGCAGGGTAGGTGGATTGGCCACGCTAAATTGCCCCTTAATTGGAAAAAATTAATTGGGTACTCTAAATTTTTTTTTTTTTAATTAAAAAAATTATAAACCTAGCGACTGTAGTTACTGAACAGTCAAATACCAAAGATGTTGGGTGTTTTCTGAGAATTAATTGTTCATTTCAATTATGTTGTGATTCCGGGTCAAGTGGGGCTGGAATTGACTGCACACTATTCCAAAGTGTTGCAAAAGTATTCCCATGCATCTGCTGCCCTTGCCCTTTTAGGTGGTTGAGGTTGCCGGTTTCGAAAGCGCAGTTTTAAAAAAACATTCATTTACGGGATGTTAGTGTCGCTGGTTAGGCCAACATTTATTGCCCATCCCTAGTTGCCCTTCAGAAGGTGGTGGTGAGCCACCTTCTTGAACCTCTGCATTCCTTCAGGTGTAGGCACACCCACTGTGCTGGTAGGGAGGGAGTTCCAGGACGTTGCCCCAGAGACAGTGAAGGAACAGCGATAGAATTCCAAGTCAGAGTGCTGAGTGAATGGGAGAGGAACCTCCAGGTGGTGGGGTTCCCTGGTGTCTGCTGCTCTTGTCATTCTAGATGGTAGTGGTCATGGCTTTGGAAGGTGCTGCCTAAGGAACCTTGGTGAGTTCCTGCAGTGCATCTTGTAGATGGCATACACTGCTCCCACTGTTTGTCGGTGGTGGAGTGTTTGACTGTTTGTGGAAGGAAGAGCAATCAAGTGGGCTGCTTTGTCCAGGATGGTGTCAAACTTCTTGAGTGTTGTTGGAGCTGCACCCATCCAGGCAAGTGGAGAGTATTCCATTACACTCCTGACTTGTGCCTTGTAGATGGTGGACAGGCTTTGGGGTGTCAGGTGAGTTACTTACCGTAGGATTCCTAGCCTAGTTGAAGGAGGCTAGGCAAACTGCTGCAATGCATCTTACAGATGGTACACATTGTTGCCTCTGTGCACCAGTGGTGGAGGGAGTGAATGTTGAAGGTTGTGGAATGGGCTGGATGATGTGGAACGTCTTGAGTGTTGTTGTACTCATCAAGGCAAGTGGAGAGTATTCCATTACACTCCTGGCATGTGCCTTCTAGATAGTGGAAAGATTCTGGGGACTTAAGAGCTGAGTCACTCATTGCAAAATTCCAAGTCTCTGAGCTGCTTTTGTCACCCCAGTATTCATGTGAGGTGCCTAGTTCAGGTTCCAGTCAATGACAGCCCTCAGGATGGTGATAGTGGGAGATTCAGCAACGGTAATGCAATTGAATTTAAGGGGAGATGATTAGATTCTGTCTTAGGTTTTACTGCATATGGATACAGTCTGTTTTAGTATCTGAGGAGTTGCGAATGTAACTGAACACTCTGCAATCATCAGCGAACATATCCATTTTTGACCTTATGTTGGAGGGAAGATCATTGATGAAGTTGCTGAAGATGGTCGGACCTAGGACACTGTCCTGACGAACATCTGCGCCAATATCCATGGGCTGTTGGCTTCTAACAACCACAACCGCCTTCCTTTGTTAAGCTCGGTTTAACTTTAACTAGTGGAAAGATTTCCCCTTGGATTCCTATTGACTTCAATTATGCAAATACTTAACTTTCCCTTTGCACTCAGGTGCTGGGTTTTCCCATTGCTGAGAATGGGGGTGTTTGTGGAGCCTCCTGCTCCTCTGGTTCGTTGGTTAATTGTCCACTACCATTCATGACTGGATGTGGCAGGATTGCAAGCTTTCATCTGAAAGCCCAACTACATCTCTACTTCTTACGGAAGCTAAAGAAATTCGGCATGTCTGCATCGACTCTCACAAACTTCTACAGATTGCCATAGAGAGAATCCTATCCAGCTGCATCACAGCCTGGTATGGCAACTTGGTATTGGCCCAAAATTGCAAGAAACTGCAGAGCGTGGTGAACTCAGCCCAACGCATCACACAAGCTTGCCACCCGCACATTGATTCTGTCTACACCTCCCACTGCCTCAGGAAGGCAGATAACATTATCAGAGACTTCTCCCACCCAGGCTTTGCCTTCTTCCAGACCCTACCATCAGGCAGAAGGTACAGAAGTCTAAAGACTCGCACATCCAGACATAGGCACAGCTTCTTCCCCACAGCTACTAGACTCCTCAACGACTCTCCCTCGGACTGATCTGTTCCCTGTAAGAACACTATTCACGACGTCCTATGCTGCTCTTGCTCATGTATTTGCTTTGTTTAGCAACTTGCTCCGCACTGCAACCAATCACTGTTTGTCGGTGTACCATTTGACAATGTACTCTGTTGATTATTCTTTTTTTGTCTACCAAGTACGTACTGTGTACGTTCCCTTGGCCGCAGAAAAATACTTTCCACTGTACTTCGGTACATGTGGCAACAAATCAAATCAAAATCAAATCAAATCAAATCAAATCTATTGCTTGTGGGATCACTTAACTCTGTCTACAGCATTCTGATTCTGCTGTTTCTGTCTTAGCTTCACCAGGTTGACACCTCATTATTAGATGTGTATTATTCTCCTCCCGATATGTTCTTCTGAACTCCACATTGAACTGCAGTTGGACATCAAGCTTGCTTGTCAGGGATCTGGACCTGACAATTCCAAAGCTCTCCTGGCCAGCCTTCTGCCTTGCATTGTCTGTAAACTTGACCTCATCAAAAACCTAGTTGCCCACATCCTGACTCTCACAAAGTCTCATTCAGCCATGATCTCTGCGCTTAATGACCTACATTGGTTCCCTGTCTAGCAACGTCTCAATTTTAAAATTGTCATCCTTGTTTTCAAATTTCTTGATGGCTTTGTCCCCCTCACCGCCGCCTAGCTTTGTAACAATGTCAGGCACAACCGTCTGAAATATCTATGTTTCAGTGGGGCCCCCAGTCACTATTAAGGATTCCCTTAGTCACTCCCTCCTGACAGTATATCACAGTCCTGCAACCTCTACTAGATCTATCATGCTGGTGAGACAGGACATACCCAGGAATGGTGATAGACGAGTCCAGGATATTGACTGTAAATTATGATTCAATAGGATGACTATGTCAGTTGTTTCTTGACTATTCTGTGGGACAGCCCACCCAATTTTGGCTCATTTGCCCAAATGTTAGTGCGGATGGCTTTGCAGGGTCAACTAGGCATGGTGTGCTTTGGTTTTGTTTAAATTTGATGCCGAGGTCACATTTGGAAGGTGCACCTTGTTTTATTATTATCATGTTTTATCATTGTTTGATACAACTAAGTGGCTCACTAGAACAGTTCAGAGAGTTAAGAGACCATCACATTGCTATGGGTATGGAGACAGATGTAGGCCACATGACGCTAATGCGGCAGATGTCCTCCCCTAAAGGACATTAGTGAATCAGATAAGCTTTTATTTTGACAGCTTCATGGTCACTCTTACTGAGGTGAGCTTTTTATTCCAGATTCATTTCTTTGTTTCCGGAATTTGAACTCAGGTTCTCTGGATTCCTCGTCCACGCATTTCAGGCCAGAAGACATCGGATCAGAAGTGGGCCATTCCACCCATTGAGTCTGCTCCACCATTCAATGAGATCATGACTGATCTGGCATGATAATCCTCAACTCTCCTTTCCCCCCTTATCCCCATAACCCTTGATTCCTTGACTGATTGAGATGAAATGAAAATCGCTCATTGCCACGAGTAGGCTTCAATGAAGTCACTGTGAAAAGCCCCTAGTCGCCACATTCCGGCGCCTGTTCAGGGAGGCTGGTACGGGAATTGAACCGTGCTGTTGGCCTGCCTTGGTCTGCTTTAAAAGCCAGCGATTTAGCCCAGTGTGCTAAACCAGCCCCTCTGAAAATCTGTCTATCGCAACCTTGAACATACTTAACGACCCAACCTCTACAAACCTCTGTGGTAATGAATTCCACAGATCCACTACCCTCTGAGAGAATAAATATGTCCTCATCTCTGTCTTAAGTGGGTGATCCCTTGCTCTGAGATCATGCCCACTGGTCAAAGACCGCAAGGGGAAACAACTTCTCAGCATCTACTCTGTCAAGCTCCCTGAGAATCCTGCATGTCTCAATAAGGCTGCCTCTCATTCTCCCAAACTCCAGTGAGTACAGGCCCAACCTACTCAACCTCGCATCATAAGAAAATCCCTCCATACCAGGGATCAACCTAGTGAACTTTCTCTGAATTGCATCCAATGCAAGTATATTATTCCTCAGATAAAGGAACCAAAACTGTTCACAGCACTCTAGGTGTGGTCTAACTAGTGCCTTGCACTGTTTTAACAATTCTTCCTTATTTTTATACTCCATTCCTTTTGAAATAAAGGCCAACATTCCATTTGCCTTTCCAATTACCTGCTGAACCCATGCTAGCTTTTGCCAGAGCAACCATTGGATTCTTGCTGAGTCGTGGGTAGGTGGAGTGTCCCTGGGATGTCATTGGGAAAATCCAAGGAAATGCCTTTCTTAGCAGCTTAGTTTGAAATTAAGTAAAGCTGAGCTTTGTTGTGCAGCAGGAGCAGTTTGGTAGCAGATGTTTGCGTGCAAAAGGAACAAGATTCGCAGCCAAGGTAAAGCAAACAGGGACAGAACCTTATAAAATGGATTTGACAAAATCGGTCTGAATTCTAGATTCAGACAGTAATGATTTTCTCAGGCAAGTCATAAAATCTTCAAATAAAATCCACTTTAACAGCCGACAGTTTTAAGAGAGGCCCTTCATTTAACTTCTCACCATAGAAAACCTCCTGTTGGGCCAGCTCAATATGCATTTTAACAGATGATAATCTCAACCGGGCTTCATATAAAATTGTGGAAACCAATGGTTGCTTCAAAATGTTCCCTGAGCGATGCAGTAGTTATTTATAGCAGTTTGCTAGTTAGGTTCCTTGAACAATATTGCAAATGATTCAATCAACAGCTTGATGTGAAATTAACAGGTCCTTTACATTTTATCTAAATATTTTGCTCACAAATTCTCTCGACACCATCAAACACTCCCAGAGAAGATACAGCACAGGTTAGATACATAATAAAGCTCCCAACCACCATGTCCCATCAAATACTGCCAGAGCAGGTGTCCCAGGCCCAACCATCTTCAGCTGTGTCATCATTGACCTTCCTTCCATCATAAAGTCGGAAGTGAAGATGTTCGCTGATGACTGCACAATGTTCAACGCCATCCACAATTCCGCAGATACTGAAGCAGCAAGTCCTGGACAATAGCTTGAATTGACAGGTGGCAAGCAACAGTTGTGCTACACAATTCCCAGGCAATGACCATCTCCAACAAGAGAGAATCCAACCACTGTCCCTTGACATACAGTGGCATGGTCATTACTGAATCCCCCAGTATCAACTGACTTGGGGTTACCATTGACCAGAAACTGAACTGTGCTAGTCATATAAGTACTGTGGCTACAAGAGGTCAGAGGCTTAGAACCCTACGGCGAGTAACTCACCACTTGACTCCCCAAAGCCTGTCCACCATCTACAAGGCACAAGTCAGGAGTGTGATGGAATATTCTTCACTTGCCTTGGTGAGTACAGCTCCGACAACACTCAAACGCTGAACACCATCCACAATAAAGCAGCCCGTTTGATTGCTACCTCTGAACATTTACTCCCTCCACCACCAAACACAGTGCCAGCCATGTGTACCATCTACAAGATGCACTGTAGAAACTCACCAAGACTGCTTATGCAGCATTTTCCAAACCCATGACCACCACCATCTAGAAGGACAAGAGCAGCAGATCTATGGGAACACCACCTCCTGGAAATTTCCCTCCAAGCCTTCTGACTTGGAAATATATCACCGTTCCTTCACTGTGGCTGGATCAAAAACCTGGAACTCCCTCCCTGATAGCACAGTGGGTGTACCTATACGCAGGGGCTGCAGAATTCAAGAAGGCAGCCCACTACTGCCTTGTCAAGGGCAACTAGAGTGGGCAGCAAATGCCAGCATCTCCAGAGATGCCTAAATCCCATAAGTGAACTGAAGAAAGGTACAGCACAGGTTAGATACAGAATAAAGCCTCCAGCTATACTGTCCCATCAAACACCCCCACAGCAGATACAGCACAGATTAGACACCAAATATAGATCCCATCCAGGCAGTCCCATCAAATGCTTCCACAGCAGGTACAACACATGGTTAGATTCAGAATAAAACCTTCATCTACATTGTTGTATCAAACACTCCCAGAGCTGGTACAACACAAGGTTAGATGCAGAGTAAAGCTCCACCTACATTACAAGAATGTTCCTCATCCTCACCACCTTGAATCATCACTGTTATGTTGGGCGTTCTGGATCCGTGGAACACATACAGGTCACCAACACTTGAAATAGTGCAACACTATTTTATTGAGTCATTAACTGTTTAACATACTCTCACTGTGGGTTGACACGATACTAGCTTTAATTAAAGACCTTTGCCTTGTCCTAACCAGTCAATGCACTCAGCACATGGTGAATGTCTGTGCTGCAGGCTGTGAGCTCTGTCCTACTAGGAAGCTGCAGCTCGAATGAGCGGGAACTCTGATGCCCCCAGGGGCTGGTTTAGCACACTGGGCTAAATAGCTGGCTTTTAAAGCAGACCGAGGCAGGCCAGCAGCACGGTTCAATTCCCGGACCAGCCTCCCCGAACAGGCGCCGGAATGTGGCGACTGGGGGCTTTTCACAGTAACTTCATTGAAGCCTACTTGTGACAATAAGCGATTATTATTATATTATTATTATTATAGTGCGTGTGCTCTAACTGGTGATTGGCTGCGGTGTTGGGTGTGTTGATTGGTCCCACTGTGTGTCCATCAGTGTGTGTCTGCACTATGATATACTGGTGTATATTATGACATCCCCCCCTTTTATAAAAGAATGTACATGTGTGGCAATAAATAGTGTATGGTGAGAATGTCCCTAATTACGTGTGTGCGAAAGACATATTTACAGGACTATGTACATGAGAACTAAGCTATTTACATGGGAAGGTGCCTGGTGCAGAAAAACAGTATGCAACAAGAATAACGAGATGAACACTATATACAAACCATGCAAACGATCAAATGGAAGAACAGAACAATTCAGAATGTCTATAAGTCCACAAAGTTCACAAATTAAGTCTCTGAGGTGGGCGACGAATTCTGGTTGACCGCCTCAAGGGTGGGTCAGGAGCTGCCGGCTGAGGAGTGGGCTGGACTGCGTCAGAGTGAGGAGGATACAGATTGACCGGGATCTCTGCATAGTCCATGGCAGGATCAGCAGGAGGACGAGGCGACAGTGGACGGTCACGTAGCGAGCGTGGAACGAGACGAAGGGCGTGTCGATTGCGGCACAGAATGGAGCCATCCAGTAGACGAACCAGGAACAAGTGGGGGGCCACCTGCCGAAGGACAACAACGGTTGCAGACCAACCACCATCCGGAAGATGGACGCGGACATTGTCATCTGGAGCCAGAGCAGGGAGATCAGCTGCACGGGAGTCATGAGCCGCCTTGTGCTGTGCACGAGACAGCTGCATCCGTCGAAGGATCGGAACGTGGTCGAGGTCTGGGATATGAATGGGCGGCACCGTCGTCCTCAGAGTACGACCCATGAGCAATTGGGCTGGCGACAGGCCAGTGGACAGTGGGGCGGAGTGATAGACCCGCAAGGTGAGGTAGAAATCAGACCCAGCATCGTTAGTCTTGCAGAGGAGCCGTTTGACTATATGTACTCCCTTCTCTGCTTTACCGTTGGATTGGGGGTAGAGGGGACTGGATGTCACATGGGCAAAATTGTACCGCCTGGCAAAGTTGGACCATTCCTGGCTTGCGAAGCAGGGGCCATTGTCCGACATAACAGTAAGTGGGATGCCGTGTCGAGCAAAGGTGTCCTTACAGGCACGGATGACAGCAGACGATGTGATATCATGCAACCGTATCACCTCCGGGTCATTTGAAAAGTAGTCCACGATCAGGACATAGTCTCTACCCAGCGCGTGGAACAGGTCAATGCCCACCTTGGTCCAAGGTGACGTGACCAACTCATGGGGCTGCAGGGTCTCACGTGGTTGGGCCGGCTGGAAGCGCTGACAAGTGGGGCAGTTGAGCACAGTGTTGCCGATGTCTTCATTAATGCCGGGCCAGTACACTGCCTCTCGGGCCCGTCGGCGACACTTTTCCACGCCAAGGTGTCCCTCGTGTAGCTGTTCCAGGACGAGCTGGCGCATTCTATGCGGGGTGACAATGCAGTCCAGTTTCAGGAGAACCCCGTCTACTACCGCCAGATCATCTCTGACATTATAGAACTGAGGGCATTGGCCCTTGAGCCACCCGTCTGCTAGGTGGCGCATGACACATTGTAGCAAGGGGTCAGCCACCATCTCGTGATGAATTTGGACGAGGCGTTCATCCGTGGCAGGTAGGTTGGAGGCCACAAAGGCCACATGGGCGTCAACCTGGCAGATGAATCCCGCTGGGTCACATGGAGTGTTGACTGCCCTGGAGAGAGCGTCAGCAATGATGAGGTCTTTGCCTAGGGTGTATACCATCTGGAAGTCATATTGCCGGAGCTTGAGAAGAATACGCTGGAGACGAGGCGTCATGTCGTTCAAGTCTTTCTGTATTATATTGACCAGCGGGCGATGGTCGGTCTCGACGGTGAATTGAGGAAGTCCGTAGACATAATCGTGAAACTTAACCACACCGGTCAGAAGGCGCAGGCACTCCTTTTCTATCTGCGCGTAGCGCTGCTCCGTGGGGGTCATGGCGCGTGACGCATATGCAACGGGGGCCCATGATGAGGCCTCATTGTGTTGCAGGAGCACTGCCCCAATACTGGATTGGCTGACATCGGTCAAAATTTTGGTCTCTTTTGCTGGATCAAAGAAAGCTAAGACCGGGGCCGTGGTGAGTTTGGTTTTGAGTTCTCTCCATTTGCGCTCGTGGGCAGGGAGCCATTGGAAGTCTGCCGTCTTCCTGACCAGGTTCCTGAGGGCCGTAGTATGAGAGGCGAAGTTAGGGATGAACTTCCCTAAAAAGTTGACCATGCCCAGAAATCGGAGAACCGCCTTCTTGTCCTCTGGCGTTTTCACGGCTGTGATAGCAGCCATCTTGTCCGCATCCGGCCGCACACCCAACTGGGAGATGTGGTCCCCGAGAAACTTAAGTTCTGTCTGACCAAAAGAGCATTTGGCCCTGTGAGGCAGAGGCCATGCTCATATATACGTCTGAATACACGCTGGAGGCGACTGACATGCTGCTGCGGGGTGGTGGACCAAATGATTATGTTGTCGACATAGACGCGAACACCTTCAATGCCTTCCATCATTTGTTCCATGATCCTATGGAACACTTCTGATGCAGATATGATCCCAAATGGCATCCTGTTGTAACAATATCTGCCAAAAGGGGTGTTAAATGTGCAGAGTTTTCTGCTGGATGTGTCGAGCTGGATTTGGCAGAATCCTTTTGAGGCGTCGAGTTTGGTGAAGAGCTTGGCGCGAGCCATCTCGCATGTGATCTCTTCGCGCTTGGGAATTGGATAATGCTCCCTCATGATATTGCGATTTAGATCCTTGGGATCAATGCAAATTCTCAATTCGCCGGAAGGCTTTTTTACACATACGATGGAAGTGACCCAGACGGTTGGTTCCATGACTCTGGAAATCACTCCTTGGTCCTGGAGGTCCTGCAGCTGCTGCTTGAGGTGGTCCTTAAGAGGCGCTGGGACCCTGCGAGGTGCGTGCACCACAGGTGTGGCATTCTGTTTCAATAAGATCTTGTCGGTATATGGGAGCGTGCCCATGCCTTCGAAGACGTTGTGGTGCTGGTTGATGATGGGGTCGAGTTGCGCCCTGAAGTCAGTATCCTGAAAGGCAGACGTGTCATCAGGAGAGAGAGAGTGAACTCTCTGAACTATGTTCAACAGCTTGCATGCCTGCGCACCAAGCAGGGAGGCTTTCGAGGAGCCCACAATTTCAAAAGGAAGGATGGCTTTGCGTGACCTGTGCGTCACTTCAAGTTGGCACGAGCTGCTGGCATCAATGGCATTGCCATTGTAATCCAATAGCTGGCAGGCTGATGGAAGATTGGCTGGTTTGACACGAAGGCTTTGTGTTTTGTTATGTTTCCTTTGTAACATAAGCGGCTTCCTTGGGTTGCATTTGTCAAAGGAAGGTCGAGACGTGTAAATAAATGTGTTGAAGTGTACATTTTCATAACTTGAGTTCGACACTACTGCTAATCCTATTATAGATACCTAAACTGACTAACCAGCTGCTGTCTTCCACGTGGTGGGTGTAATATTGAATCAGCCCTGTGCCTCTCCTCACTGACTGTCTCCACTGGCCAAAGGGGCAGATCAGGTGTGTGGTGTCCTTTATGTATGGGTTGGTGTAATGCCCCCCTGTGGTTGTGTCACCTCCTTGTGTATGGTGTCCATTGGTCGCCTCCTATCTAACTTATCTATTGGTTGAGTGTGTGTGTGTGATGTTTCTGGTGCTCCCTCTAGTGTCTGGCTAGCTTACATGTATTTACAGTGATGCACATCACCACATCCTCCCTTTTTTATATGTTCATATTTTCTGTACACTTTAAGAAAAACTGAACAAAGGACAGGTAGAGAAGGTAAGATATATACAAGTCATGGGAACGGTGATTAAACAATAAGTCCAAATCATTCATATGAGTCCATAAACCATCAATCATCATGGTCAAATGTCTCTCTTGGTTATGAACGCCATCAACGTTTCCGAGCCACAGGAACCAAGAAGTGGTCGAATCACTTCGCTGTCTGATTTGGAGTCTTTTTATTTTTAAATTAAAAAAAAATGTTTGTGGTGGTGCTGTCGGATGGCATCTTGAAGCTGATAGGTCATTGACATTGAAGAGGTACCATCACCAGTATCATCCAAGGTTATGGGTGTGCCATATGTTGAAGTTGGATGAGACTGTGCATACTGGTTCTGGCCACATGCTGTGCTGGAAGGGTGATTCTGCTGAGAAGCGTTGAAGCATGTCGCTTTGGAGACAGAATTGCTGCTCGCATCAATGTCTGGTGATGGTGTGAAACTAGAACCTTGCATCTGATAGGAATATGCTATCTGGCCAGGCTGTGGTGCAGCAAATCCTGGGCTGTAACTAAGGCATCCAGTCTGTAGTGCAGATTGCGCTGGCGGTAGTCCTCCTTCGGTCTTGATTCCATTAGTGGGCAATCCGTAGTGTTGGCCTGTTTGAGAATATGCTGCATAGACTGCTGGCTGCTGCAGGCTTGAATACTGGGTTTGTCCAGCATGAGCTGTCATTGGCCGCACTGTCGGTGTGGAACAAATGTGTGGACATAGCTGTGGTGAAAATTGGTGTATTCCTCTTGGACTGTAGCCGCTGCTTGTTATTGCTGACCCAGTGTGGTTGTCACGTGATCCATCTCCTGTCGTTGTGGCATCTGCTGTCACCCTGAGCGTGCCATCACTGAAGTTGCGACACTGCCTGTCTGGAGTAAATTCTGGCTTACGTGAATCAGAGTCGGTGTTTGGTTGCTCCCCATCTGGAGTCTTAGCAGGTTCACTGGAGTCAGCTGAGATTTCTTGAAGCTGCACGTCTGGAGTCGGAACATGCAGGAATGCATTGACTAGTGGAGAGGTTCGAGCAATTGAGGCTGGAAGTAGTGTGGTGTCACCGGAGTCACCAGTGGTCTCACAGTGATTGCCGAGTGCCTCTACACACTAGTTGAGGTCTGTCACTTTGCACCTCTTGCATGGGAAGTGGGATGCTGTCGTCACTCGTCTCACATACCGTGGGTAGATCCTCAGTAGCTGCTTGCTGTTCACTAGGGTTGGGTAAATTGTCAGAGTTTTCATCTGGTGGTGCAAACAATGTGGGTGGACTGTCATTGTCTTGCCGTTGTCCTTCATTTGGGCTTTTCTTCTTTGGAATTTTAAATCTTCCCCCAGACATTACAGAACCTTGTTATTTTCCCTCAATTTCTCCCATGTGTAGGGCAGCAAATGTTAGATCCAATGTTTCTTTCGTCATTGTACTAGTTTCCAAAGAAACTAGGTGGTGCTGTCGGATGGCATCTTGTAGCTGATCGGTCAGCACGGTAGCATTGTGGAAAGCACAATTGCTTCACAGCTCCAGGGTCCCAGGTTCGATTCCGGCTTGGGTCACTGTCTGTGCGGAGTCTGCACATCCTCCCCGTGTGTGCGTGGGTTTCCTCCGGGTGCTCCGGTTTCCTCCCACAGTCCAAAGATGTGCAGGTTAGGTGGATTGGCCATGATAAATTGCCTTTAGTGTCCAAAATTGCCCTTAGTGTTGGGTGGGGTTGCTGGGTTAAGGGGATAGGGTGGAGCTGTTGACCTTGGGTCAGGTGCTCCTTCCAAGAGCTGGTGCAGACTTGATGGGCTGAATGGCCTCATTCTGCACTGTAAATTCTAAAATTCTATGAAACAGTCCGTTTCAATTTTCTTCTCAGTTACTTCATATGCATCCTTGTCTAATGTACATGCCTTCATAGTCTCTGGCTCTGATTTTGCTGGGACTGGCACAGTCACAGTCTCTCTTTTACTGTTCTCAGTTGCCCACATTCTACTCCCCAGACATAAATGCTTAATCTCTTGAGTTAATGTGGTACAATGGATAATCGGGTCGACCTTATCTGCATCTTCATCATCACTGGAAAGCACAATTGGTTCACTTGAAACTGCTGCGGGTTTTAAGTTCTTTATCTGGCTACTCGATGTCGGTGTCCTCAGGATTCTTGCTCCAATGTTCTGCTCATTTATCACTGGAGTATGCAGAGGTTCAATGCGATTAATATTCCCATCAGGGGTTGAAGATTCATTACTGACTAACTGCTGGTCTCTGTAGTTGGGACTTTGCGGTTTTGTGTTGAAGGGAGAAAGGTGTCCCGCTGTAGATATGATTCAGGTTGTGTTATTTCCATTAAATGAGGATCAATTTCTTGTCCATTTTTGCGATCCGTACTAAAGCAATGGCAATTTTCAGTCTGCTCCTTGCAAGTTAGACATACAAGCAATTTCTTTAGCAAATCCTCAGCATCCTTCTGTGACTATGCAGCATTATTAATATCTCTTTGGCTAGAATGTTCCTGAAGGTCAGTGCATAATCTTTTTTTCTTCGGGCTTGGAAGAGGCGATCCCTTTGGCTTGTCTTCATTTGGGCTTGAACAGTCATCAGCGCTTTGCCCTTCATTGTAGCATGATAGACCGTCATGGTCGTCCTGCAGTGCATGGTGCATGGTAGACTGTTATAGTCTTCTTGCTGTTTACGTGAGCATGGCAGACTTGCATCGTCTGCCGCTAGTTGGTCAGAGGAGGTTGCTAGACCCTCGTGGTCTTGTTCCTGCAAGGAATGCGCATCGGAGTCATGCGTTTCTGCAATTGTGGAGTCTGTCCACGAGCTTGCTGTGGAGTCTTGTGACACTGGAGTCACGTCTTGTTTATGCAAGGACTGCGGGGTGCAGTCTTGCATGTCTTCTTTCGTAGAGTCAGGAACCCTGAGCGGGGCATGGACCATGCTCTGTGTGGCAGCAGGCCGCTCTCTGTGGGTTGTACCGCTCTCTGTCTCTTAATTTCAGGCTGCAGCATCATCCTGCACTGATGAGTTGGGACGTCATATCTGCTGGGTTGAAGATCCTCAAATCCGAAGAATGAATCCGCATCTGCGTCGGATTCAATGCGGGGGTCGCCAATGTGCAACACAAAAGGTTCGTCCAAGTCGTAGTCGTCTAGGACCATAGAGCTGTCATCGGGCTCGCGAGGTCCAGAGAAAATGTAAAGGTCGGTATCGAAGTATTCAAGGTCGGAATCATCGGTTTGTGCGTAGGTAACTGCTTGTTGCAGGGTTCTTCGGAGGTTAAATTAATTTCCTGGATCATTTTGAGGCATTGTGCTGTCATTCCAGGTGAAGGAAGATTGTTTTACAGCTTTAAAAGATGTTTTCTTTGATTTGGGACGTTTCCCCTTTAAATTGGTGCGGTTTGGGGCCTCTGACGTCATGACCCGCGAGACGGTGTCTCGCGCATGTGCAAACCAACCTTCCGGTTCTGCGCACTTCTCGCGCAACTGCGCTAGTATAGTCCCTTTAGCAAGATGGCCGCCGACCTCAACCCAAATCGCTCTCTGGTCCGGGATTTCGGCCTCGAGGTGAGTACTGGCGCTTCTCTTAACTTTCTTTGCCGATTGGAGTGTGTTTTCCTCACAGTATTTGCCGAATTTGTCCAGGACTGCCTGGAAGTCGTACCTGTTTTGCCCCTTGGAGAACTTGAATTTTTAAAAGATTTTTTCTGCTCTTGCACCAGCGATGGTGAGGAGACGCTCTATTTTTTCATCATCGGCCAGGTCTTTAAGTTCGGCTGCCACCAGGAAGAATTCAAACGTTTGCCGGAATAGCTGCCAGTTTTCGCGGAGATCGCCGTGGCACTGGAGCTGCTGCGGAACCGGGAGCTCGTACATCTGGCCTGGGTATCGTTGCTGGTTGTCACTGCACGCTGAGGTATGGCTATCTGGATTTAAGCAGTTCACTACTGGTATCATGTTTTGTTATGTTTCCTTTGTAACATAAGCGGCTTCCTTGTGTTGCATTTGTCAAAGGAAGGTCGAGACGTGTAAATAACTTCAACACATTTATTTACACTATGTACACTTTCATAACTTGAGTTCGACACTACTGCTAATCCTATTATAGATACCTAAACTGACTAACCAGCTGCTGTCTTCCACGTGGTGGGTGTAATATTGAATCAACCCTGTGCCTCTCCTCACTGACTGTCTCCACTGGCCAAAGGGGCAGATCATGTGTGTGGTGTCCTTTATGTATGGGTTGGTGTAATGCCCCCCTGTGGTCATGTCTCCTCCTTGTGTATCGTGAATGTCCATTGGTCGCCTCCTATCTACCTTATCTATTGGTTGAGTGTGTGTGTGTGATGTTTCTGGTGCTCCCTCTAGTGTCTGGCTAGCTTACATGTATTTACAGTGATGCACATCACCACACTTTGGAAGTCAGACCGCGTAATGAGATTGGCGGAGGCACCAGTGTCCAGGCGGAATCGTATTTGAGACTAGTTGACCGTCAGGGTGGCACACCACTCATCGTCTGGATCGATGCTGTATACTGACAGCGGCTGGTGTCTGTTTCGGGGACACCCTGTTTTTTGTCACGATACCGACTCGAAAAGGCACCTTCGGGTCCTCGGTGTCACTGCTGTGTGGGAGGTCCGCATCGGACTCGGTGACCGTGGGTTGAATTGCCCGGACATTCCTGCGAGGCTGGCTGAAGCGATATGAATTAGCAGGCTGAGCTGCTCGGCATAAAGCAGCATAGTGGCCAAGTCTGCCACATCTTAGTCATTGTCGAGATTTGGCAGGGCATTGCCGTTTTAAATGGGCGGAGCCACAGTTGCCGTACGTCGTAGCGTCAGCACGTTCGCTGCGCCACCGCGCATGCAAGGTGCGGTCGTGCGTGGTGCGCGCCTGCGCATTACGTTCTTCGACATTGCCGTCCCCTCGTTTGGTGCGCATAAAACGCGCGAAATGGCCGCCCTCATCCAGGCTGAGGCCCTGGAGTTGCTCAATTGCTCTGACCCGTTCTGCCTCGTGGGGACCTTGCCGCGCCGTTTCAGCCGCTTGGATGTGGTAATACCGACTCGTGGCGTTTCCGTGTAGGACACAGGTTTCAATGGCGGTCGCTAGGGTAAGCTGCTTTACTTTGAGGAGCTCCTGTCGTAGGGGGTCCAACTGAACACCAAAAATGATCTGATCACGTATCATGGAGTCGGAGGTGGGCCCGTAGCTGCAAGACTGCGCAAGGATGAGGAGGTGAGTGAGAAAGGATTAGAAAGGTTCATCCTTACCCTGCAAATACAGTTGGAACACGTAGCGCTCAAAACTTTCATTCACCTCTATGCTGCAGTGAGAAGGACCACCTTGAACTTTGTTTTATCTTCATCATCCGCAAAGGTGAGAGAATTGAAAATGTGGATGGCATGGTCCCCGGCTGTGGATAGGAGGAGAGCAATCTTCCTGGTATCCGAGGCGTCCTCCCTGTCTGTGGTCTCAAGGAAGAGCTGGAGGCGCTGTTCGAATATCTTCCAGTTGGCCCCTAGGTTGCCGGCGATGCGGAGCGGCGGCTGCGGGCAGATGTTGTCCATGTTGCAGGATGACGGAATGCTGGCAGAAGGCAGATCACTTGCAGGTAGGTCTAAGAAGTGCTAATATCCCTCAACACCTGGTATCATGTTGTGTAGGGCGCTCTGGATCCGTGGAACACATACAGGTCACCAACACTTGAAATAGTGCAACACTATTTTATTGAGTCATTAATTGTTTAGCATACTCTCACTGTGGGTTAACACGATACTTGCTTTAGCTAAAGACCTTTGCCTTGTCCTAACCAGTCGATGCACTCAGCACATGGTGAATGCCTGTGCTGCAGGCTGTGAGCTCTGTCCTACGAGAAAGCTGCAGCTCGAATGAGTAGGAACTCTGATGCCCCCTGTCTTTATAGTGCGTGTGCTCTAGCTGGTGATTGGCTGTGGTGTTGTGTGTGTTGACTGGTCCCACTGTGTGCCATCAGTGTGTGTGTCTGCACCATGATATACTGGTGTATATTATGACAATCACTAACTATGCCTGAGTTCCATTTTCCAACAGTAGCTGTCCAGCGATGTCTGAATGAAATTATTGTTGGATTTGCTGCAGTATTCTTGTTAGGCTACAGGACTAAACCCACCTAGGAAAGCATGTGGTTGTAACATCCTTTGAATTGCGAACACAATATAGCAGTGTTACATTGCAGCAAAAGTAATTAATATGAAACACTGGCAAGACTGATGTGGTTAGGCACAATATAACTTTTACTAAATTAAGCTGATTGTTCCCTTTAGGAGAAAAGGGAACTGTATAAAACAAGTTTAAATATTTTTATTTAAACTTTAAGCGATTTTCATTTCATTCATTTTCATATTGGGAACACTGAAGCCATTGTTTTTGGTCCCTAATTGAAACTCCATTCACTAACAACTGTCTCCATCTCTCTCCTTGGCAACAGTCTAAGATTTTAAGCTAGTCTTTTTGCAATCTTGGTATCACTTTTGACCCTGAGATGAGCTCCAGACTTCATACTCCTGCCGTCACTAAGACCTCCCATATCCAATTCCATAACATCGCCTGACTCTGCCAATCCACTCTTGAAACTTGAAGTCTAGCTATACCATTAACTGGGATCGTAACAGGATGTAGAATTCAAAAATAGTGAAGTTATCTTGTAAAGAACATTTATCAGGTGATACTGATGATACTTATTGCTATGCCCAGTTCTGATCTTTATATTTATTAAAAAAATGAAAGAGGATTTAAGGAAGCAAAAAAAGAGTTTTACTCGGATGGTATCAGAAGTGAGAGGTTACAGCTAGAGGAAAGATTAAACAGATTGGAACTTAAGAAAGGCTGAGGGGAGATCTGAGTCCTGAAAGTTATAAATGGCTTGAATGTGGTAGGTATGGAGACAACATTTCCACTTGTGAGAAAATATAAAACCCGGCACCATAAATACAAGGCGGTTACAAATAAATCTATTTGGAAAATGAGGAGAAATCTCTTTACTCAGAGCGTGGGTTAAAATATGAAACTTGCTGTCACAGGGAGTGGTCAAAAGAAATAGCTTAGTTGCTTTGAAACGAGTTCAGGGGATAGAAAGGTATGCTGAAAGGCAGAGAAGTGGCAATAGGGGGAGACCATATAGAGTTTAAACCCCAACACAGACTAGTTGGGTCAAATGACCTGTACCAATGCTGTATATTTTATATAAGTCTATGTAATCACTGATTGGATCCTGTGCTCCTACTGCTGTGGTTCCAGATGTTGATTTGGATGAGTACTTCATTTAACACCCTTCATCTACCCTTTCTTCTATAGATGGCCTCACTTTTTATTTCACCCATGGCTGAATTCATACCCGTGACAACTGTAGCTGGTGTAGTGTTAGCATGGCTCAGAAGGTTCGAACCACACTCCAAAAGCTAGGCACAATCATCCAGGTGGAAACTTCATTGTAGTACTGAGGGAGCGCTGCGTTGTCAGAGGGTCAGTATTGAAGGAGCACTACACTGTCAGAGAGCCAATAGTGAGGAGCATGCACCGTCAGGGGCCAGTACTGAGGGAGCACTACATTGTCAGAGGGGCAGTATTAAGAGACCTCTACACTGTTATTATTTGCTATTTCAAATATAGAAGCTTTGCTCTATATACCTTGCCCATCACTGTACATCCGCCACCCTTCACCCCAGATACTCAACCTTCACTCTCTACACACCGCCTGTCAATCCATATACACCAGCCATCGATCCATATACACCACCAATCAATCCATATACACCACGCTTCAATCCATACATACCACCCTTCAATCCATATACACCACCCTTCGCTCTATATATGCCACCCTTCACTCCATATATACCATGCTTCACTCCATATACACCACCCTTCACTCCGTATACACCATCCTCTGCTCCATAGACACCACCCTTTACTCTATATACACCACCCTTTACTCCAGATACACCACCATCCACTCCATACACACCACCCTCTGCTCCACATACACTCCCTATAGACCACCCTTCATTCCATATACACCATCATTCACTCCATGTACACAATCCTTCACTCCATATGCACCACCCTCAGCTCCATGAACATCATCCTTACTCCAGAGACACCATTCTCCGCTCCATATACACCTTCCTCAGCTCCATGTACACCACCTTCAGCTCGATGTACACCACGCTCAGCTACATATACATCACCTTCTGCTACATATACATCACCCTATGTTCCTTATGCATCACCAGCTACTCAAATCATACTTTAAATTCTTCCTGAACACTGGGAATTTCCCAAGCCACCAGTCATAGTAGGCTGACATGGCTGATGCATGTATGTACTCAGGTTAACTAGCTCCAGCTGTCTAACTGACCCCATTGGGCAACCTTTGTCCAGCAGAGGGCCACCCAGCTCAAGCATGATCAGAACTGGCTCTCTCAGTAACCAATCACTGCCTTCATTGAAGAGCAGGTAGAGTCCAAAAATCTCTGGGTTGTTATTGTTGTTTTGCTGGACAGTGTGACTGTATTTAGAATCAATCCCATGGGAAGCTCAGCAGGAACTGGCAAAGCCAGCCTCTGATGGGAAAGGGATGTTGTGATCAGTTATGAGATTTGTTACCAGCAGGTCTATGGATAACATTAGGAATGACTCATCACTCACTCATCCCAGAGGCCATGGCAGTATTCAGCACAGGTTGAAAGACATGGGCCTGATATTTATTGGGAGAGAGAAGGGGACAAATGTCAGTCACTAGAAACTTCAGTAATCAGAAAAAAGGCAAGGTCCTTCTGTTAGATTCGAATTGATCCAGTCAATTTGTGCCGAGCACACAGTAATTCAAAATGGCGGCTAAACATTGAACCACTTTGACAGGCCCACTTCTCCTGTGCTATGATCCCAGTTTAGGCTATAACTGGTCGGGAAGATCCTAGAATGGCTCAAAAGACCGTAACTTTTACTTTTTTAAAGAAAATGTGGAGGACCATAACACTCCTTTACTCCCCCCTTAATTTAAAATTACACATAGGTTTGAAGATGAACATGGATTACAAAATACATCTTAATCTACAATGGTCTTGTATCTTTGCAGTTCCCTTGTCCTATTCCCTTAATATACAAAGTCCCTTTTAAGCACACAAAATGATTGTGGTCACTCTCCACTCTGAACCCCAAGTGAATGTTTGTAGATGTCTCATCAGAATCCTCCCAGATGATTGTCACATGAGTATTTCAAACTCTACTCCCAAAAGCACGCTTTAAAATCTTTGCTCATAAATTATGCTTTGCTTTAGCGTTTGCATTCCAAAATCCAGACCAGGTTTTCCAAATGACACTTTTAAACAAAGCTTCAATTCCACTTCGAACAGCGAATCAAGTCCAGGATTTCACACCAGCCCCTTTAGGATTTCTTCGTCTTGACTGCTGTGCAAACTGCTCACAATTGCTTTAACTCTTGAGTCGCAGACTGTATTAAAATGACATCAAACGTTTCATCTACCTCTGAGTCTGTTGTCCCACTTTAAATCCAATTACTGCAATTATCTCTTTAACTCAGAACACTTTGTTTACTCTACCTTGAATTCTTCTAAACCATACCTTGGTCTCTGTTCACTTAACTTCAGGTGTCTTAAACATTCTTTCTGTCTCAATTCCCTAGTTATCTGGATTCTATCTAATTCCTTAGGAAGCTTGTATCTTTGCAATTCCCTTGTCCTATCCAGCTTCTCTTGGCAGCATTTCAGGCGGCACGGTAGCACTGGTGCTTCACAGTGCCAGGGTCCCAGGTTCGATTCCTGGCTTGGGTCACTGTCTGTGCGGAATCTGCACGTTCTCCCCGTGTCTGCGTGGGTTTCCTCTGGGTGCTCCGATTTCCTCCCACAAGTCCTGAAAGACGTGTTGTTAGGTAATGTGGACATTCTGAATTCTCCCTCCATATACCTGAACAGGCACCGGAATGTGGCGACGAGGGGCTTTTCACAGTAACTTCATTGCAATGTTAATGTAAGCCTACTTACATAATAATAATTTTTATTATTCACTCACCAGTGTCCTGTCTCCAACTACCCACATAAGTAGCTAAAACTAAAACTTAAAAGCTTCTCTACCTTACAAGGCCCCAGTTTATAAATAATACCCACATGCTTATGCCTTTTATTTAATCTTCATGCTGTAGCCTTCTTTAAGCACAATAGAGGCACAGTTGGAACCAACAAAACCCCAAACATAAAAACGCCGTAGTCCAGCATGAATCTAACTATAGGTTTTACCCTTCTTTACCAGGCACAGAAACACTAAATTAAACTCATTTAAAACTATACTTTATTTCTAATGTTTACCAGTATAACTATAAAACCCTTAAAACTATCTTTATTTTCCTAACACCTGTGTGGCTTTATCGAGCGATTTTCAGGGAAACAGGAAGGAAGCAGGTTTCTGGTGTGTTTAGGTTGGGTTTCAAACATTTCACAATCTAATCCTTACTCCTGCATGGTCACTGCCCCAGCTAAGATAACAATGGAGTTTTATATACGCTCAAGAATTTGGACGAATTTTGGGTCTCAGGCAACTAAATAAGTTTCCCCAAAATTGAATGTTCAACACCAGAATAAAGCTGAGGAGACACCAACAGAGAATAACACTCCGACAGTAAAAATCTTACATTGAATTACACATACACATCATCAGAACGTAACACTCAAAGATTAACACAGGCACAAAGAGTAACACACCAAAGAGTGACACATTCACAGAAAATAATACAGACAGAAAGTAACAGTCTCACAGAGGGTATTGCAAATACAGAGTTATATGCTCAAAAAGAGTAACATATTCATAAAGAATAATACTCCCACAAAGAATAACTATCCCACGGAAAGGAATACACAAGATAACATACCTACAGAGAGTAACACTAACCCAGAGCAACACACCCTCAGAGAGTAACAAGTTCACAGAGACTAACGCTCGCTCAGAGTGAGTAACCCTCACAGCGAATAACACTCCCAGAGTGAGTAACAAACCCACATTGAGTAATGACTCACAAAGAGTAACACTCTCTCAGAGTAATACACCCACATAGAGTAATAGTCCAAGACTGTAACAAAACAACTGAGACTGAGTCCATCATAGAAAGTAACATTCCCACAGGGAGTAACACTCCCATAGAGAATAACACTTTCACAGAGAGCAACACACTAACAGCCAGTAACACACTCACAAAGCATAACAATCATCCAGATAGTATCATCCCAACCGCGGATAACATTTCTACAAGTAACACACCAACAGAGAGTAACTGTCACAAAATAATATTCCCACAGAGAGTAACATCCCTCAGAGGATAAACCACATTCTGAGTAACACTTCACAGAGAGTAACATATTCATAGCAAGTAACATACTCACAGAGTGTAATACTGATAAATGCAGAGGTAGAGGGCGGCAGCCCATATGCAGGGGCCCACTCCACACCCTGAGGACGTGCCCACCAAACAGGACAGGGAGGGACCCGGATGGGGAGGACAGCAATGGCCCAAGGTGTACAGGCATTGCTGGTCTTTTGAACAGATGTCAGACAGCGGGTGCTCCGGTTTCCTCCCACAGTCCAAAGATGTACAGGTTAGGTGGATTGGCCATGATAAATTGCCCCTTAGTGTCCAGGAATGGGCAGCTTAGGTTATGGGTTTATGGGAATCAGGGGGAAGTGGGTATGGGTAGAGTGCTCATTTGAAGCATCGGTGCAGACTCGATGGGCCTAATGGCCTCATTCTGCACTGTAAGGATTTTATGATTCCAATAGCTGCAGGAGGCTCTACCTCAACAAGGAGATGGTGTGGCACTTGTGCCGTGTCCTTGCGAACTTGTCGCCTCGAGGAGAAGGAGGCTACCTGATCCCAATGTTCGTCAAGGTCACCGCGGCTCTGAACCTTTATGCCTCAGGATCATTCCAGGGCTCAAGCGGGGACTTGTGTGGCATATCCCAAACTACAGCCCACAAGCACATCCGTTAAGTCACGAATGTCCTGTTTGCCCGGGCAGCTGACCATATAAATTTTGACCTGGACCAAGCCCATCAAGACACCTGGGAAGCAGGATTCTCCATCATTGCCAGGATGTCCCAGGTCCAGGGGATAATAGATAGCATGCATGTCGCCTTGCATGCACCACGAGTTCCCGGGACCACCATCTCAAGATCATGCACTTGTGTGCACATTTCCCTGGGAATGTGCACAACAGCTACATCCTGGGGCAGTCGGAGATCTCCAGTGTCTTTGAGGGACACCCCAGGATGACTGGTTGGCTCTGAGGTGACAAGAAGTACCCTCTCAGGTCCTGGCTAATGATGCCAGTACAGAGGCCGGTGATTAGTGCGGAGGCCAGATATAATGAGGCCCATCTGGCCACCTGGGCTGTCAGAGAGCAGTGCCTTGGGCTGCTTAAAATGCCGCAATGCCTCGCGCGCTCTGGTGATGCACTGCAGTGCACCCCCTGGAGGGACGCCCGCTTTGTGGTGGTCTGATGTGCCTTCCACAACTTGGCATAGCAGCGGGGCGACGTGCTGGAGGAGGAGGAAGATGCAGCCACTGCGGAGGAGGAGGATGAGGAGGAGCTGGATCACAAGGGGCTCGGGTTCGAGGCCGTGAGGACCAGCTGGAGGGGTGAGACAGTCCGAAGGACCAGGGAGGGCCTCATCCGCTTCTGATAGAATGTAGCTTTGTCCGTCACTCCAGGGTGATGATCCTCTGTCAGCATTGTCAACAGGTCAATATACAAGGCAGGAGGGTGATGATAAAATGCTGTGAGCTGAGCTCTGGGGCCCCGCAATCTATGCCAGTGTCTGACTCCTGTCTGCTGACACCGCATTCATACCCATCACCAACACATGGTATGCCTTTGGGGGGTCTAGGACCAGCGAACCCCGGGGAGGCTGGTGCCAGGCCTGGGGGAGGGCAACTGGGGGAAGGGATGCATGACGGCCCGCAGTGTGGAATAACAGGACAGAGGCTTCACATGTTTCGGGTGTAAAGTGTTTTAATGGTGTACAATTGTGACCTAACCATCCCTAGCCCACGTAAGTGCCACATCACTCCTCTCTCGCAGTGATCTCTCAGTAATCCTCGACCTTAGCCCTTTGTGCTCTGCCGCAATGTCAAAGTGGTCCCCCAGAATGCACATTAGAGGGGGAGGCAGCGTGCTGCTTACCGCGACCTGTGACATTTGATCCCTCTGGTGGGCGTCCTCTGGAGGGCATGGTTCTCAGTGACTGGGACAGGCTCTGGAGAATCTCGGCAATGCCCACCTGAGACTAAGCCATGCTCCGCAGCACCCTGGCAAGGTCCACCTGAGATTGGGACATATCCCCCAGTGACTGGGACATGCTCTGGAGCACCTCGGCAATGCCCACCTAAGAATGTAACATGCTCTGCAGCACCTCGGCAAGGTCCATCTGCATCCGGGATATGTCCCCCAGTGGCTCAGACATGCTGTCGAGGTGCTCAGCTATGGCCATCGCTGACTCAACAACATCTTGGACACCATCACTCATGGTGCTGACGTCGTGCCACTGCGGTCACTACCCCAGCAGTGTTGGCCTTGGTGTCATGCATTGCCGGTGCCGTCTCCCACGCCACACAGCCGTACTCTAGCGACTGTATCAGCTCTAGGATAGGCTGGCCCAGAGGCTCAGCATCTGGCTGGGAGCTAGCTGGGTCCTGGGATCCAGCAGACCTCTGACTGCTGGCCCTCCTGGACGTTCCTGCCTCCACTTGGTGTACATCAAACACTGTGTGGTGTTCACCAGATTGTGCCCCAGAAGCCTGTCCACTATTTGCCGCCACCAAGGTGTGTGTCTCTGCGCTGGTGGAAGGTGGGGATGATAGTTGTGATGCCTCAATGGTGGCATCCTTGAAGCTCTCCTCTGAGGTGTTCACCTGGAAGGCAGGTTGGGGTGGGGGTTGGGGGGCACCATGGATGGGCTGGCTCTGCCGGCTGGCGATCGTGCGGGAGAATGGATATGTGGCCAGTGAGAGGGGAGGATCATTATATCTGGCATGAACAACTCACGTGTGACAGGTCATCTGAGCGAGGGCCAGTGGGTACCAACCACCACGGTGTAGGGCAGTCTCATCCGTGGTGACCAATCTGTCCTCAGCCACCCCCGTGACCTCGTGAGCCCGTTCCTTGTAAGGGGTGAGAACTCTGATGTCGGGCATTGCACCGTCCGTCTGGTCCCTCTCCCGACTGTTGTGGGACACCTTCTCCTGTGGGGTCAAAGAGAGGGCATTGTGAGCCGTGCATTTCATGCATCGTGGGGCGGGGGAGGGGTCATGATGGGGGACACGTGTGGGCACTGCTGCTGGGCATGGATGTGCTAGGCCACAGGCACGGAATTGCGCTGGAGGGAGTAGAGAGGAGGTGGCAAGCGTGGGTTCGTCGGCAGTGGGGGTGGGGGGGGGGTGTCCGGTGTTCACAGGCGGGACCAGTGCCAGGGGGTCGATGCCAACTCACCCATGCGATCCGGTGGAGGTCGTTGAGCTTCTTGTGGCATTGGGTAGCAGGCCTCCTGGTTACAGTCCCCGAACTGATGGCCCCTGCCTCACAGGCGGCGCTGGCTGCCCTATGGCTGACCATCCAACCCCCTCGGCGGAACAGGGTATCCCACCTGGATTTCACTGCGCCCATCAGTCTGGCCAGGTCGGCATCCCCAAATCATGGTCTGTGCGGTGGCATGGCTGCGTGCTGTCTGGGATTTGCTCTGCGGGATCAGTTTCAGATCTGCTCCGCCTTGTTAGTGGGGAGCTGAGACCGTGGTCCCGGTAAATCAACTGGTGGGACAGTCTTTTCCATCGTGAAGCCAGTGAGTCATCTTTAAGTCCGGCGGGGAGCGGAGAATCCCGCCCATGGTATCAATCACAGAGACTCACTCTCCCACAGAGTATCACTCACAGAGTCACCCTCACACAGAGTCCCACTGACACACAAAGTCACACTCAAACAGAGAGTCACACTCACCCATAGTTACTCTCACAGAGTCACACTCTCAAGAGAGTCACACTTATAGAGAGAGTCACACTCTCACAGATTCACTCACAGAGACTCACTCTCTCACAGTGTTGTAATGATATGTTTATAGTCAGGTTAGTGAAGGGTTAATTATTACCTCTCTGTATAACTCAAACACTAGAGGGCACCACCATTTCTCTATATATAAATCAGACCCTGAGGGAATTCTGGGTATTATTAGTGTAAGGAGAAAGCATGAGGACAGCATTAGGAGAAAATTAGATTAGACAGAGTTAACACAAGGTTAGATCATAGTGTAGTTAGTGACTATTTAGATTATTGAGTACTGCTAGACAGATTGCATATTACTTAATTATTAACTGCAGCTCAGTAGAGTGTGCAAACTTCATTTAATTAATAGTTTTATAATAAATTAGATTTGTTTCAATCTTATGATTGGTGGATTCTTTGTCAACAACACAGCGGATTATTCTGTAAGAAAAGACAAAGAACACAACATATTACCACCAAGGGTAATATAAAAAGTCACACTCTCAGAGAGTCATACTCTCACAGAGAGTCACTCACACAGAGTCACTCAGAGATTCACCCTCCCACAGAATATCACTCATAGAGACTCACTCTTCCACAGAGTTTCACTCACAGAGAGTCACACTCTCACAGAGAGCCACTCACCGAGATTGTCACATACATACACAAAGTCACACTCACAGAGGGCGTCACACTCACAGAGGGCATCAACTCATAGAGGGAGTCGCACTCACTAGGGCGTCACACTCACAGAGGGAGTCACATTCCCAATGAGAGTAATTTTCACAGTAGCACAATTACAGATATCCACACACATATTTTCAGGCTAGAGGGTGAATCAGTTTTGGTCTCCATATCTTACGATATAATAGCATAGGAGGTGATATGGCAAAGGTTCACTAGATTGGTCCCTGTGAGTGGAGGATTTCCCTATCATGAGAGGCTGCATAAATTTGGTTGATAGCCTATGGTGTTGCATAAAAACATAGGAAATACATGCAGTTGACCTTTCGGCCCTTTGAGTCTGCTCCTCCATTCAATATGCCCATGGCAGATCCTCTATCTCAACACCTGCTCCCCCACCCCCCCATACCTCATGATACCTTTAGAGTCTAGAAATGTATCTATTTCCTTCTTAAAAGTATTCAGTGACTTGGTTCCACAACCTTTTATGATAGAGAATTTCACAGGTTCACCACCCTCCGAGTGAAGGCATTTCTCCTCACCTCAGTCCTAAATGGCCCACCCATATCCTGACATTGTGACCCCCTTGTTCTAGACCCCTCAAGCCAGAGGCAATAATATTCTGCCATCGAGTCTGTCCTTTCCTATCAGCTGTCTGAAAATCCAAATACACCACATCCACTGGCTCATCTTATCTATTCTGATGGTTTCGAAGAATAAGAGGTGATCTTATTGAAATATCAAGATTCTGAATGGGTTTGATAGGGTAGTCACTCAGAGCTTTTTGCCTTCTTCTGGCAGTAGAATCTAAAACCCGGGTGGGTTGTGGGGGTGGGCGGGGGTGGTGGTTGTGGTCTGGACACAGTCTCAGGACGGATGAGGGATTGATCATTTAATATTGATAGGAGGAGTTATTTCTTCATTCGAGGAGTTGCAAATCTTTGTAATTCTCTATTCCAGTGGGTTGTGGTGCCGCATCATTGATATATTCAAGATTGAAATACACGGGGAGTCAAAAGAACGGGAGTGTGGGCAGGAATGTCGAGTTGAGGCAGAAGTCATGATTTCATTGAATGGCGGAGATGACTTGAGGAGCCATGTAGTCTACTCCTCATCTTGCTTCTTAAGTTCTTCAAGAGTAATACACTCACTGACAGTAAAAACTCCCACAGGCAATAACACACTCAGAGAGAATAACAAACCCACAGAGAAACATACCCAAATAAAAGGCTGGTTAACTTAATTGTTACTCTTATCATAGGAGGTTCAGTGTCAGCTTGGAGAAAAAAAATTGATTTTAGGAGAAAACAGTGAGTCACGGTAAATGGTTATTTTTAAGACAGGAGGTTGGTAGACAACGGTGTTCCCCAAGGCTCAGTACGAGGAGAACGTGCTTTCTGATATATATAAAGTACTTGGATATACAGAGTAAACTGTCAAAATTTGTTGCTGATTCCACATTTGGAGGTGTGGTGGACAGTGAGGATGGTATCAATTGCCTGCAACAATATATAGATAGGCAAGTAGAATAGACAGACAATTAGCAGATAGAATTTAATACAGAGAGGTGTGAGGTGATTCATTTTGGCAGAAGAGAGGCAGTATGGGCTTTTTGGCACAGTTTTAAAATACATACAGGACAGAAGGACTTTGGGGGTCCATGTGTCTTTGAAGGTGGCAGGACCTTTTATATGTTCACGGCTGTGGGCATCGCTGGCAAGGTCAGCATTTATTTCCCATCCTTTATTGCCTACTGAGAGAATAATTGACAAAGCATATAGGATCTTGAACTTCAGAAATAGGCACACTGAGTCGAGCAGGGAATGTGACTAACCCTTTACAATACTGTTAGGCCACACTAGCGTATTGTATTCAGTTCTGGTGTGAACGGTAATAACCTGGAACTCGTTGCCTATGATTGCGGTGGAAGCAAGGACAATTAATTTGAAATGGAAATTGATGGGAACCTGAGGAAAATAAATTTGCAGGTCTTTGGGCATAGAACAAGACTGAGTGGATTGCTCTATAGAGCGGGCATGGACTCAATAAGCCAAATGGCCTCCTTCTGTGCTGGATCACTCATTTCCTGATCGTCAGGCAGTAGCGATCTCAGATCACCAGACAATACCAATTGCTGAATTACTAGACAGCGGAGATCAATGTCTCATCAGGCAGGAGTGACTACTGGATCATTGGGCAGCTATGATTGCTGGATCACCAGGCAACAGTCATCACTGGATTACTGGACAGCTAAATGGCTGAACCACTAGGCAACAGCCATCACTTGATTACTGAGCAGCTACAATTGCTGGATCACCAAGCAGCTGTGATTGCTGGATTACTGGGCAGCAAAGATCAATGGCTCACCAGGCAGCTGGGCTTGCTGGATTACTGAGTAGAAATGATGCTGAATCACGAGCAAGAATGGGAATGCTGGAGGTTTGTGTCAGTGTGTCCTTCTTCCCACAATGCAAATCTTGTCACCTTGATCATGAGTGCACAGCACAGACTGACACAGGGGCCTCAACTTTACTTTGTTGGACAAATTGGCCGCCTCCTATTTTTTTTTCTTCCCTGCCCGTTTCAGACTTTCTTTGGAAGCTTCTCCTGCTCTGTCTTTAGCAGGGATTGTCTATATTGTTGTGTGAGCTCCAATAACAGAAATCAGGAGTCGATTAGTTCTGTCAGTATGGGCTCTGGCCCCTGTGTAGTCTACAGCCCAAAGCTGGTGCAGCAAAGCTGGATTCCAAACACAACATCTGGATGTAATTTCT
Source organism: Scyliorhinus torazame (assembly GCF_047496885.1). Classification (NCBI taxonomy): domain Eukaryota; kingdom Metazoa; phylum Chordata; class Chondrichthyes; order Carcharhiniformes; family Scyliorhinidae; genus Scyliorhinus; species Scyliorhinus torazame. The sequence goes on along the minus strand of NC_092723.1, from coordinate 152,862,968 downwards.
GAACAATGACCCTGGGCCTTGCACTCATTCCTTACTCCATGCGTGTCTGTGCTGTTAACCCAAACTGCACATGCTCAGTGTGTCACCGATGGAGTGTTTTCCCCAGAATGAGGAGCAGCAACATCTGTTGAACAGATTAGAATGAAGGCATTGAGTTTCAGCACAGCTCTCCTGATTGCCTTAAGGTCATGACGAGCTTGGGAAGCAATGATTGGCAGATAGAATGACTCAGTTTCCTCGAAACAATCACTAATTTGGAGAATTTGAGAAAATAAAATTAAGCAGTTTATTAAGGAGTATATTGAGCAATATATTTAAAGAATATATTGAGCAGCACAACAAGCAGTGTGTTGAACAATATAAAGAGCAGTATGCTCAACAGTATATTGGGCAAGATATCAAGCAGCACATTGAGCAATTTATTGAGCAGTATATCAAGAAGTATATTGAGCCGTGTAAAGAGCCACATATTCACAGTATGATGAGCAATATATTGCGTGGTACATTGAGCGGTATTTCAAGCTGGAAATGGAGAGCATATGGAGCAGTATGTGGTGCAGTATATGGTGTAATATACGGAGCAGTAGATGGTGTAGTACAGTGTTTTTCAAACTTTTTTTCCTGGGACCCATTTTTACCAACTAGCAGACCTTCGGGACCCATGTTGGCCGGCGTTCTCGATCCACGAAAACCGACCTTCGTGACACACTTCTGCGTCAGATGAACCTGCTTGGTCCTCATGATCTCACTTACTTCGTCATTCAATGTTACGGGCGGGATTCTCCAATAATGGGGCTATGTCCCCACGCCGGCGTGGAAAGCGGCCCCAACCACTCCGGTGTCCACAGTCCCCAATAATGGGGAATGCTCCCCTTCCTAGGGGGCTAGGTTGACGCCGGAGTGGTACCCACAGCTCCAGCCGGCGCGGAACGGCCCGCACGAGTTCACGCATGCGCGGAACGGCCGACGTATTTCCGCGCATTCGCGGGGTTCCCTTCTCCGCGCCGGCCCCCGGGCAATATGGCAGAGCCCTACAGGGAGCCGGCGCGGAGTAAAATAGGCCCCCACGGAACCAGCCCGCCTGCTGATCGGTCGGCCCCAATCATGGGCCAGGCCACCGTGGAAGCCCCCCAGCCCCGGTCGGATCCCCCTGGCCCGCCTCCAGGACGGTCCTCGCAGACTCACCTTCCAGGTCCTGCCGTGTGGGACCTGAGTAACCCACGCCGGCGGTACTCGGCCAAACTCGTCGGCCACTCGGCCCATCGGGGCCCGGAGAATCGGCGGGGGTGCCGCTGTCAACGGCCCCCGGCTGGCGCGGCGGGAATCCCGCAGGCGCCTGAGAATGGGCAAGCCAGCGTTGGGGCGTGATTATTGCATTCCCCCAGGGATTCTCCGACCCGGCGCCAGGGCGGAGAATCCCGGCCTACATTTCGGCAAAAGACTTCAGCTGACGATTTAAGTTCTCTGCATCCCTTGAAAAAAATCAAGAGGTTTGTCCTCAATCTCGCCATGCTTAGTCTTCAAATGCCTTTGAAGATTTGAGGGTTTTAAACTTTCATTTGCCAGTACTTACCTGCATCTAACACACATGGGCTTTACACCCTGCTTTGCATTGGCACAATTAAAGCCATATCTCAAGAAATCATCTTTCTACTGCTTTGTTCCCGATTCTAGTTTCTTCTTAATTGTTTGTTCACCCAGAGTCCCTGAAGCTCGGATACAGCTCACACCAACACTACTTTGTCCTGCCGTGGACTCTCCTGAAAAGCTTTCTCCAGAAGATTCAATTGTGAGATCCTGGCCTGTTCGTGCCTCGGGACCTTTCTTCCTTATTACAAAATTAACCATCTTCATACAGTTCTGTTGCTTGCTCGCTGGCAGCTACAAAATGGAGGAATCTCTCCTCCATGGTTTTGTGCCCAAAGCATGGACGTACAGGGCGCGTGGCGGCAGTGTACATACTGGGCGTGTGACCTTCTCTCTGCCGCTGCCTCTGGCGGAATTACTCCATCCTTCATATTCAAACGGCTGGTTTTCTTCTTTTCACTTTGAAACTTTATTTCCAATGCCTAATTTTTTCAAGTTTATGACTTTTTACTGTTGAAAATTAAAACCATTTCAGTTGAACATGTGCAACCTTACATTTACACACAAACATTGTTTTAAATATATTTCCATTTCTTTAGAAATTTAAACAAGTATAGAAAAAAGTACAATCTTGGGCAGGATTCTCTGACCCCCCCCCCCCCCCCCCGGGGGGAGAATCGCCGGGGGCTGGCGTGAATCCCGCCCCCGCCGGTTGCCGAATTCTCCGACACCGGATATTCGGCGGGGGTGGGAATCGCGCCGCGACGGTTGGCGGCCCCCCCCCCCCCGGCGATTCTCCGGCCCGCGATGAGCCGAAGTCCCGCTGCTGGAATGCCTGTCCCACCGGCGAGAATCAAACCACCTCTCTTACCGGAGGGACAAGGTGGCACGGGCGGGCTCCGGGGTCATGGGGGGGGGCGCGGGGCGATCTGGCCCCGGAGGGTGCCCCCACGGTGGCCTGGCCCGCGATCAGGGCCCACCGATCCGCAGGCGGGCCTGTGCCGTGGGGGCACTCTTTTCCTTCCGCCTTCGCCATGGTCTCCACTATGGCAGAGGCGGAAGAGACCCCCTCCACTGCGTATGTGCGGGGATGTCGTGAGCGGCCGCTGACGCTTCCGCGCATGCGCCGCCCGGCAAAGTCATTTCCGCGCCAGCTGGCGGTGCACCAAAGGCCTTTCCCACCAGCTGGCGGGGCGGAAATCAGTCTGGCGCGGGCCTAGCCCCTCAAGGTGAGACCTCGGCCCCTCAAGATGTGGAGAATTCCGCACCTTTGGGGCTGTGCAATGCCGGACTGATTCGCGCCGTTTTTGGCGCCGGTCAGCGGACATCGCGCCGATTGCGGAGAATCCCGCCCCCGGTCTTTACTTTATGAACTATGACTTTAGACGAGATGAAGTGACTAGCAAACACATACAATATCACAATATTTCTTACTGGTTCAACTGCATTGCACTATCCAAATCTCCTGCTCCATTCTCACCAAAAGCACTTACTTCCTGGTTTCCAGAGAGTGGGGACACAAAGTGATCGTAGAATCATACAGTGCAGAAGGAGGCCATTCAGCCCATCGAGTCTGCACTGGCCCTTGGAAAGAGCACAGTACCCAAGCTCACACCTCCACCCTATCCCCGTAACCCAGAAACCCCAACCAACCTTTTTTTGAACACCAAAGGCAATTTATCATTGCCAATCCACCTAACCTGCACATCTTTGGACTGTGGGAGGAACCGGAGCACCCAGAGGAAACCCACGCAGACACGGGGAGAACGTGCAGAATCCGCACAGACAGTGACCCAAGCCGGGAATCGAACCTGGGACCCTGGAGCTGTGAAGCAACTGTGTTAATCACTATGCTACCACGATGTCTGTAGGTTTCTTCCAGCGTTAATATATGGCAGCCGTATTGACTGGCTTTGTTTGATCAGTAATCCTCGCGAACAAACCTGGCTTGGCTTCCCTCTCATGATCCAGTAGCAGAATCCACCCCAATCACAGACTGCTGACCACTTCTCGACCAGTATTTCATGTTGTGGGAGTGCAGCCGGATGTTGTGCCGGCCATTGGACAGATTGACCACGGAACTGCAAGTCGCATACTGCCGAATGGTGGTGGGGGACGAGCCCAGCAGCGCGCAGAGGGCGAGCACCAGAGTGTAACTCCAAGCTGGAGCAACAACTTTTAGCATCGCGCGCCTACGTGGATGCCCGTCAGCCTTCCCCCCCCCCCCCCCCCCCATTCATGCGTGGTGACCCGTACACAGCCTCGTGCCACCCCGCCCCCTCAAACATCACAACTAATTGAGGACAGCCCGCAGCCGGCAATCTTAACAACCGGCCTTGGCTGTCGGGGCTTCTTCACACAATCGGGAACGCCACAACCGAATGCTCCGCGACTGTCCCGACATCTGCCCGCGACCCACCCGTGGGTCGTATCCCTGAGTTTGAAAAACCCTGCAGCAGTATATTGCGCAGTATATTAAACAGTATAGTGCGCACTGAATTTTGAGCAGCAAATTGAGCAATATAACGAACAGCATATTGAGCAGTCTATTGCGTAGTATGTTGAGCATTATAATAAGCCATATAGTGAGTAGTATATCAAGTTGGATATTGCGCAGTAAATTGAGTGGTATATTGCACCATACATTGAGTAGCACAAAGAGTAATATATTGGGCCAGCATGCAGTATATTGAGCAATGTATTAGCTTCAGACTGTCTCAGGAGATGATGGACTGCACCCGGGTGTATGTCACTTCTGTATTGAACATTGTCTGTTGTGGCTGTACAAGCTGATTCATTAGTGACAGGCCCTTCCGCAGCTATAACAAAAAGCATTGGCCTGAGGTCAATTGATGATTTTCCCTTCCAGCAAGCTCTTTTTCCCACCATCTGATCTTTTCTTCCATCCTCAGCTTTTTTCATGCCCTTCCTAACAGCTTGTCTGCAGGCACTCTGGTCAGCAGCGAGGATTTCCCCAACGTTATTGCCAATTCCTGTCAAACTGTAGTCTCATTTGCAGATATCTTTGTATCACAGACATAGGTAATCTGTTGGTCTCGTGCTGAGAGCAAGCTTGCCATGAAGCATGTCTTTGGGGATGCAGCCATCATCTACTCAGCTCACAAGACCCAGCCAACGAAGTCGCCGCTGACTTGAGAGGGCAAAGCATGTTGGGGCTCCATGCACACTGGTCTGCTTCCATGATAGGCATTTTGTCTTGCCAGGATATGTCCAACATTCATCTGAGGCAGCAGAGGCGGAAGTCATTCCGCCATTTTTCATGACTTGTATAAATTATCCATGTTTCACTACTGTAAAGGAAGGTGCTGAGAACACAAGCTTGTGACACACAGAGCCTTGTATTTTCAGTTCGTTTGCTGTTGACCCTCACTTGACTCCTCAACTTTGACATGACACCTACAAACTTGTCAGTCCAGCTGTTGATTTCAGCCTCAAGACACAGGTTGCTGATGATTTTAATCACTTTCTTAAGTACTATGGAATGGTGATTATCAGGCCCTGGGGATTTATTGGCCTTGAGTCCCATCAATTTCCCCAACACCATTTCGCTACTAAAACTGATTTCCTCCCTCTCACCTGTGTGCCCCAATATTTCTGATACATTATTTGTGTCCTCCCATGTGAAGACATAACCAAAGTATGTATTTAGTTGGTGTAGCGCACAAAGACTCCCGAAAGACGAATAGAGGTGAAGTCGATGAGGCTTTATTAAGCGTGACTTGTTCCCCGCAGTTCAGTAACAGACTGGCCTGCGGGGGAGAACTCCTGGTTCTTATACTCCACCTTCAGGGCGGAGCTAGAGGTCAACAGCCAACCAGGACCCGGGATCTGTCAGCCAATGACATCACGGCTTCACAGTCCCACATGACCCCTAATGCATACTACCACATTCACCCCTTGTTAAAAATGAACCCGGCGGGGTGGTGCTTCGCATGGTGGTAGAGGTTTACAAGGCTGGTCCTGGGAGGAAAAACCTTTGCATGTCATTACAGTATGTACAGGGTATTTTTTTTGTTTTGAACTATTTACAGTATTCGTAAGAGGGAAAAAGGTAAAAAAATTCTCGTTAAAGTCCACAACATTCTAGTGTTACACCGATGCCACAAGTCGGTCGGGTGGTCTGGTCGTCCTTGTCGATCGCCTCAGCCCTGGTGGTGGTGGTGCTTGTTCCAGTGTTGTCGCCTCCGGGAGCTTTACGGTTTCTGCTTCAGCTTCACTTCTGGTCGGACCTGGGAGGAGGACCGATCCTCCCGGGAAGGGGGCTGTCGCGGGGTGCGCCGGTGGCAGGGAGGGGGTGATAGGTGTCGGGGGGGGTGTGCGTGTTGCCAGCGGGCGCCAGGTCTCGCAGGGAGACCGTGTCCTGTCGGCCGTCGGGGTACTCCACGTAGGCGTACTGCGGGTTCGCGTGGAGGAGGTGAACCCTCTCGACCAACGGGTCCGACTTGTGCGCCGGCACATATTTCCGGAGCAAGATGGGTCCTGGGGCCGCCAGCCAGGTCGGCAGCGACGTTACAGAGGAGGACTTCCTGGGGAAGACAAGGAGGCGCTCATGAGGCGTTTGGTTAGTAGTGGTACACAGTAGCGACCGGATGGAGTGGAGGGCGTCCGGGAAGACCTCCTGCCACCGTGAAACCGGGAGGTCCCTGGACCGTAGGGCCAGTAGGACGGTCTTCCAGACCGTGCCGTTCTCCCTCTCTACTTACCCGTTCCCCCGGGGGTTGTAGCTGGTCGTCCTGCTCGAGGCTATACCCTTGCTGAGCAGGAACTGGCGCAGTTCGTCACTCATGAAGGAGGACCCCCTGTCGCTATGGACGTATGCGGGGCAACCGAACAGTGTGAATATGGTGTTAAGGGCTTTAATGACTGTGGCCGCTGTCATGTCAGAGCAGGGGATGGCGAAGGAGAAACGGGAGTACTCGTCCACCATGTTCAGGAAGTATGCGTTGCGGTCGGTGGAGGGGAGGGGCCCTTTGAAATCAAGACTGAGACGTTCAAAGGGACGGGAAGCCTTGATCAGGTGCGCTCTATCTGGCCTGAAAAAGTGCGGTTTGCACTCTGCGCAGATGTGGCAGTTCCTGGTGACTGTACGGACCTCCTCCACAGAGTAGGGGAGGTTGCGGGACTTTATAAAATGGTAGAACCGAGTGACCCCCGGGTGGCAGAGGTCCTCGTGGAGGGCTTGGAGACGGTCTATTTGTGTGTTGGCACATGTGCCGCGGGATAGGGCATCGGACGGCTCGTTCAGCTTTCCGGGACGGTACAAGATCTCGTAGTTGAAGGTGGAGAGCTCGATCCTCCACCTTAAGATCTTGTCATTTTTAATTTTGCCCCGCTGTGCATTATCGAACATGAAGGCTACCGACCGTTGGTCAGTGAGGAGAGTGAATCTCCTGCCGGCCAGGTAATGCCTCCAATGTCGCACAGCTTCCACTATGGCTTGGGCTTCCTTTTCCACTGATGAGTGGCGGATTTCTGAGGCGTGGAGGGTTCGGGAGAAGAAGGCCACGGGTCTGCCCGCTTGGTTAAGGGTGGCCGCTAGAGCTACATCGGAGGCGTCGCTCTCGACCTGGAAGGGGAGGGACTCGTCGATGGCGCGCATCGAGGCCTTTGCGATATCCGCTTTGATGCGGCTGAAGGCCTGGCAAGCCTCTGTCGACAGAGGGAAGGTCGTGGTCTGTATTAGGGGGCGGGCCTTGTCTGCGTACTGGGGGACCCACTGGGTGGAATATGAAAAGAACCCCAGGCAGCGTTTTAGGGCTTTTGAGCAGTGAGGGAGGGGAAATTCCATGAGGGGGCGCATACGTTCGGGGTCGGGGCCTATTATCCCATTGCGCACTACATATCCCAAAATGGCTAGCCGGTTTGTGCTAAAAACGCACTTGTCCTCGTTGTATGTGAGGTTCAAGGCTTTAGCGGTCTGGAGGAATTTTTGGAGGTTGGCGTCGTGGTCCTGCTTTTCGTGGCCGCAGATGGTTACATTGTTGAGATACGGGTATCGTGGCCTGCAACCCGTGTTGATCAACCATTCGGTCCATCTCTCGTTGGAAGACCGAGACCCCGTTTGTGACGCCAAATGGGACCCTTAGGAAGTGGTATAATCGCCCGTCTGCCTCGAAGGCTGTGTACTTGCGGTCACTTGGGCGGATGGGGAGCTGATGGTAGGCGGACTTGAGGTCCACGGTGGAGAAGACCTTCTCTTGGGCAATCCGATTGACCATGTCGGATATGCAGGGGAGAGGGTACGCATCTAGCTGTGTGTACCTGTTGATGGTCTGGCTATAGTCTATGACCATCCTTTGCTTCTCCCCTGTCTTTACTACTACCACCTGTGCTCTCCAGGTACTATTGCTGGCCTGGATTATGCCTTCCTTCAGTAGCCGCTGGACTTCGGACCGAATGAATGTCCGGTCCTGGGCGCTGTACTGTCTGCTCCTAGTGGCGACGGGTTTGCAATCCGGGGTGAGGTTTGCAAACAAGGATAGGGGCTCAACCTTGAGGGTTGCGAGGCCGCAGATAGTGAGTGGGGGTATTGGGCCGCCGAATTTGAAAGTTAGGCTCTGCAGGTTGCACTGGAAGTCTAATCCCAGTAATGTGGGCGCGCAGAGTTGGGGAAGGACGTAGAGCCTGTAGTTTTTAAACTCCCTCCCTTGCACCGTTAGGGTCACTATGCAGTAGCCTTTGATCTGTACAGAGTGGGATCCTGCAGCTAGGGAAATCTTTTGCGCACTGGGACGGATGGTAAAAAAACAGCGTCTTACCGTGTCGGGGTGGATGAAGCTTTCTGTGCTCCCGGAGTCGACCAGGCATGGTGTCTCGTGCCCGTTGATCAGCACCGTTGTTGTCGTCGTCTGGAGCGTCCGGGGCCGTGCTTGGTCCAGCGTCATTGAGGCCAGACGTGTTCGTAGTGCTTCAGCGTCTTCCTCGAACCCCGTTGAAGCGTCGATGCTGGGGCCCATTGTTGCCGTCCAAGATAGCGGCGGGGGTGAACAAAATGGCCGCCCCCATGCATCGCACATGGCTGGGGGTCACAAGATGGCGGCGGGGGTGGACAAAATGGCCGCCCCCCATGCGTCGCACAGGGCTGGGGGGTCCCAAGATGGCGGCGCCCCTCCTCCCCTCGTGGTGTCCGGGACCCAAAATGGCGGCACCTGCGGGTCGCACATGGGGCGCTGGGGGGGTTGGGGAGCGTTTGAAATGCGCAGGACTCCTTGTTCTCCGGGGACAGCAGTGGCCGGGACCCAAAATTGCTGCTCCTGTGGGTCGTACATAGGGCGCTGGGGGGGTTGGGGAGCGTTAGAAGCGCGCAGGACTGCTTCTTCTCCTGGGACAGCGGCGACCTCCCGGGACCGGCACACAGCCGCGAAATGGCCCTTTTTCCCGCAGCTCTTGCAAATCGCTGTGCGGGCCGGGCAGCGCTGCCGGGGGTGTTTCGCCTGGCCGCAGAAATAGCAGCGGGCCCCTTCGGGACGACTTGGAGTCTGAACCGCGCAAGCCTGTGGGGTGGGGGGGGGGGTTTGTCGCGACGGGGGTCCACGGAGCCCAAGGGGCTGCCGCGCGGTCGGGGCCATACGCGCGAGCGTTTTGCGCGGCTACATCCAGGGAGGCTGCAAGGGCCCGTGCCTCTGAGAGTCCCAGCGACTCTTTTTCCAAAAGTCTTTGGCGGATTTGGGGAGAGTTCATACCTGCCACAAAAGCATCGCGCATCAACATGTCCGTGTGTTCAATCGCGTTTACCGGCGGGCAGCTGCAGGCCCGTCCCAAAATTAGCAGCGCGGCGTAGAATTCGTCCAGCGATTCTCCGGGACTTTGCCGTCTCATTGCGAGTTGGTAGCGTGCGTAGATCTGGTTCACTGGGTGAACATAGATGCTCCTTAGTGCTGCGAACGGCGTCTGGAAATCCTCTGCGTCTTTGATGAGAGAGAAAATTTCCGGGCTTACCCTCGAGTGCAGGACCTGTAGTTTCTGGTCTTCTGTGACCCGGCCGGGAGCCGTTCGGAGGTATGCTTCGAAACAAGTCTGCCAGTGTTTAAAAACTGCTGCTGAGTTCACTGCGTGGGGGCTGATCCTCAGGCATTCCGGGATGATCCTGAGCTCCATAGTCCTTTCAGCACGCTTAATAAATTGTAGCGCACAAAGACTCCCGAGAGACGAATAGAGGTGAAGTCGATGAGGCTTTATTAAGTGTGACTTGTTCCCCGCAGTTCAGTAACAGACTGGCCTGCGGGGGAGAACTCCTGGTTCTTATACTCCGCCTTCAGGGCGGAGCTAGAGGTCAACAGCCAACCAGGACCCGGGATCTGTCAGCCAATGACATCACGGCTTTACAGTCCCACATGACCCCTAATGCATACTACCACAGTTGGTCAGCCATTTCTTTGTTCACCATTATAAACTATACTGTTTCTGACTGTAAAGGACCTACATTTGTCTTCTGTGATGAATGTAGAAATTGTTGTATATAATATTTCATATTTGTGACAGTATTGTTATTAAAAATCTCTGGTTTCAAATATACACAGAGAGTGTGGCTAATAAAGCTGTAATTAATATGTTGTAAAAGTGAGGTCACCATGGCTTCTAACCATTTACTTGTTTACATAAGGATGGCTGATTGAACAGTGTTTATATTTTAGATGGTTCCTTGGGATATAGATAGTTTGAGGGATTGTATTTAGTCCTAGCTGGGAGGTCTTAGCGGGATACAGATGACAGAATTAATGGGAGGAGCCAGGTCTGGGTAGTTTGCAAATGCTATTAGGTTGCGCAGAAGGGTTTGTATTGGATCGGTCCTTGAAAGGGTCTCTCTTCAAAAGTCTCTGCACGGAAGACCAGAAGTAAACCTGTTGTGCTGCTTTTATTTATAAGTTGCATTTGAACTGTATTGAGGTTGCTTGGCTAGAATATTCATGGTGAAGTTAAAGTGTTTTTTCTTTTTATTTCAGAACTGTTTAACTGTTCATTGTAAAGCTATTTCTTTGATATTAATGCGGTTAATTTTGTGTTTAAATTAAAGTCTGTTTTAACATAAAAGATACCTATTGGTCAGAGTCATCACACCTGGGGTGAAGTATCCTTTCCTCAGTTTTACAAATTGAAAAATTGTTTGGGGTGCTCGTCCAGTAACCTAACAAAGGTTGGGGCCTGGTCCGGTATCCTAACAAAGGTTGGGGCCTGGTCCGGTATCCTAACAAAGGTTGGGGCCTGGTCCGGTATCCTAACAAAGGTTGGTGCCTGGTCCGGTATCCTAACAAAGGTTGGGGCCTGGTCCGGTATCCTATCACACCATTCTCTGATTGCAGAAATGTTCCTCATCTCAGTCCTAAATAGTCTACCCCTTATCCTCATATTGTGCCCCCTGCCATCAGGAACATCCTCTCTGCATCTACCCTGTCTCGTCCTGTTAGAATTTTATAGGTTTCGAAGAGATGTCCCCTCATCCTTCTAAACTCCAGCGAAAAAAATCCTAACCGACTCAATCTTTCCTCGTACATCTGTCCTGCCATCCCAGGAATCAGTCTGGTAAACCATTGCTGCACTACCTCCATAGCAAGAGCATCCTTCCTCAGATAAGGATCAGTATATTGAGAAGTATATTGATCTGCACATTAAACAATATATTGCTCACAATACTGACAGTATATTGAGCGGTATATTGAACAGTACAGTAAGCACAATATTGAGGAGTCTATTGAATGGAAAATGGTGCAGCATATTGAAGCATATCTTGAGGAGTATATTGAGCTTTATATTGAGCACTTTGTCAAACCACATATTGTGCAGTAAATAGAGAGGCATATCGTGCCATACAATGAGCAATATATTGACAAGTATTTGGAGCAGTATGGAGCATTATACTGAGCAGTATATTGAACAGTATATTAAACACTAGAGAGCAGTATGTTCAGCAGCTTATTGACAATGTATGGAAAAGTATATCAAACAATATATTAAGCTGTATATTGGGCCATGTATTGAGTAGCATATCAAACAGTAGATTTAGCGTTATGTTGAGCAGTATATTAAGCATTATGTCGAGCAGTGAATCGTGACATATATCAACACTATCAGTATATCATGCAATGTTGAACAGCATATTGGACAGTATATTGAACAGTGCATTAAACAGCATATTATTGAACAGTTGATTGAGCTGTATGTTGAACAGTATATCAGGCAGTATATTAGGCAGTATATTTAAACTATACTGTTTAATATATTCAGTAGCTTATTCAGCTGTTTATTGAATTGTATGTTGAGCAATACATTGGGAAATATATAAAGCAGTATATCAAGCAATATAATCAGCTGTCTATTAAGCCACATATGAGCAGCATAATGAACAGTATATTTAGCAATATGTTGAGCAGTGTAATGAGCAGTATATATTTAGCAATATTTTGAATAATATATTGGTCAGTATATTAACAGTATGTTGAGCAGTTCTTTTTATTTAATCATTCATGGGATGTGAGTATCGCTGGCTTAAGTGATTAATATTGATCGGAACAAAGGGAAAAGCAAAATAAAATAAAGGGTACAATTTTAAGTGATGCAAGAGTAGAGGAACCTGGGAGTATATGGGCACAAATCATTGTAGGTGGCAGGGCAGTTTGAGAAAGTTGTTAATAAAACATACTAGATCCTGGGCTTTCTAAGTAAAAGCAAGGAAGTTCTGATCAATCTTTATGAAACACTGGTTCAGCCTCAAATGAATTATTAGGCATGATTCTCCGGAAAGATTTCTAAGTGTTGTCGTGAGCAAGAATTGCCACAAGCTAATCAGCCCAGCGAGGCCAGCAACGCTATTCAACGTTGATTGGGCCATTTAAAGAGGCCTCACGAGCTTCTCACTGCAAACGAAGGCTCGCCAGTTGATTCACCAGGAACGCGCTCGCCAGTTCCCTGCTAAAAAGGCCGAGCAGCACTTAAGCTACACTTGCTCAGCCAACCCCAGCCAGCTGGCAACAATAGCACCAAGGAAACCAGCCTCAAGATTCAGGGACGCTCACCCAGGGAGGCTGCTAGATGCTGTGGAGGCCAGGAGGGATACCCTGTTCCCCCAGCGGATCCAGGAGCGTCAGCCGTAGGGCAGCGAGTGCCGCTTGGGACGAGGTGGAGGCATCAGTGAGCTCAGGGAGTGTGACTAGGAGGACTGGCCTCCAGTGCAGGAAGAAGGTCAGTGACCTTCACCGGGCAGCACGAATGAGTAGACGCCTGTCGTGTTGGGCGTTCTGGTTCACAAACAAGCCTACAATGCTGGAAATGGTGTAACACTATTTTATTAACTGTTCAACTATGCTAACATACTGTAAATGTGGGTATAAGCAATACCAGCTTAACTGTAGACCCTTTCCTATCACTAGCTATGGTGAGGCACTCAGCACATGGTGAATGTCTGTGATGCAGGCTGTGAGCTCTGTGCTCTGAGCTGGCTGCTGCTAGAATGAGTGGGAACTCTCCTGTCCCCTGTCTTTATAGTGCTTGTGCTCTCACTGGTGATTAGCTGCGGTGTTATGTATGCTGGTTGGTCCTACTGCATGTCCATCAGTGTGTGTATGTGATTGCACCATAATGTACTGATGTATATTATGACAACACCCCCCTTCCAATCCTCCCATGCCCCGAGACCCTTCTGCCCCCACGGGAGCATCCAACCCCCCTCCACCTTCAAACCCTCCAATCCTTCCTCCACACACCCCCTTCAGCACCCCCAACCCTTCCTCCACCCCCTCCCCTCTTCAAACCACCCCAACTCTTCCTTCACACCTTCTCCAACCGCTGTGGACCAGGTGTATGGCTGACGATGCCCTCTCTGTGTCTCCTGAGGAAAAGCTCTCCCATAATCGCTGGGAGAGGGCCCAGACTGACGGTGGTGTGCCAGACATCAGGATCCTCACCACCTTCGAGGTGTGTGCCATGGAGGTGACCTGTGTGGCCAAGGACAGGGCGGTCACCAACGTGGAGGCTGGCAGAAGCCACAGAAGTGAGGAATCACCAGACCCCACCCAGAGGACCTGTAAAATGTGACTGACCCATCCCTCCCACTGACCACATGTCCAATCTCCCGCAGATCCTCCAGCCGATGATGCTGGCCCATCCCGGGCGGCACACCCTCCAGTCTCCCATGAGACCACCTCGGAGGAGAATTCCGATGATGCCATCGTACTAGCTGTGTCACAGCTGTCATCCTCACCCTCCACCAGCGCAGATACACACACCTTGGTGGGAAATGTTAGTGGTCAGACATCTGGGGCACAATCTGGTGAGCACCATACTGATGCTGATGTACATCAGGTGGAGGCAGGAACCCCCAGGCGAGACACCAGTCGGAGGTCTATTGGATCCCAGGACACAGCTGGGTCCCAGGCTGATGCTGAGCCTGTGGATTAGGTCATTCCGGAGCTGAAGGAGATGTTAGGGCGCAGCCGGGACATTCAGAGGGAGATGTCAGCGATACTCCAGCAGATCCATAGCCGCGTGGAGGGGTCCCAGAGGCAATGGGCGCAGGAGATGTCACCAGCAATGCGTGGCGCCGAGGGCAAAACTGCTGGGGTGGCGACCGCAGTGGAGAGCCTGGTGCATGATGTTGGCACCATTGGTGAAGGTGTCCAAGGCATCGCGCAGTCTGTGATGGCCATGGCTGAGGGTTTAGGCAGAATGTCCGCCTCGCTGGGGGATGCCACCCAGTACCAGGCTGACCTTGATGAGGTTCTGAGAGACATGTGCCGTTGTCAGATGGGCATGGCCGAGGCTCTGCGGAGCATGGCCAATCATTGAGGAGCATCGCTGAGGGCGTCGACATGTGAACAACCAGAGCTGGCAGAGCCAGATGATACAGGGGCAGTCGGGGCTCAAACTAACTGCCTCTCCATCCAAAGGCAAACCCCAGGATCTTATGGGCACTGAGCGGGAGGAGGGCTCACCGGGTGTCAACCCGGACCCGTCCCATTGAGTGGCGACGGTGGCCACCAGCTCTCCAATATCCACACCTCTGATGAGGTCACGTCTTACGTCCAGCACATGGGGCAGCGGGGCACAGCTGTGCATGTGCTGCCAACAAGTGAGCCAGGGCCCTCCAGCCTCATAGTCCCCAGAGGATGCCCGCCAAGGGCATTGAGGGCAACAGGACACGTAAGCAGCTGCCGGTCTCCACCTCAGATGTACATCCTGGGGACACACCTGGACATAGCGGTAGATCTAGGAGGACAAAGCACATCGGGGATCACAGAGGGCACTGGGGTTGGGGGAAGGGACTGGGGCGGGGGGGTAGGGAGTGGGGGGGGCTGGGTGTGGGGGAGGGGGCAGCACCATCAGGAGGGTGGGGAATTGTCAAGCACAATAAACACCTTTGTGCACAACCAATGCCTCTGTCGCCATTTTCCGCAATGCAGCCCGACCTCCGAACCCTTGACCTAACTCTCCAGGCATCTCCCCCTCCCCGTGGCACTCACCCATCCTCTGGCCGTGGACATGTCCCCGCAGCCGTGTCCCATGCCCTGGATGTTTGTATGTTGGCTGCTGCGCGTGTGGTGTTGCTTCCAGCAGTGTTCAAGCACAGTGTCCATGCATCGAGATGTGATTGGGATTCTAGGCAACGGTTCCCACATGCTACATGGCTTGCCCACCCACGGGGATCCACTTGGGTTGTGTGAAGTGCTCACTTAACTACGATTGTCAATTGCCTATTAGCGATAGCCTTCAGCTGTATGGCCAGAGGCCTCGACAGTCGATGGGGGTTATGAGTGGTCGGTGGGGCAGACAGGTAGGGACAAGGGTTGCGGGTACACACGATCCAGGGGTTGGCATGGTGGTTTCGTGCGCGGTTGCCCCCAGATTGCCTCCCAGCGCCCACCTCCATCCTCCTCCCATGGTAACCCAGCCCTGCGGTGGGTCCCCCATCCTCAGCCGAGTGTCCCCACCCCCCTCCAAGCACTGGGATGACACATTCAGCACTCCCAGGCTCTTTGCCTGTGAGCAAAGATGGCTACTCACCTCCTTGGCTTCCCACAGAAGCCCTTCCTCCAGATTAATATTTTTCAAAAGGAGTACTGCCAGTGTAACCGCTTGCTGGGGAGGCCGATGAATGACAGGAGGCCATTGGATATGGGGTGGTTCTCATTAATTGTATGGAAATAGAGCTTAAGTAGTGATAATCGGTTTCTTGCCACGCTCAGGCAAGATCCAGATTTTGTCTACGAGATCGGGCAGGTTGCATTGCAAACGGTTTGCCGCCTGCGCGGTTCTCATTTTCTGCCTCTGCCCCGCTATTCACCGGCCTCGTTTCGCTTGAGCGAGAGCGTAACGAGGGTGGAGAATCGCGCTCATTATACCCAGTTCTGGGCATCAACTTTAAGAACGATATGAAGGCATTTGAGAGGCTGCAGGAAAGATTCACAAGAATGGTTTCACGGAACTTCAGTTGCATAGATAGATTGGACAAATGTGGGCTCTTCTCCCCGGAGAAGGTTGCGAGGAGTTTAGCTAGAAGTGTTCAAAACCATGAAGAGTGTAGACAGAGCAGATAGAGAACCATACGGCACCACTTTAAGGTGATTGGGAAAAGAAGCAATGGTGACATGAGGAATAAACTTTTGATGCAGCAAAGAGTCAGGATCTGGAATGCACTACCTCAGAGTGTGGCTGAAGTAGATTCAATGGTGGCTTTCAAAGGAGAATCTGAAGAGAAAAGAAATGAGAGATACGAGGAATAGTCAAGGGAGAGGGACAATTGCTCTTTCAGAGAGGTAGCACAGACACAATGGGCTAAATTAACTCCTTCTGTGCCATAACCATTTTGATTCTATGAATTCAAAAGCATCTTTCATTACCTCAGAATATGTCAAAGCCTGTAACAGTCAACAAAGTACTTCTGAAGTGTAGCCACTGTTGTAATGTAAGAAACACAGCTGATAATTTCACAGAAAGACGCCACAAGCTGATATTAACCAAATGATCTTTATTTTTAAGAGATATTGGTTGAGGGACAAATATTGATGAGGACACTAGGGGTAACAACCCCAGCTCTTCTGCAAAATAACAAAAACTGATTTTTGTTGTGCTGATCTGAGAGGACAGAGTTTCTGCTTAACATCTAATTTGAATGACAGCACCTCCAACAGTACGCCAGCCCCTTAGTACTGTTCCTCCTAGAGTGCCTTCTCTGACTGCGGAAGGCTCCCTCACCACAATTCTTCTTATATGTTATGATCCCTGTACAGATGGATAACTTTTTAATATTCAAATTCCAGTGACCGACTGAAAAGATTGCACAATAAGATTTAATGTTTTAAGACTTTTACTGTAATAAACATACGAAAAGCAACATTGTATAAGTACTAAAATAAAAGTACTCCGGATGCTGGAAACTGAAATATAAATAAGAAATGATGGAGAACCTCAGCAGGTCTGGCAGCATCTGTGGAGAGAAAAACTGATTTCAGTCTGTGTTACTCTTTTATTGTCTCATCAGTATTCAGTAGGCAACTTTTGCTCCAAGTTGCAGAAAAAGATCCCCCATTTAACTTTCAAAACAACCAAAGTTGCTCCCCCGTGGTTATACTTTGTTCCTTAAGTTGGCATTTCATTCTCCAGGGACCAGTTCAAAGCTATTGTTCAAGTCATGTTGCAGCTGTATAGAACCTTAGTTAGGCCACACTTGGAGTATAGTGTTCAATTCTGGTCGCCACACTACCAGAATGATGTGGAGGCTTTAGAGAGGGTGCAGAAGAGATTTACCAGAATGTTGCCTGGTATGGAGGGCATAAGCTATGAGGAGCGATTGAATAAACTCGGTTTGTTCTCACTGGAACGAAGGAGGTTGAGGGGCGACCTGATAGAGGTATACAAAATTATGAGGGGCATAGACAGAGTGGATAGTCAGAGGCTTTTCCCCAGGGTAGAGGGTCAATTACTAGGGGGCATAGGTTTAAGGTGAGAGGGGCAAGGTTTAGAGTAGATGTACGAGGCAAGTTTTTTACGCAGAGGGTAGTGGGTACCTGGAACTCCCTACCAAATTTTCCAATTAAGGAGCAATTTAGCCTGGCCAATCCATCTAACCTGCACATCTTTTGGACTGTGGGGGCGAAACCCAAGCAAACACGGGGAGAATGTGCAAACACCACACAGACGGTGACCCAGAGCCAGGATCGAACCTGGGACCTCGGCGCCGTGAGGCAGCAATGCTAACCACTGTGCCACCGTGCTGCCATAGCTGGGTAACTTCTAATCCTTGAGCTGACTTTCATGGTAAAAGTTACCCTGGTGATTCATTCTTCTCACCAAAACTTGGTGAATCATTCAGCCTTGTTTAATTCCTCACAAATTTGGTTTCTTCAATATGAGCATGAGCTCCCACCGCTTTCTATGGCCTGTTCCCCTCTCAAAGCCCATCTCCATGGAATGTGATTCAGATAGGCTTGTATCCAGGTAAAAATGCCAATTAACTATCTTCTAAACCCTCAACCTCATTTCATCTTGGAATTAAATAGACAGTTTAAAGTATAATCATTGAAAAACTGAATATTCCTAACACCTCCCTATGAGCCTTGAAGAGTAACAGTTTACCCACAGTCATCACATATATCCTTGCCTGTATCTACAGGTATGAACATATTGTACCTTCTTCCCAGTAAAACAATCTGGGCCTCACAATTCCCATACCAACCATTCCACCCAGGCTTATTGTCAAGCAGGATTTGAAGAGGGTCGCAGGATTTGAAGAGGGTCACATGATCTCTTCACTCCTCCATTTTATCTTAAATTAACAGAGTCCCAAAATATAACAAACTTGTAAATCACCTAATTTGGCACACTTAGGACAGTGCTCCCTCAGTACTACCCTAGTGACAGTACGGCACTTCCTCAGTACTACCTCCCTGAGAGTGCAGCACTCCCTCAGTATTGACTTCTGAAAGTGCAGTGCTCCTTCAGTACTGCCCATCTGTCAATACAACACACACTTAATACTGCTCATTCACCAATGCACCAATCCTCCAGTATTGACCTGCTGGTATTGCAGTGTTTCCTCAGCTTGGATTATGTGCGTGAGTGTGTCAGCTTGGATTATGTGTTTAGGTCTCTGCAGTGAAACTTGAATTTCTGACTCAAAGGTGAGAATGCTGTCCACTGAGCCATGCTGACACCTATGACATATGGAGATATATTATATACCCAATAAAGGCCATTAAGGGACACTGATTATTTTTTCTAATGCTGTTTGCTGCAAGCTTTAGCTCACAATGTAAATGATCTGATTCATTTTCAGAATTAGGTGAAGCTTTTTTTAATTAAAACTTGCACTGACCAATATTCATCCTCCAACTAAAACTTTCTGACACAGATTACTTTCTCATTTATCACATTGCTTTTTGTGGGATCTTGCTGTGTGTAAATTGACTGCTGTGTTTTCCTAAATTACAATAGTGACCTATATTTCAAATACTTCATTGGCTGTGAAGCTCTTTGAGATATCCTGAGAGAGTGAAAGGTGCTATAGAAAGAAATGTGAGTTCCTTCTTTTTCTTTAGTTAAGCACATTAGCCGTAATTTTGGGTGACGTCTGATCCCCGCACGTTCTACACTTGTCCTGATGTATATTGTCTGATGCTACGAGATTGATCAAAGTCCAAATCAACCCCACTGTCTGAAAATGATTCTGACACAAGCCTTATTCTTTCTTCTTTAGCTTGTAACTGCAACCTGCACGCCCGGAGGTGTCGATTTAACATGGAGCTGTACAAACTCTCTGGCCGAAAGAGTGGGGGTGTTTGCCTAAATTGTCGTCACAACACTGCAGGTCGACATTGCCATTACTGTAAGGAAGGATTCTACCGAGACCTCACCAAAGTCATTACTCACCGAAAGGCATGCAGAGGTATGTAGAGATCCCCATCCATAAAAGGACAATATCCAGGTTGCAAACATGTGGGCATGCACACAGACATTTGTCAGTGATTACAGGTAGAGTCAGTGCCACAAGGATTGAAAGACACTTCTGGAGAGACAGACAGACAAACAGAGACAGGATTTGTTCGACACATATCTTCCACTCTAAAACTTATACTGATACAAATTGATAGATGCTTATGCACGCAAGGGAATGCTGGACAAACAGATAATATGGAATTTTTCAGTCCCGGTGTTGCAGTTTTAAGAAATCACACGGATTATAACATTCCTATAATGCTCGGGTTTGGATTCTAGACAAAGCTCTCTAATAAGCAGGCCCGAAGAATTAGAGATGATGCGTACCGCTGATTAAAATGTCAGGATGCTTGTATGCAATATTGCCTATGTCTATATTTATGGGCAGCATGGTAGCACAGGTGATTAGCACTGTGGCTTCACAGCGACAGGGTCCCAGGTTCGATTCCCTGCTGGGTCACTGTCTGTGCAGAGTCTGCACGTTCTCCTTGTGTCTGCATGGGTTTCCTCCGGGTGCTCCGGTTTCCTCCCACAGTCCAAAGACGTGCAGGTTAGGTGAATTGGCCATGTTAAATTACCCTTAGTGACCAAAAAAGGTTAGATGGGGTTATTGGTTTACGGGGATAGGGTGGAAGTGAGGGGTTAAGTGGGTCGGTGCAGAGAAAATCCAGAAAGACAAGCTATTAGGTAATTTGGACTTTCTGAATTCTTCCCCTGTGTACCTGAACAGGCGATGGATTGTGGCGACTAGGGGCTTTTCACAGTAACTTCATTGCAATGTTAATGTAAGCCTACTTGTGACAATAAAGATTATTATTATTAACTGAGGTGCAATTAGTTCCTACTTGTTAGTCATTGCAGATAAAATTAGACACAAAGGCTAATTAAGAGCAAAAATATTTACCCTTCGGCTACTGTTCAATATTCTAAAGCATCATAATTTAGCATATAAGAATAGCTCAATAGAGATGAATTTTATTTATTGCAATATCGGAATGAAGCTCAATTAAGCAGGTAAGATTTACAGTTTATAATCAATATGCCATTGTTGCCCTGAACATTTCCATTAAACAAATCCATTTCTTCCTTGGGTGACTTAGCCAGTGTTCTCTTGTGTGAGACCTGTCATTTTTGAGACCTGTAACAAATAATTGTTTCCTTTCTGTGCTTGCTGCCTACGCCTGATTTAATAAATCTTACTGCTGCTTTCTGTGCAATGTTACTTTACTTTCAGAGACAGGCTTGTAAGTGACAGTGCAATATCCTTGGTAAATATTGCATCTGTTCATCTAAAGACGGAATATTGTTACGACACCCTGGGTGACTGCGCAGTCAATTCCAGCTCCGCAGGCCCCGTAGTCCCAACACAAGTGAATTAACCAAAATTCGGATAAAGTTTGCGGAATCTTTGGCCCCTTGACTGCTCAATAAGTTATAGCCACCAGGTTTGGAGTTTGAACACAATAACTACTTATTTATAATAAGAACAAAGTTGAAACATGCAATAACTGTAATGAAATTGTGGCCAGCTAATCTACCATTCCCCCCTTTTACCGTCCCACCCTCTACCCAAACACACACAAGCCAGACACACACCAAGAAGGGAAAGTGGTAAAATGTTAGGAATTAAAATGGGAAAAGAGAGATGAGGGTCCTTGTTGCTGTTACTGAAGTCGTTGTAGCTGGCCATCCTGCCCGGATGCAGGGTGTTTGAACCCCCCAGTTGGATTGCTATAGTGTATCTTCTGGTATGCATTCAGTCACAACTCACAGGATTTAGGCTTTCTTCTGAGGAGTCACTTTCATTTTTATTAACCTGGGCCTTCACACAAAAGAACAGCCTCAGGCCAGTGTAATTCCTATCTGAACTGTGCAGAGTCTGCACGTTCTCTCCCTGTGTCTACGTGGGTTTCCTCCTGTGCCCCAGTTTCCTCCCACAATCCAAAGATGTGCAGGTTAGGTGGATTGGCCATGCTAAATTGCCCTTAGTGTCCAAAAAGGTTAGGAGGGGTTATTGGGTTACGGGGATAAGGTGGAAGTGAGGTCTTAAGTGGGTCGGTGCAGACTCGATGGGCTGAATGGCCTCCTTCTGCACTGTATGTTCTGTTTCCAACTCCACCAGTAGGACCAGCAGCTGTCTGAGATAAAAACAAAGTAGCCGACACAAGAGTTTCAAAGGGGTTTTTAAATAACTGATCCAGTCTTCAGCTGCTGCTGGATTGGATCTACCTGCAGTTCAACCTGGCTGTGCAGAGAGATAGGTCTTTACATCATGGGCGGGTTGCTTACCCTGCTGCGCCACATTTCTGGCTCACCAAGCCGGCGGGATGCTCCGTTATGCCGGCTGGCGAATGGGAATTCCCATTGTGGGGCAGCCCCATGCCATCGGGAAACCCCCGGGCGCCGGCAAAATATTAATAATACTAATCACTTATTGTTACAAGTAGGCTTCAATGAAGTTACTGTGAAAAGCCCCCAGTCGCCACATTCCGGCGCCTGTTCGGGGAGGCTGGTACGAGAATTGAACCCGCGCTGCTGGCATTGTTCTGCATTACAAGCCAGCTGTTTATCCCACTGTGCTAAACCAGCCCCTGTAAACGGAGCACCCCCCGGTGGAGAATCCTGTCCGATATCTTTAGGTGAGAGAGAGATCAGGGCTGTGATCCTCCAGCTTCACTGAAGAGAAAACTGAAGAGTCTCCAACCGGGTGTTTGAGAGAGATTTGCTCCTTCAGGGAGAGTGAAACTCAAAAAAGCCTCCTTCAACGCTGAATTCAAAATGAAACTGAAACCATAATCTCCCAGAGGAAGGAACATTCGAGATCTGTCAGCACCAAACAGCACAGACCATCACCAAAGTCCCGGCAATCTGAAACAGCCCATTGGTTGACAGCCAAGTCCATCAAGATGAGTCATCACTGATGTCAGACCAAACAGCACATGCTGCTGTAGATTCCTTTTGAAAAAAATTAAAGGTGAAGTCCATCATAAAGCCATGGGTCCCATTAATTGTCCAGGTACAAAAATTGGAAATAGCAGAATAACAGAAATTAAAAAGAAACCAAGGGACAGACTGGGATTATCAGTTGGATCCTTACAATACTTCTCAAACGTTCAGCTTTTAATTTAAATACTCTCTTTGAAGTCGTGCTTCAAAGTTTCCTTGATTTCCTTGTTGATGCCATTTCTCAAAAGTTCCCAAACACCTGTTCGAAGCATTCTGAAAAATAGCCCTGGGAATCATTAATAGCTTTAGTTTTACTAAATCAATCCCACTAAAGAGAATGAACAATTAGTAATCAATAAACATCATCAAGTCTTTCACATACACCATTTCACAATATCAATCAAATGGACTGGCTCATCTCAAGTGATCCAAATACTATGAGTTTGGCAAGGGCAGTGGGAAGATATGATTTACACTCCTATTCTTTCTAACATTGAGCAACTATCCCAACAATCTTAAGCAATGTTCATTTCACCTCGATGTGTGATGTACTATCAAGACGTTCAGATTGTGGGCTGGATTTTCCGGCATTTCTGCCGGCAGGCTCTTCTGGTCCAGCCGACGCCGATCCTTTGCGTCGCGGGTTCCCCAGCGGCGGAGGGTGCGGACAACAAGAAACCCACATTGACAACGGCAGGACCAGAAGATCCCTCCAGCAGCCAATGGCAGGCAGCCTCCACTGCTTTAAAACATGGTGGGGGGAGAGGGGGAGTTGGAAAAGCATGACCTGTGGCTGTGATCTTCTGGCCTCACCATGGTGGGATCCACCACAAGGAATGCAACAGACCAAAGTCAGGGCAGGAAAATCCCAGAGTACCTGAATACAGAGCTGATAGGGAATCTCTGATAGTACCAGGATGTGTCTGAGTATCAGCTTTGCAAAATTCAAAGTAAACGTTTAGTTTTACACAACCTCTTGTGTGGACTGGAATGTTTTCTGCTGTAAAAGATGTAGAAAATAAACAGAATAAAAAATGAATGCATCTTATAATGATACATTTTCTGGACTGCACTGCATTTCCCAATAAACAGCACCACCAAGTGAACTTCAAATTAGGTTCCAGCCTATAGCTCGCTCCCAGATATCTGTTATTCTATATATAAACCATAAACCCTGCACCCCTCAATTAGATTCCGCTGGAACACATTCCCAGTCATCAGTTATTCGATCTATAAGCCCCACCCCGAACCTCTCACCCAGATTCCAGCCCATAATTAACTCCCAAGCATGTTATTTTTTCCATACACTCCTCCAAATCCCTTTCTTAAATTCTAGTACTTAATTTCCTGCTGGGTATCTGCTATCGAGAAACCCCCTGTACCCCTTGAGTAGATTGCAACCTGTAACTCATTCCGAGGTAGCCAGTCAGCATGCACTCAGCGCTACTGCTCGGCAGATGGATGGGCGGAAATGGCTGGGGCTCCTGTAACAGCCATTATCAGATTGCAGGGTGGGAGATGGCTGCAAAGATGCACTCTGCAGTTCCCATCCTTACACCAGCTGCACCAGTATATATTTGCCAGTATGTGCTGGGGTTTTGCCTGAATTTGGACTGTCCCAAAATAAAATAGATTGGCTAAAGGGTTTGGACACATCTGCAAACCTTGGCAGCAATTTTGAGACTTGGGGGATGGTTTGTGTGAAGTGTAGGATATCTGTTGTATCTAAATAGCATTGGGCTATGGGTGTGAAAATGTGGAATGCATAATTGCACAGTTGGAGATCAGAAACTGAGAGGAAAAGTATTTAGCAAAGGGGTCCTGCATCATGGCTAGATTACTCATTCTTGACGATTTATTACTGGGAACAGGACGCGCTTCAGATTTCCTCTCTCTCTCTCTTTTGCGCACACATTCTCTCTCTTTCTTTTGCTACCTTCTATCTCCACATTTGTCTCTTTCCTATGAGTGACTCTTTCATTGTTTCTGTGTGTTTTGCTGGGGAGGTTTTTCAACTGCTGCTCACCTGCTTCGTACGTCCTTGAATCCTGTGCTGGTTCCTCTCTACATCTGCAATTTACTCGAAATCTGGCCTCTTGCTCATCTGCAGTTTTCATCACTCCGCCATTGGTGGCTTTGCCTTTGGCTGCTGTCATAATATCTACTCATGCATATACTGAAGTGCAGACAGGCAGTGATTGACATACAGGGCGACCAGTAAACACACAACACAGTGCAGCCAATCACCAGGCAGGACACTACCACTATAAAGCCAGAGGGCACTAGGTTTCCCGCTCTCTGTGGACCCAGCCACAGAGACAGTCAGAGTCCACGAGCTAGCCAGTGCAAACACCATGAAAATCGCTTATTGTCACAAGTAGGCTTCAATGAAGTTACTGTGAAAAGCCCCTAGCCGCCACATTCCGGCGCCTGTTCGGGGAGGCTGGTACGGGAATTGAACCGTGCTGCTTGGTCTGCTTTAAAAGCCAGCGATTTAGCCCAGTGTGCTAAACCAGCCCCATGCGGTAGCTAGTAGGTCAGGCTAATACAAGGTCTCCAGTCAGTTCAGTATAGTGTCGACCCACAGCTGAACATGTATATCACTTCTATCATTGAGTAAAACAGTGTTGGATTTTCGCCAGTGTTAGACGTCTGCTTATAGTTTCCTTGCATCGAGTGCAATCCACATCGAACCAGTCAGCCTAACACATCATGGTACAGGAGTGATACTGATATTGACGGACCTACCTCGAGTGAATCAGCATTGACCAGCAAGCAGCCATCCGGTGAAATGGAAAATATCCAGCCTCCTCCGCAGCTCCGCATCTCCGGCAACCTCGGCGCAAATTGGAAGATCTTCAAGCAAAAGTTCCTCTTGTACATCGAGGCCTCCGACCTCGAAGCAGCATCGGATGCCGGAAAGATTGCGCTATTTCTCTCAACAGCGGAGGACCACGCCATCCACATCTACAACTCCCTTACGTTCGCTGAAGGCGAATACAAAATGAAATTCTAAACAGTCCTACTGAAGTTTGATAGCCACTGCGACATTGAGGTGAATGAGAGCTTTGAACGGTACGTTTTCCAGCAGAGGCTTCAGGGTAAGGATGAACCTTTTCAGTCCTTCTTGACCTATCTCCACATCCTAGCGCAGTCATGTAACTATGACTCGACGGCTGATTCCATGATCCGGGATCAGATCGTTTTCGGGGTCCACCCCGACTCCCTTCGGTAGCAGCTCCTGAAAGTCAAACAGTTGACACTCCCTGTCGCTATCGAAATGTGCGTTGTCCATGAGCATGCTAAGAATCGTTACTCCCACTTCAGGGCGGCAGAAACTGCGAAGCTGGCCTCCCACGAGGCAGAACGTGTGCAGGCCATTGCACAGATGCAGGTCTTGATCATCGAGGAGAGTGGCCGTTTTGCCCGCTTTTCCAGTGTCCCTGAGCATGCGTGCCATGACCGAATGGACGACGAGG
The DNA here is from genome assembly GCF_047496885.1 of Scyliorhinus torazame. Taxonomy (NCBI): domain Eukaryota; kingdom Metazoa; phylum Chordata; class Chondrichthyes; order Carcharhiniformes; family Scyliorhinidae; genus Scyliorhinus; species Scyliorhinus torazame. The sequence continues at coordinate 152,837,013 of NC_092723.1, read as the reverse complement.
CCGACAACCCGACTGCGCAGGTGTGTACGTCGACCGACCGCACTGCGCATTCGCGATGGCGCACGGAACGCGCAGACGTCGGTGTCATGACGTGTCCGAATTGTGGCTCCGCCCATTTAAAGCGGCAATGTCCAGCAAAAGGAAGCCTGTGTCTACAGTGTGGCAAGCTTGGCCACTACGCAGCCCTTTGCAGATCTGCTCCACCACTCAGCAGCCAGCGATACCAGCTGCGGCGCAGAAGTGCCCGCTCAAATCAACAGGGCATGCCAGATTCCGATCCCGACAGCCCAACAGACCCTGATGCTGAGTGCCTCAAGTCCCCACACCGGGTGGACATCATAACTACACATGCGCTGCCTTCCACCACAATGGCGCAACGCCTATCCATCCTCAGTGTGGATCCCGACGACGAGTGGTGTGCTGTCCTCACAGTTAACAAGGCTCGCATCCGGTTCAAACTGGACACTGGCGCATTGGCGAACCTCATCTCAAAATCCGACCGCGACACCATCCATGCCAGACCAAGCATTCTTCCACCGGCCTGCCAGCTCCTTGACTACAATGGCAATGCCAAAGCTGCCAGTGGCTCGTGTCAACTAGCGATAACCAACAAGGCAACATTGCGGTTTGACATCCTCGGGCCTGACAGAGCATCCCTGCTCGGTGCCCGTGCCTGCAAGCCCCTGAACCTGGTTCAACGCGTCCACACCATGTCATCATCACCGGCGACGGCCTCGCCTGATGGTAACTTGCAAGCCGACATAGATGACATTATCACGCAATACCACAGCGTATTCGATGGGATGGGCACGCTCCCATACCGATATAAAATCCTGCTCAAGCCGAACGCCACTCCTGTAATTCATGCACCACGCCAGGTGCCGGCACCCCTCAAGGATCGTCTGAAGAAGCAATTACAGGACCTCCATGACCAGGGCATCATATCGAAGGTCACAGAGCCCACAGACTGGGTCAGCTCCATGGTCTACGTAAAGAAGCCGTCAGGGGAGCTCTGCATTTGCATTGACCCGAAGGATCTAAACCGCAACATCATGCGGGAGCATTACCCGATACCAAAACATGAAGAGTTGACCAATTAAATGGCTAATGCCAAATTCTTTACTAAGCTGGACGCCTCCAAGGGTTTTTTTCAAATATAGCTTGATGCGTCCAGTCGCAAGCTGTGCACATTCAACACCCCGTTCGGTCGCTACTTCTACAGTAGCTCTTTGGTACCATATCTGCCTCCGAAGTATTTCACCGCATTATGGAGCAGATGATGGAAGGCATCGAGGGGGTACGAGTATATGTTGACGACGTAATCATCTGGTCCACAACGCCCCAGGAACACATCGCTCGCCTCAAGCAGGTATTCCAGAGAATTCATGAACATGGTCTCCAGCTCAACAGGGTCATGTGCTCATTTTGTCAATCAGATATTAAGTTCCTAGGTGACCACATCTCGCGGCAGGACATGCGGCCAGATGCCGACAAGGTATCGGCGATCAACGCCATGAAGACCCCGGAGGACAAGAAGGCGGTCCTCCGCTTCCTCGGGATGGTCAACTTCCTGGGGATATTCATTCCCAATATGGCATCCCACACCACGGCCCTCTGCCATCTCGTCAAGAAGTCAACGGAATTCCACTGGCTGCCCACACATGAGGAGGAATGGCGTGAGCTGAAAGCAAAGCTCATCACAGCCCCGGTTCTAGCGTTCTTCGACCCACCCAAGGAAACCAAGATATCAACTGATGCAAGCCAGGACGGCATTGGGGCGGTGCTCCTTCAGCGAGATGACTCCTCGTCCTGGGCTCCAGTGGCGTATGCCTCCAGGGCCATGACGCCCACTGAGCAACGGTACGCTCAGATTGAGAAGGAGTGTCTGGGCCTCCTGACAGGGATAGTCAGGTTTCACGACTACGTTTATGGCCTGCCAAAATTCACGGTAGAAACGGACCACAGGCCTCTAGTCCACATAATCCAGAAGGATTTAAATGACATGACACCTCAGTTATAGCAAATTCTTCTTAAGCTACGTCGCTACGACTTCGAACTTGTCTACACGCCAGGCAAAGAGATGATCGTTGCAGATGCCTTCTCCAGGTCCATTACCACACCGTGTGAACAAAGTGACTTCATCTGCCACATAGAAACGCAAGTGCAGTTGTGTGCCACCAACCTTCCGGCCTCTGATGAACGGGTGGTCCAAATTCGTGAGGAGACGGCCAAGGATCCTCTGCTGCAGCGTGTGATGCAGCACCTTACCAATGGCTGGCAGAAGGGACAATGTCCCCAGTTCTGTAACCTAAAAGTCGACTTGACGGTGGTGGAGGGAATCCTTCTGAAACTCGTCTGGATCGTAATTCCTCAGAGCATGTGGGCTATGATGCTGGGCCAACTCTATGAGGGTCACCTTGGGGTCGAAAAATGCCGATGCAGAGCTCGGGAGGCGGTCTATTGGCCGGGCATCAGCCAGGACATTGCCGACATAGTCCTCAACTGCCCTACCTGTCAGAAGTTTCAGCCAGCTCAACCCAAGGAAACGTTGCAGCAGCACGAGATCGTGACCTCTCCGTGGTCCAAAGTAGGTGTAGACCTTTTCCATGCCAAGGGGCGTGACTACATACACCTGGTCGACTACTTCTCCAGTTACCTAGAGGTGGTGAAACTGTCCTACCTCACGTTGAAGGCGGTAATCAAAGTCTGCCAAGAAATGTTTGCCAGGCATGGGATACCGCTCACGGTAATGAGCGACAACGGTCCTTGCTTTTACAGCCAGGAATGGTCTGATTTTGCACAGTCCTACAACTTCCGCCACATAACCTCCAGTCCCCACTACCCGCAGTCAAACGGGAAGGCCGAGAAAGGAGTCCATATTGTAAAGCGGTTGCTGTGCAAAGCTGCAGATTCAGGTTCCGACTTCAACCTGGCACTGCTGGCATACAGGGCAACCCCACTGTCCACTGGATTGACTCCAGCGCAGATGCTCATGAATCGCACTCTGAGGACTACAGTTCCAGCCAGCCACGTTCCCGACCTTGACCACCTCACGGTCTTACAAAAAATGCAGCAGTCACGGGCCCAACAGAAGGCCACATACGATGCTCATGCCGCGGATCTACCCGAGCTGGCCCCCAGTGATCATGTTCGTGTCCAGTTGCCTGAGGGCGGCTGGTCAGCCACAGCTGTTGTGATCAAACAAGTGGCCCCAAGATCGTTCCTTGTCCGCATGGCTGATGGCTCCCTGCTACGGCGCAACAGACGGGCACTGCGAAGAGTTCCACGCCCGCTACCTGACCGACGAGCCCCACTGCCCACGATGCTTCCTCCGGACGTACCCTATCACGAGGCCACCGATCTACCAGCAATCCTGCCAGCCCACGCGACCACCGCGATGGCAGCGATCCCGCCTATCCAAGTGCAGGCGGCTCCTGATCCACCTCTTCGGCAATCGACAAGAATTCGTCGCCCACCACAAAGACTAAATCTCTAGACTGAACTCTTGTACATTTTGTGACTTAATCGCTTTAACCTCTGTAAATATTGTTTTGTTTGCCATGTATCTGCACTATCGACACCTTCCTATGTATATACGTTCATCTAGACACCTTTTGTATATAGTCAGGCACATATATATATATATACGCTCACACACCCTAGTATTTATTTATCTAAAAAAAAGGGAGGAGATGTCATAATATCTACTCATGTATATACTGAGGTGCAGCCAGGCAGTGATTGACACACAGGATGACCAGTAAGCACACAGCACAGTGCAGCCAATCACCAGACAGGACACCACCACTATAAAGCCAGAGGGCACTCGGTTTCCCGCTCTCTCTGGACCCAGCCACTGAGACAGTCAGAGTCCACGAGCTAGCACAGTGCAAACACCATGCGGTAGCTAGTAAGTCTGGTCAGGCTACTACAAGGTCTCCAGTCAGTTCAGTAGAGTGTCGACCCACAGCTGAATATGTATATCAGTTTATCGTTGAATAAAACAGTGTTGGATTTCTCCAGTGTTAGACGTCTGCTTCTAGTTTCCTTGCATCAAGTGCAGTCCACATCGAACCAGTCAGCCTAACACATCAGCTGCCTCGGCCAAGAGCTCTGGAGTTCCCTTCTAAAATCTCTCTACTTCTCTTCCTCATCTGCCTCCTTTCAGACAATTCTTGAAACCTGCCTATTTGACCAAGCTTTTATTCATTTCTCCCAATCGCTTGAGGTGGTCAGTGTCAAATTCTCTTTGATAATCTTTCCTGTGAAGAACCTTGGAACATGTTACTGTGTTAAATGTTCTATAAATGAGTTCTTGGTACAGTGAAATTGTTGGAATTTTTGGGCAATTTCTTATGGTCAATTTCCAGATTTGAAATTCTCAACTACCCCAATTCAGATTCCTTGAGTTACTGATTTCATGAACCCCACTCCACTCCCACTCTGTTCCTCAAACCATTTCTCTATGGTTTCTATTAGTAGCATTTCCTGTGCTTGTATTCTGCTCCTTCTGCCACACTGTATTAAAATTCACGCTCAACAGGCTGCAATTCAAACATTCAATCTAAAGCTGTGTAACTTCCTGTCTCCCTTTGTGTCTCTCCCTACGTTCCTCCAGGTAACTCCCTTCCTCCATGTAACTCCCTCTCCCTCCATAATTTCCTATTTTCCTCAAGGTAACTCCCTACTTCCCTCCATAAAACTCTCTATCACTCAGTGTTTTCTCTCTGTATATCGGCCGAGCTTTTTATAACTGCAATTTGGAGTCACTTTGCTTCTTTCATCTTAGTGTTCACATATGCATTTCTATTTTCCCACACTACTGTGTGCTGTGCTGTTGCCTGTGTGCTGTGGTCTGTGTGCTGTGGTCAGTGGTTTCCATACTGTGGAATGTGCGCTGTTGTCTGTGTGTTGCGGTTTGTGTGCTTTGGACTATGTGCTGCGGACTGCGTACTGCGTTCTGCGTGCTGCAGTCAGTGTGCTGTGGTCTGTGTGCTGAGGTCTGGAGACTGCGGTTGATGTACTGCAGTCTGTGTGTTGCGGTCTATGTGCTGAATTCTGTGTACTGCAGTTTGTGTACTGCAGTCTGTGTGCTGCGGTCAGTGTGCTGTGGTCTGTGTGCTGCGGTCTGTGCTGTGCGATCAATGTTCTGCAGTCTGTGTGCTATGGTCTGTGTGCTGCAGTTAGTGTGCTGAGTGCTGCGGTCTGTGTGCTGCGGTCAACATGCTGTGTGCTGCAGTCAGTGTGCTGTGTGCTGCAGTCAGTGTGCTGTGTGCTGCGGTCAGTGTGCAGTGTCCTGTGGTCAATGTGCTGTGGTTTATGTGCTGTGGTCTGTGTGTTGTGTGCTGAGGTCTGTGTTTTGTTCTGTGGTCTATGTGCTGCGGTCGGTGTGCTGTGGTCAGTCTGCTGTGTGCTGTGGTCAATGTGTTATGTTCTGTGGTCTGCATGCTGTGTGCTAAGGTCTGTGTGCTGCAGCCAGCGTACTGTGTGCTGCGGTCAATGTGCTGTGTGCTGCGGTCAATGTGCTGTGTGCTGCGGTCAGTGTGCTGCGGACAGTGTGCTGTGGTTTGTTTGCTGTTTTCCACCGTCAGTGTGCTGTGTTCTGTGGTCAGTGTGCTGCGGTCAATGTTATGTGTGCTGCTTTCAGTGTGCTATGTGCTACGGTCTGTGTGCTGCGGTCAGTGTGCTGTGTGCTGCGGTCAGTGTGCTGTGTGCTGCGGTCAGTGTGCTGTGTGCTGCGGTCAGTGTGCTGTGTGCTGCGGTCAGTGCGCTGTGTGCTGCGGTCAGTGCGCTGTGTGCTGCGGTCAGTGCGCTGTGTGCTGCGGTCAGTGCGCTGTGTGCTGCGGTCAGTGTGCAGTGTACCTAGGTCTGTGTGCTGACGTTTGTTGCTATGTGTTGTGGTCAGTGTACTGTGTGCTGCGGTCAGTGTGCTGTGGTCTGTGTGCTGTGCACTCTGGTCAGTGTGCTGTGGTCAGTCTGCTGTGTGCTGTGATCTGTGGTCTGCGTGCTGTGGTCTGCGTGCTGCGTTCAGTGTGCTGTGTGCTCTGTCCTGCGGTCAGTGTGCTGTGGTCAATGTGCTGTTTGCTGCGGTCAGTGTGCTGTGTGCTGTGGTCAATGTGCTGTTTGCTGCGGTCTGTGTGCTGTGGTCAGTCTACTGTGTGCTGCGGTGTACCTGTGTGCTGTGGTCTGCATGCTGTGTGCTGTGGTCTGTGTGCTGTGTCCTGTGGTCAGTCTGTTGTGGTCTGTGTGCTGTGGACAATGTGATGTGTTCTGTGTGCTGTGGTCTGTGTGCTGAGTGTTTTGGCCTGTCTGCTATGTGCTCCAGTCTGTGTGCTGCGGTCTGTGTGCTGTGTTCTGTGTTCTGTGTGCTGTGGTCAATGTGATGTGTTCTGTGGTCTGTGTGCTGAGAGTTTTGGCCTGTCTGCTATGTGCTCCAGTCTGTGTGCTGCGGTCTGTGTGCTGTGTTCTGCGACTGGAGGGTACTAAAACTGCACGACTGCGTCTTCAACCCCAAGTCAGTGAGAAAACTATCAAATGCCTCGATTGCGTTCTGGGTGCGCGTGCGAAATATATAGCGCTCAAAGGTTTCATTTTTTTTAGGAGAGCAATGTCGATCAAATTGCTTGAGAACTTCATTGAAGTTCTTGCTGTCTGCCTCGCTTTGAAGACAAACCTGTTGACTATTTCAATTGCTTGGGGACCTGCTACAGTGAGCAGCACCGTGATACGCTTCTTGTCAGCTTGTGCCTGCAGACCAAGGGCGGCAACATAGAGTTTGAACTGCTGCTTTTCTCTGACAATTCTCATCTACATTACCGGTAATCCAAAGCTGTTAAGGTGTCTTTATAACTTCCACCCTGGGCTTCGAAGTTGTACCGCGCGTTGAACACCAGTTACCAATAGCTTGCAAGGTTAGTAGAAACTATCTTTAATAGTCTTTTTGCAGAATCTTCTTTTTCTTAGTCGATCATCAATCCTGGTACGATGTCATATTCTGTAGACTGGCCGATATGAATGAAGCACTACAGAACATCCAGTTTAAATAATTTATTCTGAAACAACTGCTTGGCAAAGTTTTGTAAGGGCCACGAAGAATCCAGCACGAGTTTTAAGGATACAAAGTAATAACATTTATTTACTATAACATATATACATAACAGTAGCAGTAACTTCCCTTGCTACATACTCCTTCCTGCTGGTTCCTGAACTGGCCAGCTTATTTATACTAGGAGTTTATTAGTGGTTTCTCCGCCCCCCTCATTGGGGAAGCTCATACTCCCACAGGATTATGGGATAGTCATTAGTCCCCAGCCAATGGTAAGTAGGCAGGTTATAACATCCCTCCCCCCCAAAGTCCAAGGAATCCACCGAAGACCCTGGCGAAGGAGGGCGGCGGACTCGTTTGGCCGCAGGCCGGACACCATTAGCACGCGGCGCTGGATCAGGCGGCATGTAACGATACGGAGACCGGCGCTTCCGTGATGAACGGCGCGGTTGTACATCCACGGCCCGTGGACCCGAGGATTCCCCCTCTGATGCATCCTGTGTCTCCATCTCGGAGTCAGAGTCTGCTGCCTCCGTCATGTCAGCGTCTCTATCTCCATTTGGTCCCGTAACGACCTGCGCAGGCTTCGAGTGAGGCACCAGTGGAAGATTGTGAGGACTACCTTCCCTTGTCTCTGGTCTTTGCGGCTGTTGAAATGAGCTCCGGTGGCGGGGAATCTTTTGAGGGGATGGTCTTCTGGACCGAACGTGGTCTACATGTTTTCGCTGGAGACGACCCTGGGCTTGCACTTGGTAAGATATAGGGCCCATTTGGCGAAAGATTACACCAGGAACCCATTGGGCACCACCAGCAAAATTCCGAACGAACACTGGGTCACCGGGCGCAAACTGCCGAATCGGCCGATGCCGAGAAAATCCCTGTCCCTGCAGTTCTTGTGCACGGTGTACTTTTGCGCCAATGTCCGGGAAAACCATACTAAGGCGGGTGCGAAGTCTCCGGCCCATTAGGAGTTCTGCGGGAGCTACCCCAGTCACTGCATGGGGGGTGGTCCTGTACGTAAACAAAAAGCGAGCCAGTCTCGTGTCCATTGATCCGGAAGACTGCTTCTTTAGGCCTCTTTTGAATGTCTGCACTGCGCGCTCTGCCAACCCATTTGAAGCCGGGTGGTAAGGGGCAGTGCGGATATGGCGGATGCCGTTCATCTTCGTGAACCTCGCAAACTCCTCACTCGTGAATGGAGTGCCGTTATACGTGACCAGCACCTCGGGGATGCCATGCGTACTAAACGATAAACGCATCTTTTCAATTGTTGCGCAGGACGTTGTCCCCTGCATCTTATGCACCTCTAGCCATTTGGACTGGGCGTCAGTTAGTAGAAGGAACATGGATCCTTGAAAAGGGCCTGCGAAATCTGCATGCAAGCGTGCCCAAGGTCGCCCTGGCCATTCCCAGTGATGTAGGGGCGTGGCCGGCGGAGGCTTCTGATGCTCCTGACAAATGGAGCAGTTTTGGGCCACCTTCTCAATGTCGGTGTCGAGGCCTGGCCACCAAACATAACTCCGGGCCAACATTTCATTTTGGTCACGCCTGGATGCCCATTGTGCAAGTCTGATAGTATCAGCTCCTGGCCTTTTTCCGGGACAATCACACACGTCCCCCACAAGAGGATGCCGTCTTCCACGCTGAATTCTGACAGCTTGGAGGAAAATGCCCGCAACTCGCCTGGGAGCTGTCTATGCTGCCCACCATACAGGACTATGTGCCGAACCTTTGACAGGACTGGCTCCGTCTGGGTCCACTCACGGATCTGTGATGCCGTGACAGACAAGGTGTCCATAAAATTTAGGGTTGCAACCACCTCACCGGTCGTGGGGGTCGACATGGGGCCAGTCGATAAAGGCAATCGGCTCAGTGCGTCGGCATTTGCTATCTGCGTACCTGGTTTGTGCTCCAGAGAATACTCGTATGCAGCAAGCAACAAAGCCCAGCGCTGGATCCGTGCAGAAGCAATGGGCGGTATTGGCTTATCCTCTCTGAAAAGTCCCAGCAGGGGCTTATAATCAGTCACGATAGTGAAATGGCGGCCGTACACGTACTGGTGGAAGCGTTTCACCGCAAAAACCACTGCCAGGCCCTCCTTCTCAATCTGCGCGTACTTTTTCTCCGCTGCAGTCAATGTGCGGGAGGCGAAAGCTATCGGTCGTTTGGCCCCGTTCTCCATCTTGTGGGACAGGTCGGCCCCAATACCATACGGGGATGCATCACATGTGACGAACAAAGGCTTTCCAGGATCATAGTGGGCTAGTAACCCAGACAACGACAATTGTTGCTTTACCCGCCGGAAAGCGGTTTCTTGCGGCTGACCCCAAACCCAGGTGTGATTTTTCTTTAGCAGAAGGTGCAAAGGGGCCAGCGTAGTTGCCAGATTGGGGAGGAACTTCCCGTAATAGTTTACGAGACCGAGAAAAGAACGAAGATGCGAAGTGTCAGTCGGGGCGGGGGCATGTTGAATTGCACGCACCTTCTCTGCGACGGGGTGCAGACCTTCACGGTCCACCCGATAACCTAGATAGACTACTTCCTTTGCCTGAAATACGCACTTTGTGCGACGTAAACGGACTCCAGCCTCCGAAAGGCGTTTAAGGACAGCCTCCAGATTTTCCAAATGTTCGTGCTCCGACGTTCCTGTAATCAAAACGTCATCTAGGTAGACAGCCACACATGGTAAACCTCTCAAAATGCCCTCCATAACACGTTGAAAAATTACGCAGGCAGAGGATACTCCAAAGGGCAACCGTGTATATTCATACAGGCCCCGGTGTGTATTAATCATTACATATGGTCGGGAGGCAGGGTCCAGCTCCAACTGCAGGTAGGCGTGACTCATATCTAATTTTGTGAACGAGAGTCCACCTGCAAGTTTCGCGTAGAGATCCTCTATGCGAGGCATTGGATATCGGTCGAGTCGGGAAACCGTATTCACTGTAAGTTTATAGTCGCCACACAAGCGAACTGTGGCATCTGGCTTCATTACAGGTACAATTGGTGCTGCCCAGTCAGCAAAACGGACGGGCCTGATAATACCCAAACTCTCCAAACGAGTGAGCTCCCCTTCTACCTTCTCGAGCAAGGCGTAAGGCACTGGGCGCGCCCGGAAATAGCGCGGCGTGGCTCCTGGCTCAACTTGGATACGGGCTACTGCCCCTTTTATTTTCCCCAAACCAGGCTGGAATACATCTGGGTATCGTCCTAGCACCTCAGTCAACCCTTCAGAAACTGTTTGGAGGATGTGCTGCCATTGCAACCGCAAATGGCGCAACCAGTCCCGACCCAACAGGCTGGACCCATGGCCGCGCACCACGATAAGTGGGAAACGCCCCTCCTGGCGTCCATAGACAACAGGGGTCATTGTAGTTCCAGCAATGTCCAGTGGTTCCCCCGTGTAGGTGGCCAACCTGGCCTGTGAGTCGGTTAATGTAAGCGTCTGTATACCCTGCTTGATGCGGTCGAATGTCTTCTGGGCGATCACGGAGACCGCTGCGCCAGTATCCAACTCCATCTCAAGCGGGTGGCCATTGACCCGTACTGTCACCTTAATGGGGGCCACACGGGGAGCTGCCACACAATGCAGCTGCAGGCAGTCGTCCTCCATCTCCACGTCCTCAGGAGTAGTCGCCGCAGGTTCATCCACATGGAAGGTATGGCCTCTGGGCTGGTCCCAGTTTCGGTCGGAACGACGGCACCTCTGGCGCCCCCAGGACCGCCGTCCGCGACGGGGTCAGCGCCTACAAGTCTGACACGGACATGGCTCCTCATCCATTGGCTCTGGAGAAGGCTCCCTTCGGGGAGGAATGTCCGACGGCCACTGGCGTCGGTCCGGACGTTGCCTCGCCCAAGGTACCGCAGGAGTGTGGGGGGACGTTTTCGGACGGAAGGGGTTGCGCCCCAAGGCATGCACTTCCATTCCCTGTAGCTCCTGTACTCCTCGCTCTGCGCTCTCTCGGGACAATACTATTTGAATGGCCTGTTGAAATGTCAATGTTGGCTCCGCTAACAACTTTCTCTGGGTGGCCGCATTGTTAATACCGCAAACCAAACGGTCGGGTAACATTTCTGACAAGGTCTCACCATAGTCACAGTACACCGCAATCCTGCGTAGCCTGGATAGAAAATCGGCAAGGGATTCTCCAGGGGACCTCTCAGCGGTATTAAACCGGTAACGCTGGACTATCGTGGACGGGGTTGGGTTAAAATGTTGCCCCACTATATTCACAAGTTCATCAAATGGTTTGGTGTCCGGCGCAGCTGGGTACGTAAGGCTCCTAATCACCCCAAACGTATGCGGGCCGCAGGCGGTGAGCAATATGACCACCTGGCGCTCGTTTTCGGTGATATTGTTTGCCCGGAAATAGTAACGCATCCGTTGTGTGTACTGGTTCCAGCTTTCCAGCGCAGCATCAAAAACATCCAAACGTCCGTTCAGAGGCATGGTATAATAGAAAACAACTTCCAACCTGTATCCAACAAAAATCCAGGGAGGTGGCTTCAGCAGTGTAGACGGCTATTCACCTTCGTCGCCAGTTTTGTAAGGGCCAAGAAGAATCCAGCACGAGTTTTAAGTATACAAAGTAATAACATTTATTTACTATAACATATATACATAACAGTAGCAGTAACTTCCCTTGCTACATACTCCTTCCTGCTGGTTCCTGAACTGGCCAGCTTATTTATACAAGGAGTTTACTAGTGGTTTCTCCGCCCCCCTCATTGGGGAAGCTCATACTCCCACAGGATTGTGGGATAGTCATTAGTCCCCAGCCAATGGTAAGTAGGCAGGTTATAACATAAAGATAACTCGAATAAATAAATAACAAATACTAACACTAACTAGCTACTGTAGAGCGACTTCAAAATGCGTCTATCCACCAACACGACTTACTTCCAACTCCCCTAGAGTCACGTGGTTGGTTTATTCTGCCACCAGGTGGTTGGAGGTCATGTATAAGATTATGTACAGAATTTCTTTATGCATATCATCACATGTGCTGAGGTTGTGTGCTGTATTCCACGGTCAGTGTGCTGTGGTCAATGTGTTATGTTCTATGGTCTGTATGCTGTGTTCTGATTGCTATGGTCAGCGTGCTGTGGTCAATGTGATGTGTTCTGTGGTCTGTGCGCTGAGTGCTGCTGTCAGTGTGCTGCGGTTTGTTTGCTGTGTGTTGCGGACAGTGTGTGTGTGCTGCGGACAGTGTGCTGTGTGCTGCAGATGGTGTGCTGTGGACAGTGTGCTGTGTGCTGCAGTCAGAGTGCTGCAGACAGTGTGCTGTGTGCTGCAGACAATGTGCTGTGTGCTGCAGTCAGAGTGCTGTGGACAGTGTGCTGTGTGCTGCAGTCAGAGTGCTGCGGACAGTGTGCTGTGTGCTGCAGTCAGAGTGCTGCAGACAGTGTGCTGTGTGCTGCGGACAGTGTGCTGTGTGCTGCAGTCAGAGTGCTGCGGACAGTGTGCTGTGTGCTGCGGACAGTGTGCTGTGTGCTGCGGACAGTGTGCTGTGTGCTGCAGTCAGAGTGCTGCGGACAATGTGCTGTGTGCTGCAGTCAGAGTGCTGCAGACAATGTGCTGTGTGCTGCAGTCAGTGTGCTGTGAGCTGCAGTCAGAGTGCTGCAGACATTGTGCTGTGTGCTGCAGTCAGAGTGCTGCGGACAGTGTGCTGTGTGCTGCAGACAATGTGCTGTGTGCTGCAGTCAGAGTGCGGCAGACAATGTGCTGTGTGCTGCAGTCAGAGTGCGGCAGACAATGTGCTGTGTGCTGCAGACAGTGTGCTGTGTGCTGCAGTCAGTGTGCTGTGTGCTGCAGTCAGAGTGCGGCAGACAATGTGCTGTGTGCTGCAGTCAGAGTGCTGCGGACAGTGTGCTGTGTGCTGCAGTCAGAGTGCTGCAGACAGTGTGCTGTGTGCTGCGGACAGTGTGCTGCGGACAGTGTGCTGTGTGCTGCAGACAGTGTGCTGCGGACAGTGTGCTGTGTGCTGCGGACAGTGTGCTGCGGACAGTGTGGTGTGTGCTGCAGTCAGAGTGCTGCAGACAATGTGCTGTGTGCTGCAGTCAGAGTGCTGCGGACAGTGTGCTGTGTGCTGCAGTCAGAGTGCTGCGGACAGTGTGCTGTGTGCTGCAGTCAGAGTGCTGCAGACAGTGTGCTGTGTGCTGCAGACAATGTGCTGTGTGCTGCAGTCAGAGTGCTGCGGACAGTGTGCTGTGTGCTGCAGTCAGAGTGCTGCGGACAGTGTGCTGTGTGCTGCAGTCAGAGTGCTGCAGACAGTGTGCTGTGTGCTGCGGACAGTGTGCTGCGGACAGTGTGCTGTGTGCTGCAGACAGTGTGCTGCGGACAGTGTGCTGTGTGCTGCGGAAAGTGTGCTGCGGACAGTGTGCTGTGTGCTGCAGTCAGAGTGCTGCAGACAATGTGCTGTGTGCTGCAGTCAGAGTGCTGCAGACAATGTGCTGTGTGCTGCAGCCAGAGTGCTGCGGACAGTGTGCTGTGAGCTGCAGTCAGAGTGCTGCGGACAGTGTGCTGTGTGCTGCAGTCAGTGTGCTGTGTGCTGCAGTCAAAGTGCTGCAGACAGTGTGCTGTGTGCTGCAGTCAGAGTGCTGCGGACAGTGTGCTGTGTGCTGCAGTCAGAGTGCTGCGGACAGTGTGCTGTGTGCTGCAGTCAGAGTGCTGCAGACAGTGTGCTGTGTGCTGCGGACAGTGTGCTGCGGACAGTGTGCTGTGTGCTGCAGACAGTGTGCTGCGGACAGTGTGCTGTGTGCTGCGGACAGTGTGCTGCGGACAGTGTGCTGTGTGCTGCAGTCAGAGTGCTGCAGACAATGTGCTGTGTGCTGCAGTCAGAGTGCTGCGGACAGTGTGCTGTGTGCTGCAGTCAGAGTGCTGCAGACAGTGTGCTGTGTGCTGCAGACAATGTGCTGTGTGCTGCAGTCAGAGTGCTGCGGACAGTGTGCTGTGTGCTGCGGTCAGAGTGCTGCGGACAGTGTGCTGTGTGCTGCAGTCAGAGTGCTGCAGACAGTGTGCTGTGTGCTGCGGACAATGTGCTGCGGACAGTGTGCTGTGTGCTGCAGTCAGAGTGCTGCAGACAATGTGCTGTGTGCTGCAGACAATGTGCTGTGTGCTGCAGTCAGAGTGCTGCGGACAGTGTGCTGTGTGCTGCAGTCAGAGTGCTGCAGAAAGTGTGCTGTGTGCTGCAGACAATGTGCTGTGTGCTGCAGTCAGAGTGCTGCGGACAGTGTGCTGTGTGCTGCAGTCAGAGTGCTGCAGACAGTGTGCTGTGTGCTGCGGACAGTGTGCTGCGGACAGTGTGCTGTGTGCTGCAGTCAGAGTGCTGCAGACAATGTGCTGTGTGCTGCAGTCAGAGTGCTGCAGACAATGTGCTGTGTGCTGCAGTCAGAGTGCTGCAGACAGTGTGCTGTGTGCTGCAGACAATGTGCTGTGTGCTGCAGTCAGAGTGCTGCAGACAAGGTGCTGTGTGCTGCAGACAGTGTGCTGTGTGCGGCGGACAGTGTGCTGCAGACAGTGTGCTGTGTGCTGCTGACAGAGTGCTGCAGACAATGTGCTGTGTGCTGCAGTCAGAGTGCTGCAGACAGTGTGCTGTGTGCTGCAGACAATGTGCTGTGCAAGTTTGTGTGCTGTGGTCTGTGTGCTGTGGTCTATGTGCTGTGGTCTGTGTACTGCGGTCTATCTGCTGTTGTCTGTGTGTTATGTGCTGTTTTCAATGTGTTATGTTCTGTGGTCTGTGTGCTGTGGTCTGTGTACTGCGGTCTATCTGCTGTTGTCTGTGTGTTGTGTGCTGTTTTCAATGTGTTATGTTCTGTGGCCTGTGTGCTGCGGTATGTGTGAACCAGCCTATATGCTGCGGTCAGTGTGATGTGGTCAATGTGTTAGGTTCTGTGGTCTGCATGCTGTGATCTGTGGTCAGTGTGCTGTGGTCAATGTGATGTGTTCTCATGTCTGTGTGCTCAGTGTTGTGGCCTGTGTGCTGTGTGCTCCAGTCTGTGTGCTGCGGTCTGTGTGCTGCAGATAGTGTGCTGGGAGTCACGGTCAGTGTGCTGCATATTGTGTGTTATGTGCTGCAGTCAGAGTGCTGCGGATAGTGTGCTGTGTGCCGCGTACTGGGCACGGATTATGTGTTGTGTGCTGCGGTCAGTGTGCTGTGGATAGTGTGCTGTGTGCTGCAGTCAGAGTGCTGCGGATAGCGTGCTGTGTGCTGCAGACAGTGTGCTGCGGACAGTGTGCTGTGTGCTGCAGACAGTGTGCTGTGCGCTGCGGACAGTGTGCTGTGTGCTGCGGACAGTGTGCTGTGTGCTGCGGACAGTGTGCTGTGTGCTGCGGACAGTGTGCTGTGTGCTGCGGACAGTGTGCTGTGTGCTGCAGATAGTGTGATGCGGATAGTGTGCTGTGTGCTGCAGACAGTGTGCTGTGTGCTGCGGACAGTGTGCTGCGGACAGTGTGCTGTGTGCTGCAGACAGTGTGCTGCGGACAGTGTGCTGTGTGCTGCAGACAGTGTGCTGCGGACAGTGTGCTGTGTGCTGCGGACAGTGTGCTGTGTGCTGCAGACAGTGTGCTGCGGACAGTGTGCTGTGTGCTGCAGATAGTGTGCTGTGTGCTGCGGATAGTGTGCTGCAGACAGTGTGCTGCGGACAGTGTGCTGTGTGCTGCGGACAGTGTGCTGTGTGCTGCGGACAGTGTGCTGCGGACAGTGTGCTGTGTGCTGTGGACAGTGTGCTGCAGTCAGAGTGCTGCAGACAGTGTGCTGTGTGCTGCAGACAATGTGCTGTGTGCTGCAGTCAGAGTGCTGTGGACAGTGTGCTGTGTGCTGCAGTCAGAGTGCTGCAGACAATGTGCTGTGTGCTGCAGTCAGAGTGCTGCGGACAGTGTGCTGTGTGCTGCAGACAATGTGCTGTGTGCTGCAGTCAGAGTGCTGCAGACAGTGTGCTGTGTGCTGCAGTCAGAGTGCTGCAGACAGTGTGCTGTGTGCTGCAGTCAGAATGCTGCAGACAGAGTGCTGTGTGCTGCGGACAGTGTGCTGCGTACAGTGTGCTGTGTGCTGCAGATAGTGTGATGCGGATAGTGTGCTGTGTGCTGCAGACAGTGTGCTGCAGACAGTGTGCTGCGGACAGTGTGCTGTGTGCTGCAGACAGTGTGCTGTGTGCTGCGGACAGTGTGCTGTGTGCTGCGGACAGTGTGCTGTGTGCTGCAGACAGTGTGCTGCGGACAGTGTGCTGTGTGCTGCGGACAGTGTGCTGTGTGCTGTGGACAGTGTGCTGTGTGCTGCGGACAGTGTGCTGTGTGCTGCAGACAGTGTGCTGCGAACCGTGTGCTGTGTGCTGCGGACAGTGTGCTGTGTGCTGCAGATAGTGTGATGCGGATAGTGTGCTGTGTGCTGCAGACAGTGTGCTGTGGATAATGTCCTGTGTGCAGCAGACAGTTTGCTGTGTGCTGCAGTCAGAGCGCTGCGGATAGTGTGCTGTGAGCTGCAGACAGTGTGATGCGGATAGTGTGCTGTGTGCTGCAGATTGTGTGATGCGGATAGTGTGCTGTGTGCTGCAGTCAGAGTGCTGCGGATAGTGTGCTGTGTGCTGCGGACAGTGTGCTGTGTGCTGCAGACAGTGTGCTGTGTGCTGCAGATTGTGTGATGCGGATAGTGTGCTGTGTGCTGCAGTCAGTGTGCTGCGGATAGTGTGCTGTGTGCTGCGGACAGTGTGCTGTGTGCTGCAGACAGTGTGCTGTGTGCTGCGGACAGTGTGCTGTGTGCTGCAGATAGTGTGATGCGGATAGTGTGCTGTGTGCAGCAGACACTGTGCTGCGGACAGTGTGCTGTGTGCTGCAGATTGTGTGATGCGGATAGTGTGCTGTGTGCTGCAGTCAGAGTGCTGCGGATATGGTGCTGTGTGCTGCGGACAGTGTGCTGTGTGCTGCAGACAGTGTGCTGTGTGCTGCAGATTGTGTGATGCGGATAGTGTGCTGTGTGCTGCAGTCAGAGTGCTGCGGATAGTGTGCTGTGTGCTGCGGACAGTGTGCTGTGTGCTGCAGACAGTGTGCTGTGTGCTGCGGACTGTGTGCTGTGCGCTGCAGATAGTGTGATGCGGATAGTGTGCTGTGTGCTGCAGTCATGGTCCTGCAGATAGTGTGCTGTGTGCTGCAGTCAGAGTGCTGCGGATAGTGTGCTGTGTGCTGCGGACAGTGTGCTGCGGACAGTGTGCTGTGTGCTGTGGACAGTGTGCTGCAGTCAGAGTGCTGCAGACAGTGTGCTGTGTGCTGCAGACAATGTGCTGTGTGCTGCAGTCAGAGTGCTGTGGACAGTGTGCTGTGTGCTGCAGTCAGAGTGCTGCAGACAATGTGCTGTGTGCTGCAGTCAGAGTGCTGCGGACAGTGTGCTGTGTGCTGCAGACAATGTGCTGTGTGCTGCAGTCAGAGTGCTGTAGACAGTGTGCTGTGTGCTGCAGTCAGAGTGCTGCAGACAGTGTGCTGTGTGCTGCAGTCAGAATGCTGCAGACAGAGTGCTGTGTGCTGCGGACAGTGTGCTGTGTGCTGCAGATAGTGTGATGCGGATAGTGTGCTGTGTGCTGCAGACAGTGTGCTGCAGACAGTGTGCTGCGGACAGTGTGCTGTGTGCTGCAGACAGTGTGCTGTGTGCTGCGGACAGTGTGCTGTGTGCTGCGGACAGTGTGCTGTGTGCTGCAGACAGTGTGCTGCGGACAGTGTGCTGTGTGCTGCGGACAGTGTGCTGTGTGCTGCGGACAGTGTGCTGTGTGCTGCGGACAGTGTGCTGTGTGCTGCAGACAGTGTGCTGCGAACCGTGTGCTGTGTGCTGCGGACAGTGTGCTGTGTGCTGCAGATAGTGTGATGCGGATAGTGTGCTGTGTGCTGCAGACAGTGTGCTGTGGATAATGTCCTGTGTGCAGCAGAAAGTTTGCTGTGTGCTGCAGTCAGAGCGCTGCGGATAGTGTGCTGTGAGCTGCAGACAGTGTGCTGTGTGCTGCGGACAGTGTGCTGTGTGCTGCAGATAGTGTGATGCGGATAGTGTGCTGTGTGCAGCAGACACTGTGCTGCGGACAGTGTGCTGTGTGCTGCAGATTGTGTGATGCGGATAGTGTGCTGTGTGCTGCAGTCAGAGTGCTGCGGATAGTGTGCTGTGTGCTGCGGACAGTGTGCTGTGTGCTGCAGACAGTGTGCTGTATGCTGCAGATTGTGTGATGCGGATAGTGTGCTGTGTGCTGCAGTCAGAGTGCTGCGGATAGTGTGCTGTGTGCTGCGGACAGTGTGCTGTGTGCTGCAGACAGTGTGCTGTGTGCTGCGGACTGTGTGCTGTGTGCTGCAGATAGTGTGATGCGGATAGTGTGCTGTGTGCTGCAGTCATGGTCCTGCAGATAGTGTGCTGTGTGCTGCAGTCAGAGTCCTGCAGATAGTGTGCTGTGTGCTGCGGACAGTGCGCTGTGTGCTGCAGTCAGAGTCCTGCAGATAGTGTGCTGTGTGCTGCAGTCAGAGTGCTGTGGATAATGTCCTGTGTAATTCAGTCAGAGTCCTGCGGACAGTGTGCTGTGTGCTGCAGTCAGAGTGCTGCGGACAGTGTGCTGTGTGCTGCAGTCAGTGTGCTGCGGACAGTGTGCTGTGTGCTGCAGTCACTGTGCTGCGGACAGTGTGCTGTGTGCTGCAGTCAGAGTCCTGCGGACAGTGTGCTGTGTGCTGCAGGTTGTGTGCTGCAGACAGTGTGCTGTGTGCTGCAGACAGTGTGCTGTGTGCTTCAGTCAGAGTCCTGCGGATAGTGTGCTGTGTGCTGCAGTCAGAATGCTGCGGACAGTGTGCTGTGTGCTGCGGACAGTGTGCTGTGTGCTGCAGTCAGAGTGCTGCGGACAGTGTGCTGTGTGCTGCAGACAATGTGTTGTGCAAGTCTGTGTGCTGTGGTCTGTGTGCTGTGGTCTATGTGCTGTGGTCTGTGTACTGCGGTCTATCTGCTGTTGTCTGTGTGTTGTGTGCTGTTTTCAATGTGTTATGTTCTGTGGTCTGTGTGCTGTGGTCTGTGTACTGCGGTCTATCTGCTGTTGTCTGTGTGTTGTGTGCTGTTTTCAATGTGTTATGTTCTGTGGCCTGTGTGCTGCGGTATGTGTGAACCAGCCTATATGCTGCGGTCAGTGTGATGTGGTCAATGTGTTAGGTTCTGTGGTCTGCATGCTGTGATCTGTGGTCAGTGTGCTGTGGTCAATGTGTTAGGTTCTGTGGTCTGCATAGTGTGATCTGTGGTCAGTGTGCTGTGGTCAATGTGATGTGTTCTCAGGTCTGTGTGCTCAGTGTTGTGGCCTGTGTGCTGTGTGCTCCAGTCTGTGTGCTGCGGTCTGTGTGCTGCAGATAGTGTGCTGGGAGTCACGGTCAGTGTGCTGCATATTGTGTGTTATGTGCTGCAGTCAGAGTGCTGCGGATAGTGTGCTGTGTGCCGCGTACTGGGCACGGATTGTGTGTTGTGTGCTGCGGTCAGTGTGCTGTGGATAGTGTGCTGTGTGCTGCAGTCAGAGTGCTGCGGATAGTGTGCTGTGTGCTGCAGTCAGAGTGCTGCGGACAGCGTGCTGTGTGCTGCAGACAGTGTGCTGTGGACAGTGTGCTGTGTGCTGCAGACAGTGTGCTGTGTGCTGCGGACAGTGTGATGCGGATAGTGTGCTGTGTGCTGCAGACAGTGTGCTGTGTGCTGCAGACAGTGTGCTGCAGACAGTGTGCTGCGGACAGTGTGCTGTGTGCTGCGGACAGTGTGCTGTGTCCTGCAGATAGTGTGATGCGGATAGTGTGCTGTGTGCTGCAGACAGTGTGCTGTGTGCTGCAGACAGTGTGCTGTGTGCTGCAGATTGTGTGATGCGGATAGTGTGCTGTGTGCTGCAGTCAGAGTGCTGCGGACAGTGTGCTGTGTGCTGCGGACAGTGTGCTGTGTGCTGCAGTCAGAGTCCTGCAGATAGTGTGCTGTGTGCTGCGGACAGTGCGCTGTGTGCTGCAGTCAGAGTCCTGCAGATAGTGTGCTGTGTGCTGCAGTCAGAGTGCTGTGGATAATGTCCTGTGTGCTTCAGTCAGAGTCCTGCGGACAGTGTGCTGTGTGCTGCAGTCAGAGTGCTGCGGACAGTGTGCTGTGTGCTGCAGTCAGTGTGCTGCGGACAGTGTGCTGTGTGCTGCAGTCAGTGTGCTGCGGACAGTGTGCTGTGTGCTGCAGTCAGAGTCCTGCGGACAGTGTGCTGTGTGCTGCAGGTTGTGTGCTGCGGACAGTGTGCTGTGTGCTGCGGACAGTGTGCTGTGTGCTTCAGTCAGAGTCCTGCGGATAGTGTGCTGTGTGCTGCAGTCAGAATGCTGCGGACAGTGTGCTGTGTGCTGCGGACAGTGTGCTGTGTGCTGCAGTCAGAGTGCTGCGGACAGTGTGCTGTGTGCTGCAGACAATGTGCTGTGTGCTGCAGTCAGAGTGCTGCAGACAGTGTGCTGTGTGCTGCGTACAGTGTGTTGTGTGCTGCAGTCAGAGTGCTGCAGACAATGTGCTGTGTGCTGCAGTCAGAGTGCTGCAGACAGTGTGCTGTGTGCTGCGGACAGTGTGCTGTGTGCTGCAGTCAATGTGTTGTGCAAGTCTGTGTGCTGTGGTCTGTGTGCTGTGGTCTATGTGCTGTGGTCTGTGTACTGCGGTCTATCTGCTGTTGTCTGTGTGTTGTGTGCTGTTTTCAATGTGTTATGTTCTGTGGTCTGTGTGCTGTGGTCTGTGTACTGCGGTCTATCTGCTGTTGTCTGTGTGTTGTGTGCTGTTTTCAATGTGTTATGTTCTGTGGCCTGTGTGCTGCGGTATGTGTGAACCAGCCTATATGCTGCGGTCAGTGTGATGTGGTCAATGTGTTAGGTTCTGTGGTCTGCATGCTGTGATCTGTGGTCAGTGTGCTGTGGTCAATGTGTTAGGTTCTGTGGTCTGCATAGTGTGATCTGTGGTCAGTGTGCTGTGGTCAATGTGATGTGTTCTCAGGTCTGTGTGCTCAGTGTTGTGGCCTGTGTGCTGTGTGCTCCAGTCTGTGTGCTGCGGTCTGTGTGCTGCAGATAGTGTGCTGGGAGTCACGGTCAGTGTGCTGCATATTGTGTGTTATGTGCTGCAGTCAGAGTGCTGCGGATAGTGTGCTGTGTGCCGCGTACTGGGCACGGATTGTGTGTTGTGTGCTGCGGTCAGTGTGCTGTGGATAGTGTGCTGTGTGCTGCAGTCAGAGTGCTGCGGATAGTGTGCTGTGTGCTGCAGTCAGAGTGCTGCGGACAGCGTGCTGTGTGCTGCAGACAGTGTGCTGCGGACAGTGTGCTGTGTGCTGCAGACAGTGTGCTGTGTGCTGCGGACAGTGTGATGCGGATAGTGTGCTGTGTGCTGCAGACAGTGTGCTGTGTGCTGCAGACAGTGTGCTGCGGACAGTGTGCTGTGTGCTGCGGAGAGTGTGCTCTGTGCTGCAGATAGTGTGATGCGGATAGTGTGCTGTGTGCTGCAGACAGTGTGCTGTGTGCTGCAGACAGTGTGCTGCAGACAGTGTGCTGCGGACAGTGTGCTGTGTGCTGCAGCCAGTGTGCTGTGTGCTGCGGACAGTGTGCTGTGTGCTGCGGACAGTGTGCTGTGTGCTGCAGACAGTGTGCTGCGAACCGTGTGCTGTGTGCTGCGGACAGTGTGCTGTGTGCTGCAGATAGTGTGATGCGGATAGTGTGCTGTGTGCTGCAGACAGTGTGCTGTGGATAATGTCCTGTGTGCAGCAGACAGTTTGCTGTGTGCTGCAGTCAGAGCGCTGCGGATAGTGTGCTGTGAGCTGCAGACAGTGTGCTGCGAACCGTGTGCTGTGTGCTGCGGACAGTGTGTTGTGTGCTGCAGATAGTGTGATGCGGATAGTGTGCTGTGTGCTGCAGACAGTGTGCTGTGGATAATGTCCTGTGTGCAGCAGACAGTTTGCTGTGTGCTGCAGTCAGAGCGCTGCGGATAGTGTGCTGTGAGCTGCAGACAGTGTGCTGTGTGCTGCGGACAGTGTGCTGTGTGCTGCAGATTGTGTGATGCGGATAGTGTGCTGTGTGCTGCAGTCAGAGTGCTGCGGATAGTGTGCTGTGTGCTGCGGACAGTGTGCTGTGTGCTGCAGACAGTGTGCTGTGTGCTGCGGACTGGGTGCTGTGTGCTGCAGATAGTGTGATGCGGATAGTGTGCTGTGTGCGGCAGTCATGGTCCTGCAGATAGTGTGCTGTGTGCTGCAGTCAGAGTGCTGCGGATAGTGTGCTGTGTGCTGCGGACAGTGTGCTGTGTGCTGCAGTCAGAGTCCTGCAGATAGTGTGCTGTGTGCTGCGGACAGTGCGCTGTGTGCTGCAGTCAGAGTCCTGCAGATAGTGTGCTGCAGTCAGAGTGCTGTGGATAATGTCCTGTGTGCTTCAGTCAGAGTCCTGCGGACAGTGTGCTGTGTGCTGCAGTCAGAGTGCTGCGGACAGTGTGCTGTGTGCTGCAGTCAGTGTGCTGCGGACAGTGTGCTGTGTGCTGCAGTCAGAGTGCTGTGGACAGTGTGCTGTGTGCTTCAGTCAGAGTCCTGCGGACAGTGTGCTGTGTGCTGCAGTCAGTGTGCTGCGGACAGTGTGCTGTGTGCTGCAGTCAGTGTGCTGCGTGTGGTGTTGGGTTCTCTGGTGCACAGATGAGCCAACACAGTTGTATGTGGTACAATTCTATTTTATTTTAACTCTTATCTACAGTTCGTTCTGGATACTCTGCACGTGCTGTCTCCCTGAGTGTGTCGTGTAGCAGGTCTGTCCTGGTCCTCCTCTCCAGCTAATACTGACCACCAGGTGTCGTGTTTGTGCTTTTATATCTTTCTGTGATTGGTTGTGGTGTTGTGTGTTCTGATTTGTCTGTTGGTGTGTCTATCATGATGTATGTGTTTGAATATCATGACATCCCCCCTTTTTACAAAGATATGTGCCTACGTGGTTATAAATATAATCGTGTCGTGAGTGCATCTAAGAGTGTTTGTGTGTGTTGTGTACAGCGTGTGTATATGACGTAACTATTTGCATGGGGCGATGTCGGGTGCGTCACACTAACAAGGTTGTACCATAACAAAACATGAATGCGAGAAAAAAAAAACTTGAACAGTGGTCCGGTCAGACGATATCTGGAACGATAAACAACAACAGGTTATAATACAGAAGTGTTTGACTTTTTGAACGTATGAACAGCGTTATAAGTCCAGTCTAATGGGTGACCGCCTCAAGAATAGGCTGGTCCTCAAGCCGGTCCAGCTATGGAGATTTGGGTTCACACTGGTTCACCTTGGACTGTTGGAGGTGATGCTGCTGCCGAAGTCTCTACTTTTCCATTTGTTGTACTTCGTGCAGTGCTTGGTTTTTCATTCGTGCAAATATAACATTCAACATCTTTGTTAGTGTTGCCTTGGCTGTGATTTGGTTCTGGTGGCGATGGAAGGGGCATGATCCGTGGCATCTCCACGAAGTCATCCTTGGGAACCAGTGGAGGATCCGGCGTGTGCGTACGGTTCAGTTGCGAGCGTGGAAGGCGGCGCAAAGCTCGCTGATTGCACCTACGCACCAATCCATCCGCCCTGCATGCCAGGAACAAGGTGGAGTCTTTTTTCTTTTTATGTTTGTGGTGGACGGCATCTTGTAGCCAATGGGTCGTTGCCATCGAAGAAGCACCATCACTAATATCATGCAAGGCGATGACTGTGCCAGATGTGGAAGTTGGCCGAGACCGTGCACGCTGGTTCCGGCCACCTGCTGTGCCGGAAGGGCGACTCCGCAGAGAAACGTCGAAGCATGTCGCCTTGGAGAGAGAATTGTTGCTCGCATCAACGTCTGGCGGTGGCGCGAATTGGTGTGTCCGTCTTGGACCGCAGGTGCTGGTCGCCACTGCCGACCCAGTGGGACTGCCACGCGATCCATTCCTTGTCGCCGTGGCATCCGCCGTCACCCTGAGCGTGCCATCACCGAGGCCGCGACACCGCCCGTCCGGAGCAAGGTCTGGCGTGCGCGAATCAGAGTCGGCGCTTGGCTGCTCCCCATCTGGAGTCCGGTCTGCCTTCCGTCGATGCTCCCCATCCGGAGTCCCAACAGGTTCACTGGAGGCAGCCGAGATTCCCTGAAGCTGCACTTCTGGAGTCGGAACATGCAGGAATGCACCGACCAGTGGAGAGGCTCGAGCCATCGAGGGTGGAAGCGGTGCGCCGCCACCGCAGTCGTCAGTGGTCCCACCGTGATCGTCGAGTGCCTCGGTACGCACTAGGCGAGGTCTGTCACCTTGCACCTTTTGCATAGGAAGTGGGATGCTGTCGTCACCCGTCTCACATCCCGTGGATAGATCCTCATTAGCAGCTTGCTGTTCACTAGGGTTGGGTAAATTGTCAGAGTTTTCATCTGGTGGTGCACACCATGTCGGTGGACTGTCATTGTCTTGCCGTTGTCCTTCATTTGGGCTTTTCTTCTTTGGAATTTTAAATCTTCCCCCAGACATTGCAGAACCTTGTTTATTACCCCCAAATTCTCCCATATGTATGGTCTCGAATATAGGATCCAATGTTTCTATCGACATTGTACTATTTTCCAAAGAACATTCCGTTTCACTTTTCTTCTCAGGTACCTCATATGTATCTTTGTCTAATGTACATGCCTTCATGGTCTCTGGGTCTGATTTTGCTGGGACTGGCATGATCACAGTCTCTCTTTGACTGTTCTCAATTGCCCACATTATACTCCCCATACATAACTGCTTAATCACTGGGGTTAGTGTGGTACAATGGATAATCGGGTCGACCTTATCTGCATCTTCACCATTAGTGGAAAGCACACTTGGTTCACTTGAAACTGCTGCGGGTTTTAAATTCGTTATCTGGCTACTCGATGTCGGTGTCCTCAGGATTCTTGCTCCAATGTTCTGCTCATTTATCAGTTGAGTGTGTATAGGTTCAATGCAATTAATGTTCCCCTCAAGGTTTGAAGAGTCATTACTGACTACCTGCTGGTCTCCGAAGTTGGGACTTTGCGGCGTTGTGTTGAAGGGAGACATTTGTCCCTGCTGTAGATATGATTCAGGTTGTGTTATTTCCATTACCTGAGGATCAATGTCTTGTCCATTTTTTCGATCCGTACTAAAACACTGGCAATTCTCAGTCTGCTCCTTGCAAGTTAAACATTCAATTAATTTCTTTAGCAAATCCTCAGCATCCTTCTGTGACCGTGCAGCATTATTAATCTCTGTTCGGCTATAATGATCCTGAAGGTCAGCGCATAAACCTTTTTTCTTCGAGCTTGGAAGAGGCGATTCCTTTGGCTTGTCTTCAGTTGGGCTGGAACAGTCTTCAGCGCTGTGCCCTTCATTGTAGCATGAGAGACCGTCATGGTCATGCTGCTGTGCAGTGGAGCATGGTAGGCTGTTATAGCCTTCTTGCTGTTCACGTGAGCACGGCAGACTTGCATCGTCTGCCGCTGGTTGGTCAGGAGAGGTTGCTAGACCCTCATGGTCTTGTTCCTGCAAGGACCGCACATTGGAGTCTTGCGTTGCTTCTATCGTGGAGGCTGTCCACGAGCTCTCTGTGGAGGCTTGTGACACTGGAGTCACTTCTTGTTCGTGCAAGGACTGCGCTCTGGAGTCTTGCGTTGCTTCTATCGTGGAGGCTGTCCACGAGCTCTCTGTGGAGGCTTGTGACACTGGAGTCACTTCTTGTTCGTGCAAGGACTGCGCTCTGGAGTCTTGCATGTCTTCTTTCATAGAGTCGGGAACGTTGAGCGGGACGTGGACCACGCTCTGTGTGGCAGCAGGGCGCTCTCCGTGTGCTTGCACCACTCCCTGTCTGTTAATGTCAGGCTGCAGCATCATCCGGTACTGATAAGTTGGGACGTCATATCTGCTGGATTGAAGATCCTCAAATCCGAAAAATGAATCCGCATCTGCGTCGGATTCAATGTGGGGGCCGGCAATGTGCAACACGAAAGGTTCGTCCGAGTCATAGTCGTATAGGACCACGGAGCTATCATTGGGCTCGCGAGGTCTGGAAACACTGTAAAGATCATCATCGAAGTATTCGAGGTCGGAATCATCGGCTTGTGCGTAGGTAACTGCTTGTCGGAAGGTTCTTCGGAGGTCAAATTCATCTCCTGGGTCAATTTGCGGCAATGTGCTGTCATTCCAGGTGAGGGAAGGTTGTTTTACAGCTTTAACAGATTTTTGTTTTTTTGATTTGGGACGTTTCCCTTTTAAATTGGATTTGGGACGTTTCCCCTTTAAATTGGTGCTGTCTGGGGCCTCTGACATCCTGACGCTCGGTATGTAGCACGTAGGAAGCGACTGCGCATGCTCAGATCGCTGTTCCTTTACCGATGGCCGTTTTCTTGACTGCGGACAGTGTGCTGTGTGCTGCAGTCAGAGTGCTGCAGACAATGTCCTGTGTGCTTCAGTCAGAGTCCTGCGGACAGTGTGCTGTTTGCTGCAGTCAGTGTGCTGTGGACAGTGTGCTGTGTGCTGCGGACAGTGTGCTGTGTGCTGCAGTCAGAGTGCTGCGGACAGTGTGCTGTGTGCTGCAGTCAGAGTGCTGCAGACAATGTGCTGTGTGCTGCAGTCAGAGTGCTGCAGACAGTGTGCTGTGTGCTGCAGACCGTGTGCTGTGTGCTGCAGCCAGTGTGCTGCGTGCTGCAGTCAGAGTGCTGTGGATAATGTCCTGTGTGCTTCAGTCAGAGTCCTGCGGACAGTGTGCTGTGTGCTGCAGTCAGAGTGCTGCGGACAGTGTGCTGTGTGCTGCAGTCAGAGTGCTGCGGACAGTGTGCTGTGTGCTGCAGTCAGAGTGCTGCGGACAGTGTGCTGTGTGCTTCAGTCAGAGTCCTGCGGACAGTGTGCTGTGTGCTGCAGTCAGTGTGCTGCGGACAGTGTGCTGTGTGCTGCAGTCAGAGTGCTGCGGACAGTGTGCTGTGTGCTGCAGTCAGAGTGCTGCGGACAGTGTGCTGTGTGCTGCAGTCAGAGTGCTGCGGACAGTGTGCTGTGTGCTGCAGTCAGAGTGCTGCAGACAATGTCCTGTGTGCTTCAGTCAGAGTCCTGCGGACAGTGTGCTGTTTGCTGCAGTCAGTGTGCTGTGGACAGTGTGCTGTGTGCTGCGGACAGTGTGCTGTGTGCTGCAGTCAGAGTGCTGCGGACAGTGTGCTGTGTGCTGCAGTCAGAGTGCTGCAGACAATGTGCTGTGTGCTGCAGTCAGAGTGCTGCAGACAGTGTGCTGTGTGCTGCAGACAGTGTGCTGTGTGCTGCAGCCAGTGTGCTGCGTGCTGCAGTCAGAGTGCTGTGGATAATGTCCTGTGTGCTTCAGTCAGAGTCCTGCGGACAGTGTGCTGTGTGCTGCAGTCAGAGTGCTGCGGACAGTGTGCTGTGTGCTGCAGTCAGAGTGCTGCGGACAGTGTGCTGTGTGCTGCAGTCAGAGTGCTGCGGACAGTGTGCTGTGTGCTTCAGTCAGAGTCCTGCGGACAGTGTGCTGTGTGCTGCAGTCAGAGTGCTGCGGACAGTGTGCTGTGTGCTGCAGTCAGAGTGCTGCGGACAGTGTGCTGTGTGCTGCAGTCAGAGTGCTGCGGACAGTGTGCTGTGTGCTTCAGTCAGAGTCCTGCTGACAGTGTGCTGTGTGCTGCAGTCAGAGTTCTGCGGACAGTGTGCTGTGTGCTGCAGACAGTGTGCTGTGTGCTGCAGTCAGAGTTCTGCAGACAGTGTCCTGTGTGCTGCAGTCAGAATGCTGTGGACAGTGTGCTGTGTGCTGCAGTCAGAGTGCTGCAGACAGTGTGCTGTGTGCTGCAGTCAGAGTGCTGCGGACAATGTGCTGTAAGCTGCAGTCAGAATGCTGTGGACAGTGAGCTGTGTGCTGCATTCAGTGTGCTGTGGACAGTGTGCTGTGTGCTTCAGTCAGAGTCCTGCGGACAGTGTGCTGTGTGCTGCAGTCAGTGTGCACTGGACAGTGTGCTGTGTGCTGCAGTCAGAGTGCTGTGTGCTATGGACAGTGTGCTGTGTGCTGCAGTCAGAGTGCTGCAGACAATGTGCTGTGTGCTGCAGTCAGAGTGCTGCAGACAGTGTGCTGTGAGCTGCAGTCAGAGTGCTGCAGACAGTGTGCTGTGTGCTGCAGACAGTGTGCTGTGTGCTGTGGACAGTGTGCTGTGTGCTGCAGTCAGAGTGCTGCAGACAATGTGCTGTGTGCTGCAGTCAGAGTCCTGCGGACAGTGTGCTGTTTGCTGCAGTCAGTGTGCTGTGGACAGTGTGCTGTGTGCTGCGGACAGTGTGCTGTGTGCTGCAGTCAGAGTGCTGCGGACAGTGTGCTGTGTGCTGCAGTCAGAGTGCTGCAGACAATGTGCTGTGTGCTGCAGTCAGAGTGCTGCAGCCAGTGTGCTGCGTGCTGCAGTCAGAGTGCTGTGGATAATGTCCTGTGTGCTTCAGTCAGAGTCCTGCGGACAGTGTGCTGTGTGCTGCAGTCAGAGTGCTGCGGACAGTGTGCTGTGTGCTGCAGTCAGAGTGCTGCGGACAGTGTGCTGTGTGCTGCAGTCAGAGTGCTGCGGACAGTGTGCTGTGTGCTTCAGTCAGAGTCCTGCGGACAGTGTGCTGTGTGCTGCAGTCAGTGTGCTGCGGACAGTGTGCTGTGTGCTGCAGTCAGAGTGCTGCGGACAGTGTGCTGTGTGCTGCAGTCAGAGTGCTGCGGACAGTGTGCTGTGTGCTGCAGTCAGAGTGCTGCGGACAGTGTGCTGTGTGCTGCAGTCAGAGTGCTGCAGACAATGTCCTGTGTGCTTCAGTCAGAGTCCTGCGGACAGTGTGCTGTTTGCTGCAGTCAGTGTGCTGTGGACAGTGTGCTGTGTGCTGCGGACAGTGTGCTGTGTGCTGCAGTCAGAGTGCTGCGGACAGTGTGCTGTGTGCTGCAGCCAGGGTGCTGCGTGCTGCAGTCAGAGTGCTGTGGATAATGTCCTGTGTGCTTCAGTCAGAGTCCTGCGGACAGTGTGCTGTGTGCTACAGTCAGAGTGCTGCGGACAGTGTGCTGTGTGCTGCAGTCAGAGTGCTGCGGACAGTGTGCTGTGTGCTGCAGTCAGAGTGCTGCGGACAGTGTGCTGTGTGCTTCAGTCAGAGTCCTGCGGACAGTGTGCTGTGTGCTGCAG
This sequence comes from Scyliorhinus torazame, assembly GCF_047496885.1. NCBI lineage: Eukaryota > Metazoa > Chordata > Chondrichthyes > Carcharhiniformes > Scyliorhinidae > Scyliorhinus > Scyliorhinus torazame. The sequence continues at coordinate 152,807,839 of NC_092723.1, read as the reverse complement.
TCAGAGTGCTGCGGACAGTGTGCTGTGTGCTGCAGTCAGAGTGCTGCGGACAGTGTGCTGTGTGCTGCAGTCAGAGTGCTGCGGACAGTGTGCTGTGTGCTTCAGTCAGAGTCCTGCTGACAGTGTGCTGTGTGCTGCAGTCAGAGTTCTGCGGACAGTGTGCTGTGTGCTGCAGACAGTGTGCTGTGTGCTGCAGTCAGAGTTCTGCAGACAGTGTCCTGTGTGCTGCAGTCAGAATGCTGTGGACAGTGTGCTGTGTGCTGCAGTCAGAGTGCTGCAGACAGTGTGCTGTGTGCTGCAGTCAGAGTGCTGCGGACAGTGTGCTGTGTGCTGCAGTCAGAGTGCTGCAGACAGTGTGCTGTGTGCTGCAGTCAGAGTGCTGCGGACAGTGTGCTGTGTGCTGCAGTCAGAGTGCTGCAGACAGTGTGCTGTGTGCTGCAGTCAGAATGCTGCGGACAATGTGCTGTAAGCTGCAGTCAGAATGCTGTGGACAGTGAGCTGTGTGCTGCATTCAGTGTGCTGTGGACAGTGTGCTGTGTGCTTCAGTCAGAGTCCTGCGGACAGTGTGCTGTGTGCTGCAGTCAGTGTGCACTGGACAGTGTGCTGTGTGCTGCAGTCAGAGTGCTGTGTGCTATGGACAGTGTGCTGTGTGCTGCAGTCAGAGTGCTGCAGACAATGTGCTGTGTGCTGCAGTCAGAGTGCTGCAGACAGTGTGCTGTGAGCTGCAGTCAGAGTGCTGCAGACAGTGTGCTGTGTGCTGCAGACAGTGTGCTGTGTGCTGTGGACAGTGTGCTGTGTGCTGCAGTCAGAGTGCTGCAGACAATGTGCTGTGTGCTGCATTCAGAGTGCTGCGGACAGTGTGCTGTGTGCTGCAGCCAGTGTGCTGTGTGCTGCAGTCAGAGTGCTGTGGATAATGTCCTGTGTGCTTCAGTCAGAGTCCTGCGGACAGTGTGCTGTGTGCTGCAGTCAGAGTGCTGCGGACAGTGTGCTGTGTGCTGCAGTCAGTGTGCTGCGGACAGTGTGCTGTGTGCTGCAGTCAGAATGCTGCGGACAGTGTGCTGTGTGCTGCAGTCAGAATCCTGCGGACAGTGTGCCGTGTGCTGCGGACAGTGTGCTGTGTGCTGCGGACAGTGTGCTGTGTGCTGCAGTCAGTGTGCTGCGGACAGTGTGCTGTGTGCTGCAGTCAGAGTGCTGCGGACAGTGTGCTGTGTGCTGCAGACAGTGTGCTGTGTGCTGCGGACAGTGTGCTGTGTGCTGCGGACAGTGTGCTGTGTGCTGTGGACAGTGTGCTGTGTGCTGTGGACAGTGTGCTGTGTGCTGCAGTCAGTGTGCTGCGGACAGTGTGCTGTGTGCTGCAGACAGTGTGCTGTGTGCTGCGGACAGTGTGCTGTGTGCTGCGGACAGTGTGCTGTGTGCTGCGGACAGTGTGCTGTGTGCTGTGGACAGTGTGCTGTGCGCTGCAGTCAGTGTGCTGCGGACAGTGTGCTGTGTGCTGCAGTCAGAATGCTGCGGACAGTGTGCTGTGTGCTGCGGACAGTGTGCTGTGTGCTGCGGACTGTGTGCTGTGTGCTGCGGACAGTGTGCTGTGTGCTGCGGACAGTGTGCTGTGTGCTGCAGACAGTGTGCTGTGTGCAGCAGTCAGAATGCTGCGGACAGTGTGCTGTGTGCTGCGGACAGTGTGCTGTGTGCTGCGGACAGTGTGCTGTGTGCTGCGGACAGTGTTCTGTGTGCTGCGGACAGTGTGCTGTGTGCAGCAGTCAGTGTGCTGCAGACAGTGTGCTGTGTGCTGCAGTCAGAGTGCTGCAGACAGTGTGCTGTGTGCTGCGGACAGTGTGCTGTGTGCTGCAGTCAGAGTGCTGCGAACAGTGTGCTGTGTGCTGCGGATAGTGTGCTGTGTGCTGCAGTCAGTGTGCTGCGGACAGTGTGCTGTGTGCTGCAGTCAGAGTGCTGCAGACAGTGTTCTGTGAGCTGCAGTCAGAGTGCTGCGGACAGTGTGCAGTGTGCTGCAGTCAGTGTGCTGCAGACAATGTGCTGTGTGCTGCAGTCAGAGTGCTGCGGACAGTGTGCTGTGTGCTGCAGCCAGTGTGCTGTGTGCTGCAGTCAGAGTGCTGTGGATAATGTCCTGTGTGCATCAGTCAGAGTCCTGCGGACAGTGTGCTGTGTGCTGCAGTCAGAGTGCTGCGGACAGTGTGCTGTGTGCTGCAGTCAGTGTGCTGCGGACAGTGTGCTGTGTGCTGCAGTCAGAATGCTGCGGACAGTGTGCTGTGTGCTGCAGTCAGAGTGCTGTGTGCTGTGGACAGTGTGCTGTGTGCTGCAGTCAGAGTGCTGCAGACAATGTGCTGTGTGCTGCAGTCAGAGTGCTGCAGACAGTGTGCTGTGTGCTGCAGACAGTGTGCTGTGTGCTGTGGACAGTGTGCTGTGTGCTGCAGTCAGAGTGCTGCAGACAATGTGCTGTGTGCTGCAGTCAGAGTCCTGCTGACAGTGTGCTGTGTGCTGCAGTCAGAGTTCTGCGGACAGTGTGCTGTGTGCTGCAGACAGTGTGCTGTGTGCTGCAGTCAGAGTTCTGCAGACAGTGTCCTGTGTGCTGCAGTCAGAATGCTGTGGACAGTGTGCTGTGTGCTGCAGTCAGAGTGCTGCAGACAGTGTGCTGTGTGCTGCAGTCAGAGTGCTGCGGACAATGTGCTGTAAGCTGCAGTCAGAATGCTGTGGACAGTGAGCTGTGTGCTGCATTCAGTGTGCTGTGGACAGTGTGCTGTGTGCTTCAGTCAGAGTGCTGCGGACAGTGTGCTGTGTGCTGCAGTCAGAGTGCTGCGGACAGTGTGCTGTGTGCTGCAGTCAGAGTGCTGCGGACAGTGTGCTGTGTGCTTCAGTCAGAGTCCTGCGGACAGTGTGCTGTGTGCTGCAGTCAGAGTGCTGCGGACAGTGTGCTGTGTGCTGCAGTCAGAGTGCTGCGGACAGTGTGCTGTGTGCTGCAGTCAGAGTGCTGCGGACAGTGTGCTGTGTGCTTCAGTCAGAGTCCTGCTGACAGTGTGCTGTGTGCTGCAGTCAGAGTTCTGCGGACAGTGTGCTGTGTGCTGCAGACAGTGTGCTGTGTGCTGCAGTCAGAGTTCTGCAGACAGTGTCCTGTGTGCTGCAGTCAGAATGCTGTGGACAGTGTGCTGTGTGCTGCAGTCAGAGTGCTGCAGACAGTGTGCTGTGTGCTGCAGTCAGAGTGCTGCGGACAATGTGCTGTAAGCTGCAGTCAGAATGCTGTGGACAGTGAGCTGTGTGCTGCATTCAGTGTGCTGTGGACAGTGTGCTGTGTGCTTCAGTCAGAGTCCTGCGGACAGTGTGCTGTGTGCTGCAGTCAGTGTGCACTGGACAGTGTGCTGTGTGCTGCAGTCAGAGTGCTGTGTGCTATGGACAGTGTGCTGTGTGCTGCAGTCAGAGTGCTGCAGACAATGTGCTGTGTGCTGCAGTCAGAGTGCTGCAGACAGTGTGCTGTGAGCTGCAGTCAGAGTGCTGCAGACAGTGTGCTGTGTGCTGCAGACAGTGTGCTGTGTGCTGTGGACAGTGTGCTGTGTGCTGCAGTCAGAGTGCTGCAGACAATGTGCTGTGTGCTGCAGTCAGAGTCCTGCGGACAGTGTGCTGTTTGCTGCAGTCAGTGTGCTGTGGACAGTGTGCTGTGTGCTGCGGACAGTGTGCTGTGTGCTGCAGTCAGAGTGCTGCGGACAGTGTGCTGTGTGCTGCAGTCAGAGTGCTGCAGACAATGTGCTGTGTGCTGCAGTCAGAGTGCTGCAGCCAGTGTGCTGCGTGCTGCAGTCAGAGTGCTGTGGATAATGTCCTGTGTGCTTCAGTCAGAGTCCTGCGGACAGTGTGCTGTGTGCTGCAGTCAGAGTGCTGCGGACAGTGTGCTGTGTGCTGCAGTCAGAGTGCTGCGGACAGTGTGCTGTGTGCTGCAGTCAGAGTGCTGCGGACAGTGTGCTGTGTGCTTCAGTCAGAGTCCTGCGGACAGTGTGCTGTGTGCTGCAGTCAGTGTGCTGCGGACAGTGTGCTGTGTGCTGCAGTCAGAGTGCTGCGGACAGTGTGCTGTGTGCTGCAGTCAGAGTGCTGCGGACAGTGTGCTGTGTGCTGCAGTCAGAGTGCTGCGGACAGTGTGCTGTGTGCTGCAGTCAGAGTGCTGCAGACAATGTCCTGTGTGCTTCAGTCAGAGTCCTGCGGACAGTGTGCTGTTTGCTGCAGTCAGTGTGCTGTGGACAGTGTGCTGTGTGCTGCGGACAGTGTGCTGTGTGCTGCAGTCAGAGTGCTGCGGACAGTGTGCTGTGTGCTGCAGCCAGGGTGCTGCGTGCTGCAGTCAGAGTGCTGTGGATAATGTCCTGTGTGCTTCAGTCAGAGTCCTGCGGACAGTGTGCTGTGTGCTACAGTCAGAGTGCTGCGGACAGTGTGCTGTGTGCTGCAGTCAGAGTGCTGCGGACAGTGTGCTGTGTGCTGCAGTCAGAGTGCTGCGGACAGTGTGCTGTGTGCTTCAGTCAGAGTCCTGCGGACAGTGTGCTGTGTGCTGCAGTCAGAGTGCTGCGGACAGTGTGCTGTGTGCTGCAGTCAGAGTGCTGCGGACAGTGTGCTGTGTGCTGCAGTCAGAGTGCTGCGGACAGTGTGCTGTGTGCTTCAGTCAGAGTCCTGCTGACAGTGTGCTGTGTGCTGCAGTCAGAGTTCTGCGGACAGTGTGCTGTGTGCTGCAGACAGTGTGCTGTGTGCTGCAGTCAGAGTTCTGCAGACAGTGTCCTGTGTGCTGCAGTCAGAATGCTGTGGACAGTGTGCTGTGTGCTGCAGTCAGAGTGCTGCAGACAGTGTGCTGTGTGCTGCAGTCAGAGTGCTGCGGACAGTGTGCTGTGTGCTGCAGTCAGAGTGCTGCAGACAGTGTGCTGTGTGCTGCAGTCAGAGTGCTGCGGACAGTGTGCTGTGTGCTGCAGTCAGTGTGCTGTGGACAGTGTGCTGTGTGCTGCGGACAGTGTGCTGTGTGCTGCAGTCAGAGTGCTGCGGACAGTGTGCTGTGTGCTGCAGTCAGAGTGCTGCAGACAATGTGCTGTGTGCTGCAGTCAGAGTCCTGCGGACAGTGTGCTGTTTGCTGCAGTCAGTGTGCTGTGGACAGTGTGCTGTGTGCTGCGGACAGTGTGCTGTGTGCTGCAGTCAGAGTGCTGCGGACAGTGTGCTGTGTGCTGCAGTCAGAGTGCTGCAGACAATGTGCTGTGTGCTGCAGTCAGAGTGCTGCAGCCAGTGTGCTGCGTGCTGCAGTCAGAGTGCTGTGGATAATGTCCTGTGTGCTTCAGTCAGAGTCCTGCGGACAGTGTGCTGTGTGCTGCAGTCAGAGTGCTGCGGACAGTGTGCTGTGTGCTGCAGTCAGAGTGCTGCGGACAGTGTGCTGTGTGCTGCAGTCAGAGTGCTGCGGACAGTGTGCTGTGTGCTTCAGTCAGAGTCCTGCGGACAGTGTGCTGTGTGCTGCAGTCAGTGTGCTGCGGACAGTGTGCTGTGTGCTGCAGTCAGAGTGCTGCGGACAGTGTGCTGTGTGCTGCAGTCAGAGTGCTGCGGACAGTGTGCTGTTTGCTGCAGTCAGAGTGCTGCGGACAGTGTGCTGTGTGCTGCAGTCAGAGTGCTGCAGACAATGTCCTGTGTGCTTCAGTCAGAGTCCTGCGGACAGTGTGCTGTTTGCTGCAGTCAGTGTGCTGTGGACAGTGTGCTGTGTGCTGCGGACAGTGTGCTGTGTGCTGCAGTCAGAGTGCTGCGGACAGTGTGCTGTGTGCTGCAGCCAGGGTGCTGCGTGCTGCAGTCAGAGTGCTGTGGATAATGTCCTGTGTGCTTCAGTCAGAGTCCTGCGGACAGTGTGCTGTGTGCTACAGTCAGAGTGCTGCGGACAGTGTGCTGTGTGCTGCAGTCAGAGTGCTGCGGACAGTGTGCTGTGTGCTGCAGTCAGAGTGCTGCGGACAGTGTGCTGTGTGCTTCAGTCAGAGTCCTGCGGACAGTGTGCTGTGTGCTGCAGTCAGAGTGCTGCGGACAGTGTGCTGTGTGCTGCAGTCAGAGTGCTGCGGACAGTGTGCTGTGTGCTGCAGTCAGAGTGCTGCGGACAGTGTGCTGTGTGCTTCAGTCAGAGTCCTGCTGACAGTGTGCTGTGTGCTGCAGTCAGAGTTCTGCGGACAGTGTGCTGTGTGCTGCAGACAGTGTGCTGTGTGCTGCAGTCAGAGTTCTGCAGACAGTGTCCTGTGTGCTGCAGTCAGAATGCTGTGGACAGTGTGCTGTGTGCTGCAGTCAGAGTGCTGCAGACAGTGTGCTGTGTGCTGCAGTCAGAGTGCTGCGGACAGTGTGCTGTGTGCTGCAGTCAGAGTGCTGCAGACAGTGTGCTGTGTGCTGCAGTCAGAGTGCTGCGGACAGTGTGCTGTGTGCTGCAGTCAGAGTGCTGCAGACAGTGTGCTGTGTGCTGCAGTCAGAATGCTGCGGACAATGTGCTGTAAGCTGCAGTCAGAATGCTGTGGACAGTGAGCTGTGTGCTGCATTCAGTGTGCTGTGGACAGTGTGCTGTGTGCTTCAGTCAGAGTCCTGCGGACAGTGTGCTGTGTGCTGCAGTCAGTGTGCACTGGACAGTGTGCTGTGTGCTGCAGTCAGAGTGCTGTGTGCTATGGACAGTGTGCTGTGTGCTGCAGTCAGAGTGCTGCAGACAATGTGCTGTGTGCTGCAGTCAGAGTGCTGCAGACAGTGTGCTGTGAGCTGCAGTCAGAGTGCTGCAGACAGTGTGCTGTGTGCTGCAGACAGTGTGCTGTGTGCTGTGGACAGTGTGCTGTGTGCTGCAGTCAGAGTGCTGCAGACAATGTGCTGTGTGCTGCATTCAGAGTGCTGCGGACAGTGTGCTGTGTGCTGCAGCCAGTGTGCTGTGTGCTGCAGTCAGAGTGCTGTGGATAATGTCCTGTGTGCTTCAGTCAGAGTCCTGCGGACAGTGTGCTGTGTGCTGCAGTCAGAGTGCTGCGGACAGTGTGCTGTGTGCTGCAGTCAGTGTGCTGCGGACAGTGTGCTGTGTGCTGCAGTCAGAATGCTGCGGACAGTGTGCTGTGTGCTGCAGTCAGAATGCTGCGGACAGTGTGCCGTGTGCTGCGGACAGTGTGCTGTGTGCTGCGGACAGTGTGCTGTGTGCTGCAGTCAGTGTGCTGCGGACAGTGTGCTGTGTGCTGCAGTCAGAGTGCTGCGGACAGTGTGCTGTGTGCTGCAGACAGTGTGCTGTGTGCTGCGGACAGTGTGCTGTGTGCTGCGGACAGTGTGCTGTGTGCTGTGGACAGTGTGCTGTGTGCTGTGGACAGTGTGCTGTGTGCTGCAGTCAGTGTGCTGCGGACAGTGTGCTGTGTGCTGCAGACAGTGTGCTGTGTGCTGCGGACAGTGTGCTGTGTGCTGCGGACAGTGTGCTGTGTGCTGCGGACAGTGTGCTGTGTGCTGTGGACAGTGTGCTGTGCGCTGCAGTCAGTGTGCTGCGGACAGTGTGCTGTGTGCTGCAGTCAGAATGCTGCGGACAGTGTGCTGTGTGCTGCGGACAGTGTGCTGTGTGCTGCGGACTGTGTGCTGTGTGCTGCGGACAGTGTGCTGTGTGCTGCGGACAGTGTGCTGTGTGCTGCAGACAGTGTGCTGTGTGCTGCAGTCAGAATGCTGCGGACAGTGTGCTGTGTGCTGCGGACAGTGTGCTGTGTGCTGCGGACAGTGTGCTGTGTGCTGCGGACAGTGTTCTGTGTGCTGCGGACAGTGTGCTGTGTGCAGCAGTCAGTGTGCTGCAGACAGTGTGCTGTGTGCTGCAGTCAGAGTGCTGCAGACAGTGTGCTGTGTGCTGCGGACAGTGTGCTGTGTGCTGCAGTCAGAGTGCTGCGAACAGTGTGCTGTGTGCTGCGGATAGTGTGCTGTGTGCTGCAGTCAGTGTGCTGCGGACAGTGTGCTGTGTGCTGCAGTCAGAGTGCTGCAGACAGTGTTCTGTGAGCTGCAGTCAGAGTGCTGCGGACAGTGTGCAGTGTGCTGCAGTCAGTGTGCTGCAGACAATGTGCTGTGTGCTGCAGTCAGAGTGCTGCGGACAGTGTGCTGTGTGCTGCAGCCAGTGTGCTGTGTGCTGCAGTCAGAGTGCTGTGGATAATGTCCTGTGTGCATCAGTCAGAGTCCTGCGGACAGTGTGCTGTGTGCTGCAGTCAGAGTGCTGCGGACAGTGTGCTGTGTGCTGCAGTCAGTGTGCTGCGGACAGTGTGCTGTGTGCTGCAGTCAGAATGCTGCGGACAGTGTGCTGTGTGCTGCAGTCAGAGTGCTGTGTGCTGTGGACAGTGTGCTGTGTGCTGCAGTCAGAGTGCTGCAGACAATGTGCTGTGTGCTGCAGTCAGAGTGCTGCAGACAGTGTGCTGTGTGCTGCAGACAGTGTGCTGTGTGCTGTGGACAGTGTGCTGTGTGCTGCAGTCAGAGTGCTGCAGACAATGTGCTGTGTGCTGCAGTCAGAGTCCTGCTGACAGTGTGCTGTGTGCTGCAGTCAGAGTTCTGCGGACAGTGTGCTGTGTGCTGCAGACAGTGTGCTGTGTGCTGCAGTCAGAGTTCTGCAGACAGTGTCCTGTGTGCTGCAGTCAGAATGCTGTGGACAGTGTGCTGTGTGCTGCAGTCAGAGTGCTGCAGACAGTGTGCTGTGTGCTGCAGTCAGAGTGCTGCGGACAATGTGCTGTAAGCTGCAGTCAGAATGCTGTGGACAGTGAGCTGTGTGCTGCATTCAGTGTGCTGTGGACAGTGTGCTGTGTGCTTCAGTCAGAGTGCTGCGGACAGTGTGCTGTGTGCTGCAGTCAGAGTGCTGCGGACAGTGTGCTGTGTGCTGCAGTCAGAGTGCTGCGGACAGTGTGCTGTGTGCTTCAGTCAGAGTCCTGCGGACAGTGTGCTGTGTGCTGCAGTCAGAGTGCTGCGGACAGTGTGCTGTGTGCTGCAGTCAGAGTGCTGCGGACAGTGTGCTGTGTGCTGCAGTCAGAGTGCTGCGGACAGTGTGCTGTGTGCTTCAGTCAGAGTCCTGCTGACAGTGTGCTGTGTGCTGCAGTCAGAGTTCTGCGGACAGTGTGCTGTGTGCTGCAGACAGTGTGCTGTGTGCTGCAGTCAGAGTTCTGCAGACAGTGTCCTGTGTGCTGCAGTCAGAATGCTGTGGACAGTGTGCTGTGTGCTGCAGTCAGAGTGCTGCAGACAGTGTGCTGTGTGCTGCAGTCAGAGTGCTGCGGACAATGTGCTGTAAGCTGCAGTCAGAATGCTGTGGACAGTGAGCTGTGTGCTGCATTCAGTGTGCTGTGGACAGTGTGCTGTGTGCTTCAGTCAGAGTCCTGCGGACAGTGTGCTGTGTGCTGCAGTCAGTGTGCACTGGACAGTGTGCTGTGTGCTGCAGTCAGAGTGCTGTGTGCTATGGACAGTGTGCTGTGTGCTGCAGTCAGAGTGCTGCAGACAATGTGCTGTGTGCTGCAGTCAGAGTGCTGCAGACAGTGTGCTGTGAGCTGCAGTCAGAGTGCTGCAGACAGTGTGCTGTGTGCTGCAGACAGTGTGCTGTGTGCTGTGGACAGTGTGCTGTGTGCTGCAGTCAGAGTGCTGCAGACAATGTGCTGTGTGCTGCAGTCAGAGTCCTGCGGACAGTGTGCTGTTTGCTGCAGTCAGTGTGCTGTGGACAGTGTGCTGTGTGCTGCGGACAGTGTGCTGTGTGCTGCAGTCAGAGTGCTGCGGACAGTGTGCTGTGTGCTGCAGTCAGAGTGCTGCAGACAATGTGCTGTGTGCTGCAGTCAGAGTGCTGCAGCCAGTGTGCTGCGTGCTGCAGTCAGAGTGCTGTGGATAATGTCCTGTGTGCTTCAGTCAGAGTCCTGCGGACAGTGTGCTGTGTGCTGCAGTCAGAGTGCTGCGGACAGTGTGCTGTGTGCTGCAGTCAGAGTGCTGCGGACAGTGTGCTGTGTGCTGCAGTCAGAGTGCTGCGGACAGTGTGCTGTGTGCTTCAGTCAGAGTCCTGCGGACAGTGTGCTGTGTGCTGCAGTCAGTGTGCTGCGGACAGTGTGCTGTGTGCTGCAGTCAGAGTGCTGCGGACAGTGTGCTGTGTGCTGCAGTCAGAGTGCTGCGGACAGTGTGCTGTGTGCTGCAGTCAGAGTGCTGCGGACAGTGTGCTGTGTGCTGCAGTCAGAGTGCTGCAGACAATGTCCTGTGTGCTTCAGTCAGAGTCCTGCGGACAGTGTGCTGTTTGCTGCAGTCAGTGTGCTGTGGACAGTGTGCTGTGTGCTGCGGACAGTGTGCTGTGTGCTGCAGTCAGAGTGCTGCGGACAGTGTGCTGTGTGCTGCAGCCAGGGTGCTGCGTGCTGCAGTCAGAGTGCTGTGGATAATGTCCTGTGTGCTTCAGTCAGAGTCCTGCGGACAGTGTGCTGTGTGCTACAGTCAGAGTGCTGCGGACAGTGTGCTGTGTGCTGCAGTCAGAGTGCTGCGGACAGTGTGCTGTGTGCTGCAGTCAGAGTGCTGCGGACAGTGTGCTGTGTGCTTCAGTCAGAGTCCTGCGGACAGTGTGCTGTGTGCTGCAGTCAGAGTGCTGCGGACAGTGTGCTGTGTGCTGCAGTCAGAGTGCTGCGGACAGTGTGCTGTGTGCTGCAGTCAGAGTGCTGCGGACAGTGTGCTGTGTGCTTCAGTCAGAGTCCTGCTGACAGTGTGCTGTGTGCTGCAGTCAGAGTTCTGCGGACAGTGTGCTGTGTGCTGCAGACAGTGTGCTGTGTGCTGCAGTCAGAGTTCTGCAGACAGTGTCCTGTGTGCTGCAGTCAGAATGCTGTGGACAGTGTGCTGTGTGCTGCAGTCAGAGTGCTGCAGACAGTGTGCTGTGTGCTGCAGTCAGAGTGCTGCGGACAGTGTGCTGTGTGCTGCAGTCAGAGTGCTGCAGACAGTGTGCTGTGTGCTGCAGTCAGAGTGCTGCGGACAGTGTGCTGTGTGCTGCAGTCAGAGTGCTGCAGACAGTGTGCTGTGTGCTGCAGTCAGAATGCTGCGGACAATGTGCTGTAAGCTGCAGTCAGAATGCTGTGGACAGTGAGCTGTGTGCTGCATTCAGTGTGCTGTGGACAGTGTGCTGTGTGCTTCAGTCAGAGTCCTGCGGACAGTGTGCTGTGTGCTGCAGTCAGTGTGCACTGGACAGTGTGCTGTGTGCTGCAGTCAGAGTGCTGTGTGCTATGGACAGTGTGCTGTGTGCTGCAGTCAGAGTGCTGCAGACAATGTGCTGTGTGCTGCAGTCAGAGTGCTGCAGACAGTGTGCTGTGAGCTGCAGTCAGAGTGCTGCAGACAGTGTGCTGTGTGCTGCAGACAGTGTGCTGTGTGCTGTGGACAGTGTGCTGTGTGCTGCAGTCAGAGTGCTGCAGACAATGTGCTGTGTGCTGCATTCAGAGTGCTGCGGACAGTGTGCTGTGTGCTGCAGCCAGTGTGCTGTGTGCTGCAGTCAGAGTGCTGTGGATAATGTCCTGTGTGCTTCAGTCAGAGTCCTGCGGACAGTGTGCTGTGTGCTGCAGTCAGAGTGCTGCGGACAGTGTGCTGTGTGCTGCAGTCAGTGTGCTGCGGACAGTGTGCTGTGTGCTGCAGTCAGAATGCTGCGGACAGTGTGCTGTGTGCTGCAGTCAGAATGCTGCGGACAGTGTGCCGTGTGCTGCGGACAGTGTGCTGTGTGCTGCGGACAGTGTGCTGTGTGCTGCAGTCAGTGTGCTGCGGACAGTGTGCTGTGTGCTGCAGTCAGAGTGCTGCGGACAGTGTGCTGTGTGCTGCAGACAGTGTGCTGTGTGCTGCGGACAGTGTGCTGTGTGCTGCGGACAGTGTGCTGTGTGCTGTGGACAGTGTGCTGTGTGCTGTGGACAGTGTGCTGTGTGCTGCAGTCAGTGTGCTGCGGACAGTGTGCTGTGTGCTGCAGACAGTGTGCTGTGTGCTGCGGACAGTGTGCTGTGTGCTGCGGACAGTGTGCTGTGTGCTGCGGACAGTGTGCTGTGTGCTGTGGACAGTGTGCTGTGCGCTGCAGTCAGTGTGCTGCGGACAGTGTGCTGTGTGCTGCAGTCAGAATGCTGCGGACAGTGTGCTGTGTGCTGCGGACAGTGTGCTGTGTGCTGCGGACTGTGTGCTGTGTGCTGCGGACAGTGTGCTGTGTGCTGCGGACAGTGTGCTGTGTGCTGCAGACAGTGTGCTGTGTGCTGCAGTCAGAATGCTGCGGACAGTGTGCTGTGTGCTGCGGACAGTGTGCTGTGTGCTGCGGACAGTGTGCTGTGTGCTGCGGACAGTGTTCTGTGTGCTGCGGACAGTGTGCTGTGTGCAGCAGTCAGTGTGCTGCAGACAGTGTGCTGTGTGCTGCAGTCAGAGTGCTGCAGACAGTGTGCTGTGTGCTGCGGACAGTGTGCTGTGTGCTGCAGTCAGAGTGCTGCGAACAGTGTGCTGTGTGCTGCGGATAGTGTGCTGTGTGCTGCAGTCAGTGTGCTGCGGACAGTGTGCTGTGTGCTGCAGTCAGAGTGCTGCAGACAGTGTTCTGTGAGCTGCAGTCAGAGTGCTGCGGACAGTGTGCAGTGTGCTGCAGTCAGTGTGCTGCAGACAATGTGCTGTGTGCTGCAGTCAGAGTGCTGCGGACAGTGTGCTGTGTGCTGCAGCCAGTGTGCTGTGTGCTGCAGTCAGAGTGCTGTGGATAATGTCCTGTGTGCATCAGTCAGAGTCCTGCGGACAGTGTGCTGTGTGCTGCAGTCAGAGTGCTGCGGACAGTGTGCTGTGTGCTGCAGTCAGTGTGCTGCGGACAGTGTGCTGTGTGCTGCAGTCAGAATGCTGCGGACAGTGTGCTGTGTGCTGCAGTCAGAGTGCTGTGTGCTGTGGACAGTGTGCTGTGTGCTGCAGTCAGAGTGCTGCAGACAATGTGCTGTGTGCTGCAGTCAGAGTGCTGCAGACAGTGTGCTGTGTGCTGCAGACAGTGTGCTGTGTGCTGTGGACAGTGTGCTGTGTGCTGCAGTCAGAGTGCTGCAGACAATGTGCTGTGTGCTGCAGTCAGAGTCCTGCTGACAGTGTGCTGTGTGCTGCAGTCAGAGTTCTGCGGACAGTGTGCTGTGTGCTGCAGACAGTGTGCTGTGTGCTGCAGTCAGAGTTCTGCAGACAGTGTCCTGTGTGCTGCAGTCAGAATGCTGTGGACAGTGTGCTGTGTGCTGCAGTCAGAGTGCTGCAGACAGTGTGCTGTGTGCTGCAGTCAGAGTGCTGCGGACAATGTGCTGTAAGCTGCAGTCAGAATGCTGTGGACAGTGAGCTGTGTGCTGCATTCAGTGTGCTGTGGACAGTGTGCTGTGTGCTTCAGTCAGAGTCCTGCGGACAGTGTGCTGTGTGCTGCAGTCAGTGTGCACTGGACAGTGTGCTGTGTGCTGCAGTCAGAGTGCTGTGTGCTATGGACAGTGTGCTGTGTGCTGCAGTCAGAGTGCTGCAGACAATGTGCTGTGTGCTGCAGTCAGAGTGCTGCAGACAGTGTGCTGTGAGCTGCAGTCAGAGTGCTGCAGACAGTGTGCTGTGTGCTGCAGACAGTGTGCTGTGTGCTGTGGACAGTGTGCTGTGTGCTGCAGTCAGAGTCCTGCGGACAGTGTGCTGTTTGCTGCAGTCAGTGTGCTGTGGACAGTGTGCTGTGTGCTGCGGACAGTGTGCTGTGTGCTGCAGTCAGAGTGCTGCGGACAGTGTGCTGTGTGCTGCAGTCAGAGTGCTGCAGACAATGTGCTGTGTGCTGCAGTCAGAGTGCTGCAGGCAGTGTGCTGTGTGCTGCAGACAGTGTGCTGTGTGCTGCAGCCAGTGTGCTGCGTGCTGCAGTCAGAGTGCTGTGGATAATGTCCTGTGTGCTTCAGTCAGAGTCCTGCGGACAGTGTGCTGTGTGCTGCAGTCAGAGTGCTGCGGACAGTGTGCTGTGTGCTGCAGTCAGAGTGCTGCGGACAGTGTGCTGTGTGCTGCAGTCAGAGTGCTGCGGACAGTGTGCTGTGTGCTTCAGTCAGAGTCCTGCGGACAGTGTGCTGTGTGCTGCAGTCAGTGTGCTGCGGACAGTGTGCTGTGTGCTGCAGTCAGAGTGCTGCGGACAGTGTGCTGTGTGCTGCAGTCAGAGTGCTGCGGACAGTGTGCTGTGTGCTGCAGTCAGCGTGCTGCGGACAGTGTGCTGTGTGCTGCAGTCAGAGTGCTGCAGACAATGTCCTGTGTGCTTCAGTCAGAGTCCTGCGGACAGTGTGCTGTTTGCTGCAGTCAGTGTGCTGTGGACAGTGTGCTGTGTGCTGCGGACAGTGTGCTGTGTGCTGCAGTCAGAGTGCTGCGGACAGTGTGCTGTGTGCTGCAGCCAGGGTGCTGCGTGCTGCAGTCAGAGTGCTGTGGATAATGTCCTGTGTGCTTCAGTCAGAGTCCTGCGGACAGTGTGCTGTGTGCTGCAGTCAGAGTGCTGCGGACAGTGTGCTGTGTGCTGCAGTCAGAGTGCTGCGGACAGTGTGCTGTGTGCTGCAGTCAGAGTGCTGCGGACAGTGTGCTGTGTGCTTCAGTCAGAGTCCTGCGGACAGTGTGCTGTGTGCTGCAGTCAGAGTGCTGCGGACAGTGTGCTGTGTGCTGCAGTCAGAGTGCTGCGGACAGTGTGCTGCAGTCAGAGTGCTGCGGACAGTGTGCTGTGTGCTTCAGTCAGAGTCCTGCTGACAGTGTGCTGTGTGCTGCAGTCAGAGTTCTGCGGACAGTGTGCTGTGTGCTGCAGACAGTGTGCTGTGTGCTGCAGTCAGAGTTCTGCAGACAGTGTCCTGTGTGCTGCAGTCAGAATGCTGTGGACAGTGTGCTGTGTGCTGCAGTCAGAGTGCTGCAGACAGTGTGCTGTGTGCTGCAGTCAGAGTGCTGCGGACAATGTGCTGTAAGCTGCAGTCAGAATGCTGTGGACAGTGAGCTGTGTGCTGCATTCAGTGTGCTGTGGACAGTGTGCTGTGTGCTTCAGTCAGAGTCCTGCGGACAGTGTGCTGTGTGCTGCAGTCAGTGTGCACTGGACAGTGTGCTGTGTGCTGCAGTCAGAGTGCTGTGTGCTATGGACAGTGTGCTGTGTGCTGCAGTCAGAGTGCTGCAGACAATGTGCTGTGTGCTGCAGTCAGAGTGCTGCAGACAGTGTGCTGTGAGCTGCAGTCAGAGTGCTGCAGACAGTGTGCTGTGTGCTGCAGACAGTGTGCTGTGTGCTGTGGACAGTGTGCTGTGTGCTGCAGTCAGAGTGCTGCAGACAATGTGCTGTGTGCTGCAGTCAGAGTGCTGCGGACAGTGTGCTGTGTGCTGCAGCCAGTGTGCTGTGTGCTGCAGTCAGAGTGCTGTGGATAATGTCCTGTGTGCTTCAGTCAGAGTCCTGCGGACAGTGTGCTGTGTGCTGCAGTCAGAGTGCTGCGGACAGTGTGCTGTGTGCTGCAGTCAGAATGCTGCGGACAGTGTGCTGTGTGCTGCAGTCAGAATGCTGCGGACAGTGTGCCGTGTGCTGCGGACAGTGTGCTGTGTGCTGCGGACAGTGTGCTGTGTGCTGCAGTCAGTGTGCTGCGGACAGTGTGCTGTGTGCTGCAGTCAGAGTGCTGCGGACAGTGTGCTGTGTGCTGCAGACAGTGTGCTGTGTGCTGCGGACAGTGTGCTGTGTGCTGCGGACAGTGTGCTGTGTGCTGTGGACAGTGTGCTGTGTGCTGTGGACAGTGTGCTGTGTGCTGCAGTCAGTGTGCTGCGGACAGTGTGCTGTGTGCTGCAGACAGTGTGCTGTGTGCTGCGGACAGTGTGCTGTGTGCTGCGGACAGTGTGCTGTGTGCTGCGGACAGTGTGCTGTGTGCTGTGGACAGTGTGCTGTGCGCTGCAGTCAGTGTGCTGCGGACAGTGTGCTGTGTGCTGCAGTCAGAATGCTGCGGACAGTGTGCTGTGTGCTGCGGACAGTGTGCTGTGTGCTGCGGACTGTGTGCTGTGTGCTGCGGACAGTGTGCTGTGTGCTGCGGACAGTGTGCTGTGTGCTGCAGACAGTGTGCTGTGTGCTGCAGTCAGAATGCTGCGGACAGTGTGCTGTGTGCTGCGGACAGTGTGCTGTGTGCTGCGGACAGTGTGCTGTGTGCTGCGGACAGTGTGCTGTGTGCTGCGGACAGTGTGCTGTGTGCTGCAGTCAGTGTGCTGCAGACAGTGTGCTGTGTGCTGCAGTCAGAGTGCTGCAGACAGTGTGCTGTGTGCTGCGGACAGTGTGCTGTGTGCTGCAGTCAGAGTGCTGCGAACAGTGTGCTGTGTGCTGCGGATAGTGTGCTGTGTGCTGCAGTCAGTGTGCTGCGGACAGTGTGCTGTGTGCTGCAGTCAGAGTGCTGCAGACAGTGTGCTGTGAGCTGCAGTCAGAGTGCTGCGGACAGTGTGCAGTGTGCTGCAGTCAGTGTGCTGCAGACAATGTGCTGTGTGCTGCAGTCAGAGTGCTGCGGACAGTGTGCTGTGTGCTGCAGCCAGTGTGCTGTGTGCTGCAGTCAGAGTGCTGTGGATAATGTCCTGTGTGCATCAGTCAGAGTCCTGCGGACAGTGTGCTGTGTGCTGCAGTCAGAGTGCTGCGGACAGTGTGCTGTGTGCTGCAGTCAGTGTGCTGCGGACAGTGTGCTGTGTGCTGCAGTCAGAATGCTGCGGACAGTGTGCTGTGTGCTGCAGTCAGAGTGCTGTGTGCTGTGGACAGTGTGCTGTGTGCTGCAGTCAGAGTGCTGCAGACAATGTGCTGTGTGCTGCAGTCAGAGTGCTGCAGACAGTGTGCTGTGTGCTGCAGACAGTGTGCTGTGTGCTGTGGACAGTGTGCTGTGTGCTGCAGTCAGAGTGCTGCAGACAATGTGCTGTGTGCTGCAGTCAGAGTGCTGCGGACAGTGTGCTGTGTGCTGCAGTCAGAGTGCTGCGGACAGTGTGCTGTGTGCTGCAGACAATGTGCTGTGTGCTGCAGTCAGAGTGCTGCAGACAATGTGCTGTGTGCTGCAGTCAGAGTGCTGTGGACAGTGTGCTGTGTGCTGCAGTCAGAGTGCTGCGGACAGTGTGCTGTGTGCTGCAGCCAGTGTGCTGTGTGCTGCAGTCAGAGTGCTGTGGATAATGTCCTGTGTGCTTCAGTCAGAGTCCTGCGGACAGTGTGCTGTGTGCTGCAGTCAGAGTGCTGCGGACAGTGTGCTGTGTGCAGAAGTCAGTGTGCTGCGGACAGTGTGCTGTGTGCTGCAGTCAGAATGCTGCGGACAGTGTGCTGTGTGCTGCAGTCAGAATGCTGCGGACAGTGTGCTGTGTGCTGCGGACAGTGTGCTGTGTGCTGCGGACAGTGTGCTGTGTGCTGCGGACAGTGTGCTGTGTGCTGCAGTCAGTGTGCTGCAGACAGTGTGCTGTGTGCTGCAGTCAGAGTGCTGCAGACAATGTGCTGTGTGCTGCAGTCAGAGTGCTGCAGACAGTGTGCTGTGTGCTGCAGTCAGAGTGCTGCAGACAGTGTGCTGTGTGCTGCAGTCAGTGTGCTGCGGACAGTGTGCTGTGAGCTGCAGTCAGAGTGCTGCGGACAGTGTGCAGTGTGCTGCAGTCAGTGTGCTGCAGACAATGTGCTGTGTGCTGCAGTCAGAGTGCTGCGGACAGTGTGCTGTGTGCTGCAGCCAGTGTGCTGTGTGCTGCAGTCAGAGTGCTGTGGGTAATGTCCTGTGTGCTTCAGTCAGAGTCCTGCGGACAGTGTGCTGTGTGCTGCAGTCAGAGTGCTGCGGACAGTGTGCTGTGTGCTGCAGTCAGTGTGCTGCGGACAGTGTGCTGTGTGCTGCAGTCAGAATGCTGCGGACAGTGTGCTGTGTGCTGCGGACAGTGTGCTGTGTGCTGCAGTCAGTGTGCTGCAGACAGTGTGCTGTGTGCTGCAGTCAGAGTGCTGCAGACAATGTGCTGTGTGCTGCAGTCAGAGTGCTGCAGACAGTGTGCTGTGAGCTGCAGTCAGAATGCTGCGGACAGTGTGCTGTGTGCTGCGGACAGTGTGCTGTGTGCTGCAGTCAGAGTGCTGCGGACAGTGTGCTGTGTGCTGCAGTCAGTGTGCTGCGGACAGTGTGCTGTGTGCTGCAGTCAGAATGCTGCGGACAGTGTGCTGTGTGCTGCAGTCAGAATGCTGCGGACAATGTGCTGTAAGCTGCAGTCAGAATGCTGTGGACAGTGAGCTGTGTGCTGCATTCAGTGTGCTGTGGACAGTGTGCTGTGTGCTTCAGTCAGAGTCCTGCGGACAGTGTGCTGTGTGCTGCAGTCAGTGTGCACTGGACAGTGTGCTGTGTGCTGCAGTCAGAGTGCTGTGTGCTATGGACAGTGTGCTGTGTGCTGCAGTCAGAGTGCTGCAGACAATGTGCTGTGTGCTGCAGTCAGAGTGCTGCAGACAGTGTGCTTTGAGCTGCAGTCAGAGTGCTGCAGACAGTGTGCTGTGTGCTGCAGACAGTGTGCTCTGTGCTGTGGACAGTGTGCTGTGTGCTGCAGTCAGAGTGCTGCAGACAATGTGCTGTGTGCTGCAGTCAGAGTGCTGCGGACAGTGTGCTGTGTGCTGCAGCCAGTGTGCTGTGTGCTGCAGTCAGAGTGCTGTGGATAATGTCCTGTGTGCTTCAGTCAGAGTCCTGCGGACAGTGTGCTGTGTGCTGCAGTCAGAGTGCTGCGGACAGTGTGCTGTGTGCTGCAGTCAGTGTGCTGCGGACAGTGTGCTGTGTGCTGCAGTCAGAATGCTGCGGACAGTGTGCTGTGTGCTGCAGTCAGAATGCTGCGGACAGTGTGCCGTGTGCTGCGGACAGTGTGCTGTGTGCTGCGGACAGTGTGCTGTGTGCTGCAGTCAGTGTGCTGCGGACAGTGTGCTGTGTGCTGCAGTCAGAGTGCTGCGGACAGTGTGCTGTGTGCTGCAGACAGTGTGCTGTGTGCTGCGGACAGTGTGCTGTGTGCTGCGGACAGTGTGCTGTGTGCTGTGGACAGTGTGCTGTGTGCTGTGGACAGTGTGCTGTGTGCTGCAGTCAGTGTGCTGCGGACAGTGTGCTGTGTGCTGCAGACAGTGTGCTGTGTGCTGCGGACAGTGTGCTGTGTGCTGCGGACAGTGTGCTGTGTGCTGCGGACAGTGTGCTGTGTGCTGTGGACAGTGTGCTGTGCGCTGCAGTCAGTGTGCTGCGGACAGTGTGCTGTGTGCTGCAGTCAGAATGCTGCGGACAGTGTTCTGTGTGCTGCGGACAGTGTGCTGTGTGCTGCGGACAGTGTGCTGTGTGCTGCGGACAGTGTGCTGTGTGCTGCGGACAGTGTGCTGTGTGCTGCGGACAGTGTGCTGTGTGCTGCGGACAGTGTGCTGTGTGCTGCAGTCAGAATGCTGCGGACAGTGTGCTGTGTGCTGCGGACAGTGTGCTGTGTGCTGCGGACAGTGTGCTGTGTGCTGCGGACAGTGTGCTGTGTGCTGCGGACAGTGTGCTGTGTGCTGCAGTCAGTGTGCTGCAGACAGTGTGCTGTGTGCTGCAGTCAGAGTGCTGCAGACAGTGTGCTGTGTGCTGCAGTCAGAGTGCTGCAGACAGTGTGCTGTGTGCTGCGGACAGTGTGCTGTGTGCTGCAGTCAGAGTGCTGCGAACAGTGTGCTGTGTGCTGCGGATAGTGTGCTGTGTGCTGCAGTCAGTGTGCTGCGGACAGTGTGCTGTGTGCTGCAGTCAGAGTGCTGCAGACAGTGTGCTGTGAGCTGCAGTCAGAGTGCTGCGGACAGTGTGCAGTGTGCTGCAGTCAGTGTGCTGCAGACAATGTGCTGTGTGCTGCAGTCAGAGTGCTGCGGACAGTGTGCTGTGTGCTGCAGCCAGTGCGCTGTGTGCTGCAGTCAGAGTGCTGTGGATAATGTCCTGTGTGCATCAGTCAGAGTCCTGCGGACAGTGTGCTGTGTGCTGCAGTCAGAGTGCTGCGGACAGTGTGCTGTGTGCTGCAGTCAGTGTGCTGCGGACAGTGTGTTGTGTGCTGCAGTCAGACTGCTGCGGACAGTGTGCTGTGTGCTGCAGTCAGAGTGCTGTGTGCTGTGGACAGTGTGCTGTGTGCTGCAGTCAGTGTGCTGCGGACAGTGTGCTGTGTGCTGCAGACAGTGTGCTGTGTGCTGCGGACAGTGTGCTGTGTGCTGCGGACAGTGTGCTGTGTGCTGCGGACAGTGTGCTGTGTGCTGTGGACAGTGTGCTGTGCGCTGCAGTCAGTGTGCTGCGGACAGTGTGCTGTGTGCTGCAGTCAGAATGCTGCGGACAGTGTGCTGTGTGCTGCGGACAGTGTGCTGTGTGCTGCGGACTGTGTGCTGTGTGCTGCGGACAGTGTGCTGTGTGCTGCGGACAGTGTGCTGTGTGCTGCAGACAGTGTGCTGTGTGCTGCAGTCAGAATGCTGCGGACAGTGTGCTGTGTGCTGCGGACAGTGTGCTGTGTGCTGCGGACAGTGTGCTGTGTGCTGCGGACAGTGTGCTGTGTGCTGCGGACAGTGTGCTGTGTGCTGCAGTCAGTGTGCTGCAGACAGTGTGCTGTGTGCTGCAGTCAGAGTGCTGCAGACAGTGTGCTGTGTGCTGCGGACAGTGTGCTGTGTGCTGCAGTCAGAGTGCTGCGAACAGTGTGCTGTGTGCTGCGGATAGTGTGCTGTGTGCTGCAGTCAGTGTGCTGCGGACAGTGTGCTGTGTGCTGCAGTCAGAGTGCTGCAGACAGTGTGCTGTGAGCTGCAGTCAGAGTGCTGCGGACAGTGTGCAGTGTGCTGCAGTCAGTGTGCTGCAGACAATGTGCTGTGTGCTGCAGTCAGAGTGCTGCGGACAGTGTGCTGTGTGCTGCAGCCAGTGTGCTGTGTGCTGCAGTCAGAGTGCTGTGGATAATGTCCTGTGTGCATCAGTCAGAGTCCTGCGGACAGTGTGCTGTGTGCTGCAGTCAGAGTGCTGCGGACAGTGTGCTGTGTGCTGCAGTCAGTGTGCTGCGGACAGTGTGCTGTGTGCTGCAGTCAGAATGCTGCGGACAGTGTGCTGTGTGCTGCAGTCAGAGTGCTGTGTGCTGTGGACAGTGTGCTGTGTGCTGCAGTCAGAGTGCTGCAGACAATGTGCTGTGTGCTGCAGTCAGAGTGCTGCAGACAGTGTGCTGTGTGCTGCAGACAGTGTGCTGTGTGCTGCAGACAATGTGCTGTGTGCTGTGGACAGTGTGCTGTGTGCTGCAGTCAGAGTGCTGCAGACAATGTGCTGTGTGCTGCAGTCAGAGTGCTGCGGACAGTGTGCTGTGTGCTGCAGTCAGAGTGCTGCGGACAGTGTGCTGTGTGCTGCAGACAATGTGCTGTGTGCTGCAGTCAGAGTGCTGCAGACAATGTGCTGTGTGCTGCAGTCAGAGTGCTGTGGACAGTGTGCTGTGTGCTGCAGTCAGAGTGCTGCGGACAGTGTGCTGTGTGCTGCAGCCAGTGTGCTGTGTGCTGCAGTCAGAGTGCTGTGGATAATGTCCTGTGTGCTTCAGTCAGAGTCCTGCGGACAGTGTGCTGTGTGCTGCAGTCAGAGTGCTGCGGACAGTGTGCTGTGTGCAGAAGTCAGTGTGCTGCGGACAGTGTGCTGTGTGCTGCAGTCAGAATGCTGCGGACAGTGTGCTGTGTGCTGCAGTCAGAATGCTGCGGACAGTGTGCTGTGTGCTGCGGACAGTGTGCTGTGTGCTGCGGACAGTGTGCTGTGTGCTGCGGACAGTGTGCTGTGTGCTGCAGTCAGTGTGCTGCAGACAGTGTGCTGTGTGCTGCAGTCAGAGTGCTGCAGACAATGTGCTGTGTGCTGCAGTCAGAGTGCTGCAGACAGTGTGCTGTGTGCTGCAGTCAGAGTGCTGCAGACAGTGTGCTGTGTGCTGCAGTCAGTGTGCTGCGGACAGTGTGCTGTGAGCTGCAGTCAGAGTGCTGCGGACAGTGTGCAGTGTGCTGCAGTCAGTGTGCTGCAGACAATGTGCTGTGTGCTGCAGTCAGAGTGCTGCGGACAGTGTGCTGTGTGCTGCAGCCAGTGTGCTGTGTGCTGCAGTCAGAGTGCTGTGGGTAATGTCCTGTGTGCTTCAGTCAGAGTCCTGCGGACAGTGTGCTGTGTGCTGCAGTCAGAGTGCTGCGGACAGTGTGCTGTGTGCTGCAGTCAGTGTGCTGCGGACAGTGTGCTGTGTGCTGCAGTCAGAATGCTGCGGACAGTGTGCTGTGTGCTGCGGACAGTGTGCTGTGTGCTGCAGTCAGTGTGCTGCAGACAGTGTGCTGTGTGCTGCAGTCAGAGTGCTGCAGACAATGTGCTGTGTGCTGCAGTCAGAGTGCTGCAGACAGTGTGCTGTGAGCTGCAGTCAGAATGCTGCGGACAGTGTGCTGTGTGCTGCGGACAGTGTGCTGTGTGCTGCAGTCAGAGTGCTGCGGACAGTGTGCTGTGTGCTGCAGTCAGTGTGCTGCGGACAGTGTGCTGTGTGCTGCAGTCAGAATGCTGCGGACAGTGTGCTGTGTGCTGCAGTCAGAATGCTGCGGACAATGTGCTGTAAGCTGCAGTCAGAATGCTGTGGACAGTGAGCTGTGTGCTGCATTCAGTGTGCTGTGGACAGTGTGCTGTGTGCTTCAGTCAGAGTCCTGCGGACAGTGTGCTGTGTGCTGCAGTCAGTGTGCACTGGACAGTGTGCTGTGTGCTGCAGTCAGAGTGCTGTGTGCTATGGACAGTGTGCTGTGTGCTGCAGTCAGAGTGCTGCAGACAATGTGCTGTGTGCTGCAGTCAGAGTGCTGCAGACAGTGTGCTGTGAGCTGCAGTCAGAGTGCTGCAGACAGTGTGCTGTGTGCTGCAGACAGTGTGCTCTGTGCTGTGGACAGTGTGCTGTGTGCTGCAGTCAGAGTGCTGCAGACAATGTGCTGTGTGCTGCAGTCAGAGTGCTGCGGACAGTGTGCTGTGTGCTGCAGCCAGTGTGCTGTGTGCTGCAGTCAGAGTGCTGTGGATAATGTCCTGTGTGCTTCAGTCAGAGTCCTGCGGACAGTGTGCTGTGTGCTGCAGTCAGAGTGCTGCGGACAGTGTGCTGTGTGCTGCAGTCAGTGTGCTGCGGACAGTGTGCTGTGTGCTGCAGTCAGAATGCTGCGGACAGTGTGCTGTGTGCTGCAGTCAGAATGCTGCGGACAGTGTGCCGTGTGCTGCGGACAGTGTGCTGTGTGCTGCGGACAGTGTGCTGTGTGCTGCAGTCAGTGTGCTGCGGACAGTGTGCTGTGTGCTGCAGTCAGAGTGCTGCGGACAGTGTGCTGTGTGCTGCAGACAGTGTGCTGTGTGCTGCGGACAGTGTGCTGTGTGCTGCGGACAGTGTGCTGTGTGCTGTGGACAGTGTGCTGTGTGCTGTGGACAGTGTGCTGTGTGCTGCAGTCAGTGTGCTGCGGACAGTGTGCTGTGTGCTGCAGACAGTGTGCTGTGTGCTGCGGACAGTGTGCTGTGTGCTGCGGACAGTGTGCTGTGTGCTGCGGACAGTGTGCTGTGTGCTGTGGACAGTGTGCTGTGCGCTGCAGTCAGTGTGCTGCGGACAGTGTGCTGTGTGCTGCAGTCAGAATGCTGCGGACAGTGTGCTGTGTGCTGCGGACAGTGTGCTGTGTGCTGCGGACAGTGTGCTGTGTGCTGCGGACAGTGTGCTGTGTGCTGCGGACAGTGTGCTGTGTGCTGCGGACAGTGTGCTGTGTGCTGCAGTCAGAATGCTGCGGACAGTGTGCTGTGTGCTGCGGACAGTGTGCTGTGTGCTGCGGACAGTGTGCTGTGTGCTGCGGACAGTGTGCTGTGTGCTGCGGACAGTGTGCTGTGTGCTGCAGTCAGTGTGCTGCAGACAGTGTGCTGTGTGCTGCAGTCAGAGTGCTGCAGACAGTGTGCTGTGTGCTGCAGTCAGAGTGCTGCAGACAGTGTGCTGTGTGCTGCGGACAGTGTGCTGTGTGCTGCAGTCAGAGTGCTGCGAACAGTGTGCTGTGTGCTGCGGATAGTGTGCTGTGTGCTGCAGTCAGTGTGCTGCGGACAGTGTGCTGTGTGCTGCAGTCAGAGTGCTGCAGACAGTGTGCTGTGAGCTGCAGTCAGAGTGCTGCGGACAGTGTGCAGTGTGCTGCAGTCAGTGTGCTGCAGACAATGTGCTGTGTGCTGCAGTCAGAGTGCTGCGGACAGTGTGCTGTGTGCTGCAGCCAGTGTGCTGTGTGCTGCAGTCAGAGTGCTGTGGATAATGTCCTGTGTGCATCAGTCAGAGTCCTGCGGACAGTGTGCTGTGTGCTGCAGTCAGAGTGCTGCGGACAGTGTGCTGTGTGCTGCAGTCAGTGTGCTGCGGACAGTGTGTTGTGTGCTGC
Organism: Scyliorhinus torazame; assembly: GCF_047496885.1. Taxonomy (NCBI): domain Eukaryota; kingdom Metazoa; phylum Chordata; class Chondrichthyes; order Carcharhiniformes; family Scyliorhinidae; genus Scyliorhinus; species Scyliorhinus torazame. Next base: position 152,783,565 of record NC_092723.1, on the reverse strand, counting down.
AGTCAGAATGCTGCGGACAGTGTGCTGTGTGCTGCAGTCAGAGTGCTGTGTGCTGTGGACAGTGTGCTGTGTGCTGCAGTCAGAGTGCTGCAGACAATGTGCTGTGTGCTGCAGTCAGAGTGCTGCAGACAGTGTGCTGTGTGCTGCAGACAGTGTGCTGTGTGCTGTGGACAGTGTGCTGTGTGCTGCAGTCAGAGTGCTGCAGACAATGTGCTGTGTGCTGCAGTCAGAGTGCTGCGGACAGTGTGCTGTGTGCTGCAGTCAGAGTGCTGCGGACAGTGTGCTGTGTGCTGCAGACAATGTGCTGTGTGCTGCAGTCAGAGTGCTGCAGACAATGTGCTGTGTGCTGCAGTCAGAGTGCTGTGGACAGTGTGCTGTGTGCTGCAGTCAGAGTGCTGCGGACAGTGTGCTGTGTGCTGCAGCCAGTGTGCTGTGTGCTGCAGTCAGAGTGCTGTGGATAATGTCCTGTGTGCTTCAGTCAGAGTCCTGCGGACAGTGTGCTGTGTGCTGCAGTCAGAGTGCTGCGGACAGTGTGCTGTGTGCAGAAGTCAGTGTGCTGCGGACAGTGTGCTGTGTGCTGCAGTCAGAATGCTGCGGACAGTGTGCTGTGTGCTGCAGTCAGAATGCTGCGGACAGTGTGCTGTGTGCTGCGGACAGTGTGCTGTGTGCTGCAGACAGTGTGCTGTGTGCTGCGGACAGTGTGCTGTGTGCTGCAGTCAGTGTGCTGCAGACAGTGTGCTGTGTGCTGCAGTCAGAGTGCTGCAGACAATGTGCTGTGTGCTGCAGTCAGAGTGCTGCAGACAGTGTGCTGTGTGCTGCAGTCAGAGTGCTGCAGACAGTGTGCTGTGTGCTGCAGTCAGTGTGCTGCGGACAGTGTGCTGTGAGCTGCAGTCAGAGTGCTGCGGACAGTGTGCAGTGTGCTGCAGTCAGTGTGCTGCAGACAATGTGCTGTGTGCTGCAGTCAGAGTGCTGCGGACAGTGTGCTGTGTGCTGCAGCCAGTGTGCTGTGTGCTGCAGTCAGAGTGCTGTGGATAATGTCCTGTGTGCTTCAGTCAGAGTCCTGCGGACAGTGTGCTGTGTGCTGCAGTCAGAGTGCTGCGGACAGTGTGCTGTGTGCTGCAGTCAGTGTGCTGCGGACAGTGTGCTGTGTGCTGCAGTCAGAATGCTGCGGACAGTGTGCTGTTTGCTGCGGACAGTGTGCTGTGTGCTGCAGTCAGTGTGCTGCAGACAGTGTGCTGTGTGCTGCAGTCAGAGTGCTGCAGACAATGTGCTGTGTGCTGCAGTCAGAGTGCTGCAGACAGTGTGCTGTGAGCTGCAGTCAGAATGCTGCGGACAGTGTGCTGTGTGCTGCGGACAGTGTGCTGTGTGCTGCAGTCAGAGTGCTGCGGACAGTGTGCTGTGTGCTGCAGTCAGTGTGCTGCGGACAGTGTGCTGTGTGCTGCAGTCAGAATGCTGCGGACAGTGTGCTGTGTGCTGCAGTCAGAATGCTGCGGACAGTGTGCTGTGTGCTGCGGACAGTGTGCTGTGTGCTGCAGTCAGTGTGCTGCGGACAGTGTGCTGTGTGCTTCAGTCAGAGTCCTGCGGACAGTGTGCTGTGTGCTGCGGACAGTGTGCTGTGTGCTGCGGACAGTGTGCTGTGTGCTGCAGTCAGAGTGCTGCAGACAGTGTGCTGTGAGCTGCAGTCAGAATGCTGCAGACAGTGTGCTGTGTGCTGCAGTCAGAGTGCTGCAGACAGTGTGCTGTGTGCTGCAGTCAGAGTGCTGCGGACAGTGTGCTGTGTGCTGCGGACAGTGTGCTGTGTGCTGCAGTCAGAGTGATGCAGTCAATGTGTTGTGCAAGTCTGTGTGCTGTGGTCTATGTGCTGTGGTCTGTGTGCTGCGGTCTGTCTGCTCTGGTCAGTTTGCTGGGGTCTCCATGTTGTGTGCTGCGGTCTGTGTGCTGCGGTCAGTTCGCTGGGGTCTCCCTGCTGTGATCTGTGGTCTGTGTGCTGCGGTCTGTCTGCTCTGGTCAGTTCGCTGGGGTCTCCATGCTGTGTGCTGCGGTCTGTGTGCTGCGGTCAGTTCGCTGGGGTCTCCCTGCTGTGATCTGTGGTCTGTGTGCTGCGGTCTGTCTGCTCTGGTCAGTTCGCTGGGGTCTCCATGCTGTGTGCTGTGGTCTGTGTGCTGCGGTCTGTGTGCTGCGGTCAGTTCGCTGGGGTCTCCCTGCTGTGTGCTGCGGTCTGTGTGCTGCGGTCAGTTCGCTGGGGTCTCCATGCTGTGATCTGTGGTCTGTGTGCTGCGGTCTGTCTGCTCTGGTCAGTTCGCTGGGGTCTCCCTGCTGTGTGCTGCGGTCTGTGTGCTGCGGTCTGTGTGCTGCGGTCTGTCTGCTCTGGTCAGTTCGCTGGGGTCTCCCTGCTGTGTGCTGCGGTCTGTCTGCTGCGGTCTGTCTGCTCTGGTCAGTTCGCTGGGGTCTCCCTGCTGTGATCTGTGGTCTGTGTGCTGCGGTCTGTCTGCTCTGGTCAGTTCGCTGGGGTCTCCATGCTGTGATCTGTGGTCTGTGTGCTGCGGTCTGTCTGCTCTGGTCAGTTCGCTGGGGCCTCCATGCTGTGTGCTGCGGTCTGTGTGCTGCGGTCTGTCTGCTCTGGTCAGTTCGCTGGGGTCTCCATGCTGTGTGCTGCGGTCTGTGTGCTGCGGTCTGTGTGCTGCGGTCTGTGTGCTGCGGTCTGTGTGCTGAATGTTGTGGTCTGAGTCCAGCCGTTCACCTGTGTTCTTCACTTTGAAAGTTTCCATCCTGTGAGCCGGCATCAGGTGTAGGTGTTACCACTGCCCCGGCATTCTCACCAAACAGCCACAAATTCTGCAAACTGTGGGAATGAAAGAATCTCTGAATTATCCTTGGCTGTTGACTCCTGCCCTTTAGAGTTTGCTGATTGGCAGATAGAGAGTGTGAATCCTCAGAGATTATCACCTCTCTTGTTTCTCCTCCTCACAGTGCCAAATTCTTTATCAATTACATTAGCTCCATCTGCATCTATGTGAAGCTCATTAACTCCAGATATATCGCGCTGTGTCGCTCAGTAACACCATCTGCAGTGCTGCTTATGGGGTTGGTGATTGGTTGGGGAGGGGCGGTGTGGGTCAGGGGAGGTCGGGGTATCTGGGATCGGAGGAGCTGTTGCTGGTCAGTGGGACTCAGAGGGGTTGAGCTTGGTGTGAGATGCATGGGGTCAGGCAAATTGGCAAAGCTGCGCTTTTTCAAAGCTTCACAATGTACTGGAAAGTAGAGAGTTGGCATCTATCCAGCTTTCCATTGGCTCAATCCTTGGCCTGCCTCTCTGTTGACAAACAGGTTAGAAGGTTAAATGCATGGTTGAACGAGTGCTGTGGGATCCAGAGTTATTCATGACTTCCTTCGCCCCACTGTTGGTGGCCTTGCCTTCAGGTGCCCAGACCCTTCAACTCTGGAGTTCCCTCCCTACTCGTCTCTGCCTCGCTACCTCACTCGACTCCTATAACACACCTCGTTAAAATCTACCTTGGGTGCTTTTTACTCCATTAAGGGTGCTATATAAAAACAGGTTGTTGTTGTTTTCACCTGCCTCTGTGTAGAATGGGCTTCCTAGTCCTGTGGGGAGAGCATGGATTAATTTTCCACTCTCAGGCGAGTGGGCTGAAACCTGTGTGGTTCCTCCACATGATGCTGTGAGATCGGAGGGGTGACTGGTATCTCTCCCTGAGTGAGACTTAGAGCAAGGGAACTTGTTCGTTTCACGTTCCATAAAATCGCTACAGTGCAGAAGGAAGGCATTTGGCCCATCAAGTCTGCACCGACTCTCTGAAAGAGCATCCCACCTAGGCCCACTCTCCTGCCCTATTCCCATAACGCCTGTTAACCTGCATATCTTTGGACACTAAGGGGCATTTTAGCATGGTCAATCCACTTAACCTGCTCATCTTTGGACTTTGGGACGTAAATCGGAGCACCCGGAGGAAACCCACGCAGACATGGGAGAATGTACAAAAGGCACAATCAGTCACCCAAGGCCGGAATCGAACCCGGGTCCCTGCCGCTGTGATGCAGCGATGCTAACCACTGTGCTGCAGTGCCACCCCAGAATAATGGAACAAACACAAGGAAAATACAAAATGTGAAATTTGGTAGTGGTCATGCACAGGAATCTCACAGAACAGATGGAGTTTACCAGCAAACCAAACAGTGAAATATTCTGCTCCAGAATGTAATGCTGCAACTTTCAGGCAGAGTGTTTAATATCTGGAACACAGCCTGGGTGGGCAAACAACAACAAGGAATCCTGCCCTGTGCTCTTGTGTTTATTTGTAATGTTGATTAAAGAGAACAAACTGACATCCGAGATGAGG